>NC_088784.1:22281327-22918577 GCF_958450345.1 Calliphora vicina | reverse complement strand
TTAGGATTTTCATTATCTTAAAAAAAATATCAAATAATTTTTGGTGTTTACACTCACTTTTGAGGCTAACTGTATATGATATTTGTAATGCAGAGAGAAGTAAATTGGTTACTTTATACATCCCATGTAATCTAGCGTAATGACAATTGTCACTTAAGTGTCTCTAAGTAATCTATAGTGTAGTCATTTTAAAGGCCATTTGTGTAGTAACTCAAAAGAGATAAAATTTCAAAACTGTTTTAAATTGATTCGGATAATTATTCGGTTATTCGAATAACTTTTGAAATATTTATTTTATGTTCCATTTAAACAATTGTTAGCAACTTTTATTGAAATTTGTATTAATATAGTGAAAATTTATTCGAATAAATAATCGATTATTCGTTTATTTTATAAATAATTCGGTTATTTTAAAAAAATTGTTTAATATTTGTATCTAGACAAAAAATGGGTCAATAATAGTAAAAAACTTAAATCAAGAAATCGATTATTCGAATAATTATTCCGGTTTTTAAATATGTATTTATTGAAACGAATTACATAACCTCTCAGGTAATAGAAAAGTATAATTATTATGGCTCTAAACTTTAGAGTCTAAAGTTTAGAGCATGGACCTTAAAATTTGGGACATTACATTGAAAGTACGTCGGTCATATTTGTGTCTTTAGAAATGGATTTTTGAGAAAAACAAAATCGACATTTAGGGGCCAAATTTGCTGATTGTCAATAGCTTAGATGAATACTCGATATATTTGTGTATCATACATATCTCTAAGTAATTTGTGGGCTCCAGAAAGTTTATTAAAACATATTTACATACCAACGGACGGATATTGTTAAATAGACTTATCTACTATTAGACCCCAGAAAATAAAGTAATATTATACCCTGAAGGGATTAAAATAACCCAACTTTTAAACATTTCAAAATACCATACATTTTGTTAATAACTTCATTCCCAACCAAACCTAATAAAACAAATAAAATTTATTACGACCTTAATTCAAGTGTCTATATTTTAATTTGCCAAATAGCAACATAAGTATTTTTTATATATAAAAAAGCAGATCTTTGACCCTCAACCACACAGTATACATAATTCAAATGGAAAAACAATTTTATGGTAATCAATTATATCGAAAATCTCTTTAATTCCTGCCCGGCAGCGGTAAATACCTATTGTAGGTGACAACATTTCTTATCAAGGCAGCAACTGATATAATACAAATCATGCCGGCTGGCATCATTTTGCCGGAACGATTCCATCTAGCGCCCATCATGCCAGCCAAAGCCAATGAGGTGCTCAATTGCAACAAAGGACGTGGTGGTTCTTGGGAGTTCAAGTGGGCTCCGAAACCAAGTATGGCGCCGAAAGCTAAACCGGCAGCCAAGGAGGGCAATGAACCTTTAGGGAAATAACAAACGCACGATAATTATTGCACAATAATTGAATAAAAATGGCAAAGGACAAACGTGTCTTCAACAAACCTGCTTTAACGTAGCCCATAACACCACCGCCAGCTACAGTGGCGGCATAGAGGTAACCAATAAGATCAACAGGCATTTTTAATATTTCTTTTAATTTATTTTATTTATTGGAGATTAACAAAAAAATAGATCTACTGTGGTCAGTCACTTGATGTGTATAACCAACTCAATAAAAACAACAACAACAATAATTAAACAAGCAAAACACAAACGTCAAAAACTAACAGCGATGAAGGGAAATTTATTGGTAACAGGGAAATTATTTAATTTAAGAAAAAACGCTTAAAATTAATGATTAAACTTATATAGAACGTAATATAAGTTTACAGTATTCAATTCATAATATTTTAAATATTGTTTATGTTCTTACCTATTTTAAATTGCTTTTAACTTTAAAACTTATTTTTTTACACAATTTTTATACAAATTACACTAAAACGCACTTGCCCGCTAAAATGTTAATTTTGAAGGCAGAGCTGCCACTGACCCATTAAATAATAAATTATCATGTATTTTATTTATAAAAAGGAAATTTAATAAAATGTAGAAATTTTGACGTTTTTTGAATAAATAAGAAAAACCATGGGCATACCATCAAGATCATCAAAACAACTTGCATTTTAATAATTTTTGGTGTTGGCTACTCTCTCTTAGTTTAAGAGTTATAGGATTTCAAAATCAATATATAAAATAGTAAATTTCTCATATTTTTCAAAAATAATCTGATCATTATGAGTATCATTGAATAGTGCTTCAAATTACCTTTTATATGATATATATAATATGATACTGTTTAATAATTTTGTGATACAAAAATTAATTTTTGAATTTATATGACAGTACTTCAGAAAATGTACAGAAAAAGTGATTTTAGAGAAGCCGGTGTTCGATATCTGATAAAAATAATATCTAATAATATTTATATCGAAATCAGATAAACAAATAATTAATCTGCTGAGGCTTTTATTTACAATTCAAACTAATCTCACATAATAGCGGATAGGATAAAATCATAAACCGAGTACGCACTGTATAAACAAAACTTATGTTGCCACACTGTTTTTCCAATACACAGAAATACAACTCTATGTTAATGTTTTGCTAGCAACCCTGTTTTTCTTGGGATTTTTTTTCATACATTTTAGATTTTTCTTAAATCCGCCATTTGTATTTTTTCATGCCGCATTTGTAGTGACTTTTGGAAAGTGCTGTGAAAAAATTGTAATTTTTTATACAAAATACGGAAAATATTCAAAGAAATTATTGAAATAAATAAAATTTAATAAGCATATTATAACGTACAATAGGAATTCTATGAAATTTCTAGTTATTTAAAGTTGAAAAAAGCATACAAAGATTAGTGCAAAAAAAGCTTCCGCCCTTCTACAAAGAATAGAAATCGTGAAAAAAAATTTGCACTGATATAATAAATACGCGTGGTAGTTGAATAAAATTAATTAATTATTAAAGTATGGGTGATTTTGGTGGTCCAGCAGCAGCACAAAATAATATAAATCAATCGCAAGCATTTGCAGCGGCTTTACAACGAGCAAAACAGGTAAAAATTTAATTTTTTCAGGGTAATAATTTTTTTTTTTTTGCCAGAACATGAAAAAAATCGATTAATTTTTGTAAGAGAATCATGTTGGAAAGAGACAAATAATGTTTATACTCTTTTTGTTTTCTTATAATAGATTGCCGCTAAAATACAGCCAAATCCACAGCAAGCAAGTAGCGGTGCCGCTAGCATTGCTGGAGCAGTCGGCTTTAAACGTTCTCTAGACGATTCTGACTCGGGACCAGAAAACAAACGTTTCACTAGTCCGGATGCTAATGATTACGGTCATAATAGCAATTCCAATATGAGTAGTGGTGGTGGTGGTGGCGGTTCATCTGTCGCTGGTGCGGGTAATATGACACAGGCCATTGCACAAGCGGCGGCTGTGGCAGCACGCTTAGCTGCAAGTGCAGGCAATACATGTGAAGAACAAGTACGCATTCCCGATTGTCTTATGAGCGCCTTTTATGGTCGTGGCAGCAACGATACTATTTCTCACATACAAGGCGATTCTGGTTGCAAGGTTCAGATGGGCCAAGCCGAGGGTGATCGTGTTATAACATTAAGAGGCTCTCGAGAATCCGTGACCAAGGGCCGCGAAGTTATGCAACAATTATCCAATCGTAATGGTGGTGGCAATGTTGAAGTAGTCTTAACTATCAATATGCCTCCACCAGGACCCACGGGCTATCCACCTTATCAGGAAATCATGATACCGGGTACCAAAGTAGGTTTAGTCATAGGCAAGGGTGGTGATACCATCAAACAGTTACAGGAAAAAACCGGAGCCAAAATGGTCATCATACAAGATGGACCCAATCAAGAAGTCATTGTAAGTTTAATTTTTAATTTAACTCAAAGAATAATAATTAAACGTTTAAATTGTTGCATTGATTTAGAAACCCCTACGCATTTCGGGTGATCCCCAAAAAATTGAACATGCTAAACAATTAGTTTTGGAACTAATAGCACAAAAAGATGCTCAACAACAACAACAGCAGCAGCAACAGAACAACAACCGTACCAATATGGGTGGTAATGGTGGTGGTGGTGGCGGTATGGGAGGCGGTGGTAATGGTCCCAACAATGGTGGGGGAAATTATAATAATTTCGGTGGCGGTAATGGCGGCGAACAATGTGAAGTATTCGTGCCGAAAATAGCTGTAGGTGTGGTAATTGGCAAGGGCGGTGATATGATACGGAAAATCCAACAAGAATGTGGTTGTAAACTACAGTTCATACAAGGCAAAAACGATGAGCCTGGTGATCGTAGATGTCTGATACAGGGTTCAAGACAACAAGTAGATGATGCCAAACGTATGATTGATGGTTTAATTGACAATGTCATGGTAAGTTAGCATAAAACAAAATATTGAGATTGTCAAGATTTCAGTTTTAATATTTTGGACATTTTAGCAAAGAAATCGTAATGGTAATGGAGGAGGTGGCGGCGGCGGCAATGGTAGTGACAATGGCAATTCCAATTATGGTTATGGCTATGGTGTTAATCATGCCCAACAACCAGCTCGCGAAGAGATTACATTCATGGTACCAGCATCAAAATGTGGTGTAAGTAGAAATGTTTTAATAAAAAGTAAAATTTTAATTTTTCAAGGATAAAATTTAGCTTTAAATTATATATTATTTGGGAACTTAATGAAATATATTTTTTTGTATTCAACAGATTGTTATTGGACGTGGTGGTGAAACTATTAAATTAATTAATCAACAATCTGGTGCCTATTGTGAAATGGATCGTAATGCTTTAAATCCGCCATCAGAAAAACTCTTCAAATGCAAAGGCACCTCCGAACAAGTAGAAGCTGCCCGGCAAATGATTGCTGAAAAAATTAATATGGAACTGCCGATTATCAATCGTAAATCCATTAATGGTGGTCCACCAAATCAACAAGGTGGTGGAGGCGGCGGTGGTGCCGGTTATAATCCCAATGATCCAAATGCTGCTGCGGTTGCTTATCAACAACAATGGGCTGCTGGATATGGACAAGCCGGTGGTTGGGGAGAACAGGCCCAACAACAGCAGGCTGCTAGTATGGGCCAAGGAGCCCCTGGTGCAGGAGCACAGTCTGCAGATTATTCAACACAGTGGATAGAGTATTACAAGTAAGTCTTTCTTATAAAAATAAAAAAAAACAAAATTTTTTATTTAAATTATGCATTCGATTAACTTTTTATAGATCAATGGGCATGCAACGAGAAGCTGAAATGATTGAACAACAGTTGAAAGCTAAACAAGCTACTGCTGCGCCTCAACCTCAGCCTCAAGCTCAACCCGCTGCACAACAAGCTGCTCAATCTGCCGGCCAGCAGTCACAAGACTACAGTGCCCAATGGGCTGAGTACTATCGTAGCATAGGAAAAATCGAAGAAGCTGAAGCAATTGAAAAACAAATGAAGGTAAGCTATTCTTAACTGCTGACTCTCTAATTACTCACACTCACTCTCAATAGAGTGTCAATACATTAAATCAATGTTTATTATGTATAATAAAATAGTATTAACAAAAAAATATGTATGTACATTAAATAATAGATAGAACCGCTTTACCAAGTTTTAGTTTAGGCAAATATGTAATAATAATATTACGTTTTATCAAGTAGTTGGTTATTATTTTTTCTTTAAATGTTTTTTGTATGTTTAGATGTTTTATAGCCATATAAAACTGCAATTAACTTTGGAAAACACACAAAACTCAATTACTTTTCAAAACGTTTTTATTTATTAATAATAAATAGGCTTCACAATCATCATTGGCCTCAACAACAACAGCATCATCATCATCTGCCTCTGCTGCTGTTGGTGGTGCTGCTGGTACTAGTCATACACCATCTGGTGTTAGTAGTGGTACTGCGTCGGCTGCTGTTGCTGGTCAACAATCTAAAGACTATAGTGCTCAATGGGCTGAATATTATCGTAGTATAGGTAAAATTGAAGAAGCCGAAGCTCTTGAAAGACAATTGATGAAGGTACGTTGTGTATTTTTTTAACTTGTAAAAAAATAGGCAACATTTAATTTTTTTGTCAGGTTAGGGTTAAATTTAAAAAAAATAAAACTGTTTTGGCATTTTAGTAAAAAAACATAGTGAGAAGTTTTTAATTTTAAGTTGAATTTGATGTGTTAATATTTAATGTAAGCTTTTAAAATAAGTAAGTTAAAATGCTCAAAGGATTAGGAAAATATGCAAAAAAAGCATGAATATTCATAGATAAAATTTAAATTAACCCGCATATTCATAAACAAAGTGACAAAAGAGCCAGATCGATCGTCCGATAAACTGAATGTAGCCAAAAGATGGGCCAGAAAACTGTATACTCAGTATATTACGGAATATAAGTATATTTATTGTTATGGACGACGATACTTAGGTTCCATGGACAGCCTCCAATCAAGCAGCTCACTTGGGTCCATTTAAAACTGATCTGCAAGGGTGACTTTAATCAGTTACCTGGCCTCAGTTAAAAAGCGCCCCTAAGAAAGGATTAGCAAATTTCCAAAAAATATATGATTATGGTCGTAAAAGGATCAATAAACTTATTTTGGCCAGAATTACCTATCAGCCACTATGCGAAAAGAATTATTGATTCACGTCAGCGTTTTTTAACCGGCTGGTCATTGCAGAGTTTTGTCTCCATATGCTTTTCTTTTAATCAAATGTACCGTGAATCAATATTTCACATGAAAGATGTTCCCTTTTCTCATTATTCGTTCATCAACTTTGTTCAATTAAAAAAATTCCTCATGTTGTGAATTTTTTTTTTTACTTTTTAATTAAATAACAAAACTATTAAAGCTATATGCCAGGATATTCCACAGTTATCCTGTCTGGAATTATACCTTCGTATAATAACCAGGTACTCAGCCCAATTATGAAAAAAATTTCCCGGAAGTTTTTTCCCTTTTCGTTTTTTTAACATTTTAAATTTGAAAAAAGGGGAAAAAAAACACGGGGAATGTTTTTTTCATAATTGGGCTGACTATGAAATTTTGATTTCAAGTTTTTAATTAATGGTGCTCCACCAGGTTATTCTTCACTAATGAGTTTCGTATGGTCCTCTACCAGATTTTCCATCAAAAATGAGTTTTATGTGGTCCTCCACCAGAGTTTCTTCAATTGAGTTTTAATGGGTCTCCTCCAATGAGTTTTGATTGGTCCTCCACCAGGTTATATGTATATCAACTGTGTCTTATCATAACCTCAAATCAAGATTGTAACAAAACGAACGCATGTGGATTAATATAAACGACTCAAACAGTTAAGCTACGTATAAAATTAATACCAATGCGAGATGAGACGCAGAACCCTCGAAAGCCAAACAAGCCCAATCATAATTGGGCTGGATAATGATGATGCTCGAGTTGTTCTTCAACTCAGATCTTTTCTACGACTGGTGAAATTTTTAGATGAAATTTTCTAAATAATAAACAGCTGTTACGAACAAAATTAAATATTGTGAATGCAAAGTTCATGGGAATATCACGGGAACAAAAATTTCACGGGAACAAAATTTCACATGTTATTTCCGATAGGGAATATCCCATACTTATAAAATATCATGAAGACATTAGCGAATTCCTAAGCATATATCGGCTTCGATATGGTTATTTTCGTTCAGTGTTTTTACTTCAAATATGACTAGCCCAAACTTTACAATTTAATACTCAAAACTACTAGGCAATACTCGAAAAGAAATTAATGAAAAATTCGTGTTTTTTTATAACATGTCCGTCTGCCCAGCTCTGTGTTGAAATCAACTATCCGAAGCTCACAAATAACTTACATGATTGATACATCAATATATCAACTATAGTCCCAGTTTTATTAATTCGGGAAAATCGGGCCCCAAATGGTTGAGATATAGGCAAAAAACCATGAGTGGCAAGGATATATAAAGGGTCTAAATTGCTTACGTTTCCAAACGTTTCGTTTTATAAAATGAGGCCCTAAGTTTGTCATTCCGTTTGTAAATTCTACATATTTCATTTGCGACGCCACAAAGTATATATGTATATTCTGTATTCGATATAGCACTGTCCGTCTGAATGTTGAAATCAACTTTCGGTAGCCCCTAAATAACTTACAAACATGATTCATACATCAATATATCCGCTATAGACCCGATTCGGTTGCTATTTAAAATCGAGAAAATCGGACTACAAATGAATGAGATCTTAGGAAAAAAGCAGGACAACCTCGACTTGATCTATTTTTGATCTATATGTGGATTACTATGTTATTAATATAGACAATAGGGATATCTAATGATAGATATTTCAAAGTCCTTTGCAACGACGTATATAACGCCATAGCAACTTGGACCCACAATGGTCAAAATCGGAAAAATATTTTTTCATCATTAATTTTTTTCACTAATAAATTAAAAAATTAAATAAAAAAATATGTAAAAAATAAATTTTGTTTAAATATTCTGTTTCACCAATATTTTTTTTTCAAAAATTGTTATCTTAAAGTAGTATGCTTTGGTGAAGGGTATTTAAGATTCGCCACATCCGAATATAGCTCACTTGTTTTTTGTTTATATTTTTTTTTTTTTTTGTTGGAGACAATTATATCGAGTCATAACATCAAAAAAGACGTATACGCCAAAAACCAAATTTTAGAGGGGAAGGTTTTTTTTTAATTGACCTTGGTTGAAGTCTAAGTATTACCGTCACAATGAAGTTTTTATGCACTGTTACTTCTTAACTACATTGCATTTATTTTATTTCATATATTTCCAAGATAACGGTTATTTATGTCGCTTACGTCCTTTTCGCTGGCAGTTACACCCTTCGAATTTTATTAAATACACAACCTAATGTTTAAATTTTTTTATTTTGTTCAAATTATATTCTAATATTAATTAATTTGACTAATATTAATTAATTTGTTAAAACTAATAAAGACGTAAGCGCCACTTTATGTTCACAAAATATGTAGAAAAAACCATAAATTGTACATACGTCTAAATTGTTTTTGCTGTAAAATCATAATGGTACATTATACAGCAATGGTATTTTGTGAGATGATGTGAATGATCGAGAACTATCGATGTTTATCAAAAAGCGAAAATTTATAATCATGGCGGTTATGGCTCGATATATTTGCAATAAACGTGGGATGAAGAACGTGACAAAAAATCTAACTCGTTTTCGATAGCATCTAGAAAAAAGCAAGATGATTATTTTGTTATTTCTAAAATATTAGCAATAAATATGGCATCAAGAACGCGACAAAAAATATAAAAATCTGCGGGACATCATTTCTTTTTTAATTATTTTTTAATTTTATAGTTAATAGTTGTCGTATCAAAATATAAGGATATTTGCAAGTAATTTCAACAAATCTTCGTGCAGGTTTACCACTCAAAACTTTACATCTACTTTATCTTTCCATGATATGATTCCCTCTTTCTCCTCAGCTGATTCATCGTAATGTTCTTTACACATTAGTGAATTCTCTATTAAGGTCCGTTGCCTTGTTAAAAAACATTGTTTCATACCTTATATGAAATTTGAATTAAAAACGATTAGATTTAATCAATTGTTTGTTACAGAAATTAATTTTTTCCTAAACAAATACAAAATTTAAATATTTCTTTTTTTAAATTCATTACACACACATACAAAAAAAATGACAACCACATAATGAATGTTATATGTATGTCTTTCAGATATTAATATAATTTTTGTTGCAAACTAAAAAATCTCTTATAAATATAATAAATAACATAACATAACACCATATGTGTTTGTTTTGATTTTAGGGAGGCCAACCTAGCTCTGGAAATCCCGGTGCAGCTGGCAGTAGTGCCCCTGGTGGTGCACCTGGAGCCCCTGGCGCTAATCCTGGCGGACCAGCCGCCCCTGGAGGTGGTTATCCACAAGGTATGACCCCTAGCCAATATGCTCAATATTCACAATATTATGCCGCAGCTGCTGCGAATGCGGGAGGATATCCCCAACCTGGTGGTTATGCTGGCCCCGGATCAGCTGGTGGCTATGGAGCTCCAGGAGGTTATCCCGGAGCTCCACAACCACCAGGCAGTGGTCCCAGCCAAGGTGGTGGCAACAATCAGAAGAAAGGAGACAAACATTAAAACCCCCCAACTCACTCACCCCCCCATAAAAACAACAGACGGACGACCCAATACTAGAGAAGTCTGGAGATATGGATTTTTTTGTTCAAACCCCCCTCATTAATGGTAAGTTGTTGTTCAGTTGGTAAACAGTTTTATTAGATTCTTTATTTTCTTCATTGATTGGTTTGTTGTTTTCCTCAAACATATTTAAAAAAAATAAAATACCACAAAAGAAATTTATTTAATTGAATAATGCTCATATTCTGAATACATTACATACTATATTGAAAAAAGACTTTTTGAAACAAATTTTTATTATATAATAATATTTCAATTGTTGGGTGCTTAATTAATTCATAATTATTTACATACATACTACATATATATATATATATATTTTTTTTAATAGAATGTACCTTTTACAAAGCATTTATTTTTATATTTAATATTTGAAATATACTTTAGTTCAAATATTATTACATATCTTTTTTTTGTTGAAATATATATAAAAACATATTGACCATATTGACTGTTGATAACTTTTTACTCTCTATTGTATGTATAATATGCATTTATTTATATAAATGTGTATAAATACCACAAACATAATTGATAAACAACTTTTTTTATTCCTATTTTATTTATATAAATATATATAGTAGTGTAAACATATTTGCGTTTGTTTGTTTCTTTAATTAAATTTTAATTTTTTTTTTTATTAATTTCTTCAATTACAATATTATTTTTTTATGTTGTTTTTAGTTTTTATGATTTTATTTTGTTTATTTATAAACTCTAACATAACAAAACCATATTTCTTTTTTTCCTTCCATAAAATTTTTTTCTTGCAGCTTTCAGTTTTCATATAAAAAAAGACCTTCTATACAAATAAAAAAAGTCAAGTCTCTCTCTAAACAAACAAATAATTATAAAATATTTAAAATGAAATTTTGTAAATCTACGAAAGAGTGTATTGAGTGTGTGGACGTGTTTGGTTTGATGTAAAGAAAAAAAAAACAAAAAACAAAATCAATACTTACTTGCATTATCAATTTATTTGATTTGATTTTCATTCTTTAGTTTTTAAGTGTAATATTTCTCTTTAATATAGTTTATATTATTAATGATGATACACAAACAGCAAGAGTTTTTAACCATAATAAGAAAGAAAACAATTTATTAATAGTGTGTTAGTTATATTTACATTTACTATAACGATAACAAATTAATTTATATAAATATAAAAAAGTAATTACATATTAATAACATTATCTTTACAACAACAACAACTAATACTACTACTACTTATCAGGAATGTTAAATTCAAAAAAAAGTAATATACATACAACAAAAGCAAGAAAAAAATTATCTAAAAACGGCCGTTTTTAAGTTAGGTTTATTATAACTATACACACACCTTAGATAATAGATGATAATGATTTCTTTTATTATTGCAAAGAAGTCTATTAAATAAAAAACAAAAGCTTCCTTTTTTATTTCGTTTTTTCAAAATAATAAAACTATAACAAAATATTTGTGTAGCTTTAAATTTTAAATTATAATTATTATACTTTTTTTTATAATATACATACAATTAAAAAATAATAAAAAAAAAATAATAAACCCCAATTGACAGTCATTATTACAATAGACAGCTCTTGAAAGTAATGGGATTTTTGTGCGACCAGGAGTTAGTTATGAATTCATATTGATTTTTTTTACAAACATTTTTTTTATTTTCAAATTTATTCTTGATTTTCTTTAATTTTGTTTGTCCTACTGACAGATTTTTATCCAGAGTCTGAATTTTCGAATCGTGATCAAGTAAAATTGAGGTTATAAGCCGCTGTCACAAGTGGAATTCATCCGTATTTTGCTTCTTCAGAAAAAGTAAAAACGAATATTACATTGAATATCCAACAATAAAACACTTTTTCGATACACAAGCTCATTTGATCACGAATGTAGTCCCAGGTATTCGAAATTAAAACCGAAATTGTGCCATACGCAATAAAGTATTATTGAATAAATGTATTAACATGTAACTTGAATATTTTGAATTAGTTTCTGCATTAATTTCCTATATTTCACTTAAATTTGATATTAATTCTGACTAAAATATTCAGTATTCAGTTGATTTATTCGTAATTAATTCGAAATTTTTCATATTTACAAAAAACAGTAGTAGTAGGGAATTTTTCGAAAAAGTACATTTTTAAAAAAGTATATTTATGAAAAAGTACTTCTTAAAATGGAATAAATAAATACAGTCCTGTCACAGAATTCGAATCCAATCTAAAGAGGAATTAATTCCGCATTTTGCTTCTTTAGAAAAAGTAAAACGATTTTTTTTTTTTTTGGAATGAAACCATTTTCAGTTTCCAAAGTGGAATTGATATTTCTTTGTAATTCAGGCCTGTCACAGAATTCCATTCCGATCGAAAGTGGAATTAATTCCGTATTTTGCTTTTTCAGAAAAAGTAAAACGAAAATTTCTTTCGGAATGAAACCACTTTTAGTTTTCAAAGTGGAATTGATATTTTTTTGTAATTATTTGTTTTTCTAAAATTTTTAATCAATTTCTGTACCAAAAGCTTCCTTTTTGTTTTAATATAAAAAACGCTTTCAAATTTAAATCAGAAATATAGAATTATTAAATATTTTTGGAATTAATAAATTACACGGAATCTGAAAAGCCTAAAACGAAATCGATCGGAATAAAAACTACGGAATTGAAACCATTCCGAACAAAATGTGTGACAGGCCTGATTATTTGTTTTTCTAAAATCTTAAATCAATTTCCGTACCAACAACTTCAATTTGTTTCAAATTAAAATCAGAAATACAGAATTATTAAATATTTTTTTTGAAATTAATAAATTACACGGAAACTGAAGAATTGTAACCATTCCGAACAAAATGTGTGACAGGCCTGATAAAGTGATAATGTTCGTTTTAAGGAATATTTAATGAGAGGTTTCAGTTAAGTTTGATTCATAAATTCTAATACAAAATTGTTAATTCGAACTAACACATTCAGTTGATTTTCCAAAAAATTTAATTGAAATTTTTCGAGAAAATATTTTTTTAAAAAAAGTTTATTTCTTAAAAAGTACTTTTTAAAAATAATAACAAATCGAGAAAATATTTTTTCTAAAGCCCCTTTTTTATGAGTATATTTTTAAAAAAATCAAAAGATTTCTATAATTTTTACAAAAAAGTACCTTTTTGAAATAGGTAGTATATTTTTGCAAAAAAGTACATTTTTAAAAATCTACATATATGAAAAATATCCTTTTGAAATAGAACATTTTTACAAAAAAAATACCTTTTTACACAAAGAAGTACTTTTTTGAAATACGTAGTAATTTTTCTTAACTTTTTGAAATACCTTTGTACATTTTGTGAAAAAAAATGTACATTTGTGAAAAAAAAAATTTCAAATAGAACATTTTAGAAAAAGTACCTTTTGAAATGGCACTTACTTGAAAAACTACTACATATTTCATATTTCTACAAAGTTCTCTTTTGATAAAGATTTTTTTGGAAATATTTGTATAATTTTTACAAAAAAGTACGTTTTTGAAATAGTACATTTTTACAAAAAAGTACGTTTTTCAAATAGTACTTTTTCCAAACTTTTGGAAATACCTTTTTTAAAAATGTACATTTATGAAATAAAGAAAACATTTTCAAATATAACATTTTAGAAAAAGTACCTATTTGAAATAGCACTTACTTGAAAAACTACTTCATATTTTAAAAAGTTTTTTTTTTCAAGGAATTGGAAAAAGTCCTTTTGAAAAAGATTTTTTGGAAAAAATTTGTATAATTTTTACAAAAAAGTACGTTTTTGAAATAGTACTTTTTTCCAAACTTTTTGCAATACCTTTTTAAAAATGTACTTTTGTGAAAAAAGAACATTTTAGAAAAAGTACCTTTTTGAATTACTCGAAAAACTATTACATATTTTAAAAAATATATTTTGAAAAAATTTTTTGGAATTATTTGTATAATTTTTACAAAAAAGTACCTTTTTGAAATAGTACTTTTTACAAACTTTTTGAAATACCATTTTAAAAATGTACATTTATGAAAAAAAAAAACATTTCAGAAAAAGTACCTTTTTGAAATAGCACTTAATTGAAAACCTACTACATATTTCAAAAAGTTTTTCTTAAGAATTGAAAAAAGTTCTCTTTTGAGAAATATTTGTACATATAATTTTTACAAAAATGCACATTATTGAAACAGTACTTCTTTACAAACATTTTGAAATGCCTTCTTAAAAACGTACATTTATGAAAAAAAAGTACATAATTTTTTCCAAAATGTTTTTTTTAAGAATTGAAAAAAGTTATTTTAAAAAAAATTTGGAAATATTTTTATATAATTTTTACAAAAAAGGAATAGTAAAATATACTATTTCAAATGTATCTTTTTGAAATAGTATATTTTTACAAAACAAATACTTCTTCGAAAATAGTATAATTTTACAAAAAAAAAGTACTTTTAAAAAATTGTCTTTTTCTTTCTAGAAAAATTACTTTTTTGAAAGGTTCTTTTTCAGATAGTTATTTTTTTTAAGAAAATAGATTTTTTAAATATTTTTTAAATACATTCTAGAAAAAATTAGCTTTTTAAAAAGATAATTACTTTAAATGGGTTCTTTTTGAAATAGTTATTTGTTAAGAAGGTACTTTTTCCAGAAGGTTCTCTTTCAAAAATTTATTTTTTTAACAAAATTATGAAATGTTTCTATTAAATAAAATCATTTTAATTTTATTATCACTTTAATTATTCTTTTCTTACAATATATATTTGCAATACGTATGTATATCTATCTCAACATCTTGTAAATCCCTTTCAAAGAGCTGTCAAAACTTAGGTATCTATTTATATTGTTTATATCACCAATTTCTATAATCATAAAAATTAAAAAAAAAATTATAGGAAATTTAACAAATTTTAAACTTTAAACATAAAATTAACCACACAAAGAAAACTTAAATACAAAATTAGTTTGATAAACCAAAATATCTATATTGACAATTTTTTTCGAAATCATACCAAACCCTACTTTGTTAAGTGTTATTTCTTAGACAGAGAGTTTTGAGACCAACGGCTGTTTGAGGTTAAAGAAGATGCCCATGAAGATGATGATGATGACTGACTTCAACTCCAATCGCCACCATCAAAATGAACTACAATTTCACATACAAGGATTAAATGTTTATGGTAAGAGTATTATGTATGTGCAAAATAAAAATAATTTTCTTTTTTTAAGAGAAATATATATATATAACAACATTTTATTGTACATTTTGTTTATGTTGAAAAAAAATATCAAAAATGAAATCTATATTATATTATTTACTGTAACAAACATATGAAATAATTTTACAGGATGTTTATAAAGTTTTGTTTAAGAAATGATGAAGAGAATGAAAGAAAAAAACCTTTAAAAGAAGTAAAGCAAACATTGATATTATATTTACATATTATTCTTACATTTTTTTACCATAATATTATTAATAATTAAGGGTTTTAAATATTTTCAACATTTTATGTGTTAATTCTGAAAACAAAAATTGTCCATATCTCATAAACCACAATATTTATTATCTTTGTACTTACTTACGTATTTGAATTTGATTTTTGACTATATTGAAAATGAATAATTTGAATTTTGTTAAGATAATTAATTACATTCTCAAATTTCAGCTTTTTTTATTATTTGTTAACACGTTAAGGGGAAATATTTATTTTAAAATTTATTAGAAATCTGTTGATGTGTCTTTAGTTACTGTAGTTTTTTGTTTGTGTTGATATTGTGGCTGAAATTTCCCATAAAAATAAAACTAAAGAGTCTGTGCTCTCTTTGTCATATTTTTTGAGATTTGTGAGACCATATATTGTTTATTTTAAGGCATATTGTCTTTTCCCAATCAATATCGGATATCAAATAAATTTTAATCCCTCAGAAATGCGGTAAAAATGCTCGCGAGTTTTTTTTTACTGCCAAGAGTTGATTATTGTAATGATCGGAAACGTCTCACCGACTACTTGCCCCTGTTATGCTATGTACTTGAAATTTGGAAGAAAATATGAATAGATGAAAACTAGATAGATAACTGAGAGCCAAAAACCTAATTCATGGGAATGTAATCATCATTCAATAATTTTCATTTGCTTACGGCCAGCAAACATTACCAAGTTTTTAAATAACTTAATTAAAGTAACGCAGTTCGATATGGAAGAATCTTTTAAAAACACGTTTAAGGCTGGTTTAACTCTTTTGAAGTCCCTTTGGCAACTGTTGAGAAAGTTATTATTCTCAAATCATTTTCAAACGTTTGAGATTTCATTTCAAATCATTCTAATTTGATACTGAAACTTTTTTATCACTCATCCAACATTTAACAGAATCCCTGATGTTCATTGAACTAGTTCCGTCACGTCGAATGAGTAGTTAGCCACTAAGAACTACTACTAGTGAATTTTCAACACGCACGCAGTGTTAATTTAACTGGTTAATTTAAGATGGGTATGTCATTGCTGGTGGCCGATTGGCACACTCTGTATAACACTTCACTAGTACTAATTCTACTGCATTTGAGACTCATTATTGAGAAAATTACTATTCTCAACTATTTTTCAAACATTTGAGATTTAAAAAACACAAATTTTAACATTCGTTGTTGTTGTAACAGCAGTGGGCAGCCCTTGGTCGAGTGAACTCGGATTTTTCCTGCTAACTTTCATTGTAAGCTTATGTTCTTTCGAACGGTGCATTTCGCAACTTTTACTTTTCTTTATTCGTTCCATTGAGCAGCAGCGAAGTATAAGCATTAGACTTGGGTAGTTCATGAACGAACTAGTTCAATTGAACGATTCCATTATTTGAACTAAATCAACTAGTTCAAATCGTTTGCTCACTTAGTTCAGTATTGAACTGAGAACTAAAATGACTAATTTGTACGTTTTTTGCGGGTCATAATGGATAGAATCCGTTACCATAATTATACGGCAACTGACAGCAAATTAAAATCCCATGGATTAATTTAGCTTTAGTAGTATTAGTTCGGAACAGAGAAACAATTTTAATATAAGAAATGTATCACTCGCTTCTTGTTCTTTTATAAATAGGTAGTTCAAAAGTCAAAAAGAGCGATTGAACTTGAAGAGCTACCAAGTTCTTTTTTGAAATTCTGGAAGGTATCAACAAGATATTTTAAAGTAGGACTTTTGGAGGATCCCCTTTTATAAAATTTGACAACAAGGAACAGAGTCAGCATAGGACTTTTTGAGGATAATCTGATAAAAAACTTGTTGATCGCCCGGCTTCGCCCGGTAGCATTTACTAATGTTAGTTCTTCAAGTTTCTCCAACCCACGCACACCAGTCTGTTCTTATTAATTTGCAAATAAAATATCTAAATTTGTACTGCATACTTTAGGGAGCTTTTTTATTACAGTTGACTGGACTCACAAAAAAAGAATTTCCGAGTTTTACCCGGAATTTTTGAATTTTTTTTCTTTACAAACCATCTCCTGAAAATTTCGAATCGAATAAAAAAAAAATCAGCCAAATCGCTCCAGCCGTTCGTTCTCACGTGATGACATTACATTTTTATATATATATAGATTTACGAATTTCTTACCTAATGTTTCATCGTTTAGATTTCTTAATAAGGCTTAACCAGTTTTATACATACAACACATTTTTCGTTGAAATTTTCTAAAAAAAAAACAAGAATTTATTGGCTGATGAAGAGAAATATTAATATAGGTTTGTAACTGAACCATAAATAAAAATATTTGTACTATAAATATCAATAGAAATGTTTAATATCCTTATTAACCTACATAATATTTCCATTTAAGTTTAAATAGTTATGGTTTATAATCAGTGCGGTAAGATTTGGTTACACTATTCTCTCAATTACATTACAATATATTTTCTTATACAATTTAAAAAAAAAAACCATACATACTATATAGCAAAATTTCCATGTATCAAATCTATTTCCAGCTAAAAACCACTTCCTCTCAATCAAATCCATTTTGCAAGTATAAAAACATATGAAAACCCTTTATAAAGCTTTAACATACCAGGTTTTAAAAATTTCATTTATGGTAAGATTTACTTCTTTCTTAAAAAAGGTGAAAAAACATTTTAATATTGTTTTCTTAAAAAAACGAACTTTCTTGAAATTTCTCATAAAATCAAATATAAACAAGAGTAAATTTATATATTTAAAAAAATAATAATTAAAATTAATAACAATACGTCTCTGTATTACTTTACTTGAAATATTTAAATATGTAGTTAATAAGTTAAGTATTTTGAATTATAAAACAAAACATAAAAAAGAAAAATGTTGCAACATTTTTTTTTTCTTACAAACACAATTTTAAAAAATATGCTAATAATTATATTTGAAAATGAAAAAAACAAAAAAAAAATGAAAAACAATGAATATTAACTTAAAAATAAAACAAAAATATTATAAATTATAATATTATATTCAATAATATAAATTTGCTATATTTCATATTTTTGTAAACCAAGAAATATGAAATATATTGTTGTTGCGTTTTATTGTATTTTTCTTATAGAACTATTTACAGCCAGAGCACTTGATATGAAGTCCAGATCTCTTTAGACAAATCGTAGCTACTAAAACAAACAAATTAAAAAACCAGGTCTTGACATTGAATCCTTTTTTCTACCTTAAATGGTATGTATAGCTTAACATAACAACAAATCCAATATAAAAAAATCTACAACATTTCCATTTAAATATTATAATTGATTGATTGACTATTATTATATTGCTATTTACATACAAACTATATCATTTTTATTACTACTACTACTATATAAAAATTATTTACAAATTGATTGTATATTGTTTTCTATTTTGTATATCAACAACAACATACATTTCTTCTTATATATATTTTTTTATATACATTTTAATATTTTCCAAATATTTTTTAATATTTCTTTATTAGTATAGAAAGTATATCTATGATGGCTTTCTTAAGTGTTGGTGGGAGAATGACATGTTTCAGAGAGAAAGAGAGCAGGGGCTGTCACAGGTCACTTTAGTTTTAACATGGGCTTTGAGATTACATACTTGAATACTTCTTCAGCTATAGTTCAAGCAATCATTGATGAAAATTAAAAGTAATTTTTGTTTATATGATTATTTTACATATAATTTATTTTTTTTTGTTACCTGCCTATTTCAAAATTGTTTCATATGATTGCGATTTTAGTTATTTTAATTAACATTTCTATATAAATATTTAAATATGTCTGTATGTATGGTTAATTGTGTATTTTGAAAGACTGCTACGAGTATTATCTAAAGATTTTCATTAGAAATATCGGACGGAATAGAAGAGTGTAATGTTTTAGGGATAATACAATAGGCACTTATTGTATAGCGAAATTCAGAAAGCAGAGATTAGGCCAACAAATAAAACCATACAACTAAGGACTTTAAAAAATTAGTTTTTTTTCATGAATATTTTAATTTGATCGAAAAATACATTTGTCGATTGTATTATGTCTGTAAATAATAATATTTTTGATCAATTATCCTAAGTTTTGATCTTATAAGCTGAATTCTTTTTCTGGTAACAGCAGTTATTATTTTGAACTGTTGTATAAATTAATATTTAAATATCTCTGACTTAGTGCAAGACTACTAAAAAAAACAATCCTCGAAATGAATTCTTTCAGATAATTTAATAGGTTTTCTATAAAGTTGTTAAAGATTGCTTGATTATTTGGTTATGTGGTTATTTAGTTATTTCAATAACAAAAAATGCATTAAAAAAATATAACCAACTTGCGAAACCGATACCATATTAGTCTAATAATACAAATTTAATTCAAATGTAACGCCCAAAAATTTTAGTCTAACACCCACCTTAAAGTATACCGATGGACAGAAAATCTTACTATCTGAGTCGATTAACGGTGTCCGCCTGTCTGGCTGTCCATGTAAACGTCTGCACAAAGCAATTTCGAAGGTATTTCAATAAAAGTTGCTCATGTATTATCATCCGCCCAAAGATTAAGCCCATTGAAACTGGTAATAAGCGGTCCATTATTAAATAGCGACCATTCAAATATCATCCCGAAATAGGACTATCCGCCATAAAGGCTTTATTTATATAAAATCCACAAATTTTTTTTCACAAATAAGTTTTATATACAAATAAAGCACACCTACAAATTTTCGATTCATAATTGACCATTGCACTTTTTATACCCTACACCACCATTGGGTTAGTGCGGATGTTTGTAACATACAAAAATAATGTCGCAACATCCACCTTAAAGTATACCAATCTCCTCAGGATCACTTCCTGAGTCGATTAAGCGATGTCTGTCCGTCTGACAGTACGTCAGGTACGGACAGGTCGCAATTTCAAAGATAATTGGATTTATTCCAAGGACAAAGCCTATAGAATTTGGTTAGAATCGATACATTATTTCTCCAAACCCCCATAAAACTGCCCAATCTGAAAATAGTTAAGCTCTTATGTACAGTGAGCCGCAAAAGAGAGTATACACCAAAAATTATTTGATTTTTTTTTAAGGTAATGAAAATTCGAAAATTTACCCATCGATTAAAATTTAAACGTTTCGTTTATTTGGATATTGGGCTTAATAGATTCGGTTCTGAAAAATAAAGATTTAAGTCGGACTATAATGATTTTCATTATATTAAAAAAATCAAAAAATTCTCTGGTGTTTACTCACTTTTGAGGCTGTGTGTATATCATAATTATCCAGATAACGAAACCAAATTCAGCACAAATATTTTTTATATAAGCTGAACTCACGCTACCATATAATGGACCATTCTCTAAAATTCTATTAAAGAGAATAAATCTCTGAAATATGTTAGTGTCCAAATAAAATTCTACACAAATAAGTTTTATATATACAGAAATCATGCCACCAAATATTTGGACGATCGGACCATGATTACACATATCTTCCACATAAGGTCCACTTCCGAAAATCTCTTCTACGAACAAAGATATCTTAAAACTGTTGGTATTTAAATAAAATTTAATACAAATAAGTTATATATAAACAAAAGTCATGTCACCAAATTTTTATAACGATCGGTCCATAATTACTCATAGCTAGAGTATCCAAAACCTAAAACCGGTCATCCGGTTTTTTCATCTTTGTAAACTCCACTGGTTTCGATTTTTTGACAAACCGGTTTTTGTATGACGGTTAACCGGTTTTAATGAAATATATTTTCTAAAGCTCATTCAAACATATTTATGAAAAACTTTGATACCATTTTGAAAAATATTGATTTATTTTATAGAAAATTATAGCATTTGACATTTCGTAAAAGATATCAAATAATTACATAAAGAAATCAAAAATGCTAAATTTCCATTAAATAAAAATTTAATATAAACCGATTAACCGGTTTTTTTGAAGACAAAAACCGAAACCGCTTAACCGGGTTTTTAAAAGAAAATAATCGAAACCGGTTTTTTCAAAAACACACTTTTTCGGTTAAACCGGAAACTGGTTTTTTGGACACTATGTAAAACTGTTTATAATCCATTCGTCCCCACTAAATAAATACTTTAGAATCGTGATAGCTCTCTGGGCTACCCACATCTGTGGGTAATATGCTAAGTATACACAACATGCGACATATTGGAGTAAATTCGTTGGCGGAACTCACCCTTTATCTGAGCAAAGTTGCCGTCACACTGTCGTATTAGGCCAATGAATGTACTCCTGTAGTGTTGCAATGTTTTGCACTGAATCACTCTACAACGACATGCCTATATGTTACAATACGATTGCAGTTGTAAATTCCAACTTGTACCTTTAAATATAATATCGTTCATCAATACATGGCACTGGTTAGTGTCTACTGTGTCTACAAATGTAAAAACCTTAATAATAAGTGTGGCTAAAATCGGGCAATATTTGTCTCTAGTCCCGATCGCCAAGAATTTATTTCGAGTGATTTATTTCTATATCAAACATATTTGTGTTGAAGTTTATGTGGATAGCAACATTTTAAAGAGATTTATGCTCGTTCGGAAGTGGGCCTTATATGGATTGATCCGCAAGAAATGTTTAAATGTAATTTCTTATTAATTGTTAAAAGGTTATTTGGGAATACAAAATTAATATTTTAATAAAATTTTGTATGATAAATTCACTGAAATTTATTGTTGGTTATTTCACTGGTTGCTTAGGCCAAATCATAAGGAAACCATTTCCCAAAAAGGCTTTAGAAAAACTTGATTGAGAATTATATATGTAACACTTATTTTTGGAGGAATTTTTGTGGATACCTATATAAATGACACATGTCAAAAATTCATATTTCTGGAGAAAATTTGAAAAAGAGCTATGTAGGTAAAATAATGAACAGTTTCATTAGGATTCGTCCTTGGGCCGAAAAAATGTATGTGAGAAATTTTATCGAACTATCTTAAATCGACTCAGAAAGTGATTCTGTCGATCGGTGGGTATTGGACATCAGCACCTAAGCAATATACCTTCATCACCATAGTGGTGACTATCAATCAGCTAAAAAATCAAATATTTTAATACTATCATGTAACCAACAAATGTATTTCTCTCTTGACATACCGAACGATTTCAATAATTTGAATTTTGAAATGTATTAATACACAGTATTGTCCATCTGTAAATACCTCAAGAGATTAAATATAGCAATAACAATAAATATGAGAATGTTAGGAGTTAGAATGTGGTATAAATTCAGTATTTCGTATCATTTGAATTTATTAGACTTATAATTTAATGTTAGGAAGGTCTAAAAAAGCTACGTAAAGACAAAAATAAACTAGGTTTTGTAAATGTACATTCTTGACTTATGCCCAACATTTATTGATAATTCTCTGACTTTAATCAAACTGTTGTATGGTTGTATTAATTCGATTTTATATTAAAACGATATGAGCAATTTAAGTAAGTATAATTTACTGTGGGTAAGTAAAAACTTTTATTTCTCTAAATTCGCAATCACATGACAATTTTGAAATAATTTTCCTGTTTAATTTTTTTTATTGTTATTTTTCTTTACAATTTTAACAATTCAAATTATATTACTACATATATTTCTGTCATGTGTATATTCTCCTCTATTTACAGGATATTTTGTTGTTTTTCCTTTTTTTATTAAATTTTATATTCAATATTTTATAATAAATTTTTTAGATTTTATATTAAAAAATCTCAATAGTAATTTTTAAAATAAAATTTATAATTTTTTTTACAAAAATAAAAATATGTATAAGCTATTTAAACAATCTATTTTAAAAATCCTTTATAAAAAATTAAATGGATTCAATCTTTCTTACTTTTTTTTATGTAAAACTATTGCACAAAATGTGAATGTCCGTATATCAGATACCACAATTCAGATCGAATATAGACCAATTTCGGGGAAACATTACAAAAATGTCAAGTTTACTTAAGCAAATCCTGAGTTTATAGAAGAGAGAGGAAGAAAAAGATGAAAATCTCTCATCTACAAACTCAAGACTTGCGGACAGTGTTGCCATTTATTTTTTGAAGAAAACTTTTTATTTCTAAACAAAAAACTTTTTTTTCAACAAAAAAACTTTAAGTACATGCAAAAATTACAAAACCCAATTCGTACATATATGTAATCAGACTGAGATAATTTATGTGAATTTAGTGCTGGAGACACTTTAAATATTTTCAAATCAATCTCCCCATTTAGTAAATGAATTTGGGGACTATCATTTTGAAATTAACGGTTCAACTTATTGATATCATAAATTTATAATTTTCCAAAAAACTTTTTTTTAAAAAAATAAAACTTTTTGCATCTCAAAAACCTTGCAAAAAAAGGGAAAACTTGATATATGGTAACACTGCTTGCGGAAGTAAATTTGAAGTGTTTATTATTTGTAGAAGATAGAGGTTTGGAGATTGGAAAGATTTTCATCTTTTTCTTCCTCTCTTCTATAAACACAGGATTTGCTCAAGTAAACTTGTCGCGTGTGAATCAGTTAATGCACTAACTGATTAAATAAAATTATGCGCTTAACCCCCAGTAACACGAAGTCTGGTTATGTTTTAACTAATAGTTATACTGACAGTTTTCATACAAAAATTATTTTAACCGACAGTATAACTATTAGTTAAGGCATAACCAGACTTCGTGTTAACGGGGGTAAGAATAAAATAAAAATAATTATTAAAGCATAAAAACAAACAGAACCAGTATTGATCTAGTATGTTTTTCATTGTAATAACTATTTCATTTAACAGATAGATCCCTTGCCTATCTTTAGGCGCATACATTTATTTATAAATGCATTAAAATCCGCCCCTATTCATGTATAACAAAATGCATTATGTATGTATTGTTAGGTCTATAATTAGGTCTGTCACAGAATTTGTAGGAAAGTGGTAATTATCGTATTTTCCAATTTGTAACGTTATGCTTCATGGCTTTTACTAATTTGATCTGTCAGAAACATTTCACGCGCATTAAGAAATATTTATTTGTTGCTCCTAAAAGTATGTAATAAAATATTTGTTATAGGTAAGAAAAATGTCGGTTACATAGAAGTTAATCGATTGTTGGATAAATTCCTAAAACCAATATGCATTATACAGTAAGTATGTTTTTCAATTTATTTTTTGTCTTGATTTAGTTTTGAAAATCTTACCATTTTTTTATCTGTGAAGACATTTTATTTGAAGAACCTTTTATAAAACTAAATTAGTTATTACCACTTCTGTTTCATTATTAAAACAGCCTTAACCATAGAGGAATACACATAGAATACAAAAAAACACAAACCAAAAAAATTACTCAAAGTAATCATATGAGTGATCACAGATTATTGTCCTTTTTCCCCTAGGACCTCTTAACAAAGATCTATGAGTGATTTTAGATTTTTCATATAAAAATCGATATTTGGTGGGAAATATGAGTGATCACAGATTATTATCCTTTTTCCTCTAGCACCTCTTAATAAAGATCTATGAGTGATTTTAGATTTCATATAAAAATCAATATTTGGTGGGAAATATGAGTGATCAGAGATTATTGTCATTTTTCCTCTAGGACCTCTTAATAAGGATCTAGATTTTTCATATAAAAATCGATATTTGGTGGGAAATATGAGTGATCACAGATTGCTGTACTTTTTCATCTAGGACCTCTTAATAAGGATCTATGAGTGATTTTAGATTTTTCATATAAAAATCGATATTTGGTGGGAAATAAGAGTGATCACAGATTATTGTCCTTTTTCTTCTAGGACCTCTTGTTATCGATATATGAGCGATTTTAGATTTTTCATATACAAATCGATATTTGGTGGGAAATATGAGTGATCACAGATTATTGTCGTTTTTCCTCTGGGACCTCTTAATAAGGATCTATGAGTGATTTTAGATTTTTCATATAAAAATTGATATTTGGTGGGAAATATGAGTGATCACAGATTTTTGTCCTTTTTCCTCTAGGACCTCTTGTGATTTTAGTGATTTTAGATTTTTCATATAAAAATCGATATTTGGTGGGAAATATGAGTGATCACAGATTATTGTCGTTTTTCATCTAGGACCTCTTAATAAGGATCTATGAGTGATTTTAGATTTTTTATATAAAAATCGATATTTGGTGGGAAATATGAGTGATCACAGATTATTGTCCTTTTTCTTCTAGGACCTCTTGTTATCGATATATGAGTGATTTTAGATTTTTCATATAAAAATCGATATTTGGTGGGAAATATGAGTGATCACAGATTATTGTCGTTTTTCCTCTAGGACCTCTTAATAAGGATCTATGAGTGATTTTAGATTTTTCATATAAAAATCGATATTTGGTGGGAAATATGAGTGATCACAGATTATTGTCCTTTTCCATCTAGGACCTCTTAATATTTTAGATTTGTCATATAAAAATCGATATTTGGTGGGAAATATGAGTGATCACAGATTATTATCCTTTTTCCTCTAGCACCTCTTAATAAAGATCTATGAGTGATTTTAGATTTCATATAAAAATCAATATTTGGTGGGAAATATGACCTCTTAATAAGGATTTTAGAGTTTTCATATAAAAACCGATATTTGGTGGGAAACATGAGTGATCACAGATTATTGTCCTTTTTCCTCTAGGACCTCTTGTTATCGATATAGGATTGATTTTAGATTTTTCATATAAAAATCGATATTTGGTGGGAAATATGAGTGATCACAGATTATTGTCCTTTTCCATCTAGGACCTCTTATTAAGGATCTATGAGTAATTTTAGATTTTTCATAAAAAGCGATATTTGGTGGGAAATATGAGTGATCACAGATTATTGTCATTTTTCCTCTAGGACCTCTTATTATCGATATAGGATTGATTTTAGATTTTTAATATAAAAATCGATATTTGGTGGGAAATAGAGTGATCACAGATTTTCGTCCTTTTTCCTCTAGGACCTCTTATCGATATATGAGTGATTTTAGATTTTTCCTATAAAAATCGATATTTGGTGGGAAATATGAGTGATCACAGATTTTTGTTCTTTTTCCTCTAGGACCTCTTAATAAGGATCTATGAGTGATTTTAGATTTTTCATATAAAAATCGATATTTGGTGGGAAATATCACAGATTATTATCCTTTTTCCTCTAGCACCTCTTAATAAAGATATATGAGTGATTTTAGATTTTTCATATAAAAATCGATATTTGGTGGGAAATATGAGTGATCACAGATTATTGTCGTTTTTCCTCTAGGACCTCTTAATAAGGATCTATGAGTGATTTTAGATTTTTCATATAAAAATCGATATTTGGTGGGAAATATGAGTGATCACAGATTATTGTCGTTTTTCCTCTAGGACCTCTTAATAAGGATATATGAGTGATTTTAGATTTTTCATATAAAAATCGATATTTGGTGGGAAATATGAGTGATCACAGATTATTGTCATTTTTCCTCTACGACCTCTTAATAAGGATCTATGAGTGATTTTAGATTTTTCATATAAAAATCGATATTTGGTGGGAAATATGAGTGATCACAGATTATTGTCCTTTTTCTTCTATGACCTCTTGTTATCGATATATGAGTGATTTTAGATTTTTCATATAAAAATCGATATTTGGTGGGAAATAAGAGTGATCACAGATAATTGTCCTTTTTCCTCTAGGACCTCTTCTTATCGATATATGAGTGATTTTAGATTTTTCATATACAAATCGATATTTGGTGGGAAATAAGAGTGATCACAGATAATTGTCCTTTTTCCTCTAGCACCTCTTAATAATGATCTATGAGTTATTTTAGATATTTCATATAAAAACCGATATTTGGTGGGAAATATGAATGATCACAGATTATTGTCCTTTTTCCTCTAGGACCTCTTGTTATCGATATATGAGCGATTTTAGATTTGTCATATAAAAATCGATATTTGGTGGGAAATATGAGTCATCACAGATTTTTGTCCATTTTCCTCTAGGACCTCTTATCGATATGAGTGATTTTAGATTTTTCATATAAAAATCGATATTTGGTGGGAAATGTGAGTGATCACAGATTATTGTCGTTTTTCCTCTAGGACCTCTTAATAAAGATGTGTGAGTGATTTTAGATTTTTCATATAAAAATCGATATTTGGTGGTAAATATGAGTGATCACAGATTATTGCCCTTTTTCCTCTAGGACCTCTTATTAAGGATCTATGAGTGATTTTAGATTTTTCATATAAAAATCGATATTTGGTGGGAAATATGAGTGATCACAAATTATTGCCCTTTTTCCTCTAGGACCTCTTGTTATCGATATATGAGTGATTTTAGATTTTTCATATAAAAATGGTGGGAAATATGATTGATCACAGATTATTGTCGTTTTTCCTCTAGGACCTCTTAATAAGGATATATGAGTGATTTTTCATATAAAAATCTATATTTGGTGGGAAATACAGTGATCATAGATTATTGTCCTTTTTAGATTTTGATTCATCGCAGAAAATTAAACAATTAATTTTTTTTTTATTAATTTTACAATATTTATTGTTTAAAGAACATCGAATAAAACATAATTTACAATGAATTAATAATTTGTGTGTGTTTCATTTACTTAGTTTTATTATTATTTTTTTATATTCTTTTGGATGTAAGAGGGAGGGTTAATGAAATTCATTCATTGTTGACATTATTACACTGAATACATTATTACAAAACGTAAACTATTTTGTAGATTTGTTTGTAATTATTGGGATATTGACACAACTATTTTGAAATTGTTTTCTTCACTTTGTAATTGTTATTGATAATGTTTATTGTTTAACTATGTTTTGAAAATGTTTGTTTTATTTGAATCTTTTTGTTTTGTTTTTTTTATCTTTTATTTTTGTAGTAATAATAAAATTGTGTTTTGTTTTGTTTCTTTACTTTATTTATTAAGTTTCTTTAAATTTAATTAAGGACTATGTTTTGCTTGTTTATATTTCACGTCAGTTGGGAAACCGGCCAATTACCAAAAGTTTTGTTAAACAAAAAATTAAAAAAACAAATAAGTCTTTAAGGGTAAAAAAATATATAGAATTTAGTAAATTTATTCACAAAAAAATAATCTTGTTTTCAAAAATTAATATTTTTTTTTATTTTCAATATTTTCTTTTGATTATGCGTCTAATTTTTCAAATATGTATTAAAAATACTTATTTTCTTTTGAGAAGATTTTAATTAATAATTTTTGTTCTTTTCATTTTTGTACTGACGCCTTTTTTTGTGTTAAGCCCTTCGTATCCTTTTTTTTTTGTTTTGTTTATTAATGGGAGTAAATTAAATGTAAATAAAACATTAATTATTGATTTTTTAGTTTATATATATATTTTAGAATGGTTTCTTTTTTTATTTTTTCTTTAGATCTTGATGTTTTAAATATACATTTGCATAAATGTAAACAAAATAGCAAAGAGACAATAAAATTTAGTATAGATTTTTTAACTCAATATAAAGAAATAATAATAATAAAGGTCTCGAAAATCAAATTTTGTTGTTATTATGTTTTAAAGATAAAAGTCATATGATTACGGTTTAACTAACCTAAATTGTAGAAGTGGATTACAAGTTATTATATTTATATATTGTAATGTATCATTTTCAAAAAAATAGACAACATTTTGTTGTAGATTTGCACACATACACAGTAGTAGTTGTAGGTTAAAACTAAAAAAAAAAAATTATTAAAGAAAAACTTATACAAAATGTTTGTTGGTTCTTTCCAAATAAAGGTAAATTAAAACAGGATTCATTTTTGAAAAAAAGAGATGCAAGGTTTTTCGATTTTTTTAAGCGGCAATCAGCTAAAAGAAAAATAAATATACATTATTGAAGAATTTAATGTGCAAATGTTATACTATTAACAAAAAATACATACCGCTTTTACTGTGGCTTTAATAAAGTCCTTTTTATCTGTTAAATCGAAATCTGGATATTTAGCATAAACCTGTTTGCATACAGTTTTCATGGTTATCTCCTCCAGATTGGCCTTATCTAAAATTTCTTTAACATAAGCACGAATTTGTTCATCCTTGAAAGAAAAATTAATGAAATATAAGTTTTTTTTAAGTTTATTGAAGTAATTGATAAAAAGAAATTAATTAATTGGCGAGCGATCAAAACGGTTTTTTCAGGCGATATTCGAACTATTCCGCAACAAACCGAACATTTTCTAATGTACCTACTACAAATATCTGAAATAATTAAATTATCTTAAATTTAAAGCATGTTTCATTTGAAATTTTAAATGCCCTGCATGGAGCACCCTTTTTACGTGTAGATGGCGTATCCATCTTGAACAGAAAAGTGATTTAAAAGAGGTTCGAAAAAACTATTTCTTAATTCCATTTTCAAAATCAAAATAAATTGTATTTCTTAACCATTCCGTTAATGAATTCATTATGATTAATTCATACGAATAAATCCTTTGTACTTCAAATGTATTGAATTCATTCCAATGAGAATTCATTCTTTATAGAATAACTCCTTATTAAAAGATTCACATTTTTTTTTGAATTCAATCCATTCTTGACGCAAGTCTGAGTTTATAGTAGAGAAAGGCAAGAACACTTGCTTGTACTGGCAAGTCTCTTCAACTCTGTTTTGTTTTCTCATTTTCACTTTGGCGTCTATTAGGTTTTGACATACAAAATTGAACACAGACTTGCTGTGTGTAAACAGACGAGCAAGTTTAAAAGAAAATCGAAGAGACTTGCTTCAAGTAAACTTGCTGTGTGTATAAAGCAGACAGTTTCGTACTAGATTAAAGATAAAATGCAAACTGTTTCTTTAATCTAGTACGAAACTGTCGTAGGCGTATGACGTTTACGCCAACCACAAAGAAAAAATAATAGAGAAATATAAGTATTTTAGCCAACTTTATTATAAAATAAAGACTCACAGAAAAAATAACCCCCTCAAAATGAAGCTTGGTTTGTTTTAGTATGTCTCCCAAAATAGGTTGGGTCTAGTGATAACCGTTCATGAGCTAGGCCATTTTTAAGTTTATATATAATACCGGGAATCATTTGAAAGGGCACATCCAGCCGCTATAACTCTATAATTGTCTTGTCCAAGCTAAACCTTAATATAGAGATATTCCATAATTTATGGGATTTTCAAGTGTTTTTTTTTTAAAAACTTTTATTATTTTGAAAGTAAATTGAAATATTTAAAAATTTACTTAATTTAAAAAAAAGGTTTGTTAATTTTATTTTCAATATTCCTAATAGTTCGCGTGTTATCGGACATTCAATCTGATAAACAACCTGATTCAAACAATATGGGTATCAAAATATTTGATTTGAGAAGTAGATGAATTATATTTAAATAAATGCCATTGAATGAACCTAAAGAAATAGATGTTGAGAATAGATTTTTGGAATGAATGGCGGACATTTTTAATTCCGAATTAAGATTTTAGTGAATCTTGCTCAAATTGAATTAATAAATTCGAAGCTCTGACAAGATTTTGATATTCAAAATTAAAAAAAAGAAGAGTCGGATTATATCATTAGTTAGATATCCACACAGAAGAGCTGTAAATGAATCATTCATTTTTGAATTAATTCGCGAATCATTCACACAAAAAAAAGAATTGAATGAAATTGAATCAATTCAAATGAATTTGGTCAAAATTAATTGCAATTCGTTTTCAATTCAATTCATTTGAATTGATTTTGAATTAATTCAAATGAAGTAGAAAAAAGAATTAACAATTCATTTGAATTAAATTCATTTCCAACTCATTTGAACTGATTTTGTAAGTAAATCTACAGTAAGCATCACTGTCGTTTTGTCATTCAACTAATTGTTATTTTTCCTGATTTTTGATTATTTGTGGAAGATAGTTTTATTTTTTTGAAATAAATATATAAATATTAGTAAAAAGTTTGTCGTTGGGTGGTCGTGGATCACAAAATTTCAAAATTTATTAATTGCTTCTTTAATATTAAATGTGTTTTGTCGTTCAGCGTATTTCAAAATAAAAATCAGTTCTTCTTGAAGAAACAAACTCCAAACACCATGTTTTCATTGATCAGGCGCGGATACAGGACAAGGCTTTTAAATTTTTGTACTGGATATTTTCATTTTGGTAGGAGAAATTTCTCATTCCCCCTAGATTCATTCATTTGAATTGCTAATTATTTTTTCTAATTCAATTGAATTAATTCAAAATCAATTCAATTCAAATGAATTGGAAAATAAATTGCAACTCATTTCTGCCTAATTCGTTTGAATTGATTCAAATTTCATTCAATTCAAAATTTAGCTAATTCATAATGAATTAAAATCAAAAAAGAATGATTCATTTACAGCTCTGCCACACAGCAATTTGCAAATTTTCTAAGGAAATAAAATCACAATGGGAAGCAAATTGAAATCGTAATGACAGGACTTAGAGGTGCAATTTTAAACAAGGTTGGGATGAAATCAGACTTAAATCGGATCTAATGACACTTTTCAATGCTGCCTTTCCTATTTTCTGTCTCGACTAATTTCGAGTAGTCAGGGCTCCAAAGTTTACAAGATTTTTGGATATATCTTCAAAATTGTACTTTGTTCTGATACAATATTTTAAAGATAGATATTTAAAGAACTTTTCATCGATTGACTCGATATTTAGAAAAAACGAAAAATTCGGGACAGACATACGAGTAATAATTATGCTGGAAATCTTTACTAAGCGAAGCCGTTCGAATCGAGGAGAAAATCCTTGCGTCCCGCAATACAGGAAATCTTTACTAGGAGAGCCTGTGTTCGAATTACCATAGTGTAGAAAATTCTTGCGTCCGGCCAAATGCCGGCTGTACATGAAATCTTTACTAGCGAAGCAGGTGTTCGAAATACTTTGAAGCCTAAGGATTTGTTTGTTTCACTGGAATCCAATACAAATAATAAATAAAATTCAACAGCTGTCACGAAGTGTATAGGAATGGTACTAATTTCTTTTAAATTATAGATAACAAGTCGACATCAACACACCATTTTTAGTAAATAGGCCAATAAGGCTAGGTTGTTGAAAAAAAAATAACAAAAATAACTACCGACAACGACTACGAAGTGATGTCGACAACGAAATGCATCGGGAACCTCAGTTGACAATGAATGTCAGGGCAGTGAATTTTTTTTGGATGACGATTTTAGTGTTTTTCAACACCCTTCGAATTCCATGCATTTCTAAAGAGACAAATCTCCCAGTTTTTTTTTCAATTAAAACGAATTTATGGATTTTTTGAATAGAAGATATTTGGGTATTGTTTTATCACAAAAACCGAGAACAATAAGACCATCAGCCAATTTTCCCGAATTTAAATAGCAACCGAATCAGGACAATAGCGGGTATATTGCTGTATTTATAATGTATGTAAGTTATTTGGGGGCTTCGAAAAGACAGAAAGACAAAAACCAACAGACAAACACAACCTAAATGTATTACATAAACATCACTACAGCTTAATTATTTTTTTATAATAAACTTACCGTGGGGAATGAAGCTTTGCCCTTTTTATTTAATGGCTCATCCTCATCGCTATCATCTTTTTCATCTTCGGACGATTCTTTTTTAGATTTCTTAGGACGTCCAGCAGCTGCTGTAATAATGTTAAAAATATTCAAATAAATATTAAAATATTTAAACAAATTTTAAGTTAATAGTTACGTTTTGATGGAGTTTTATTGTTGGGTTTGTTATTTTTCGCAGGTGTTACAGGTTTCTTGTTCTTTTTCGATTTTTCTTCCTCCTAAAAAAAATCAAATTCAAATATGGGAAATTAAAATTAAATTGCTTTTAAATAGAAAGAATTAAAAGCTTAGCTTTTCTGAATAAAATTTCAATTTATAATCAACTTACCTCAGTTTTCTCACTTCCCAAATCAGACATTTCTTCTTCTTCCTCCTCCTCATCTTCGGAAACTTCTTCCTCGCTTTCAGAGTCTTTTCCTTTGCGTTTATTGCGAGAAGAAGGTTTACTAGCAGCAGCACGGCCTTTACCACGAGGCGATACAGCAGGCCGACCACGTTTACCAGCACCAGTTGATGGACGCTTGCGCTTAGGTGCCGCCTAAAACAGTCAGTAAATACATAAAGTTTCTATTCTTAATAAAACCAAAACTTACATCACTTTCGGCTTCTGATAATTCAGATTCCTCTTCAGAATCCGAATTTCTTCTACGTGATTTGCGAGCCGGTCGCCCACGAGCACCTCGAGCCGCAGCTGCAGCTGCTTTTCGTCCTTTGCCACCATCAGAATCAGAATTACCAGAAGGATTATACTAAAAAGCCATTTAATCAAATTATTTTCAAATCTAAAGAAAACTAGAAATACAACTTACATCTGAACCAGATTCTGAATCATCATTATTTCGTCTTCGTTTAGCTGGTATTACTTTGCGTGCATCTTCATCTGAACTAGAGAAATCAACATATGCCGACATTTCTAAAAAAAACAATTGTTTACAAACATCATTTCCATTATTTAATTGTAGGTTGTAAGTAACATACTTTTGCCAGCTGTAGCACGACGAGGACGACCGGATGTAGATCTGCCACCTGATCTACCACTAGACTTGCTTTTACGTTTTTCATCCTCACTGGGTTCTTCTTCCTCCTCTTCTTCTTCTTCTTGAGCTTCTTCCTCCTCTTCCATTTCTTCATCTTCAGGCGATGGTTCTACACACAGTGACTCATCTGGCTCCATGAGAAATTTCAAAATACGATTTGCAGCATCTTCCTTGGAACCTTTACGTTCTAGTGCTAGGATCTCGCAAATACTTTTTAATTGTTTCAAATCGACTTTTTTAATTGATTCAAATTTCTTTTTATATTCCGATGAATCTTTTTCAAATTCAAAGCCCGCAAAAGAACGTAAATTCTTCTTAACGACGTTGTTTTTGCCTTGCGAACCAAAACATATCTGAAATGAAATAAACAAAACATAAAAAAGCTGGTAATAAGTTCGATTCGACAAACAAAAATTACTCCTGTTAAAAATCATTTGTTTATATAATTTTAGCGCGCTGAACACACAAATACGTTTAGTTTTCGAGATATTTCCACTTTAATGCTTTCAGTAATCATTATTTTATGTCAGGAATTTTATTGAAAATGTTAAAAACTTATGGCTTTAAACTGAAAAATGAGAATTTCACAATTCCTTACACAATCCTACAAACATCAAATAACAAAACTATCAGTAATATTCCACGTTCTTGGGGTAAAACTGTTGATTTTAAAATGCTTGCCATATTTTCGATCAGTGTGCCAAAATTATATAAAATGATGTTCTGTACGATGAGTCCTTCTATGTCCTCATTTGTCAACCTACCGCATGCAATGTTTGCAAGCCATCTACTCTAGTTTTATTAATATTTTCATTAATTTTATCAATTTCAGCCAGAGCTACAACATTTTCATCGTCTTCAGCCACTTCTGTATTTTCTTTCATTTTCTCATCTTCATCCTTAGATTCTTTATCCTCATCTTCATCCTTCGTTTCAGTTTTGTTGTCTACATCGCCATTTTTGGCAGAATCTTTTTCATCGGCGGCTTCATCCTTTTTAATATCATTTGATTTTTTGTCTTCGCCTTTAGTTTCCTCTTCTTTATCATTTGGAGATTTTTTAGTTTCAGCAACCTCATCAGATTTTTCTAAACAGTCAAAAAGAAAAAAAATAATAAACAAGTTGATTAAAATGTTTTAACATAAAAATTAAATCAAAAAAAATTTCTTCACCCTTGGGAAAGCTTATATGCCACAATCGACACGAAAAGCCATGAATAGCGAATTTTTGATATACCTTGGATCTTACTGAACTTAATCAAGTAATAGAGATTAAGCATGAACAAATAACCAAGGGGAAAACATAAGTTACTATAGAAAGAATTTTTTTTTTATTTTAATTTTACTACCACCGCTGGGATACGAACTCGAGACTAGAATATTTTTTTTGACTAATAAATGCAAAGTAACAAAGTGTCTAGCTAACTCGGCTAAAGCAGAGTCAACAACCACTTGTCTTAAATTAAATTTAAAACAATGTTCCATTCCACAAGTTCCTATAAACAATGATTGTTCTAGACTAAAAGTTACCCATATATTTAAAAACTATACAAAATTAAAAATAAATTATATTAACAAAAAAAAAAAAAACTTAAGTACCTTCATCTTCTTTAGGTTTCTTATCGTCTTCATCGTTATTTTGTGCACCAGTTTCATTGTTAGTTTTTTCATCTACAGCCTCAGTATCAGCGTCTGATTTATCACCACCGCCTTCATCATTCGATTTCTTATCGTTTTCAACAGATTTTTTCTCCTCAGTTGCATCCGCAACTTTTGTTGTTGTTTCTTCTTTCTTTTCTGTTTCCTAAAATTAAGATAATTTCGTAATATTAGAATAGAAATAACTTTAAACATTATTTTTTATTTCTTTTAGATAATTGTTATTCATCTGGTAGCATTAGTTAATGCAAAAGAATATATGGCAGTTTTGTTTAAATAAATCTATTTTTAGATTAGAAAAATGCAACACTGTCATCCAAATATGTTTTGTGGTGTGTGCATGTTTTATTTCCAAATTGTACCGCTTTTTAACTTTTTGTTTTTCTTTGGTTTTCTTTTCTGCCGCAATTCTTTACATTTTATCTTTACATTTGTTTCTAATAAGAATCAACAGCTATTAACACACCATTTCAGTTTTTTTATTAATGTTATTGCTTAAAATAAGTACTAATTTTAATTATATTTTAGAAATATCTTTCCAAGATGTCTTTTTTTCTAATACAATTGTTCTATAATGCACTTGGCAACACTGACACGCATGCAAATCTATTATTCGCGAAATATATTCAACCAACTTCAACGGCGCACTTATTTTTTCGGATTTCATTTTAATCAATTATTCGCCCAATACCGCGCTCATCATAAACATACACACACGCATACAAATGCATGCATTTCGTTATGATGAATAGAAAAAAAGAACGAACAAAAACATACAAAAAAAAAACACGGTGGAAAAATGGACCGACGCCATGTTTATATACAATGAGAAATAGATGAAGAGGAAAAAAGAAAGCTAATAATGCAAAGATGAACGAAAAAACGACGTTGTGTAAATTTTTTTTGATGGATTCCTTTCAGCGATGTGACGCGCTCGAATTTTTTATACAGTAATTTTCATATTTAATCTTAACAATTATCACAAAATTTCTAGTTCCATCGATAGGCCACACTTTTCTTGCACTTTTTCTGCAATTTTTTATTAATTACATACCATATTTTCAATGGTTTTATCTTTTTCACCGTCAGCCGACATGCTTATGGAAAATACTCAACTAAATAAAAAAATTCACTACTTTTTCTTCGTCTTATTTTCTTTTTCTCTACCATTTATTTCGCTTTGTGTTTTGTCTCCAGCACAGGGTTGCATCAAAATGCACTAAAAATGGGTTAAAATCTGGTACTTTTCTAATAAATGGAAAATGTTAAAATATATATGAATATGTAAATGTATTTTTGGAAACATTAAAGCATATCCTGAATATGAATACACTTTTAGATGTTAGATTTCATATTAAATGTTAATATTCACATGTTTTGTATAGACGGTAGGGTATTCAACTAATCGGGTTTCTGGTTAAATCGGTTAATCGAGCAAATATTAATCGGGGTTTAGATTTAATCGGATAATTTTAAATTATTCGATTAACCGAATAATTTCTATTTAAATGTTAAAGTGAAACTACATCACGAATTTTGTGTACTTATTGAAGTATTTTATTAATAAAAAAAACAAAAACATATAAAATAAAATAAACAAAACATAACAATTCAATAATTTTCTTTAGTTTTTATTTAAACTCGACTTGGAAAAAACTCTATCGCTGATTGTAGATGTTGGAGAAATCGAAAGTAAGACATAATAGATAAGGAATATATAATCTTCCGGAACAAATCAAGATCCGCGTAACAGTTTATATTTTCATAATTTGTTTTCTGTTAATATTCACATTTTCTGTAATGCCGGCCTTCGGCCGGGTGAAGGGACTTTTAACTCTGGGGTGTATCGAACACCGGCTTCGCTAAAATCACTTTTTCTGTATATCAAAATTTTCTGAAGTACTGTCATATAAAATCAAAAAGGAATTTTTGGTTCACAATATTAATAAACTGTACCATATTATATATCATATTAAAGGTATTGTGAAGCTCTATTCAATGATACCCATAATGATCTGTTTGTTTTCCAAATATATGAAAAATGTACTATTATATGTATTGACTTTAAATTCATATAACTCTTAAACTAAGAGAGAGCAGACAAAAATATTAACATTTTTGTGCTTCTAATTATGAGAGCTATCAACACCAATGAAATTATAAAAATGTAAGCTGTTTCGCTGATCTTGATTTATACCCTGATAAAAACTCGTTTCAGTAGTGTCTCCAGTTTCGTCTACTATCATGTTCTCATCCGACAATTACATGTAAATTAAATATATCAGTTATTATACTCACTAAACATATTTCTTGAATGTTCGAAAATATGTAATTTTACTTTGACATTTGTATTTGAATTAAAATGGAAAATTAAAAACAAACAAAATATATGTTAAAGTGCAAAAAAGAAATTTCGGTTAATCGGTTAACCGACACAAATTAATCGGTTTATTCGTTATTTGAAAATCGACAATTTTGAATTATTTGAACAGTTAACCGATCAAAATTAATAGGTTAACCGATTGAATACCCTAATAGACGGCCTTTGGCCGGACACAGGAACAGTCTACTCTGAAACTCCGGCTTCGCTAAATATTTTTGGACTTTTTCGGTTTTTCATACAAAAATTACTCAAATTTATTTAATTTTTCAATACAAATCAAAAACTACACGGAAAAAAGAAATTTATAATTGGAATGATTTTTTTTTTAATAAATTTTTTTTATCCAAAACTTTTGTCAGAACGAACGTGTTCATTTTACGATTTTTTTTATATTGTTATCAATTGTAATGGCATTATCAATTGAAGTTAAATCATACTCATTGAAACTTTTTCCTGTGAATCCAAATAAAAACTATTTAAAACACTAATCCCCATTATCGCGATGTCTGGTTATATGTTAACTTATAGTTAAACTGTCGGTTAAAATAATAGTCTTAATCAAGTTTATCCAAGCCTGAGCTAAAAATTCCCGAATTTAAAAACAAATCAAAGTTTGAGTTTAAGGAAAAATATTTTTTTTATCGGCCGTATTTCCTGACTTGACCCCTTTTACAATGCAGAAATTGAAAGGAAGACAGACGAAGTTTGTGGGCGAGGGGTTGAAGAGGTAGAGTGTGTTTTTTACACAGGTTTAGGTTAGTTCAAAAGAGAATGAGAAAAATGTCTGCCTTTCAATTTCTGCATTGTAAAAGGGGACTTATGGACTTCTTATCTTTGAATACATAATTTAGTATCTATTAAATGTTAGTTACCTGATATGGGTGTCACTAGAAAGCTGATGGAAAACCCTTTCAAATGAATAAATTAACCCATTGAGAGCTAGTCGTTTAATATTAACCTAAAACATTTACTCGAAATTATTTGCAGAACATCATTAGTAAACGAAGATATTGTTCGATAACATAAAAATAAAAATTATTTCTTTATTGTAAAAATACAAATTAATTTATTTTTCGTTAAAATCATTTTTGTTTGTTATCTCAGAAATAAAACATTTCTTTCTTCTTTTCACCACCACAGGGTTGCATTTTAAAAAGCATTCCTATTTCACATGGTGTAATGATTATAAGGTGTATGCGTTGCGGCAACAAATACAACAACACAAAAACAAATAACTTTTATAGTGACCAAAACAGCTGACATAATGCATACAAACTACAGCAAAAAAAATGTTGACAAGATTAAAGTTGTAAACAAGGCGAATTTATACAAGGTGGAGTCAGTCAAACAGCTGATAATTTTTTTTTCGCTTTTTGATTCTAACAACTGTCAAAGCTTGTTTTTATATTTAAATATCTACATATTCTATGCTTATTAACAAAATATTTATTGTTTACATACATAAGTAAAGCACTCACCATTCAATTATCTACACTATATAAAGTTTAAATACTTATTTGTTTAATTTTTCATTTTGGTTTTTTGACATTTGTTAAGACCAATCGTTGTTTTTGTAGAACTGACACCACCTTGTATGAATTCGCCTTGGTTGTAAACAAACTCGAGCAAAAAAATAATCAGCTGTCTGATTAATGTCACCTTGTATATTATTACACCTTGCTCATGGTGTAATGATTATAAGGTGTATGCGTTACGGCAACAAATACAACAATACAAAAACAAATAACTTTTATAGTGTTAAAAACAGCTGACATAGTGCATACAAACTACAGCAAAAACAATTTTTGACAAGATTAATGTTGTAAATAAACTCGAGCAAAAAAATAATCAGCTGTTTGATTTATGTCACCTTGTATATTATTACACCATGCTATTTCAATTAAAAAACTCACCACTGAGTGTTGCAACACTGGTGGTGAACAAAACTTGAACCGCCAATTCAATCAATATGCCTTTCTCTGTCTAACACATGGCCCAATTGCTCTTTCTTATTTTCACCTTTTTAATCATTTCATCTCTCTTCCAGTGTTGCCAGTTCGTGTGTAATTACACATATTGTGTGTAATTTTAACTTGGATGTGTAGCCCATGTGTAATTGAGTGAATGTGTAATTTTAAATTCCAATTATATCCAAAATATATTGTCAATGTATGTCTTTTATCTATTTTTTGGATTTTAATTGAATGAATGAATTATGGATTGTTCAGATTTCAAAACCGACTGAAATAAATATGTACATTTATATGAGGGAAAGTAGCAATATCCTCTATTTTAGTTGATAAATAAAAATCCAGTATATCGAAATGTATTTATATTTATTATATTGTACTCGTTTGTTACTCAGTATAATGGAATTATATGTACTAGGATCGCCCGGTGGCCGAAGTTCGAAAACCATATATGTTTTATTAATATTGGTGGACAATAACATACTTAAAAGTATACCACAAAAAAACGTGTGGCCTATTTATATATAAGATGAAGATATGAATCAAGTTTGAACTAAATTAACATTAAGGTTTGCAGAAAAATATGATATGATGAGTAATTTGGATATTGCTATGTTTGGTTTTCCAAGTGGACATTTCGCCGTTTGTGATAGTTTTGTTTGCGTAATATTGGTAATAGAAACTAAATTTTAGTTTATATATAAGACTTTTAATTCCAACATGAAAAAAATATAAAACAACAAATACTATTCAATAACTATACATTTTTACAAGTTATTACAAATTGTTATTGGAAAAACGTTAATTTTCAAGATTACCCAAAATCGAAAATTTGTATTTTTATAATTTTAAATTGTTTATAGAATAAGGGTAACGGTATTTACAGACAACGGTATAAACTATTATATCGGTAACGGTAATTGCAGTTATTTCGGGGTAACGTTAGACAATCTTAAAAGAAAAAAACAAGAACGTAGGAATTTGTGTGAGAAAAATTTATTTACAAATTGTTACTAGTTATTTTTTATACCCATAAGAACTGTTTTGTATTTATGCTATTGCCTGTCTGGTTTCTGGTATGTGTTTTAAATAATAAACAATAAAATTTACTTACTATTTTGGAAGCTTTATTTCAAATTTCTATCTACAAATTTTAAAAATATAAACTTTACAAGTTTTTACTGATTAATATTTGTTAAAAGCGTATTTGGGATTGATATATTTGACTGATCTCAAGAATTCATTAAATTAGAAAAGTTCACTAAAAAAAAGAGATTGCTAACCTTGCTTTAATACCCCTCATATATCCAATTCCTGGATAATTAAAATCACAGCAAGTGAAAATTGTCCATTGACAATAAAGTGATCGTATTAGGTCCAAGCATCCCAGAGTCCACTTTTATATTCATGACAATTTTAGACAATTTCTATTGAAATCACGAAAATTTATTTACATGTGTAATTTATTCTCGTATGTGTAATTTAGGCATGAGGCATGTGTAGTTTATAATTTGTTGGTGGCAACACTGCTCTCTTCATACAGAGTTGTATTTTGTATTTGTTTTTCACACTTTCCACGACTGCAGCGCCGCTGCGCTGCAAATCCTGCTTGTCAATCCGGCCCTTCAAACATCCCTATCTAATTTACATGGCGTGTTTGTCAGTCATGGTTAAGCAGGGAAAAGTCAAATTGTCAGTCACGTAAGGTTTTCATGTGTTCGTATGAGGTGACTGTTTGACGAGGTTTTCTGCCGCAGAATTTGTTTTTTGTGGAAATCAAACACAGACATTGCGCCATTTTTTCGCGAATGTTTTTAATGAATTGCCAATTTGAGTAGTAAACAAAACTTGAACCGCCTTTTGTTTGTGCGAAATATTAGTGTTTAAATTAATTACGGGAATAAAAAGAAGTTATTTTAAATTGCCATGGGAATTCTAGGCCTCTCCAAGTTAATTGCCGATGTGTGCCCAACGGCCATAAGGGAAGGCGAGATAAAACATTATTTCGGTCGCAAAGTGGCCATTGATGCATCCATGTGTTTGTATCAATTTTTGATAGCTGTGAGAGCCGAAGGCGCTCAACTTACTTCAGTGGATGGCGACACAACCTCGCATTTAATGGGTATGTTTTATCGTACTATACGTCTGTTGGACAATGGCATTAAGCCGTTATATGTGTTCGATGGTAAGCCACCAGATATGAAATCCGGGGAGTTGGCAAAAAGAGCCGAAAGACGTGAGGAGGCACAAAAAGCTTTGCAGCAGGCTACAGAGGCTGGCAATGAGGCTGATATGGATAAATTTAACCGGCGTTTAGTGCGTGTAACTAAAGATCATGCAAATGAAGCGAAGGAATTGTTGAAGCTCATGGGTGTACCCTATGTGGAGGCGCCCTGTGAGGCAGAAGCCCAATGTGCCGCTTTGGTGAAAGCAGGCAAAGTTTATGCCACCGCCACAGAGGATATGGATGCTTTAACATTTGGCTCGACGGTATTATTGCGTCACTTGACATTTAGTGAGGCACGTAAAATGCCGGTCAAGGAGATTAACTACAATAAAGTATTGGATGGTTTTGGTCTTACCAGCAAGGAATTTATTGATCTTTGCATATTGCTGGGTTGCGATTACTGTGAAGGCATTAAGGGCATAGGACCCAAGCGTGCTATTGAATTAATGAATAGTTATCGTGATATAGAGACAATTTTGGAACATATTGATCGTAAGAAATATACAGTGCCAGAAAATTGGAATTATGAAGTGGCACGCCAGCTATTTATAACACCCGATGTACAAGATCCCACTGAATTCGATGTAAGTTAATAGGTATGATAATAAAAAAGTTGGCATATTCTTTAAATCTGTTTTCTATTTTTACAGTTCAAATGGACTGAGCCAGATGAAGAGGGTTTGGTAAAGTTTTTGTGTGGTGATCGTCAATTTAGCGAGGATCGTGTTAGATCTGGAGCCAAAAAGATTTTAAAATCAAAACAATCTCAAACTCAAGGACGGCTTGATAGTTTCTTCAAGGTTTTACCTTCCACCGGTACACCAAAACGCAAAGCCGTCGACGATAAAAAGAATGCAAGTCTGAAAAAAGCCAAAGCTGGCAGTGGCAATAGAGGCAGACGTCCAAAATAAACAACTCAAGGTAATTTACAAAAAGGGGTTTTATTATTTTGTCAGCATTACTGTTTTTTTTTTGCAATCATAATTTTTACTTAAATGCTATTGTTATTAAATGAAAAAAAGAAAAAAAATGAATAAATTTGTGTTTTAAAGTAAATACTGCTTGGCCATGGCTCTGAGGAAGCGCGATTTCCTAATAGAAGCAGCCTCACGTTTGATTTCATCATTATTATTGGCATTCAATTCCAAAGTGCCCATGATAGAGATCTACGTAATAAAAAATAAATAAAAAGATTTAAAAAGAAAAAATTATATACAAAGGCTGTAAAATTCTACTTACAGCTTCGAGTTTTCTGCTATGTTCACCCTTTTTAGCATGTAAATTGATAATGAATTCCAGTAGTGTAGTATCCCATATACAATTATAGTAGGCATCCATAGCATCCGTAAAATTTGAACATTTTTCGGTGAGATTTTTAAATACAATGCCATAATCGATCTCTTCCAAGAACTAAAAAGTATAGCTTGAAGGTTAAACACAAGTACATTAATATTAAAATGTAAAAATAATACCAACCTGACATAAAATTGTTGCTTGCATATGACAACCCAAATTGGAAGAACATCTAATCATTTTGCGTATGATATAATCATCAGCCACATTACGTTGTAGCGGAATATTACAATAGTCAGTGCCAGTTACTAAAGCATTGACGTAACAACGCATAGCAGCTTCATTATTACCAATAGCTGGAAATATTTAAAAACATATTACAATTAAATCGATTTAAAGAAGAGGGAGATCATAAATCTTCTATATAAATAAAAATCAATTGTTTGTTGGTAATTGCATCAGTTGAGAACGGCCGGGCCGATTTAGACAGTTCTTTTTTAAATGTTGGTCATAGTCCAACTTAAGTTTTTACGGAATGAAAAATTGACCACGCCCACTTTTTTCGATTTATCTGTTTTTAAATGTTCGTAAGTAAAATTTACCACGCCCACTTTTTTTCGATAACAAAACCTCTTTTCTAGGTGAGCTCTAGTCTCGTATATACTCAAGTATCATCTCTTGTCTCGTATGCTGTCTCGTCTATAGTCTCAAATCATGTTTAGTCTCGTCTCTAGTTTTGTCCCTAGTCTCATCTATAGTCTTGTATCTACTCTCGTCTATAGTCTCAAATCATCTTAAGTCTCGTCTCTAGTCTCATATATAGTGTCGTATATAGTCATGTATATAGTCTCGCCTATAGTCTCTAATCATCTTAAGTCTCATCTCTAGTCTTGTCCCTTGTCTAGTCTAAAGTCTCGTATATAGTCATGTATTTACTCTCGTCTATAGCCTCAAATCATCTTCCTAATCCTCCCTAGTCTCGTATATAGTCTAGTATCTACTCTTGTCTATAGTCTCAAATAATCTTTAGTCTCGTCTCTAGTCTTGTCCCTAGTCTCATCTATAGTCTCGTATATAGTCTTGTATCTAATCTCGTCTATAGTATCAAATCATTTTCAGTCTCGTCTCTAGTCTTGTCTCTAGTCTCGAATCATACCTAGTCTTCTCTATAGTCTCTTTCCATTTCTCTATAGTCTCTTTCTCGCCTATATATTTTTTTTAAACAAAAAATCACTTATATTCTCGTCTACATATCTTAAAAACAGCTAATTCCTGACTTTACCAAGTTATTGATTCCAAGCGGAGGAAGGAATTATACAATTATTATAAGATTTGGCACAGCCGATTTGAAATTTGTTTGTAAGAATATTTTGGGCATTCTGTATTCTGGTATTTTTTATACCCTTTACCTTCGTGAGAAGGGTACATATAAGTTTGTCATTCCGTTTGTAATTTCTACATTTTTCATTTCCGACCCTATAAAGTATATATATTCTGGATCCTTATAGATAGCGGAGTCGATTAAGCCACGTCCGTCTGTCTGTCTGTTGAAATCAATTTTCTGAAGACCCCAGATATCTTCGGGATCCAAATCTTCAATAATTTCGTCAGACATGCTTTCGAGAATTTTGCTATTTAATCAGCAAAATCGGTCCACAAATGGCTGAGATATGAGGAAAAAACCAAGACAACCTCGAATTTTGACCTATTTTTGACCTATATCTGAATTACTAAGACATTAATATAGACAATATGGATATCTAATGATAGATATTTCAAAGACATTTGCAACGACGTATATAAGACCATAGTAAGTTGGACCTACAATTGGTCAAAATCGGAAATAAAAATTGTCAACCCGAATTTTTTTTTTCACAAAAAAATATTGAAAAAACATAAAAAAATTTTAAAATTTAAAAAAAAAATTTAAATTTAAAAAAAAATTTAAATTTAAAAAAAAAAAATTTAAAAAAAAAAAATTTAAAATAACAATCGAAAATTTTTTTTTCCATAAAATAAAAAAAAAATGGAAAAAAAATTAAATTTTATTTACCTAAAAATATTTAAAATTTTGAAGTATAATTTGGTGAAGGGTATATAAGATTCGGCACAGCCGAATATAGCACTCTTACTTGTTGTAATTGTTTTTGTCTCCACAATTTTAAAAGTTTGTAAAAAATTATAACTTAGATTTAAAGAAAGCAGTCAACAGTTTTGAAATAAAACTTTAACTTGTTTTTCTCATTATATTTCTTATAGATTATGTGGCTTTAATCAAGATTCAAGAAACAAAATTCAAGAAAATAATTCAATTCTATACATTTCAAGAAACTCACCCAATTCAAGATCACCCTTCATTTTCAGCCATGGTATTGTTTGCGGATAGTATTTCAAAGCCTCGGTAAGTAGCCAATGTAATGTTTCACAAACCGATCGAATGCTATAACCAATAGGACTAAGAACACAAAATGAAAAAATAATATAAAAGAAAAATGTTTATGTTTTAATTATAAAAACCTACTTGCTTATAACGGTTGGCCATAATTGCATATATTCGCCATTTAAATCATGTTTGGAGTCATCTTTTAAAATATTATGTATTTTACCCAACATGGAAATGGCCAAATTGAATAACATTTGATGGCGTATACGTTTTAAAAAGGGATGTAAGCCAGTGGACACCGCTAAACAGGGTGAATTGCGTGAACTGCCGCCACCACTGCCAGAACCACCGCTTGTACTGCTGCCTCTTTTAGAAGTGTTAAGAAACATGGACAAAACCAAGTCCCAGGCATCGCGGCATATCTTTTTGGGTCCTTTCATTTTTTCCATATCTAAAAAGGTAGCAGCAAAAGCTATGGGCAGTTCTAATTGTGGCAGTCTTTTGTCCAACAACATTATAGCATTCCAATCATTAAGATTTAATAGCATTAAAGCACAGCTCTCAATTATCTATAAGAAATTTAACTATAAGGATTTTATAACTTTAATAATTCCATTAAAACTTACTTCTATGCGCGGTATAATATTGTCATTAGTTTGTAAAGATTGTAAACATTGTTTACAACGATTGCCCAGTGATTGTAGATCCAAGGTTTTATTATTCCATTCATCCAAACATTGGGTAATTTGTATAAGTAAAATTTCCCAATTAACCAATTTACCCAATTTGGAAATAATTGTAGCATTTGATAGTTCCGGTCTTTGGGTTTCCGATTTCAAAATGCTTAACATGGAAACAGCCGCTTCATAATTCTAAAAACGTTTTAAAAATCTAGATTAATTTACTGTTTTAATTTATTACATTCTCAACTTACTCCTTTTGCTGTCAATTCTCGAGCTTTACCCAACAAAACATAGGCAAAATCCTGCAGAAAACCTCTTTGCATGGACATTAACACAGACTTAATGGGCGTGGATATTTCCCAGCTAGGATTCACAGTCCACAATGGTTTAGCAGGATTGGTGGCTGCCAATTTAACCAAAAGCTTGCGAACAGTATTAGCATTAGTACAGGATATGAGTTGCCTTTCCAAAGAACCAATTTCAATACGCGGCATTTTCGAATTAAATTTCCACTCATTTAATAAAGCCAAAGTGGGCTGGGGCAATTCTTCCTCTTGTATTTGTTGCAATAAATCTTTAAGCTCCATGGGTGAACAGATATTCAAATGCATAATATCCTGCAACCACTGTTTATTTTTATGCTTGACAATACAATCAATTATAAATTGCTTTAGCAAGTTACGTTCACTGAGCGAACAGTAAGGTAAAACATCCATTATGCCCTTAAAAAAATCAAGTATTTAAAATAAATTTTATTTAAAATTAAACAGCTTACCTCCACTAATGCTACAAAACAATTTAATTGTGAATATTTTTCAAAATAATCACTACTGGCAAAAATATTGCCCACTTCAAATTTACTGCGCACCAAATTAAGAGCGGATACTTGCATTTCCAATTGTTTGGTTTCCTTTAAAATGCCCTGCGATATAGCACCCTCAATGTCCAGTTCCAAAATACGTCTATTGACCAAAGGTATTTCACGTGTGCGATTGTCTAATTTTAAAATATCGATGATGTCCTTCAAATAAAAAAATTAAAAATATTTAAGTTTTTCTTTCTCATAAACTTCATTCATTTCATGCCACCTTATATTGTGTCAATTGAGACATATTGAAACGTTCGGTTAATGTCTGTGACTGGGCACTTACGCCGCACGCCAACAGATATCCCTCCAACTCATCATCGTTGACATGACAGAATACAAATTGTGAGGGTATTTTACCTAACATTTTATATTCTTTCTTGGTAGCGTTCAAATAAAAGCGACATTCATTTACCGCAGCTCTAGCCAATAGATATTGTTTGGTGTACAAATAGAAATTAACCAAATCAAAACAGATTTGTGTTCTCAGTTCCGCGGAAGATATTTGTAGCATAGCATCGAATTTTTGTGGTACACTGACATCATCGTCATTGGGATGGGGCGGTATAAAGGTCTCATAGGAGAAGACATAAAACGGTTCATCTGATTTGCACAATTCTTGCAAATATTCTATGCTAGTTTGGGGATTTATTTCGGGTGCAAAAAACTGATGCATAGGCTCTAGGGGTACAAACCTAGAAAAGAGAAGGAAATTTTATTAATATGCTGACATTCTTATTAAATTTCTTGTTAATTCTTACATATTACCCATACAGGGCCTGGCGGCTTTGACCGCTATATCTTTAAGGATCTGCAGTCTTAATACCCAGCGATGATAAAAGGTTAAGGCAAATTTGGCTGCCTTTTCATTGCCCTCATTAGCTAGAAATTTAATAACATTATTTTTATTTAAAGAATTGGCTATGATTTCGTTTTTTCTTACTTATTTTGGGCTGAAATTCATTGGTAAATGGTATGATCACACGTTTGCCAAAACTTATGGTACATAAATCCCTTAATAGAAACAATTGTTTGGGTATGGGTAGATTTTTCTCAAAAACATCTAAATTCCACTTAAGCCAAGTGGCCACTTTCAGAGCCAAAACTTTTAAAGCTAATTGTTTGCGTGTCAAACGTATAGCTTCTACATTAACGGCTACACCTGGCACAACTGATGGTGTGGGTAGCGGCATAGCTGTAGGATCGGCATTAGTCAAATCAAATTGTGGTATTATCACATTATCGGGCACCATGGAAATAAATTGCGACAATAGTTCCAATGCTGAGGGATCTACATAGAATAAATTTAATGTATTTTAAAGTTTTATTTAATTATTTTTATTGTAATTTACCCGGTTTTATTTTCTTCAAATGCTTGGTTATTAACTCGGGGTCCAAGAGAAATTCAAACCATAAAACTGTCTCGGCCGCCAAGGGCACTGCTTTGGGTTTTAAAGGATCATCCATTGTTTGAAAATTTAATGAATTTTTTTTTATTTTATTACAAAAAAATTGCTGAAATTTTAACAATTGTTAATCTAGAATGGAAACATGTATTTTGTTTATGCTTTTGTTGGTTTAGTTTATCTATTTTGTTGTGTTTTTGATTTTCTAGTTTTGTAATGTTGCCGTATAATTTTTTTGAGTGCAGTATATACCAAAGCTAAAAGTTAGGTTATAGTATCATAGTTTCCTTTCTAGCAGTTAGGGTTAGTGTCTGTACTTTGTTCTATACTTTTAGTTACAGGTTTGTGATTTCGCTAAAACAAAACGGAAAGTAAGAAAAGCTTTTCATTCATATGACTTTTCGTATATATTGCTAATGTTTCACAGTTTTAAACTTTTGATTATATTGAAAACAATTCAAATTAACGGTTTTGTATACATTTACGTTACTATTTCGATAATTTAATATGATTAATGGGTTAAAATAGACAACAGTTAATATATTAAATTCTTAATAAAATAGCGTATTCATACTAACTAGTTGTTATCTATATAAACAATTAATCTTTAATATATTTTAATAATTGATTTACAACACTTTTTGTTGTACTTTTTCATGTTTTTATGATCATTATTTTTCATTTTATGTTTGAATCAAGTTTGACCTTAGTTTTTTTTTGTCTCGCTATTTGTGACTCCCTGCCACTTTATCACATGATAATTCTGGCTATAATTTAATAAAAGAAATCAAATCAGTTTCATTTTTGTTGTTGCTGTTGTTTATTTAAAATTATTGTCATTTGTATTATTAATATTATTTATGTATTTGAAACTCGTTTCGAACAAAAATCAATTTAATTTGAAATAAAAACAAATTAGGAAATAAGAAGAGCTATTTGGAACAAAATTCGATTATAAATTTACATATTTGCATAAAATTAAAATATTTGAAATATTTTTTATTGCCCCTCTCTATATTAAACGAACAAGCTAGCTAGCAAAGCAAGCATGTGTGTATGCACTTGTTTCAAAATTTCATTTCAAAAATCATTAAATATTCAAATTTTTTTCCCATTTTATAAATTCATTTAACCCAAAATGTTTTTTTTTTATTTTATTTTGCCGTTAAGAAAAAATTTAAAACCTGTTACAAAGTCATTGTCTTGTCTTGGCTTTTTTTATGCCAGCAATAAAGCCCTTTTATGGCAAAAAACATACAACAACAATGGGTTCATAACTTTGCTTTTTTTTTAAAAAAAAACCAAACAAAACAATGATCACAATCATTTGCCAATTTGTGTTATGTTTTTGAAACCAGGAGACAAAAAAAAATTTCACACATAAAAGGCATATCGAAAGGATCTTTAAAAAACACTCTACACAACATCAACATACAACTGGCAAAAGGTCTAACAAAATTTTAAATTATTGATCTAATGTTAACGACATTTTTGTAAACTTAACTGCAGCTTTGTATAAGACTATGAATCTGGGGGCTTATGAGTAATTCGCTTCAAACTCAAATCCATTTAGCTAGCAGCCATCCTAATGTCTTTGTGTAGTTAACCTCATCTAGTCAATGCTGATCAGTTATAATTTACTCTCCCCTCTATGTGCGAGTATTGCTTTCTTTGGCATGCCATTAATATCGGAAAACAAGATTTTTGTAAAGATTTCAATAATACATACTGGTTTTTAAGAAAACAGAAGAGATTTTTTTTTTTATTTGTCCTCTTCATACTGGTAAAAATTACGCCTTTTTTATACACACTACCAAACAAAATGATGGGTATAATGATTTTGTCATTTCGTTTGTAACAAAAAGAAATATTAGTCGTAGAATCTGGGTCCTCATAAGAATCTAAGACGATCTGGATATCACCATCCGTCTGTCTGTTGAAAACACGATAGAGCCCAAACGAAAAGAGCTAGCTGGCTATATTTTTCCTTAAATACTCTCTGTTGATAAGGTTTGTTTGGTATTGAAAATATTGGGCAATAGCGGTCCTAGCCCCCATACAAATGTCCCCCGAAATATTATTTGAACAGCCATAAATATGTTGATTATGCAGCAATTCTGATAAAATGTTGCACAATTTTTAGTTCAAAGTACTCTGAAATTATACTATAAAGTATGAAGAAAATAGGACAACATTTGTCCCCCTAGTTCCTACACAAGGTCCCCCTTACAAACTCACTTGAACATTCATAATTGTCTTATAATAAATGTGGTGCTGAAATTGGACATAAACAAGTTTTATATGAAGCTAAACCTTTCGGGAGGATCGTGGAAAAATTGACCCTACTCCCCCATATGGCCCATACAAGGCCATATTATAATTATTATAATTGTCTTATAATAAATGTGGTGATGAAATTGAACATATATGAAGTTAAATCTTGCTACCTACTTTTGTGAGGATCGTTCCATAATTGACCCTACCCCCTCATATAACCCTTATATCAGAAAAATATTCTATTGTCACATATTGATGTTGGGTGTACAAGATTCGGCACACAGCCGAATATAACACTCTTACTTGTTTGAATTTATTTTTGTTTTAGCACAAAAAAAATTTCAACTGGTTCTTTTTTCAAAATTTTTAAGAAATTTTAAAGAAAAAAATCTTAATATTTGTTGTACAGCTTTTAATTGGGATTAAAAACAAGTAAGAGAGCTTTATTCGGCTGTGCCGAATCTTATATACCCTTCACCAAATTATACTTCAAAATAAAAATTTTAAATATTTTTAGGTAAACAAAAATTTATTTTTTTTCCAGTTGTTTTTTCAGTTTTTGGAAAAAAAAAATTTTCGAATTGTTTTTTTATATATTTTTTTTTTAAATTTTAAATTTTTTTAATTTTAAAATTTTTATTTTTGTTTTTTCTATTTTTTGTTTTAAAAAAACTTTTTGTTAAAAAAAAATTCGGGTTAAAAAATATTTTTCCCGATTTCGACCCATTGTAGGTCAAACTTACTATCGAATTATATCCGTCATTTAAAAGGTCTTTAAAATATCTATCATTAGATATCTATATTGTCTATATTAATGACTTAGTAATCCAGATATAGGTAAAAAAATAGGTCAAAAATCGAGGTTGTCTTGGATTTTTCCTTATATCTCAGCCATTTGTGGATGGACATGTCTTAATCGATCCAGAATATATATACTTTATAGGGTCGGAAATGAAAAATGTAGAAATTACAAACGGAATGACAAACTTATATATGCCTTTATGAAGGGTATAAAAAATTAAAGGTCTCTTATTCATAATAAAATTTTTATTTTATCAAAAACATTTACAAAACAAACATTCCATACAAAAATTTATTTAATAAACCTTTAATAAAATAAAATAAAAATAATAAATTCTTGATTGAATTGAGTTCTTAATTCAATTTTCAACTTCACATGAAGTTATAAGCATCTATCTAGCCTTCACTGGTTGATCAGTGACCAATCAAAATGATGCCTTGACTATAAACTCATCCTTTATAAAAGCATTTTAGACCCAATTTGGACATATGGAATCCAACTGTGGGGAACGCGGCGAGCAATACCAGTATTGATCTTATACAGAGGGCCCAATCAAAATTTCTTAGGAGCATCGCGGGTGCACCATGGTACATAAGAAAAATACACAGGGACTTAGATGTACCACTAGTGAAGGATCCAAGTTTAAGAAAGTTCGTGATAAATATACAGTACTAGATGACCGTCCCGGCTTCGCCCGGTAGCATTTACTAATGTTAGTTCTTCAAGTTTCACCAACCCACGCACACCAGCCTGTTCTTATTTATTTGCAAATAAAATATCTAAATTTGTACTGTATACTTTAGGTAGCTTCTTTTATTACAGTTGACTGTACTCACAAAAAAAAAGAATTTCCGAGTTTAACCCGGAATTTTTGATTTTTTTTGCTTTACAAACCATCTCCTGAAAATTTCGAATCGAATAAAAAAAATCATCCAAATCGCTCCAGCCGTTCTCACGTGATCCCATTACATTTACTAATGTTAGTTCTTCAAGTTTCTCCAACCCACGCACACCAGCCTGTTCTTATTTATATGAATTTATTCAACAATGAATGAATTATATTCTATTCAAATAACTGCTTTAGAATGAAGCTAAAAAAATACTTATTTCGGGAGTAGAATCAATTTTCAATGTGAATGGACACATAGCCGGACAAGTTATGTGGAATTCAAGCTTTTTTAAAAATTTGATAACATCTTTCTTCATGTCAGTTTTTATATTTATACCCTTCACCGTCGTGAGAAGGGTATATATAAGTTTGTCATTCCGTTTGTAATTTCCACAATATAATTTTCCGACTCTATAAAGTGTATATATTCTGGATCCTTATAGATAGCGGAATCGATTAAGCCATGTCCGTCAGTCTGTCTGTTGAAATCAATTTTCTGAAGACCCCAGATATCTTTGGGATCCCAATCTTCAATAATTCTGTCAGAAATGCTTTCGAGAAGTTTCCTATTTAAAATCAGTAAAATCGATCCACAAATGGCTGAGATATGAAAAACCCAGGACAACCTCGATTTTTTTACATATTTTTGACCTACAGTGGTGGTCAAAACATATGCAACTAGCAACAGAATTTTACAAAAGTTGTTTAAATTAGTTTTAAAGGTAAACAAAACTATTCATTTGCTTATAATATTTTTTTATTAATGCTTTAAAAATAAGAATATGAAATTTAATTCAGAATTTTTTGCATTGAAAAGAAAAAAAATTAAAAAAACCACGTATGGGTTGAAATTTCACTGGCCAAAACATATGCAACTAATTACTTCGAAAACATTTATGTCTATCAAACTTAATATTTGGTGGCAAATCCTATATTTTCAATGACGGCCTTACATCGGCAAAGCAGTAAAGCTGTCAAATTGGCAATAAAATTTGCAGGAATAGCCTTCTAAGCATCTACCAATCCTTGAAAAATAATATCTGAATTAGTGCAATTTTCGGGATCGATTCTTTGATTAACGATTTCCCAAAGGTTCTCAATGGGGTTTAGATCTGGTAATTGTGGTGGCCATTCCATTACCGAAACTCTTACTTGTGCTAACCACGATTTAACAACATGTGAAGAGTGCTTGGGGTCGTTATCGTACTGAATAACTCATCGAAGAGGCATATTATTCGCAGAATTTGGAAGCATTACTCTTTCCAAGATGCCTCTATAGATAAATCCATCCATTATTTCATTAATTTTGATCGATGGGCCAACTCCAGCAGCAGAAAAACAGTCCCCGTACCATTACATTGCATCCTGCATGTTTCACCGACGTTTTCCCTACTCGCAAAAAACCGCTTATATCTAAATGTAATCAAAAGAAACGTTAGAAGTTTGCTATGGAGCATTTAAATTGGTCAGTTATGGTCAGCTATGGAGCATTTAAATTGTCATATTTAGCGACGAATCCGAATTTAATATCATCGGAAGTGATTTCATTTGTTACGTAAGACGACCAGTTAACACGCGGCTTCAAGCGCGATACTGCAAAAAGACAGTGAACATGCAGGATGCAATGTAATGGTATGGGGACTGTTTTTCTGCTGCTGGAGTTGGCCCATCGATCAATATTAATGAAATAATGGATGGGTTTATCTATAGAGGCATCTTGGAAAGAGTAATACTTCCAAATTCTGCGAATAATATGCCTCTTCGATGAGTTATTCAATACGATAACGACCCCAAGCACTCTTCACATGTTGTTAAATCGTGGTTAGCTCAAGAAAGAGTTTCGGTAATGGAATGGCCACCACAATTACCAGATCTAAACCCCATTGAGAACCTTTGGGAAATCGTTAATCAAAGAATCGATCCCGAAAATTGCACTAATTCAGATATTATGTTTCAAGGATTGGTAGATGCTTGGAAGGCTATGCCTGCAAATTTTATTGCCAATTTGACAGCTTTACTGCTTTGCCGATGTAAGGCCGTCATTGAAAATATAGGATTTGCCACGAAGTATTAAGTTTTATAGACAGAAATGTTTTAGAAGCAATTAGTTGCATATGTTTTGGCCAATGAAATATCAACCCATACGTAGTTTTTTAAATTTTTTTTCTTTTCAATGCAAAAAATTCTGAACTAAATTTCATATTCTTATTTTTAAAGCATTAATTAAAAAATATTATAAGCAAATGAATATTTTTGTTTACATCTGAAACTAGTTTAAACCACTTTTGTAAAATTCTGCTGCTGGTTGCATATGTTTTGACCACCACTGTATATCTGGATTACTAAGTCATTAATATGGACAATATGGATATCTAATGATAGATATTTCAAAGACCTTTGCAACGACGTACATATATAAGACCATAGTACGTTGGACCAAAATCGGAAAAAAAAATTTTTAACCCAATTTTTTTTTTCACCAAAAAAAAAAAATTAAAAAACAAAAAATTTTTTTTTTAATTTAAAAAAAATAAATTTTAAATTTAATAAAAAAAGTTTAAAATAAAATTCAAAAAAAAATTTTTCCAAAAAATGAAAAAACAACTGGAAAAAAAATAAATTTTGTTTATCTAAGAATATTTAAAATTCTCTATCCACCTCGTGCATCCTTAAAAAAGATTTTATAGAAAATTTACTACTACAAAATTTCTATTATAATGAATTTCATTGTACATAGATAATATGGTGTTATGGGATTCAGCAATGGGGCACTTCCTCAGCATAAAATGTAGACAAAATTCAAAGTTGATAAAACAAGTTTCTAAGAAGGATACAGTTGCCCCCTGATATATCAAAACTGTGAATAAAACAAGTAAATTTTAAATATCCTTAGATAAACAAAATTTATTTTTTTTATCTAAGAATATTTAAAATAAATAATTTATAGATTTATATTTTTTTAAAGCAGTGTTCACATCCTATCTTCAAAAGAAAACAATTTTTAGTCGTTTTTTAAACAATTTGTTAATATATGAAGTCTTGTTTCAAATGGTCCTTCGAATCTTAAGATAAAAAATTTATAGATTTATATTTTTTTACAGCAGTTTTCACAGCCATTCTTCTAAAGAAAAGAGTTTTTAAACAATTTGTTAATATTTGAAGTCTTGTTTCAAATGGTCCTTCGAATCTCTAAGATCTGTTAAGTCATTGCAGTGAATGTTAACAACTATTAACTGAATTTCAATTGTAATTTAATTTCCATATTGATTTCTCTGGATCAGAAGAGGTTTTATTATTTATTTCAAAATTGTTCATAGTTTAAGGACTTTTATTGAAAATGGTCCTTCGCATTTCAATGATATGGGAAATCTTTAGCCTTTAAAGCAGTAGATCAAACAATTATCATTATGAAATTTCTTAAATTACCCATCAATTTAACAAAATCCTTTAGAGGAGATTTTGAATTTATATTTGGGAATTTCAAATTTTACTTGCAAAACCTTTAAAACGATATAGGAATTAAGAAAACACAATTTTTTAAGTTCCCCGCAAATTCCCACTATAATTTCAAAATACCCAAAGTGGGGATTTCAATTAAAATTAAGGGAATTTGCTAAAAATTATTATAAAACTTAAATATTAAAATATTCAATATAATTTAATTGAAATTTCTTTAATTCCCAAAAAAATATAAAAAAAAAAAATTTAAATTGGGATTTTGACTTTCGATTTTGGGAATTACCATATTGGGACAGAAGCATGGGCCTACAATCATAGCATTTTGTAACGACACGTTTTTCCGCTGGTTGCTGGGGTAGTCTCAGCGGAGTCCAGGGTCGTATTGTTGTTTTGATTGAAGAGAAGTTCTCCTATGTCGTCTCAGTAAAGAGAATAAAAGACGCAGTTCTCTTAAACGTTATAATACGTATCACTTTATTTTAATTTTACAAGTAACACAAAAACTCAATCTAGAGAGTAACGCCAACTGTCTGGGTGGAGCCACGGGAAGCAAGGTAGCAACTAGTCAGTCGTGCTGAGATAAAATCTGCTGGCGACGACGCTGGTGGGCTAAAGTAACAAGCGACTATTGGGACTTGCCTACACCACGTCGCTAACGTCGTAGGTGTCGGACAAGAGTGTGACAAGATAGAGGTATAACCTCTGGATGTACCACTGGTTTCCCACTAGTGCCTCTTAGAATAGCCAATTAGTTGTACCCTGGTGAGCTAGATCAATAAGCTACTATTGGGACTTGCCTACACCACGTCGCTAACGTCGTAGGTGTCGGACAAGAGTGTTACAAAGTAGAGGTATAACCTCTGGATGTACCACTGGTTTCCCACTAGTGCCTATTAGAATAGCCAATTAGTCTTAAAATGCCTCTATTGGGACTTGTTTACACCACGTCGCTAACGTCGTAAGTGTCGGACAAGAGTGTTACAAGGTAGAGGTATAACCTCTGGATGTACCACTGGTTTCCCACTAGTTGCCTTTTAAAGCTAACCAATTAGTTAGTACTACTCGTCGCTAACGTCGAGTGGTTCTTACCGCTTGGCCTCCTGCTGGCAGACTGACTTCAATTTCACAGTGTGCCTTCTTTTATACCCGTGTCGGACAACTAAGTGACTACAACCATCGTTGGTAACGATCGTACTATGGTACTTTTATTACATTCTGCATGGTTGTATTTTGGAGTAGTGATATTAAATTGACTCTATTATTTACCAACAGATGGCGTACTCATATAAATGAAACCGTTAAATTTAAATACATAAAACAAATAAAATAATCAGATTAAAACTAAACATAAAATAAAATATATATAAAATAATAAAAATAATATTTAATGGTGGCAAAAACAAGTTTACGACTTTTGTCGTCACATTATCCCCTTCCTTCCCCTTGTGGAATTACAGGTTGAGCGATCGTATGCGTGTAGGTAGCGTACTTGAGACATCAATATTCGATAACATTTGACATCAATGATTTCCATCAATCGTTGTTGTTTGTGGGACTTCTGGACGCACAAATTCGTTTCAGGCGATCGGGAACCTGCGCCATACGTATTTGCCTGGAGCTCCATGGTATAAGAGGTGTTGTGGACATCGCTGGTGATTGTAGACTGGTGGTTGATGTCGATGAGTGATGATGCCGTAAAAGTAATGTTGGTATTGATGATGTCGGCGACATTGATGAGAGCGATGTGGGTGATGAGATCGATGTAATTGACGAGGTTGATGAGGTAGCTGATGATGTTGATGACGTAGCTGACGTAGCTGACGATGTTGATGACATTATTGATAGTAAGGTTTTAGTTCACTAACATGTGCTTTGCGCATGTCTTTGTTTTGCATCCCGTAGATTTCTGCAATAACGGGGGACACAAATCCCTTAACGACATATGGTCCCCCGTACTTCGGTGCTAACTTGGCAGCAAAATTATCAATTGCTTTTGACAGCGGATGCTGCCTCACCAGGACTTGGTCCCCAATATTTGGTTTCCACCGACGACGACGTAGATTATATCGTTTTTGCTGGTTTTCTGAAGCCTTCGCTAGATTTCGTCTTACAATTCTGAACACTTCTTTTAGCTCGGTGGCTCTTTCATCGGGGGTTATATTTCGAGCTCCTGTTCCTATGGTTACCTCATCATATAAAGCCTTCGGCAGCCGCGGTTCTCTACCCTGCGTTAGATATGCCGGTGAGTAGCCCGTAGATTCGGAACTGCTGGTATTAATCGCAAGCATTATTTCTGGTAAGAGTTCATCCCATGTGGTATGTTGTTGACCCGAAAACTGAGCTATGATAGTTTTTATGGTGCGGTTTGCCCTCTCTGTAGGATTTTCCTGTGGAGTATATGGGGCAGTAAACTGTTGATGCACACCAATGTCATTCAAATATTTCTTAAATATACGAGATGTGAATTGTGTTCCATTGTCGGTGACCATCATCTTTGGCACTCCATAGCGAGCCACTATACGTTCACGGAAAGCTTTAACAAGGCCCTCTGAAGTTGCTTTTCTCATTGGTACTAGTTCGCACCACTTCGAAAAGTTATCGAAGAACACTAAGAGCATGGTGTTTCCGTGCTTCGTCCTAGGTAATGGACCCACAAAATCTGCGCAAATGGTGGACCAAGGTTCATCTGGTATCCGAGTGAGCATAACTCCGGCGGGTTGTTGCTGAGAAACCTTATATTTTTGGCAGATTTCACAATTACGAACATATCGTTTTATATCCCGGGTCATTCCCGGCCAATAATATCGACCTGCTACCTTATTAATGGTTTTTCTAATTCCTAAGTGACCACCGGCTGCACAGTCATGATTTTCTTTTAATACCTTTTCTCTTAAGGGCGTAGCAACACATAACTTCCATGAAGTACAGTCTTCATCGTTGAACTCGCGTGAAAAGTGCTTGTACAGTTGGTCCCCTATTATGGCATAGTCTGCAAATTTATTTGGCTGATCCCGTACTTCTGCCATTCGCGCTTCCAGCCATGGACATAAAACGGGGGTTTTTGTTTGAACCATGTTGATACCTTCGACTGGCTGTCGTGATAGTGCATCTGCTACAATATTTAGTTTTCCTTTTCGATATTGAATAGAAAATTTGTATTGCTGTAGTTCGAGTGCCCATCGTGCAAGTCTTCCCGTTGGGTTGTCGATTGAATTTAACCACTTTAACGCAAGGTGGTCGGTCACGACAATGAATTCGTATCCTTCGAGATAGGGTCTCATTTTACGTATACCCCAAACAATAGCTAGACACTCTTTTTCGGTAGCTGAATAATTATTTTCTGCTCCATTCAGACGTCGGCTGGCATACGCTATTACATTCTCTGTGCTATCGGTAGTTTGTGTCAAGACCGCACCTAGCCCATAGTCACTGGCATCAGTTTGTAGTACGAACGTTTTTGTAAAATCTGGGCACGACAATACAGGCGCCGTTGTTAGTTTCTCTTTAAGGATATCAAAAGCATTTTGTTGTTCTTCGCCCCACTTCCAATGTTTGCCCTTTTTAAGCAGGCGAGTCAGTGGGTGAGAAATTGTGGCGAAGTCGGGAACAAAACGTCGATACCACGATGTGACACCTAGAAAACGACGGACTTCCTTAACATTCTTTGGTGGAAGCATTTCAGAAATAGCCGCGACCTTATCTGGATCAGTTTTAATACCATTGGTGGTCACCACATGACCCAAATACTTCGTTTCGGTGTTGAAAAATTGGCATTTTTCTATGTTGATTCTTAGTTTGGCAGATCGCAATCGTTGAAATACTTCTTTTAAGTTGGCCAAATGCTCTTCAAACGTGGACCCGATGACAATAATGTCATCTAAATATGCAAAGGCGTGGGGTTCCATATCTGCTCCTATTACGCTGTCTAACGCTCGTTGAAAGGTTGCGGGAGCCGAGTGCAAACCAAATGGCATCACCCGCCATTGATATAAACCTCTTCCGGTGACGGCGAATGCAGTATACTTTTTACTTTCTTCATCCATAGGGATCTGCCAGTAACCATCTTTTAAGTCCAGACTGCTAATAAATTTGGCATTTCGGAGGCGACTTAGTATGGTGTCTATTCGTGGTAGGGGATAAGCATCCGGTACAGACCTTAAATTTAATTGGCGAAAATCCATGCAAGTACGCCACCTTCCGTCCTTTTTTTTAACTAAGGTGATGGGGAAGCTGTAGGGGCTACATGATGGCTCAATACATCCACGGGAAATCAACTGATTGACCTCCGCATCGATGATAGCTTGCATCGCAGGATTTCGTTGCGCGTAACGTAGTTTAATCGGTCGGTCATCTTTCATAATTATTTTATGGGTAGCAATATTTGATAGCCCATTAATCTGCTGAAACTTCGGTAGTTCTTCCGCCAAGAATTTTGATACTTGTAGCCGTTGTCCGGGTGACAACGTTTTTTTTTCATCACATTCAGTGGGCGTACATAAAATTTTAGGTATATAAACAACTTCTCTTACCTGAAGTTCTTGACTTTTATTGCAGAGGTTCATATTGTTGTTTTCGGGTTTTCTACATCCACAGTTTACTTCAAGGCCGGCACAAGTGAGAGTGGTGTTGAAGATTCGTAAGAAGTCAATCCCCAGGATGATGTCTTCTGTAGATTCTTCCATAACTAGGAAATTACATTCTGCTGAAATATTTCCTAAGGTAACCATAAATTTTGCAGCTTCCTTTATGAGTTTCTTTGACCCATCAGCTAGGAGTACATCAATGTCTACTGGTACATAAACAGGTTGGCTGGAAAATCGTTGTATTTGCTGTGGAGTTATGAAACTTCTAGTTGCACCGGTGTCAATAATGGTGGTGACAAAATTGTTTCCGATTAAAACAATGGCCTTTAATTTTTCATCTTCATAGAGAAGTCGTGTGCTGTTCATGGTACCTTTGTGACCTTGGACTTCGAAGTCCTTACATCGTGTGTCGTCATTACGGGAGTATGGGCTTTCAATAACCATACGATGATGAGCGCTTCGACTTTGGGGTGTGTTTGTAGGTATACTTTCTAGATCATCAGCTAATTGTAAGAGATCATCGAGGGTAGTAAAATCCTTTCTTCGGATATACCACTGATAATCCGGCTGGGCATTACGGAAGATTCTCTCCAGTTTCTGCGCTTCGGATAGATCTGCATGTCGCATTAAATCTTGTAAGGCAAGGACATATTCCTTAAACGGTTCTCGCGCGTGTTGAGTTCTTTTTCGGATTTCGTCTTCCAGCTTCTCGAAGTAGCGTGTGGGAAGGAAAAATCTATAAAAATCTTTCTTAAACAGTGACCATTTCGTCCAGTGTCGGTTATTGTTTCGTAACCAAACCAGTGCTTTCTCTTTGAATAGCTCTGGCAACACTAGTGGTAACTGGTCCAGGTCGATGTTGTACATTTTGGCAAGTTCTTCCGCCCTTTCAATAAAACCTAATGGATCTCTGCCTCCATCGAACTTCAATCCCCATTTTCGTACCAGCTCTACGACCATAATACGGCTTTCACTTGGTGCTCGTTGGGGTTCATTATGACTCGGTAATGGTATTGGCAATATCATGGCTGCTTCTGATTTATCCACTGTTTTATTGGGAGTCTCCATTTTTACTGGTGACGTTGGCGGGATGTACGTGGCTGCGACAGGTATCTGTAATGTTGTGCCAGGGGATAGTGGAGCTGGATTATTTATGGCATCATGTTTTGACTGCAATTCCAATAGCTCTTTCATCTCATCCTCCGTGTGATCTGTGCTCAGGAATTTTGCAAACCTCTTCCGTAATTCATCTACGTTTCCTGTGGCATCTTTTCCAACCTGGGATAGATATTTCACTAGATCTTCCCGTTTTAGGGAGTATGCCCAGGAGGTTTTCAGCATTTTCTTCTTGGTTGTTGGACAATTTAATGTCCCTGCTCGGGCGCCAATGTAACGACACGTTTTTCCGCTGGTTGCTGGGGTAGTCTCAGCGGAGTCCAGGGTCGTATTGTTGTTTTGATTGAAGAGAAGTTCTCCTATGTCGTCTCAGTAAAGAGAATAAAAGACGCAGTTCTCTTAAACGTTATAATACGTATCACTTTATTTTAATTTTACAAGTAACACAAAAACTCAATCTAGAGAGTAACGCCAACTGTCTGGGTGGAGCCACGGGAAGCAAGGTAGCAACTAGTCAGTCGTGCTGAGATAAAATCTGCTGGCGACGACGCTGGTGGGCTAAAGTAACAAGCGACTATTGGGACTTGCCTACACCACGTCGCTAACGTCGTAGGTGTCGGACAAGAGTGTGACAAGATAGAGGTATAACCTCTGGATGTACCACTGGTTTCCCACTAGTGCCTCTTAGAATAGCCAATTAGTTGTACCCTGGTGAGCTAGATCAATAAGCTACTATTGGGACTTGCCTACACCACGTCGCTAACGTCGTAGGTGTCGGACAAGAGTGTTACAAAGTAGAGGTATAACCTCTGGATGTACCACTGGTTTCCCACTAGTGCCTATTAGAATAGCCAATTAGTCTTAAAATGCCTCTATTGGGACTTGTTTACACCACGTCGCTAACGTCGTAAGTGTCGGACAAGAGTGTTACAAGGTAGAGGTATAACCTCTGGATGTACCACTGGTTTCCCACTAGTTGCCTTTTAAAGCTAACCAATTAGTTAGTACTACTCGTCGCTAACGTCGAGTGGTTCTTACCGCTTGGCCTCCTGCTGGCAGACTGACTTCAATTTCACAGTGTGCCTTCTTTTATACCCGTGTCGGACAACTAAGTGACTACAACCATCGTTGGTAACGATCGTACTATGGTACTTTTATTACATTCTGCATGGTTGTATTTTGGAGTAGTGATATTAAATTGACTCTATTATTTACCAACAGATGGCGTACTCATATAAATGAAACCGTTAAATTTAAATACATAAAACAAATAAAATAATCAGATTAAAACTAAACATAAAATAAAATATATATAAAATAATAAAAATAATATTTAATGGTGGCAAAAACAAGTTTACGACTTTTGTCGTCACAATTTTGAACAGTCAGTCATCGCCATTCATGAAGATTCTAAAGCAAAGATAAATTGCTGTAGCTTCGGTAGCTCATTCTTAATCCTAATCATTGTTATTTTAATTCAATAATTTCATTGCCCATATCGAGCACATTTCGTCGATCAAAAAATCGATGGAAATAATGAAATTATTTGATTGGCAATGAATTAAAACAAATCTGTTTTATCTATGCAGAAAAATCCCTTTAAGAATTCCCGAAATTGCTCGACAAACATTTAAGTGGATTTTCTAAAAAATTAAGAACCCTGCATGTGGGTATCGAATCGAAATGAAACATTTCATCTACAATATATATTTAACTCTTAGTTTGAACATTTGTCCAGCTAACAACATACAATTTCTATGAATATCTTTGTATTCCTTTAAGATACAATAAATAATTCCTTTTGTAAATATCCAAGGTTTAATTAAGATATCAATAATAACGTAATATTACAAATGTAACCTTATAAATAATGTAATTGTATTAGTAATTGTATTTATGTGTGTATTTGTTTATTTATGAGTAAGTACTCGTATTATTATTCTGAATATCAGTTGACAGTTTGCACTTTATCATTGTGATCACAAGTGTCATTTTCAACTTGACAAATATCATTGACAGCTGCACTTTTATGTTTGTATTTGTATTTAGTTGAAATGAAGAACTCACACATGCAATTACAAATAATACCCTTACACAGGCTCTTCTAATATTGAATCAAAAAACCCAGCAGTTCTAGGAGTTAGTAGCTAGTTAGAACTACTTATTTTCCCTAGCATTTAGGGTGACAACTAATTACATAATTAGCTACATGATTAGTTATTGGTTGTATGACTTAAACATTGTTTTGAAACATTTGTACAATATAAATTTATTCAAAGTATTGGCCACTGTTAGCTATGACATTTTCCCATTTTTCTGGCAACATATGGATTCCAAGCTAAAAGAACTGTTCATCTATTGAGGCCATGAACGAATCAAGCCAATATCGGATACTCTGTTCTGAAGTGAAGCGTATCCCAGAGAGAGCGTTCTGCATCGATCGAAACAAATACTAGTCGGACCGGGTACGATCTGGACGGTTGAGGCAAAACTTCAACCACTTCATTCTAAATAGTGTAGTAAAAACAAGTAAGAAAGCTATATTCGGCTGTGTCGAATCTTATATACCCTTCACCGAATTATACTTCAAAATACAAATTTTAAATATTTTTAGGTAAACAAAATTTTTTTTTTTCATTTTTTGGAAAAAAAAATGTTTCGAATTGTTATTTTAAAATTTTTTCAATTTAATTTTTTTTTTTTAAATTTAAAATTTACTTTTTTTTTTTAAATCTTAAAAATTATTTTTTTTTAAATTTAAAAAAATTTTTTTTTGTTTTTTTAATTTTTTTTTTGTGAAAAAATAGGGTTAAAAAATATTTTTTCTGATTTTTACCCATTGTAGGTCCAACTTCTATGGTCTTCTATACGTCGTTGCAAAGGTCATTGAAATATCTATCATTAGATATCCATATTGTCTATATTAATGACATAGTAATCCAGATATACATAGGTCAAAAATAGGTAAAAAATCTAGGTTGTCCTGGTTTTTTTCTCATATCTCAGCCATTTGTGCACCGATTTTGCTGATTTTAAATAGGAAACTTCAGAATTATTGAAGATTTGGATCCCGAATATATCTGGGGTCTTCAGAAAATTGATTTCAACAGACAGATGGACATGGCTTAATCGCCTCCGCTATCTATAAGGATCCAGAATATATACACTTTATAGGGTCGGAAAATTATATTGTGGAAATTAAAAACGGAATGACAAACTTATTTATACCCTTCTCACGAAGATGAAGGGTATAATAATCGTTTAAAGTGACTACACTCTAGATTACTTAAGGACAATTGAGTGACAATTGACTACACCCTAGTTTACCTGGAATGTATAAAGTAACCCATTGATTTCTCTCTGCAAAATGACCCAAAATATATAAATTGGAGTCAGCCAAGTGATCAGACATTAGTGACAATTACTGTCTATAATACTTGATTAACTTCTGCGTGACTGTCCCGAACTAATGATTTGCATAAATAGCTACATGATTTATATATTAACATGTGCGTGTCCTAAGCAGGGGTTCAGTTGACCCCATATAGATTACAAATAGACTGTGTGATAGCTGGTTCAAAGAACTAGTTAATGTTGATATTTACGGGCGCTAACCGGAAGCTAATTCAACTCAAATAGTCAGTTAAAAATACATATACTAGACAGTTGAATAATTGATTGCTTGTAAACAAGCCTTCCACCTACAACTCTCTAATAGATGATTACTTCTGCTGGATAAAATAACAACTTTCTAAAGTCTAATATAAAATAAACTACACTCTAGATTACTTATAGACACTTAAGTGACAATTGTCTACACGCTAGTTTACATGGGATGTCAGTATACTTAAGCAAAAAGAAAATAAACTGTATTAGAATTATATCAACACAATTTATATAAAAAAAACTTGTTGACCGCTCCGACTTCGCCCGGTAGCATTTACTATTGTTAGTTCTTCAAGTTTCTCCAACCCACGCACACCAGCCTGTTCTTATTTATTTGCAAATAAAATATCTAAATTTGTACTGCATACTTTAGGGAGGTTTTTTTTATTACAGTTGACTGGACACAAACAAATTTTTTTTCCGAGTTTATTTTTGAATTTTTTTTCTTTACAAACCAACTCCTGAAAATTTCAAATCGAATAAAAAAAATCAGCCAAATCGCTCGAGCCGTTCTCACGTGATGCCAGTACATACATGGACCATTTCATTTTTATATACAGTGGTTGACAAAACAATGGAAACTTCTCCAAATATTCCATATGTAGCCCAAAATTTAAAATATTTTTTTAAAATAAATTTTTTTTTTAGTACTTTACTTGTATAGTTTTATTTATATAAATTAACTGAAAAACAAACAACATTCTGAAAAAAGGGAACAAAATTAAAAATATTCAATATTTCGCTACTGACAAAACAATGGAAACTTTAAAACTTATGCAAGAAAGAAGTGTAAAACGAAAATAATATTTAAAAGAACTATGTAAAAAGCATCCTGTTTACAGTTATTTTATTTTTAAATTCTGGTATATTTCGTGAGACCGGTTCTGTAAAAACTCAACATTTAGGTGGAAGACCTCGTAAGACTACTCCTAGACAAGATAATTTAATAGCAAGAGTGTTCAAGAAATTCCCAAAAATAACTTCTCGAGAGGTTGTTAATAACCTAAAATTAGAAATAAGTACCCGAACAGTTAGTCGCAGGGTGAGGCTGGTCTGGGTTGCTATCGTCCTATGAAAAAACCACTCATTTCTAAAAAGAACCGTTCTGCTCGTCTACAATTTGCCAGGGATCATTTAAACAGGTTGATACAGAAATGGAAAATTGTCATCTTTTCCTACGAATCCAAATACAATTTAAGAGGCAGTGATGGGAGAACATAAAGTTTGGCGGTGGCAATATTATGGTATGGGAATGTTTTTCAGGGCAAGGTATGGGCCCAATTCATATTATAAAAGATACCATGACAGATATAGGATACAGAACCATATTAAACGATGTTATGTATCCATATGCTGAGGAAAATATGCCCCTAGTTTGGAGATTCCAACACGACAACGACCCGAAACACACCTCTAGGGTTGTAACCGAGTGGTTACAATCCAACGAGGTACGTGTTTTGAAGTGGCTTGCCCAATCGCCAGATCTCAATCCCATAGAAAATCTATGGGAAATTGTAAATCGTAAAATAAGGACCCAAAATTACACCAGTAAGGAAGATTTAGCGGAGGCGGTTATAAGGGAATGGCAAAATATTTCAAAGGAGATCATTGACTCTTTAATTGGTTCAATGCATCGTCAATGTGTAGCAGTTACAAAAAAGGGATACCCAACAAGATATTGAGTTATTGCAAAGTTTATACCATATTTGTTAAAATAATACCTAAGTTTCCATTGTTTTGTCAATGCCGTAATAAAGAAATCTTTTAATTTTGTTTTCTCATTTTTAGAATTTAATTAATTATGTCCTTTGTTTTTTGTTAAATTAAGTTAATAAAAGTATACAAATAAAATACTACAGAAATGTTAAAATTTTTTAAAAAATTATTTCCTTTTTTAGGCCACTTATGAAATATTTGGAAAAGTTTTCATTGTTTTGTCAACCACTGTATATATAGATGAACCAAAAAGTTTAGTTTAATATAAACGATTAATTTGACTACACTCTAGATTACTTATAGACAGTGCAATAACCGATCACTTTTAATTAAAGTTACCTCAGACAACTCTCCAAGTGCAGTACTAAATAAACGTTTAAAGTGACTACACTCTGGATTACTTGGAGACACTTAAGTGACAATTGTCTTCACGCTAGTTTACCTGGGATGTATAAAGTAACCAATTCACTTCTTTATGCTCTAAAAAAAGCACATGTCAATTGAAGCCAAGAGTAAGCAGACATTAGTAAAAATTACTGTTTCTAAGGGATACATTGACTACTTGTAAAACTGCTGGGAACTGCACAGTGTGCCGTAGTATTGTATTCGTATTTATTTACAAATAAAGTCGTCGTCGTTGTTGTTTTCTTTAGTTAATTTTTTAGGTTTTTTTTTTTTGGGGAAAAATAAATATGTTTCTGTTTTTGTGGGTGATTGACACAAGTGTTACAGTTCTTCATTTCTTTGTGTATTGTTCCTTTGTAGACGATGATGACATTTTTATTTTCTTTGCCGGTTTTTGGAAATTTAAAGTGTTTTTAAGAAATGAATTAGAGTAAAATTAATTATAAAAGGTAGGAGCTAGTACAGATTGAACATTTACATGATTTCTTTATATAAAAAAATCCATTTTTGATGAGAAATATAAATGATCATAAGCTGCAATCGATCCTCGGTTTGAGGTCCTTTACATAGGTTTGCTCAATCCAGTTAATGCTGATTAAAGATAGAACATTTTAATGATTTCTTTATATAAAGAAATCAATATTTTATGAGAAATATAACTGATCATAAGCTGCAACGATCATGGTTTGAGGTCCTTTATATCGTTTTGCTCAATCAAGTTATTGCTGATTAAATATTGAACGTTATCCAAGAGTTTTTGCATTTTAAACTTTTCGCTATTTAGCATATTCTCACCTGTTTTTATTGTCATTTTAACTACGAGTGAAACTCATTAGAAACTATATCTTAAACACCGTTAAGTTTATGTTAAAATCACCTTTCTGTATCTTATAATTAAGTAGCGAAACAGGTGTGTTTCGCAGCACTCAAACACAGAGAAGAGAAATCATTAAGAGATTTGTATGCAAAACTTTTATAAATGTATATAAATATTTATTTAATTTAATGTATATTAATTAAATCAATTTCATAAAAGACAAATAATCGTTTTGATACATATGCATACAGCAAAATCAAAACTCTTGTTTTCTAAATTAAAAATGGATTTCTTGACAGACAGACAAACAAACACACGCGCTCTAAATTATGCAAAATTTGCATAATTAACTTAATTATTTATATATTTTTTTCTTGGTATTTTCACAAAACAAATAAATAAAAAACAATGATATTTAACATATTTATTTAGTTATACATTTTAAAGATTATCAAAAGAAATATTAAAGTTGTTAATTTCTAAACGACAGAACAAGTGAGAGTGTGGAGAGCTGGTTAAAACGAATTGAGAATGCTCTACTAATGCCAAGATTTGCTATAAATCGATGGCATTTTCTATTCCCAAAAGGAGTTTCGAATAATAACTATAATTATTTGGTGGCGATGTCACACATTGGTTGAAGTTTATAGAACGAGCGGCTAAAAATAGAAGAAGTTGTCGAAGAACAATGAAAATTGGCACCTAGGCATTTTTTGTTTGAATCAAGAAAAAATAAAAAAATCAAAATGATTCGACCGCCCACCTCCCATACAAAGTGAAAATTAAATTTTGACCTACGGCATTGTTTTTTTTGGCACATAGCTTTTTTAAACACTCAGAATCATTTGTGTGAAATTTGAAAAATACCCGCCCACTTTTACGCCCACTTCCCATACAACTTGTATTGAAAAAGTGGCATGATTTTTAATGCATCAACTCAATTTTCACAAACAATAAATATTATAATTGTAGAATGGGCTCCTGAAAATATATACCTGATCCGCCCACTTTTACGCCCATAGAAAAAACAAATAGAAAAAACATGTATAAGTAATTTAAGCATAGTCTTTTAATAATTTTTTAACATCATTATTGTACTCCAATTTTTTGATTTGCAGTTTTGAGCGAAATCTATTTATAAATGGGTCTGAAGACAATAAAAGATTATGCATTACGTCTTAATTAGTGGCTAAACGTTCAATTCTTCGCGAATGATGTACTCTATAGGCTCTATAGTTTTTATTCCTCGCATCCTGAACTTCCTCGGATAGCATACCTGATAAAAATAAAAATTAAATCATTGAATAATTTCTGACCATGCTCAGAATCTCATGCACAGTTACAGGCATGTAGTACCAGCCAGAAAATTCATGTTTTTTTACTTTATCACTTTATAGTTACTGCTTTTTTTTGGAAAGGATCAGGTAGGAGCAGCTGAATTTTTTTTATTTATTATGTCCGCCTGTCTGTCTGTCGATTCAACTTTCCGAAGCATACAGGGTTCATACATCAATAACTCCAGAATTCCTCCGGTTCGGTTGCTATTTCAAATCGAGAAAATCGGTCCACAAATGTCTGAGATATAAGGAAAAAACCAGGACAACCTCGATTTTTGACCTATATCTGGATTACTAAGCCATTAATATAGACAATATGGATATCTAATGATAGATATTTCAAAGTCCATTGCAACGATGTATATAAATAAGGCTATAGTAAAAGTTGGTCCTACAATGGGTCAAAATCGGGAAAAATATTTTTTAACCCGAATTTTTTTTTCATCAAACATTTTTTTGGTGAAAAAACTTAAGTTTGTCATTCCGTTTGTAATTTCCACAATATAATTTTCCGACCCAATAAAGTATATATATTCTGGATCCTTATGTATGTCTGTCTGTTGAAATCAATTTTGTGAAGACCCCAGATATCTTCGGGATCCAAATCTTCAATAATTCTGTCAGACATACTTTCGAGAAGTTTCTTATTTAAAATCAGCAAAATCGGTCCACAAATGGCTGAGATATGAGGAAAAAACCAGGACAACCTCGATTTTTTACCTATATCTGGATTACTAAGTTATTAATATAGACAATATGGATCTAATGATAGATATTTCAAAGACCTTTGCAATGTTGGACACATAATGGGTCAAAATCGTAAAAAATGTTTTTTAACCCGAATTTATTTTTTTTACCAAAAGTTTTTTTTCGCTAAATATTAAAAAAAATTTTAAAATTTAAAAAAAAAATTTTAAAAAACAATTCGTAAAATTTTGTTGTTTACCTAAAAATATTTAAAATTTGTATTTTGAAGTATAATTTGGTGAAGGGTATATAAGATTCGGCATAGCCGAATATAGCTCTCTTACTTGTTTTTTTTTTTTTTAAAAAAGGCGATTTTTCGTTAGTTTTTTTGGGAAAAAGTATATTTGCAAGCAAGTAATATTGCAAGCCAAGGCATAACAACTTATTATTTGACTGAAACACTACTTACCTTTGTTCGAGATTTTTAAAAAGTTCATGGGTCAAGCTTACAAATGTACTTACAATCAGTTAAGAAATAAGTAGTAAATTCACAACAAGAATATGTAGCTAAAAAAAAAAACACAAAAAATATTGCCTTGTGTGGGAATCGAACACTCACATTATTTGCTCACTGCTCCATGTACGAGTTATTTTATTATAAGTTAACAATAGTTTTAACATCAACATATAAATAAATATGATATGAACAAAAAAATAATTGGCTTTGACTGGTGGCGAACCACTAACCTCCCGTTTTCCAGTCAAACACTCTAGATAGCTGTGCTAAATGCAAAAGTTCATTACCAACCTGTATAAAAATAAGTACTTATTCTAGTAAATAAAATAATGTGCTGGGTAACCACCACTCATTACAAAATAATGCATGAAATAACTAGTTGTCATTACCAAAATTTACAAAATTTTTGCTGGGTATAAGTAAATTTTAGCTTGGACTTGCATGGACTTTACTTCAATTTTTTAAACTAACTATAAGTGTACATTTGAGGAGCCGCATAACAAAAAGTACTTTTTCGAATTTTTTTACAAATTATTTTTTGGTATTTTTATAATATTTGGGTTGAATCTTCTAGCAAAAATTAATTTTCCAAAATTTTCAAAAATGTACCTTTTGTTTAGCGGCTCCTCATTTCATCTTTAAGCATTTCTCTACAAAACTGCATCATTTGATTTTTGAAATTGAGTGTTTGAAAAATTGACTCTTTGACTCCAAAATCCCTCTGTGTGATGGTCGCTCAATAGTGTGAATAAAGTGAGGTACTGCCTTAGAACAAACAAGTAAGAGAGCTATATTCGGCTGTGCCGAATCTTATATACCCTTCACCAAATTATACTTTAAAATAATTTTTTTTAAATATTTTTAGGTAAACAAAATTAATTTTTTTTTAATTCTTTTTCAAAATTTTTTGGAAAGAAGTGTATGACAAATAAAATTTTTTGAGGAAAAAAAAATTCGATTTTGACCCATTGTAGGTCCAACTTACTTATTTACATCGTTGCAATGGACTTTGAAATATCTATCATTAGATATCCATATTGTCTATATTAATGACTTAGTAATCCAGATATAGATCAAAAATAGGTAAAAAATCGAGGTTGTCCCGGTTTTTTGCTCATATCTCCGTTATTTATGGACCGATTTTGCTTATTTTAAATAGCAAACTTCTCGAAAGCATGCCTGACACAATTATTGAAGATTTGGATCCCGAAGATATCTGGGGTCTTCAGAAAATTGATTTCAACAGACAGACAGACGGACATGGCTTAATCGACTTCGCTATCTATAAGGATCCAGAATATATATACTTTATAGGGTCGGAAATGAAAAACGTAGAAATTACAAACGGAATGACAAACTTATATATACCCTTCTCACGAAGGTGAAGGGTATAAAAATGTATTGAAGAAATTAAATCGAATGTAGAGTTTTGCTACAAAATTTCCACAAATTAGTTCTAAGTACTCTGAACTTATACTGTAAAGTATGGCGATACTAGATAGGTAGTTAAATGAGTACTAGACCCAACCTGTCGCTTTGATTTATCCGTTAATTATTCTATCAAATTCTGTACAGTTCGGACCACAATTGATTCAAGTTCTCATAGAAGGACAAAACTACATATTGATGATGGAATTATGGGAAGTTTTTTCTTCAAAAAAACAAGTATCACGACTATTTTAGTAGCTTTCTTCATGTTATAGATCAAAACGCAATAAAACCGATTTTGTCTAGTTTTGCGTTAATTTAAAACATTATTTTTGTATATTAAAATTATTTATACAACTGTTAAATATAAATTTTTATTAATGCGGATGTATTAACGATGTTATATTCTCTACAACACATACAAATATTCTATACTATTCTGTTTTAATTTCGAAACTAATTAAGTCTAACACAAAATAGCTAAAATGTGTGTTGTGCTGCTTTAGTAAATGATTTGAAATAAATATGAAACAAAAAGACATTTCAGATAACCTTTTCGTTTATGAGTACACGATGATGATTATTATTATTGAGAGGCAATAACAAAAATGTTTATGAATTATTTTTTATTTAAAGGAATTTAGTAAAAATAAAATAAAAAATATATTAAAAATTAAATTCCAAGGTGATTTTTTGTTTTTTTACGCAAGCAATTTAGTTTTTTTTGTTTTTTTTTTTGAATTGATTTCTTTTTAAATTGTTGCCAAGTTTAAGAAATCATCATTAGTTTAAGTATAACAAAAATGTATAGAAAAAAAAATAGAATAGAAAACGTATATATTTAAAGTGTCACTAATATGCCATAAATTAACAAAATTCATTGCTATTGCTAAATCCAGCAGCAAAAATTCAGCATTTCATTTCTGTTTTTTTTTAATGTTTCGAAATATTTTCGTCTTATAGCACAATTCATGTCTTTCTTTCAACAGTGGTGTAAAAGCCCATATAATTTGATAAAAACCAGCAAAGACAAACAATAGTTTATATTTGATTTCCAAAAAAAATAAATCACTTCTCCTTGTAACCACCTCTAGACCCACTGTTCCTTAACACATTTCTTCAAACCAAAACCCATTGTGACAAGAACTAGAGTAGCAACTAAATGTGTCATATATTAAAGGAAAGTATGAACAAATAAATAAAAACTGAAAACAACAAAACATTTTTTTTGTGAAAAAAAAACCATAAAGAATAAGATTTTTGAAAAACACTATAATGTTTTCAGAAGTTTCCGTGTTGCGCCCACCTAATTTCTTGCGCCATAATGTGTTAGCAAAACTTAAAATTCCTTGACATGATGGGACCTGGATTACAAACAAATGAAAAGCGAAACTGAACAACATAATAATTTAGAAATACAACACATTCACAACAATTTTTAAGTGGAAAAATGCTTAACTCAACAGTATTAACATTAATTTCCTGATAACACCCAAAAATAATCACGACAAACAAACAAAAAATTAAAATAAATTGTAACAAAAAAAAAACGTTCGTAACATTTCATTTCATTTGGAAAATTGTGGTGTTTTAGAACGAGACATTAGCAGCAAAAAACTAAAAAAAAACTAAACAGAATTTTAAAAGAGTGAAATGTTTAAGTTATAAATCTATATAAATAAAAATCAAATGTCGTTCGTTGGTAATTGCATCAGTTGAGAACGGCCGGACCGATTTAGACAATTGTTTTTTTAGAATGTTGGTCATAGCCCAACTTAGGTTTTTACGGAATGAAAAATTGACCACGCCCACTTTTTTCGATTTATCTAAAATCGGAAAACGGCTACACCGATTTGGCTAAATTTTTGTTTAAATGATCATAGTAATCCAATTTAAGTTTTTACTGAAAAAAAATTTTCAACCAAAAATCGATTTTTTTTTATATAAAAACTCAAAATATCTAAATTCGATAATAACTTGGCCAATAAGCATTGAATCAAGAAAGAGACCTCGATCTGTGATCACTCATATTTCTGACCAAAAATCGATTTTTTTATATAAAAATCTAAATTCGCTAATAACTTGGCCAATTAGCGTTGAATCAAGAAAAGGACCTCGATCTGTGATCACTCATATTTCTTAACAAAAACCGATATTTTATATAAAAATCTAAATTCGCTAATAACTTGGCCAATAAGCGTTTAATCAAGAAAAGGACCACGATATGTGATCACTCATATTTCTTAACAAAAATCGATTTTTTTATATAAAAACTCAAAATATCTAAATTCGATAATAACTTGGCCAATAAGCGTTGAATCAAGAAGAGGAGCTCGACTCTGATCACTCATATTTCTGACCAAAAATCGATTTTTTATATAAAACTCAAAATATCTAAATTCGTTAATAACTTGGCCAATAAGCGTTGAATCAAGAAGAGGAGCTCGATCTCTGATCACTCATATTTCTGACCAAAAATCGATATTTTACATAAAAACTCAAAATATCTAACTTCGCTAATAACTTGGCCAATAAGCGTTGAATCAAGAAAGATACCTCGATTTGTGATCACCAGGGAAACCGGAAATATGCTCTAAAAAAAGCGTTTTAAGCGCTTTAAATATGCAGTAAAAACTTCAAAATATGCTCTTAAAATTTAAAAAATATGCTCTTAAAAAAACAAACTTTTACATAATTTTTAACCAAAAAAAATTTACTTAAATTTTCAAATAAAAATCGTTGTCTATTGGATCTGAAAACATTTTTATACATAGAAAATGTTCTTTCGAAATCAACTGATGTTATAGGAGCAAATTTAAAAGACAATATTTCTTTAACACTTAGAACGGTTAAGTTTGAATTAGAACTAAAATTTGATATTTAGATGGCGCTATTATTAAAATAGTGCTTGTTTTATATTAAAACAAGTAAGAGAGCTATATTCGGCTGTGCCAATCTTATATACCCTTCACCAAATTATTCTTCAAAATAAAAAATTTAAATATTTTTAGCTGAACAAAAGTTTTTTTTTTCAGTTTTTTCATTTTTTGGAAAAAAAATGTTCGAATTGTTTTTTTTAAATTTAAAAAAAAAATATTTTGTTTTTAAAATTTATTTTTTTTGATGAAAAGCCATCTATTTTTCAATTTTTAATTTTAAACAAAGCAAGTAAAAACCTGTAACACAATACCGAAAAATAAGTAAGACAAAATTTGTTTGATAAAGTCAAAATATCCTATTAAACATTAACATATGCTCTAAAAACGCAAAAATATGACATAAATATGCTCTTAAAACAAATATATGCAAAAATATGCATTTAAGGGTAAAATATGCAAAAATATGCACTAACAAATCAATGCCAAAATTCTTAAATAGTTCTGAAACGACTCACAAGAAAAAACATGCATTTGCATATTTTGGTTTCCCTGGTGATCACTCATATTTCTGACCAAAAATCGATGTTTTATATAAAAACTCAAAATATCTAAATTCGTTAATAACTTGGCCAATAAGCGTTGAATCAAGAAACTGACCTCGATCTGTGATCACTCATATTTCTGACCAACAATCGATATTTTATATAAAAACTCAAAATATCTAACTTCGCTAATAACTTGGTCAATAAGCATTGAATCAAGAAAGAGACCTCGATCTGTGATCACTCATTTTTCAGAACAAAATTCGATTACTTACATAAAAACTCAAAATATGTACATTAATTTACATGAATTCAGTTGTTGCAAGGCTTAGGTTTTTGACAACAAACTTAGGTTCTTTGTCTCTCAGTAGCGCTTTTAGGTATATTTTATTCTATATCCTATATGAATAAAAATTATCATTCAATATTACGTTTTTTTTTTCTTTTTAACTATTTTTACCCTTTTCAAACCGCTTCTCACAAATTCACAAATCGAACACAAGCATTTTTTTATATTGGACAGGACAACGTCTGTCGGGTCAGTTACATAAATTCATTATAAACCATTAGTTATGTAGCGATATTCCTTTCTTATGAGTTTCTTTCAAATTTTTCTTCTTTTCAAAAGAAATATCCAACTTCCAAAAGAAGATAATTGGAGTATCGGAACAGGATTAGAATCTGGATGATATCCTTGAAGTACAAGCAATCAATTAGAATCGTTATGATTCCGTTTTGACAGGACCACATTTCAAAATTAGATGGTATTGAGAAATGTGTTCGATTCAACGTCTTTGAGGTATTCAATAAGGTCTGGTTTCCGACACCTCAGATAGATCGTCTTTGCATTGAGATACGAAGAGATAAGCATTCACAGAGAAGATGAAAAACATATACCTCCTTTCCTGCGATATTAACTGTTCATCCATCACCCAGTGACCCTTTTGCACTGGCATTAGCCTCAAAATTTCATCTATTGTCAGTCTTCTAAAGATAATGTCTGAGGATTTTACTTTTATTAGAGATACCGAAATCAGAAGTTGCGCTGACCAGCTTGTCTGGCTGCTCTGCGCTGTTTAATTTTAAAAATTATCATATTTCTTCAAAAAACTTACATATATAAAATCTTCTCATCGAGCACTACATAAAACCTCGTCGTAGCTATCTATTATCTTTTATAGCTTAGGATATATTCGCATTTGAAAATTAAATTTTCAACATTTTTAACCATCCTACTCACGTTTTTTGATGTCCGCGGTTCCAAATATTCCCGATTTTCTCCACTTTTTTTATAGGATTAAAAACAGATGTATATATCAAATAAAGAAAGAATTGGTTAAAAATCATGACTGAGTCCAAAGTTATATGCATTTGAATTTAAAAAAATAAAAAAGGCGATTTTTCGCTATTTTTTGGGGAAAAAAGTACTTTTATTTTTTTAAAGTTGTCTAAAAAATTTCTAAGAGGATGTATAATGAATTTGTACTTTTTGAAAAGCTAACTTTACGTCAAATATTTTAAATGAAACAAAATGTATACTTTTTGATACCTCAAAAAATGCCTATTTTTTATGTAAAATTCAACTTTAGAGCAAAAATTCTCAAATCGAATAGTCGATATCAAATTATAATAATCTATTTTCGATGGCCCAATATGTTCTTAATTATTTTGTAAAGTGTTCCGATAACCCCGCCCTTAGTATGGATATTATAACCAAAAAACGAAAAAATCCCATTTTTGGAATTTTTCAATACTTTTTTGGGAATTGCGGGATTCCTGATTACAAATTTCAAAATTTGTTTTCATTTTTCCATTTTGAATAGAAAAATGTACATAACTGTGAAATTTTATTAAAAAATATTCATAAATAAAAATTTTATTTCAATTTGAAAAATTTGTATCTATGCAAAATTCAAAAAAAAACATTTTTTGTCATAGTTTTCAAAAAAGTATTCCATGAATTTTTTAATTGTCAAAATATATATATAAAAATAAAGTAGACAAAATCCTCTATCCATTGATATATAACTTGTCTACCTTATGTTTTTTACGTGTCAAATAAATTAGGGAAAACTAAACAACTCGCTGAGAATTTACCTAACATAGAAATTCATAAAAAAGCATGTTGCCTACATAACACCATTTTTATGAATGTAAATAACAGTGCTAGGTAAATTCTCAGCGAGTTGTTTAGTTTTCCCTAATTTATTTGACACGTAAAAAACATAAGGTAGACATGTTATATATCAATGGATAGAGGATTTTGTCTATTTTGTCTAATGTATATAACTTTTGACAATTAAAAAATTCATGGAATACTTTTTTGAAAAATATGACAAAAAATGCTTTTTATTGAATTTTGCATAGATACAAATTTTTCAAATTGAAATAAAATTTTTATTTATGAATATTTTTTAATGAAATTTCAATATCTCCTAAGCTATAAGAGATAATTGATAGCTCGACAAGGAGATTCTATATGTGTAATTTTTTTTAAATCGTAACACAAACGAAGAAATAGGATAATTTTAAAAATTGAACATACCCTAGGTGTCCTACTTTGGGAACCACTGGTCCCGCTCCTGGTGGGCTCATGAGGTCCAAATTAAAAACTTAAACTCGACTACACTTCCTCTTTGCGCATGTGAAATTTCATTCAAATCGGCGTAAGGGTTTAGAAGTTACAGATTTATTTTCCTCTTTTTTTATTCTCATACCACTGTGCGGCGTTACCAAGGACAGTATAACGGTCGCCTATACATATTTGGGGTTTAATACATTTGGGGTTTCCATACAATAATAGGTGAAATGAGTAATAACATTAATGTTTGAACTTATTTTTATTTTAGTTTCTATCTTTAAGTTATTATTTATAGCTCTTCTTGAATTAAAAATACTACGAAGTTTACCAAAATTTTTTTCGTTGTAATCTATATATGTAAAAATGAAATGGTCCATGTATGTTATGTCATCACGTGGGAATGGCTGGAGCGATTTGGCTGATTTTTTTTTATTCGATTCAAAATTTTCGGGTAAAACTGGGAAATTCTTTTTTGAGTCCAGTCAACTGTAATAAAAAGTTCCCTAAAGTATGCAGTACAAATTTAGATATTTTATTTGCATATAAATAAGAACAGGCTGGTGTGCGTGGGTTGGAGAAACTTGATGAACTAATATTAGTAAATGCTACCGGGTGAAGCCGGGGCGATCAACTAGTGTATAATAAAAATTTGAGAAAATCAGTCATTATTCTTAAAAATCTAAAAGTTGGTCTTATTTCCAGAAAAACAAACTTTGACAAAAAAAAATATTTTTCCCTTTATTTGCAACGTAAAATAAACTAAAAACATTTAGAAGTCAGACCCAAAAAAGTGTCGACCGGAGTTATTTATCATTGCTACTTTAAGTTTTCATCATTTCAAATACCTGTATACTCTACAAAATTAAAATTGTCTCGTCGTCTCAAAATTGTGTTACCGAAAAAAAAAAATTAAAAAAGAAAAACGTAAAAACATTTTTCCTAATACATATTTTCATTCTTTCCGTAATTTGTTGTTGCTATAGAGCGCTACTTTTGTGCTAAATGTTGAGTAAGTTGTCTGTGGAGGTGTTGATGAAGATCTTTTTTTTACTCTTGTTATACAGATCTTGTGACGTTTTGTCGCTTAATTTAGTAGTTGTAGTAGTTGTTGTTGCTAAAAGTCTTTACTCGTGTTGGGCATGTTATTGTTGTGGATTCATCCATCCATCCTCACCATTTCCATTGTCGTCTACGTTGGTTGGTTGGTTTCTGCTCTGCTCTGATCATCATGATGATCAAAACGCATGTATTCTTTCTTAATTTATTTAGAATTTGAAAACTTTTTTTTTTTGTTTTTAAAACGTTGTCATATTTTTGGTCGTTGTCTTTTTCCAAAATTTTTAAGAGGAACCAGAAAGCCAGCACATCGTTGTTTTTTTTGCTTTCGGTTCGGTTTCGGTACGTTGTGTGTGGGTTTTATGCCGAATGAAAGTGTTAAAATTTTTGTTGGTAGTTTTTCCAACGCCGCGCCGCCAAATTTATTGAGAATTTTAAATAGAAACAAATATTTTATTAGAAAGGAAAAGTATTCTAAAATTGGGGTATACAATTAAGTATTTGAGTTTTTTATTGCTGCCGTATGGTTGTTGTTTTTGTTTTGTTATTAATTGAAAAATATTGAAAATGACAAATTTTGTGGCAGAATATTTATACAAAATGTTTGAAATTTGCGATTTTTAAGAAGGAAATTTGTTAAAAATTTTTGATTTATAAACAGATCATGACTGTTCCAAAATTTGGGAATCAAAATATGGGAAAAATTGCTGCATAATCTGTCAGATTTGTATCTGTAAAACGGTATATTGGTTTTAGCGAAATAGTTTTCTTGGAAATTTAGAATAAATGGTAACGTTAACGTTAATTTGGTTTAATTCGGTAACGATATTTTATTTGTTCCAGTAAATTATATAAAAAGCACATGCCAATGTAGAATTTCGATCGCTATAATTAGTCTCCAACAGCGATAATTAATACCAGCCAGATCATTAAGCCTGAACATAAAGAATTCATGACATTTTAGAGAACCCATTGAAAGGAACCATTTAAATTCACAATTTCCCGATGACGTCTACATAGTTGCCTGAGTTTTTTTTAAAGATAATTTTCTTTAATTTATTAAACTATTTAATTAATAAATTCCTAATGAAAATTGCCAAAAATTCGCAGCTCTCTACTCCCTCACGTACGCATTCCCAAAGGCATTTGTTTATGGCAGCTGTTGACAATATATTTTTTAATAACTTTCTTGCTTAAATATTGTTTTTTCTTCTTAAATAAATACAAACAATTTTTGAAAAAAACAAAAAAAAATATTAAATGTTTCACCTCAGTGAAAAAGCAAATAAACTCAAAAACATGCGAATTCAAAGTCATTAGCAGCAGCAGTCAAGTCAATCAATCCCCTTCCGATTTTGATTTCCCACCATAATTGAAGGGTGGTTATATTCGCCTCATGGCACTAACAAAAGACAAGTGTTTGGTGTGTCATAAAACTGTATTTTCTTTTGATTTTTTAAAGACTAAAAAATTAAAAGTTTTATTACAAAAATCCACAAATCAGAGTAAATGTTGATGTAGCATTTTTGAAGTGTATCAATTTGGACTTTTTTAATGAGTTTTTTATATGAAATAAACATTTAAAAATAAACATGTTCCTCAGCTACAGTCAATAATACAAAATTTAATATGAAATTCAAACAAAGATCATAGATTTTATGTATTTATAATGTTCATTAAAAGATTTTATAAATCATTAGAACAAAATTTATATCACTAGGGGGAAATTTTACATCTTACCGGCCAAACCATCGAAAATTTAAGATCTTTTGCGAAATTTCGAACAAAAAAATTCGTAAAATTATAGAGAATTTTTAAAAATATAAATCCCAATAATAGCGAATAGTTGTCGACAATTTTTCAAAGGCTAAATCCCAGAAATTATAGATAATTTTTAAAATAACAAATCTTTTGTAATAGTAAGCCAATCTCGATCGATATTGCTAATGATTCGTTATTGGAATCGTCCTGAGAAACTTCGTGACTGAATGTTTTTCTGTTAGAAACAGGCCTGTCACACAATTTGTTCGGAATGGTTTCAATTCCCTATATACAATTCCGATCGATTTCGTTTTAGGTTCTTCAGATTCCTTGTAATTTATTAATTCCAAAAAAAATTTAATAATTCAGTATTTCTGTATTTTATTTTGAACAGCGTTTTTTATATTAAAGTAAATGTGAAGTTTTTGCTACAGAAACTGAAAAAACAAATAATAACAAGGAAATATCAATTCCACTTTGAAAACTGAAAGTGGTTTCATTCCGAAAGAAATTTTTGTGAAAAAGCAAAAAACGGAATTAATTCCACTTTCGATCGGAATGGAATTCTGAGCCAGGCCTGATAATCATGGCTATTCCTGTTCTCACTTTCACCATTCACAGTATTTTTGGAAGCATAATTACAACAATATTATGTAATTTCTTCAGCAATTCTAATTATAAATGTTTAGACGTGATTGTTCTAACCATAATTATATAATCTTATAAACTTTATTTAATATAAATATTGTTGTAATATGCTTCCAAAAAAAACGGTGAATGGTGAAAGTGAGAACAGGAATAGCCATGAATATATATTGTCAAGTGAACCAACTTTTGAAATCGATGTCTTTCGATCGGGATGGAATTTGCACCTTCTGTGGGATAGTAATTCAGACACAATTTTTCAACAAGATCGGTCAAGAACTCTCTTAGTTAGAGGGTGTCAAAGTTTGACATTTTGGTCAAGCAGGTGTTTTTCTTATCCATTATTACCTATGTATTGTTCTTAGCAAAATGTGTCCCAAATAGTTTAGATAGCTCTTTCTTCAATATTTCGAAAAAAAAAATATTTAAAAAATAAAAAAAAAATGTTTAAAATTTTTTTTGCCTTGAACACCTATTTGGTCGCTTAGTGGGATGCGAGTGGGCTATCTATCAAAATAAATATTTTATAACTCAAGATATACAATTTTTGAAATATTTTTGACCAAAATGTCAAACTTTCTAACTCTCTAACTCAGAGAGTTCTCGAACGATCTTGTTGAAAAATTGTGTCTGAGTTACTATCCAATAGAAGTAACCTCGGTACAAATTTCATCGGAAGACATCGATTTCAAAAGTTGGTTCACTTGACATGAAATGCCCTATATAAGTTCCCGTCGTTCTTACAAGGAGCATAGGGCCTCAATAAAATGTTTGAACATCTCTCTATTTTGTGCTTACTTCGGCCTCAATCTGCCTTCTCCATGTATGAGCTGGGCGTCCCCTTCTTCTGTTCCCTTGTTGGTTCCAGGCTATGGAAGTATGTACTAGTGATGTCGTTAGGCTGCCTTCAAAGGGTGTGGCCGATCCAACGCCATTTTTCGTCTCCTTATCTCAATCGATAGGATTTGTTGGCCAGTTTTTTCCCAGAGCGTGTGATTAGATATTGTTCTCGGCCAGAACACAGAATCGAAGGCTCTTCCAAGGATCGTGTCCAGAACTATAATAAATTGAAGTGTTCACAGAACACATCCCTGTCGGACTCCTATCCCAACTCTCATAGTTTCACTCAGCAATTTGCCATGTTTTATCCTACAAGAGGTATTACGGTATAAGCTTTTCATAAGGCGTATAAGTTTGAGAGGTATTTTCCTACATGCCAATGAACTCCAAATCATATCGTGGTTTAGTTTATCGAAGGCCTTCTCGAAGTATATAATTGAATTCGCGTTCACCTCATCATCTCATTTTGTCCCGACGAGCACTACGTTTCACTTCTCTATAGAGCTCGATGTAACGTGTCTGCAAGTGTAGTTTAACACTACGAGTTCGAGCTCTAATGATATCAGATTCGTGCTTTTCCGTAGTTCGATTAATCGCCAGGTTTCATCGGATATCCCTTATTTTCGTGCACGTTCCTTATGACCGATAGTTCGAGTAGCACTATATGCATTCGAGGTCTTAATGTAAAAAGGTTTTAACGGATCTCAACGTAAATAAGTCTCCTGGGCCAGAGAGGAGAGTGTGGTAAACTAACATCTGGTTAAATAGTCCAACAATTTACTTAACAACCGCCATAATGACTTTCGTAAAGGACGCTCTACGGAACACTGCTAGCCTTCCTATTGGAAAAATAGTGTCTTTCCATTCACCGTTTTGGCAAAAGTAAAGTGGAGGCCAGATGGGGTACCAGCGCTGATCTTGAAGCAGTTCATATGCTAACCTTCTCAGCATTTCCAACAGTGCCGTCGTATTTTCTGTATGTTGGAAGATTGCTAATGTAATTCCAATTCTGCATGGAGAGTATGGTATACTACCATCTGGTTAAATATTTGGAGTTCAACAATTTTCTTAACGATCGCCAGTATGGCTTTCGTACAGGACGTTCTACGGAAGATTTTTTAGCCTTCCTATCGGAAAAATGGTGTCGTTTCATTCACCATTTTGGCGAAATTAATGTGGTGGCTCTAGATATTTCCAAGGCTTTCGAAAGATATTAATATTTATTACGTTCCCATGACAATTGGACCTCCGTTCCGGAACGACGCGAATCATATTCGGCCAAAGATTGTCAACTCACTGTTACAGCAACAACTACATCAATATTTATTGCTTTTGGTGTCGGTAATAACTTTCCTCGACTTATAACAAGCTTTCTCGGAGATCGCACTATACGAGTTGTCAAGCAGATGACAGCAATATTTGCCATTCATATTCATTCAGTTATAGACCAAGTCTGTCGTAAATTTGGGGCAATGAGGCAAAACATGAATGATTCCTTTAATCGGGACCTTGTGACAATCTTTGAATGGGGTCGTGTGAATAGGATCGCTTTCAACGCTCGCATGACTTAGTGTTGCATGTTGACACAATAACGAACGACAGACCATGTCGCTTCATCTGTATTTATTGTGCAATCTGACGCTCTTGATGTTCTGGGCATGAGAATACAATGTGGTGTCCGCTGGACTAAACACATTTTTCAAGTGTCGAAAGAATTTTTCAAGTGTCTCGGTTTTCTGAAACGGCGTAGAAATTACTTCACTCCATCTGATCTGTTCACAATTTACACCAGCCGAAAATAAAATACAATTTCCATGTATTTACATGTGTTTCAAACTCTATTTGGAGCTTCTCGATCCCGTATAGGAGAGGGTGAAGGTGATTATTGGTGACAGTAGGGCATATTATAACTTTTCGGTTTTGGTGAGGGAAATTTCCTTTTGTTTGCCCCTGGATCCGCGCCTACAGTAGGGTATCCAACTCTATTGATTCGCGGTAGCATCGAAGTAATGTGGGCTGCGCAGATTCTTACGGAATACACGTTGTTCATCAAGAACACAACCCTTTGTGGTCGCTTGGCCAGTGGACCGCACAACGCACTACAGGGAAAATTCGTTCTTCTCGCTAAAGTCTTCCCTGTCATTTGCAATGTAGGAGAGTTCAAATCGAAACACTACACCCTCTTTCCTCACTCCCGTAACCTATTTTCCTAGAAAGGTTATTTTAGGTTCAATCGGCCGACACTCGTCTTAAGAGGTAAACAGCAGGGTATTTATACTACTTCCTTTGTTTCCAAGGTGAACCAACCAGATTCTCTGATGAAGGAGTGGATTTAGATTCATCCTTGACAGTTCATCTAAACACGATAGGAATGGGATTTCGAGGATACGTTCCCTCAAGTTTGTCAGAGCCGGGCATTGGCAGAATAGGTGGGACACAGTCTCCTCATCTTCTTCGTTATGACAGTTTCTACAGTAATCGTTAAACCGTAGGTCCAATCCTCTAGCATGTGTCCCAATTATATACAGTGTCCTGTAATAAAGGAAACAATTAGCCTTATTTGTTTACGATGGAATTCCATAAGTAGATTCGTCCTGCCGGCATCATATAAGGGCCAAGTCAACGAACAAAAATGTACACACATTACATTTACATTGCGTAGAGAATCATGCCCCCTATTCATATCAATAACCAAACAATAATTCAACAATCGGAAGTGAAATACCTCGGAATACATCTCGATCGTCGCCTTACATGGAAAAGTCATATAGATGCAAAGTTGACTCAAATGAAATTGAAATCAATTCAAATTAATTGGCTTATTGGCAGAAACTCCACGCTTAGTTTAGATTGTAAACTTCTACTTTATAACATGATCATAAAACCGATATGGTGTTATGGCATACAGTTATGGGGCACGGCCTCAGCATCAAATGTAGAAAAGATCCAAAGACGCCAAAACAAGTTTCTAAGAATGATCACAGTTGCCCCCTGGTATATCAAAAACGCGAATATACACAAAGATCTAAACGTGCCCATTGTAAAAACTGAAATCTCGAAAAACGTACAAAAATATTTAAAAAAACTTGAAGTTCACCCAAACCCGCTGGCCCGCAACATATTAGATAACCGTGGCCACACTCGATTAAGAAGGAGGGACACAGCAGACCTAATCTAGAAGGAAGAATGCCAATTTAACCAAAACAACCATGAACACAAAATTTTTTCGTCCGGCACTGGCTGGACTAATTAAATAATAATATTAGATATAAGATTTGAACCACTTATTGTTAGTTCATTAAATAATGAAGATACAATAAATAAATGATGAAAAAAAAAAAAAAAAATATAAGGGCCAAGTCGACCTCGTTATAGTACATGTGGGTTTATTGGTCCACCTGTTTTGTGCAGGCTCATATAATATCTTTTGTACAACTATCTTGCATTTTGCAAGGGAAATACCAGTAAATTACCCTGATTTCAGTAAATATACATATATCCCCAGATATTCGGTAATACCTCAGCCAATTGGATGCAATTTTAATATCAGTAATTTCCGCATGAAGATCAGTACAGAAGTTATGTAGCCTAAAGTAGGATTTTGTCCCAAATTGTTAATAAAGAAACCTCCACCAACCATATTAACCCTTTTAGAGCCGCCAGTATATACCCTTATAACATCGTCAGGGGGAAGAGTCCGCGAGAACATATTCCTAGCTTTGCATGAGTAGGGGTCATATCCTGAGTGCTGGACCAAGAAGAAAAAAAATGATTGTGATCTTTCATGATACTCGTGATTTATGGGGACTTTCAGCACCTTATTTACAACATAAAGACTCAATATTCTTTAATCCTTAATTTAGAATTTTTTGTTTGTAATTTCAATTGATTAAAAAATTGGAACAGAGATCGAATAAAATCAATAAAACATCAAGGCCCTGGTGTTGATCATAAGAGAAAAGCTTCAAAATTATTAGATCATTATTAGTCTTAAGTGGCTCCTTACTATTAATGTTAATTGCAAAACTCTGATTAGCCTTAATTTTTTGTTCACATTTCAAAATGTCTATTCTTTTTTTTTTATTTTTTGCAAAACACAACAAAATGCCACCATTAATGACATGTGCCATATTTTTTATACTCTTTATCATTTAAATTTCAAAAAAAAAAAAAAAATAACTGAAGGAAAAAATGGATTATTGCACTTGTATTTATATACAATATATTTTTCTTTGCTGCGAATGTGTTTCTAGGTCAATAGTTTAAAGTTTTTTAATATTAATAACCTCTGCTGATAACAACTAGATTTAGTATATTCGTCGTACAGTTTGAAAGTAAATTATAAACAATTTTATAATATTAATTTTATTTAAATAGAAAATATACATAGTTGATTTGAATATTTCAGTTTCAGTTTTTTATACCCAGCCTTCAATTTCGTGAGAAGGGTGAGAAGTTTGTCATTCCGTTTGTAATTACCACAATATAATTTTCCGACATTATAAAGTTTATATATTCAGGATCCTTATAGATAGCGGAATCGATTAAGCCATGTCCGTCTGTCTGTTGAAATCAACTTTCCGAAGCCCCCAAATAACTTACAATGATATATGAATCGTGTACATACATCAATATCTCCGGAATTCTTCCGGCTCGGTTGTTAGTTAAAATCGAGAAAATCGGTCCATAAGGAAAAAACCAGGACAACCTCTATTTTTGACCTATATCTGGATTACTAATTCATTAATATAGACAATATGGTTATCTAATGATAGATATTTCAATGACCAATGGTTCAAAATCGGAAAAAATATTTTTTAACCCGAATTTTTTTTTTACCAAATTTTTTTTTCGCTAAATATTAAAAAAAATTGAAAAAACAAAAAAGAATTTTAAAATTTAATTTTTTAAAAATTTAAAAAACTAATTTTTCCAACAAATGAAAAAACCAGTGTTTAAAAAGCTACGATAACTAACAAATTTTTAACTGTTGCTACAACTACTGCTTCAAAAAAGTGTATGTAGCGGTAGCGGTAGCAGTAGCATTTGTCTTTTTTCGTTTTCTTGTTTTTTTAAAACTACTGCTACCTTCAAAATATAAAACTCTTAACAGAGCAGTATTAATAAAACATGAATTGTAAATGGAGTAGTAGCATAAAAATAGAAATCATTGCTACTGCTCTATATCGAGTTTTAATTTTTAAGGTAGCAGTAAAGTAGCAGTTAAGGTAGCAATAAAAGTAGTCAAAAAAAGAAAATCTTCAGTCATAACACCAAAATTGACAGAATTAAACACTGTATGTTGTTTTTATTTTGAGAGAGTTTGAAAGAATTATTCGTTTTTATTCGTCTCAGATGTTCGTGTTGCTAACAGAAAGATCGTGTTTTCTGTGTGTATAACAAAACTTTTGTTTACAACACGACCAACTTACACAAATATAAATTCACAACAACAACACATAATATACTTTTTTGGCTGAAGATTTTTATTTTTGACTTATTTTATTGCTACCTCAACTGCTACTTCATCTGCTACTTAACTGCTACTTCTTCTACTACCTCAACTGCTACTTCTATTACTACTAAATTTTAAAAGTAGCAGAATTAGTAAAAAACTAATGATTGCTACATCAAAACTTTTTCTTTTTTAAGGTAGCAGTAGAAAATAAATTACTCTGCTACTTTTAATTTTTTCTTTTATTAGTACTACTACAACTACTGCTACCAAAATGTGAAGGTAGCAGTAGTAGTAGTAATTATTGACTCCGAGTTTTTATTAATTTTTTAACTAGACTACTTGTGTTTTTTCGTTGCTACTGCTACTTGTAGTCAAGTTTTTTAAACACTGGAAAAAACTACTTTGGAAAAAAAATAAATTTTGTTTACCTAAAATATATAAAATTTTTATTTTGAAGTATAATTTGGTGAAGGGTATATAAGATTCGGCACAGCAGAATATAGCTATCTTACTTGTTTTTTATTGTCAATTACACTTATTTAATAAAAACTAATTAAATACAATTTTATAATCTGCCTATAAATAGGTTTATTCTTCACCTTCGAGAGATGGGTATAAGTTTGTCATTCCATTTGTAATTTCTACATTTTTCATTTCCGACCCTATAAAGTATATATATTCTGGATCCTTATAGATAGTGGATTCTGTCAGATAGTTCTATTTGTCTGTCTTTTGAAATCAATTTTCTGAAGACCCCAGATATCTTCGGGATCCAAATAATTCTGTCAGACATTCTTTCGAGAAGATTGCTATTTAAAATCAGCAAAATCGGTCCACAAATGGCTGAGATAATTCCAATTGCTTTCATTCTGGATATTATTTGCATAAACTTTACGGCAATGTATCCCCACAAGTTCTCCATTGGGTTTAAGTCCGGACTACAAGCCGGCCAGTCCAACAGAGGAAGGCTATGTTCATTAAACCAAGATTTCGATTGCAATCTCATCCATTTTTTCATCCATAAATGAGAGAAGATCATCTTCCAACAGTTCGTTATAAATCGCACTATTCATTTTTGTCGGAACAAAACATATTTTCCACTTGCCAACTGCAGAAAACGCTGACCAAACTATAACACTGCCACCACCGAAATTACGTTTTGACATCCGAACATCGTTTGATCTCAAATCGTGCCAATAGCATGAGTATGAGTCAGGACCGTATAAATTTAATTATTTTTCGTCAGAGAAATTACTTTTTTCCACTCATCTGTCCATTTCATATATTTTCTTGCGAATTTTAGACGGTTTTCTTTATGGTGCTTTTTTAGCATTGGTTTACATTTCGGCTTTTTCCATTTTATGTTTTCATCGTTTTGTAAAATGTGTGCAACGTGTTTGAAATTCACTGGAAGATTCAATTTATTCTTTTATTGTGTGGAATTCAATTTGTTGCGGGTTGCTTCTTGTTTTATTAGATTAAATTGTCTTCTTGTTAGTTTTGTATTTCCCTTTGTAGGTTTGCGAACTCCATAATTTTAACCTTTCTTCAAGAACGATCGATTTTACGTCCAATTTCTCTATTGGAACAACCTTGGTGGTGAAAAAATTTAATTTGAATCTTTTCTTGATCGGACAAAAAAGTTCCCTTGGGCATCTTTAAAAGTGATGAAACTTATTGATTCAAATAGAAAAAGTTGCAGTAAATTGAGATGTTACTATTAGAAACGTACCTTTGATTGAACTTTTTTAAAACCAAATTTCACGTCTGCGTTTATACGAATCTTCCACTTAAAATACCACCAAGAACATTTGATCGCATAATTAAGGCAAACAACAAGAAAAAAAAAACTTAATTACTTTCAAAAAGTACCGTTAAGTTGTCTCTTATTAAAAAAGTTAAATTTTGCATTTGGATGAAAACAACAAAGATATAACAAAATACAGAAACAAATTAAGTGCGTTTATAGGAATATGCACCAGTGTATATCTGGATCACTAAGTCATTAATATTAATCAAAAAATTAAAAAAAAACTTTGGAAAAAAATTAAAAAAAATTTGTTTACCTAAAAATATTTCAAATTTGTATTTTGAAGTATAATTTGGTGAAGGGTATATAAGATTGGCACAGCCGAATATAGCTTTCTTACTTGTTGTAATTTAGAATTATAAAAAACATTCTGGAAATCGGTAATTTATGGAACGATCTGCAGGACTCGTTTTGAAGTCGTGAGGATCAGTTGCATCATTCGAGTTTTTCTTTAAAAAACTTTTTTTAAATCGGTAATATATGGAACGATCTGCAAGACTCGTTTTGAAGTCTTGAGGATCAGTTGCATTATTCGAGTTTTTCTTTAGAGATATCACAAATTTAGTGGGTATAATCGAAATATGATAAAATACTAAAGTTCTCCGCCTCTTTAAAAAACATTTTTTAATCCGCCATTTATGGAACGATCTGCAAGACTCGTGTTGAAGTCTTGAGGATCAGTTACATCATTCGAATTTTTCTTTAAGAAACATTTTTTAAATCGGTAATTTATGGAACGATCTGCAAGACTCGTTTTGAAGTCGTGAGGATCTGTTGCATTATTCGAATTTTTTTAGTGGGTATAATCGAAATATAATAAAATAATAAAGTTCTCCGGGTCTTTAAAATCCTTTTTTAATCCGCCATTTATGAAACGATCTGAAAGACTCGTTTTGAAGTCGTGAGGATCAGTTTCATTATTCGAGTTTTTCTTTAAATCGGTAATTTATGGAACGATCTACAAGACTCGTTTTGAAGTCTTGAGGATCAGTTGCATTATTCGAGTTTTTCTTTAGAGATATCACAAATTTAGTGGGTATAATTGAAATATGATAAAATACTAAAGTTCTCTGCCTCTTTAAAAAACATTCTTCAATCCGCCATTTTTGGAACGATCTGCAAGACTCTTTTTGAAGTCGTGAGGATCAGTTACATTATTCGAGTTTTTCTTTAAAAAACTTTCTTTAAATCGGTAATTTATGGAACGATCTGCAAGACTCGTTTTGAAGTCGTGAGGATCTGTTGCATTATTCAAATTTTTTTTTAGAGATATCACAAATTTAGTGGGTATAATGGAAATATGATAAAATACAAAAGTTGTCCGCTTTTTTAAAAAACATTTTTTAATCCGCCATTTTTGGAACGATCTGCAAGACTCGTTTTGAAGTCGTGAGGATCAGTTGCATCATTCGAGGTTTTATTTAAAAAACTTTCTTTAAATCGGCCATTTATGGAACGATCTGCAAGACTCGTTTTGAAGTCGTGAGGATCGGTTATATAATTCGAGTTTTTCTTTAGAGATATATCAAATTTAGTGGGTAAAAAACCTTCTTTAATCCGTTGAAAAACTTACTTTAATCCGTCATTTATGGAACGATCTGCAAGACTCGTTTTGAAGTCGTGAGGATCAGTTACAGTATTCGAGTTTTTGTTTAAAAAACTTTCTTTAAATCGGTAATTTATGGAACGATCTGCAAGACTCGTTTTGAAGTCGTGAGGATCATTTGCATTATTCGAGTTTTCCTTAAGAGGTATCACAAATTTATAATCGAAATATGATAAAATATTAAAGTTCTCCGCCTCTTTAAAAAACATTCTTCAATCCCCCATTTATGGAACGATCTGCAAGACTCGTTTTGAAGTCTTGAGGATCAGTGGCATAATTTGAGATTTTCTTTAAAAAACATTCTGTAAATCGGTAATTTATGGAACGATCTGCAAGACTCGTTTTGAAGTCGTGAGGATCAGTTGCATCATTCGAGTTTTTGTTTAAAAGTATCACAAATTTAATGGGTATAATCGAAATATAATAAAATACTAAAGTTCTCCGCCTCTTTAAAAAACATTCTTTAATCCACCATTTATGGAACGATCTGCAAGACTCGTTTTGAAGTCGTGAGGATCTGTTGCATTATTCAAATTTTTTTTTAGAGATATCACAAATTTAGTGGGTATAATGGAAATATGATAAAATACAAAAGTTGTCCGCTTTTTTAAAAGACATTCTTTAATCCACCATTTATGGAACGATCTGCAAGACTCGTTTTGAAGTCTTGAGGATCAGTTGCATCATTCGAGGTTTTATTTAAAAAACTTTCTTTAAATCGGCCATTTATGGAACGATCTGCAAGACTCGTTTTGAAGTCGTGAGGATCGGTTATATAATTCGAGTTTTTCTTTAGAGATATATCAAATTTAGTGGGTAAAAAACCTTCTTTAATCCGTTGAAAAACTTACTTTAATCCGTCATTTATGGAACGATCTGCAAGACTCGTTTTGAAGTCGTGAGGATCAGTTACAGTATTCGAGTTTTTGTTTAAAAAACTTTCTTTAAATCGGTAATTTATGGAACGATCTGCTAGACTCGTTTTGAAGTCGTGAGGATCAGTTGCATCATTCGAGTTTTTCTTTAGAGATATCACAAATTTAGTGGGTATAATTGAAATATAAAATACTAAAGTTCTCCGACTCTTTAAAAAACATTCTTTAATCCGCCATTTATGGAACGATCTGCAAGACTCGTTTTAAAGTCGTGAGGATTAGTTTCATTATTCGAGTTTTTCTTTAAATCGGTAATTTATGGAACGATCTGCAAGACTCGTTTTGAAGTCGTGAGGATCAGTTGCATCATTCGAGTTTTTCTTTACAGATATCACAAATTTAGTAGGCACAATCGAAATATGATAAAATACTAAAGTTCTCCGCCTCTTTAAAAAACATTCTTCAATCCCCCATTTATGGAACGATCTGCAAGACACGTTTAGAAGTCTTGAGGATCAGTTGCATCATTCGAGTTTTTCTTTAAAAAACATTCTTTAAATCGATCATTTATGGAGCGATCAGGAAGACTCGTTTTTAATTCGTGAGGATCAGTTGCATTATTCGAGTTTTTCTTTACAGATATCACAAATTTAGTAGGCACAATCGAAATATGATAAAATACTAAAGTTCCCCGCCTCTTTAAAAAACATTCTTTAATCCATCATTTATGGAACGATCAGCAAGACTCGTTATGAACTCGTGAGGATCAGTTACATTATTCGAGTTTTTATTTAAAAAACATTCTTTAAATCGATCATTTATGGAGCGATCTGCAAGACTCGTTTTGATGTCGTGAGGATCAGTTGCATCATTCAAGTTTTTCTTTAGAGATATCACAAATTTAGTGAAATATGATAAAATACTAAAGTTCTCTGCCTCTTTAAAAAACATTCTTCAATCAGCCATTTTTGCAACGATCTGCAAGACTCGTTTTGAAGTCGTGAGGATCAGTGGCATAATTTGAGATTTTCTTTAAAAAACATTCTGTAAATCGGTAATTTATGGAACGATCTGCAAGACTCGTTTTGAAGTCGTGAGGATCAGTTGCATCATTCGAGTTTTTGTTTAAAAAAACTTTCTTTAAATCCGTAATTTATGGAACGATCTGCAAGACTCGTTTTGAAGTTTGAGGATCAGTTGCATCATTCGAGTTTTTCTTTAAATGGGTAATTTATGGAACGATCTGCAATACTCGTTTTGAAGTCGTGAGGATCAGTAACATCATTCAAGTTTTTCTTCAAAAAACTTTCTTTAAATTGGTCATTTATGGAACGATCTGCAAGACTCGTTTTGAAGTCGTGAGGATCAGTTACATCATTCAAGTTTTTCTTTAAAAAACATTCTTTAAATCGGTAATTTATGGAACGATCTGCAAGACTCGTTTTGAAGTCTTGAGGATCAATTGCATAGTTTGAGATTTTCTTTAGAAGTATTAGAAATTTATATGATAAACAACAGCAGAGCCAGCTCATGTTGCCACAATTAAATAAAAAAAATATTAATTCCATATACTTTGTTTTCAATTCCTTCTCACACTCCATTTAAACTGCCCATGGGATTCCACAAATGAATCACGATCTCCCCCATAGATTCCCCCTACTCTAAAACAAATACTATGACTAATGCTTACAGGGCCTAATGATCGTTAATATCTTTTATATGGAAATTTTTGTTTTATCACGATATGTTCATATACTTAATTTGGTTCAAATGAAATTAAAAATCTTTAAATGAAAAAATATCTCCTGCAATGTTTTGTGTGCCCCCTTTTAGAAACTCCCATAAATTTTAATTAAAAAATTTAAATGATAAACCCATTTAACAGGTGTACAGGTTAATAATTTTGAGAGAAAAAACTTACCACAAAGTGGAAAAAAAAGAATTCTCAACCAAATTTAAAATGTCATAAATAAGAATTTTCTACTTAAACTAAACATTTTGAAATTATGTAATGTCTGACATAAATTTGATAAGCAACATAAACCTAAAAATCAATATGTTTTTTTTTTGGTTTTTATACAAAAAAATTACCATAAAATTGTAATTAAAATATGTTGGTTTTACAATTTTCTTTGTTTGGGTTTTATCCAGAGTTTCACTTAAGGTGTCGGTGTCATAAATTTCAATTATAGAAAGATCGATATTACAAAGAAGTTGAAAAGAACCCTTAAAATGGAATCGCTGTAACAAGTGTGTCGACAAATGTATTTAAAAACTCAACACAATGTTGGTAAATGAATGGAGTTGTAGTGATATGCTCTGTGATCTTGTGATATTCAATACACTGCTGGGTATTTTAATAAGGGTGAGAAGGATATTTGAAATGTTTTAGGTAAAAATCCATATTTCCTAAATAGTGAAAATGACAGTTTAGTTGGAGTCAAATCTATTTCCGCCGATTCTGAATCCGGAGAATAGGATGAATTAGGGAGTAATTCGAAGTCTAATTCATGGATTTTTGCAATGGAAACTGCACATGTGTGCAATGTACACATAAACAAAATTATGATTTTAAAAGTTTGGGGTCATGTTAACCCCAAGTGCTCTTAAGGGTTAATTTCCATTTTTGTGCTGTTATTGTAAATACTAGACTTCATTTTATATTTTTCTTAAGTTTCATCAAAATCTGCCAAAAAATACACAACATTTCGCTATCATTCCATTAGAAATTCCAAATATTGACAAATTTGACCTTTGACCTTCACGATTTAAGGGTTAACGTTTTCAGATTTTAGGACAACTTTCAGACTATATTTAAAATTACCTGGACTATAATATTCTGAACAGATTTTACTTAAAATTAATAACAATAAGGTAAATGGGGTCCTTCGCCAAAATATGGCCAAAAAATTAGTTTTTCTCGAAAATTTCAAAATTTAAATCACAGGTACGCAAAAACTATAAGAGATATTTTCATAATTTTTTCATATTTTTATTACCTATTATATTTTCAATAAATGTCAATGTGAAGATCAAAAAATTCTGTTATTTGTTTAACAAAATTTTTAAAAATTTGGAAATGGAATTTTGAAACAGACGTTAAAAAAATTATATTTTTTTGGTCATACCTAAGAATAGGTTAACGGTATCCTACGAAGACAAAAACTCATATACAAGTAAATGTGGATATATTTTAAGTAAAAATATGCTTTTATTTTAATATTTCTCAAAATATGTTAATTTTGTTGCTACATTTCTTGTTCTAGTGGCCTGAGACATGTTAATGGCCTGGCGATTTTTTAATAACTTTAACATTTTTTAACCAATTTCTGTTTTTTATATCTGATTAGAACGACAATTGCGTACACATTTCTATTCTTTTAAATTAAATTGCAAAAGTAATTATTTAATGGCAAAATTTTCACAAAAACTTAAAAAAATTAATTTTTTTCCCTTGTAAATGCATTTCAAAACTTCAGAGGGCCCAACTGATTTACCTAACATTTTTCCAGGATGATTTTTTTTACTAGTGTTCACCAAACTGGGGGGTGAGAATGGCCAAAATCCAACTTTCTCTTATTAAGGGCCACCCTAGTGTACACCCTAGCATTGTCCTGGTGAAAAATAATTTTTTTCTTCGTCAAATGCTGTCGTTTTTATTTTCAAGTCCTCATTAAATCGATCCAATAAATTGGCATAATATTCTTTTGAAGGTAGTAAATGTGGATTCAACCGCGTGTATCCCAAAAAACAATCGTCATGCCTTTATTGGCTGGCAAACTCACCTTGATCTTCTTTGGCACCTATTAACGCCGATAAACCCAAAGTTTTGGCTGATATTTGGTCTCTGGAGTGTTGTGGTGGTTACGAAACGTTCGTCCATGGTTACGAAACGGCGCAAAAACTCCTTCATATTGCGGTTAACAACGCCAAACAATCCTGGGAAGTTGTCATACAAATACGTTTGTAGTCGATTGTGAGGAAACGCGGCACCCATCTTGCGGAAAGCTTTCTCATACCCAAGTGATCATTCAAAATTTAAACCCCTGAGCCATGTGAGATGCCTATGGCTTCCACAATCTCTTCCACTTTCATTCTCCGATCGCCTATTAGAGAACTTAACTTGGCGTCCAGAACGTTCGGCATCTTCCGTGCTTGTACGACCACAAAGAAATTCACGGCCACATTGAAATGTATGGTGTAGAATTCCCATAGTCTTTATCAAGATTAGTCTCGGTTTGAGTGACGATTTTTCCCCAAAAAATAATGGTTAATGAGCACACAAATTCATTTTTTTTTCCAATTTCTCTGAGATAGTCTGCTATCAATCGTTTTTATTTTCAAATCCTCATTAAATCGTTCCAATAAGTTGGCATAATATTCGCCATTGATTATTTTACTTTTTTGAAGGTAGCCAATGTAAATTATACCGCGTGCATCTCAAAAAACAAACGTCATGACTGTATTGGCTGACAAACCCAACTTGGCCTACATTAGCGCCTATTCACCCCGAGAACCCACTCTTTTGACTGATGTTTGGTCTCTGGAGTGTTGTGGTGGATCCTCGTATCCTCCATGGTTACGAAACGGCGCAAAAATTCGTTCATATTGCGGTTGAACAACGCCAAACAATCCTGAGAAGTTGTTTCTGATCGATTGTGATCAAACGCGGCATCTATCTTGCGGATGCTATCACATACCCAAGTGATCATTCAAAATTTAAACCCCTGAGCCATATGAGATGCCTATGGCTTCCACAATCTCTTCTACTTTCATTCTCCGATCGCCTATTAGAGAACTTAACTTTCCTTGCTTGTAGGACCACAACGAAATTCACCGCCACATTGAAATTTATGGTGCAGAATTCCCATAGACTTTATCAAGATTAGTCTCGGTTTGAGTGATGATTTTTTCCCCAAAAAATAATGGTTAATGAGCACAAGAAATTAATTTTTTTCCATTTTCTATGCGATAGTCTGCTAATCAATTGTCTATCAATCGTTTTTATTTTCAAATCCTCATTAAATCGTTCGTTTGAAGGTAGCCAATGTGGATTATACCACGTGCATCCAACAAAAAAACAATCGTCATGACTTTATTGGCTGGCAAACCCAATTTGGGCTACATTGGCGCCTATTCACCGCGATAACCCACTGTTTCGACTGCTGTTTGGTCTCTGGTTAGTTGTGGTGCATCCACGTTTCGTCGAAGGTTACGAAACGGTTCAAAAACTCGTCCATATTGCGGTTGTGAGATGCCTATCACTTCCACAATCTCTCACACTCTCAATATCCGATCGGCCAACACCATATTGTGAATTTGTTCAATTGTTGCGGGCATCCAGAACGTTCGGCATCTTCCGTGATTGTAAGGCCACAATTAAATTAAGTAAACCACTTTTTTACCATTTAAAGTGATGGGTCAGAGTTCCCGTAGTATTTATCAAGCTTTGCCTTGGTTTGATTGATGTTTTTTCCGCATTTTCTCCAAACAGTCTACTATTAATAGTTGTCAAACACAAACTAAATGTTGCAGGTTGTTAAAATTTTGACAGTAGTCAACTGACAGATGCCTGTTGACAGGAGCAGTGTTGCTCTTTCAGTTAAGAGGCGGGAAAATCAAAAAGTCTTTTCACATTGGACATGCTGCACTAGCGATTTGAGGGCATGGTCATCTCACGTGGAAGTTATGTGAACTGGCCACCATTAGGCTTTTTATTGTGGGGTTTTCGCAGGTCTATGCTAATAACCCACAAACCACAGCGACTCTCAAAACCAACATCCGTCAAATTCTGATATAATTTTTGTAAATCCAACCATTGCTATGATTGAGTCTTGAGTTTATAGAAGAGAGATAAAGAAAAAGAGGAAAATCTTTCCAATATCCTCTCCTCTCTCTTCTATAAACTCAAGACTTAGGGCTCAAATAGCTACCGTATGGAAGCAACTTGTTATTTAGCTAGTCAAATAACCAGTTAGGTAGCTACTAAGATAACATACCCTATGTAACCGTTATGTAAATTTCCAGTACTTTGGGCCAGCAATTAGACAGTATCTTTGTTATCTTCTTTCATGTAGGGTCAATTAATTTCCACCTAAATAATTAAATGATCCTAAATAATAAGTAAAATGACTAGTTCGTGACAGTCACCCAGAACTGCTGAGCCTTATTCAAATACTCCTTAGTGCGCTGCCGCTCACGTACACACATGCTTCAATTCATTAACATTTTTCATGATTATAATTTTTACTAATATTTCCAACAACTAAAAAAACTAAATGCTTGACTAAAATTCCCCCAAATAAAACTACAACTAAATAATGTTAGAATTAAAAAAAAAATCAAAAAACAAGACAAAGTATTAAAGAACCATAGAGATTTCTTCAATTCCTCTTTAGGTTTCAAATTCACTTTTACGTTTCAATGACCCCGTGAGATGTTTGTGGCAAGTGCTCTCCTACAGACATTTTATACGCCATCTAAATGGCAACTCAAGCGTGTGTTTGAAAACGTATGTCTTGGATTGCTTAGTTTTGTTTTTGTCTCAACACGCATCCTTGTTTTAAAAAAAAGAGCTCAGAAGTACCCACAAGTATTTCCATGAGTATTTAAGTAGGTAAGGAGAAAACTAAATGTGCATTCATTATCTTCGTTAACATTTTAAACATGTATTAGCGGCAATTTGTGTACAATACAAATGTCAATTGAGCGAAGGTCTTAGGGGATGAAAAAGATCAGTTAAATTGGAAAATTGAAATGAAATTGATAACAACTAAAAGTATTTAGAAAATGTTTGGGTAGCCTGTGCAATTGATTATCTTAGGAAACATTTAAATGCTTAACTCCTTCTAATCTATCCAAATTTGTCATCGATTTGATGACAAACTTAGAAGTTTTATTATAAATGGGTCTTCCAATAGGAACATTCGAAGGGACATATTGGCCATTGTTAGCTATGATATTTTCCCATTTTTCTGGCAACATATGGATTCCGAACCAAAAGAACTGCTGATCTTTTGAGACCAAGAACGAATCAAGCCAATTTCGGATACTCTGTTCTGAAGTAAATCGTATCCCAGAGAGAGAGCCTTCTGCATCTGTCGAAACAAATAGTAGTCGGACGGGGTATGGTCTGGACTATAAAGCGGGTGAAGCAAAACTTCCCAACCACTTCTACCTAAATACTTTTTATCAGGTATTGCAACATGTGGCCGAACATTGTCATCATGGAATATTACGGTTTCAATTATGGCCGAATATTCTGGGTTCGCTTCAAACAAATCAATTGCGTTCGGTACTGGTTTCTTTGATGGTTTGGTCAGATTTCAGCAGCTCATAACAGATAGGACCCTTTTGCTCCTACCAAATACAGAGACATACCTTAGCGCCATGGATATTTGGCTTTGGTTTCGATTTCGGCTGGTTGGTTGGGTTTCACATCCGATCTCTTGCGCTTCGGGATTCGGGAAAATGATTTTCTTCTATAGCGTTCAAGCATCATTTCGGACATGCAAAATCGTCATTCAAAGTCTCCAACTTCAATTCGTATGGTACTAGATGAATCCTGCTGCTCGCAAACGTTTTGAAATTGCGTTTTGAAGTAGCTCCCAATGATTTTGCATGCTGTTGTTGAGTTTGACAACAATTTTCATGGAGTAATGCCTCTTGGTCTTCAAACTTGTTTGGCTGGCCTGGGCTATCTTTGTCTTCCGTGTCAAAACTACCACTTCTGAACCGCACAAACCAGCTCTCGCACATTGAAACTATAAGCTTTTGTGAGCAATCGATGTTCCGTTCGTTTTTCATTAAAAAATCATCTTTGGCTATGAGTCCTATTTCTGGATGAATGGGTATGTCAAGAAACAAAATTGTCGGATTTGGGACGATACCAATCCACACGAGATCCCGGAAAAGTCACTGTTTCAGGTGTATTTTGGTTTGGCGGCGTCATCGCACCATATTTCTTTGAGAACGACGTTGGCCAGTCCATCACAGTCAACGATAGGCCAATGATTACAAACTTCCTTTAGCCTGAATTGCATGATATCGACACCACACTTGAGGGCATGGTCATCTCAGGTGAAGGTGATGTGAACTGGTCACCGAGATCGTGCGATTTGACCTCGCTAGGCTTTTTCTTGTGAGGTTTTCTTAAATCTCAGGTCTATGCGGCCTTCAATGCCAACATAATCCATGCCATTGGTAAAGTTCAGCCTGATTTATGCTCTAGAGTCATGGAAAATTAGACGTTTCGGATGCGCGGCACCAAAACGAATAAAAAAATGTCAATGAAATCTCATACACACTTAGGTTAGGTTATCAGGCATCCGTCTAGTAGAAGCAGGAAAGAACAGCTCATTTGGGTTAATACAGCAGGTCCCTTTGTGTTACCTGAAAATAGAGAAATAAAGAGGGCCAGATAAAGGTGAAAATAGAAGAGGAAAGTCAGATAAAGTAAAGGTGTAGAAGAAATATAGAGGAAGAGGATTAGTAGTCTCCAGTTATTTGACGTGTACTAGGTCACCCCGAGTAGATTTCCGTGTTTGGCGTGAGTAGCCAATTGCTAGACACCTCCACCAACTCGATCTCCGTTTCTAGAGCCGTCCATATTAACTGCGAAACTCGTTGTGTCAAGTGAAAGCCCATCCATTAATTCCACGTTAGATGGAAAGGGCCTGGGAGTGCAATAATCAGTATTATCTGGAAGATTCTGTATACTTCCGATTATACTGGCGTGGCCATTGCATTTAGCATTTCGATCCCTTTTTGTGACCTGAAAATAGAGAAATAAAGTGTGTCAGATAGAGATGAAAAGAGAAGAGGAAAGTCAGATAGAGTAAAGATGTAGCAGAAATATAGAGGAAGAGGTCAGATGGTGAGGAGAAAGAGGGAGATTATTTGACGGTCATTCCGAGGAGATTTCCGTGTTTGGCATGAGTAGCCAATTGCTATTCCTTAAAAAGGAAAGTCAGATAGAGTAAAGGTGTAGAAGAAATATAGAGGAAGAGGTCAGATGGTGAGGAGAAAGATGGAGATTATTTGACTCATTCTAGGTCACTCCGAGGAGATTTCCGTGTTTGGCGTGAGTAGTGAGTGAGTAACTTCAGAGTTCAGAAAGACTATTGAAGGAAAGGTGTCCTAGAAATCTGATGCGTAGATCTCCTAATGCCGGGCAATGACAAAGAAGATGAAAGTCATTATAGGACAAGCCAAGCCTCTTTGCATGGTAGCCAAACTTGCAGTATCCGTTTATCACCGCCAATGTATGACTAAATTGTAAGCGTCTTAGGCCAAGAAGGTATGTTGTCCGCCCTCGGTTTTATCGAGTCCTTATCATTCTGGTAATCATATACAGAGAAAACAGATTCGTGCTAGCAACCGAATTTGCTGCCAATCGAATGGTTCTATCTTAGTGACCGAATTTTACAGTTATGGCTTTGGAAGGGGTAACTAAAGTTTATTTGCTTCAACTGAAATTCTTCTTTATCAATTGACTTTCTGTGGTTAGAACTGACAAATTCTATGTGTGCAACCGAATCATTCGATTGGCAACAAATTCGGTTGCTATCACGAATCTGTTTTCTCTGTGTACAGGTGAGTTCACACCCTTGAAGCGAGCTCATAGTAAAAGTTTCTTTAAAAAATTTAAATCGCGAGCGAACTCTTAGTAAAAGTTGCTGCATTCATTTAGATAACGGAATACCGCATATGAAGTCAATGTCTCCGTCAGGCATCATGGTGCCTTTCGCAACAGAGTTTCCTAAAATATCTCCGTGTCTACGTACCCCTATGAGTACGACTGCTGAAAGTCTCGCTATCCTATTTAAGGATGTCCGGCATTCCTGGACTATATTCGATGTTGTGTACACACCTGTCAGACATTTTATTGCGGCTTGACTATCAGTATATATACTAATATCCCTGACTGATATCTTGTTATAACTGAGCCGGTTAGCCGCCCTTTTAATAGTAGATATTTCAGCTTGAATGATACTACATTCATTTGGAATTTTAAAAGATAACCTAATTCCATAACTCCGCCAACTCGCTCTCCGTTTCTTGAGCCGTCTGAATAGTCAGAGAAACTCCTTGTGTCAAGTGAAAGTTCATCCATTAATTCCACGTTGTATGGAATTGAGAAACCAAAGTTTATCGATGGGAAGGCCCTAGGAGAGCAATAATCAATATTATCTGGAAGATTCTGCTTATTTCCGATTATACTGGCGTGACCGTATGATCCATGTTGCCATGCACCAGTCGCAGTGGGACAGAATCGAAATTTTTTGGAAATAAATCTGGCATTTCTAAACGGCTAATCTGATCAGGATGAAATTTGACATGGGCATAGACAAGTATTGGAGTTTAAGTTATTAAAATGGAACCTGTGCAATAAAATGGAAAAAGTGCAATATTTTTGAGGGACGGAGTTTTAAAGTGGCATATTTTTGAATCTAATTGAGATATTGACTTGAAATTTTGTTTGTTAGGCCAACAATTTAACTTATCTAAACATTTAATTAACTTATCTAAAATTAATCTATCTATATATATAAAAATGAAATGGTCCATGTATGTAATGGCATCACGTGAGAATGGCTGGAGTGATTTGGCTGATTTTTTTGTTTATTCGATTAGAAATTTTCTATAGATGGTTTGTAAAGAAAAAAAAAGAAAAAAATTCCGGGTAAAACTCGGAATTTTTTTTTGAGTCCAGTCAACTGTAATAAAAAAGCTCCCTAAAGTATGCACTAGAAATTTTGATATTTTATTTGCAAATAAATAAGAACAGACAGGTGTATGTGGGTTGGAGAAACTTGAAGAACTAACTTTAGTAAATGCTACCGGGCGAAGCCGGGCGGGTCAACTAGTTCGGAATAAATGTGCATCAAATTGCTCCTAATATTTGCAATACTCTTAAAATTTTGATGCAAATTTTCGTTTTACAAACTCCATAAATATGTAATAAAATCTTTATTTATTAACAAACCTCAACGAAATTTTCAATGTTTTTTACATTTGTCATTCTAAATAACAAAATGTAAAAAAAAACTTGTCAAAAGATCAAAGGGAATCCCGCAATTCCTAAAAATTGGAGCGAAAATCCCAAAAATTTTATTTTTTACATTTTTGCCCATAGAGTCCACATTTCCTTCGGGGCTGGGAAAATACTTTGGGGATAAATAGGGAACACACAAGGGTTTCCAAAACTACTTACAATTTTCTGATCCCTGATTTTGGGATTTTAGAACATGTGGTTCAAAGTTGAATTTTTGATAAAAAGAAGGGCGTAGGGGCGACAGATTCAAAAAAATAGGAAATGTTTTTTATAGCAAAATATTCTCCGTAAAGATACCTTACAGAAAACCATAAAATTTGTATATGTTTTTAAAAAAAGTTTTTTTTTTAATAAAAAAAAAGTCCAAAAAAATAGCAAAAATCTACTATTTTTTTTAATTTTTAAATTGAAAATCGCTTATTTTTGGATCCGTCATTGATATTGCTCTGAAATCTTTTACATATTATTGGTAACTTAGTTGTCTAACTAACATAAGAAATTCGAGTCCATTCGGTATAAAAGTACGGCCTATATTTTTAAAAAATTGGACCAAGGTATGGCAAAATTTTTAAATTAAAATTTTCAAATGCCTATAACATGGAAATTTTAAGAGATAAATAGCACACACTAGCATGTTTTTTCAAGATCTTTCAAGAGCTTTCCAAAAATGTAAAAATCTTTGAAATCGAATGGGAAACAAAAAATGGCAATTTTACATGTCGAAGGCACCCTACTTTGAGCACCCATAGCGCCGCCGCTGGAGGATTTGTAGGGTAAATTTTAATAACTTAAACTTGAATACTCCTTGTCTACGCCCATGTCAATTTTTATCCTGATCGGATTAGCCATTTAGAAATTCCAGATTTATTTCCAATTAAGCCTGGCCGTGGTAGGCCATTTTCCTGGCCATTAGATCCACAGGAATCCAATTTAATATTGTAAAGAGCGACTGTGTTGCAGTCATTCTTAGAGCTCCTGTTCTCAGGATTGTCATTCTCCTTAAGCCTCTATCTAGTGCTTTACACCAGGCAGAGACTCTATAGAATAATATCGGATTGGTGATCGCATCAAATAGCCAATTCCCATACCACTTTATTTTATTTAAATTTAAACATAGGAAGAAGCGCTTAATGAAAGACTCTGTATAATTTAAAACTTGTAATTCAAACACTAGTTTCACTTATCTCAGTCTTTGTATGGATCTGAAGCCAGTTTAACTAACTGTCAGTCATACAGTTACATGTGACATTTACTCATTTTATATTTATGAACTCTAAAGTACTAAAGTGTCAAATTGCCGAAGGATGTTGCTGAGAATTTTAGGAGTTGTGTGAAAAAATATGGATATTTTTTAAGCGTAACATTTCACTATCAGTAGTGAACAAAATTAAAAATTTTCTTAGGAAAATTTAAATAGTTTTTTATCAAATTTCTCCCATTGGCACTTAGTTTGAAGATCTCAAAGAATTTTTTATTAGGTTTATACATGATAATGTATAATCTCTATCGATAACCCAAAATATAGTCGTCACCCAAACCCTTTCCAATTCCCTTATATGTTTATCATCATCTCAAATAATCTCTAAAATTTATCTCCACTTTTAAAGCGTTTTTTTAAACCTTTCAAATCATTTCCAGTTCATTAAAAATGTTAAATAGCAGAGTTTTTGTTTTCTACATTAATTTTTCAAATAAATCTAAAATAAAAGCAAAATTTCCCAATCTACTCATACAGAAATAAATGTATTTTACAACAATAAATTCGAAATCATCAGGGAACATAAAACATGTAACTTTTTGTATTCATGATGTTGCTATTGTTTCTTTCATCTTTTTTATTTTTATGGTATTTTTTTTATTTTTGTAATGGATATGTTGAATTTTTTTTTTGTTATATTTATAAAAGACTAGAAGAGTGATCATAAACTAAAAATATTAACATAAACATTTATTTTGTTTTAATATGTATTTGAAAAAAAAAGTTATAAATTAAATGATAATCCACAATAAAAATAAAAGATCAGTGAGTAGGGAAGGTTGGCCAATTTGAGATATTTTGATATTTTTGATCATTGATCGAGGGATATTATTATGTTGGGGTCTATGGAATTGTCACCTTTTTAGCTAGTTTTAGGAAAAATTGTATTAAAGATAGCCTTTGGCAAATAATTATGGAACAAGTTTTTTAATTGGTAAATGATCATGCCACAACCACACAGATCCTGCCACAGAATAGCCTGCAAAAAGTTCAGCTCATTCATTAGAGCTGTTCTAACAGCAAATTTTTGCATTTTTGAATGATAATCATTTGATATTTCAGTCCATGTCAACTGAATATCCCAGTCCATGTTAGCATATCCCACACTACCATAGGCAGGATAAAGATAAAGACAGCTTTAAGTGTACCGCTTATCGACTGCCTATAGTTTTTCTCGATCACTTTGTTTATTAGCAAATTCATTTTAAAATTGTTTATTTTATTTAAAAGATATACAGCCCAATTATGAAAAAAAATTCCCTTTTCTCATTTTTATACCCTTAACATTCGTGAGAAGGGAATATATAAGTTTGTCATTCCGTTTGTAATTTCTACATTTTTAATTTCTGACCCTATAAAGTATATATATTCTGGATCCTTATAGATAGTGGAGTCGATTAAGCCATGTCCGTCTGTCTGTCTGTCCGTCTGTTGAAATAAATTTTCTGAAGACCAAAACCTCAATAATTCTGTCAGACATGCTTTCGAGAAGTTGCTTTTTAAAACCAGCAAAATCGGTCCAGAAATGGCTGAGATGTGAGGAAAAAACCAGGACAACCTCGATTTTTGATCTATATCTGAATTACTAAGCCTTTGCAATGACGTATGTATATAATACCATAGTAAGTTGGACCTACAATGGGTCAAAATCGGAAAAAATATTTTTTAACCAAAAAATTTTTTTCGCTAAATATTAAAAAAAAATTTTAAATTTAAAAAAAATAATTAATTAATAATTAACAATTGAAAATTTTTTTTCCAAAAAATTAAAAAAAAATATTTTGAAGTATATTGGTGAAGGGTATATAAGATTCGGCACTGCCCAATATAGCTATATTAAAAAAAACGAAAAGGGAAAAAACTCCCGGGGAATTTTTTTTCATAATAGGGCTGATAGGTTTTCGCTTTTTTTATCTAGAAGAGAATTTTTGAAAATCGGTTGAAAACAGTCAATTTTCAATTTTAAAACTAGTTTCCAAATGACATATCTATGATGTTTTGATGCTGTATGGGTGCAATATTTTTGGAAGGACGGAGTTTTAAAGTGGCATATTTTTGAATCTAATTGAGATATTGACTTGAATTTTTATTTGTTCGAAATAAATGTGTATCAAATTGTTTCTAATATTTGCAATCCTATTAAAATTTGTATACAAATTTTAGTTTTAGAAACTTAATAAATATATAATAAAATCTTTATTTATTAACAAAACTCAATGAAATTTTCAAAGTTTTTTAAATTTGTCATTCTAAATAACAAAGCATAGAATCCCGCAATTTCCTAAAAATTGGAGCAAAATACCAAAAATGGTGTTTTTAACAATTTCGACCAAAGAGTCCACATTTTCTTCGGGACTGGGCAAATACTTTGGGAATAAATAGGGAACACATCAAGATTTTCAAGGCTGTTTTCCGTTTTCTTATCCCAGTTTTGGAATTTTAGAACATTTGGCCCAAATTTTAAATTTTTATAAAAAATAGGCTAAATTCCGAAGGGCAGATATATTCGAAAAATAGGACATGTTTTTTAAACCAAAATATACTCCGTAAAGATACCTTAGAGAAAAGCATAATAAAAAAAGAGTTTTCCTCCAAAAAGCAGGAAAAATTTACTAATTTTTTGAAAATGTTTTTTTTTTGGATCCATAATCGATATTTAAAATCGAGGAAATCGGCCCACAAATGGCTGAGATATAAGGAAAAAACCAGGACAAACACGATTTTTGACCTATTTTTGATCTATATCTGAATAAACCATTAATATAGACAATATGGATTTCTAATGATAGATATTTCAAACACCTTTGCATAAGACGGACCTACAAAGGGTCAAAATCGGGAAAAATATTTTCGAATCCGAATTTTTTTTCTACAAAAAAATTTTTTTTTCATAAATTTTTTTTTACTAATTAATTTTAAAATGATTTAAAACAATTCAAAAAAAAAAATTTAAAAGGAAATTTCGAAAAAATTTAAAAATAATTTTTTTTCAATAAAAAATTAAAAAAAAAATTTGAATGCAAAAATAATAATGAACCATTAATATAGACAATATGGATTTCTAATGATAGATATTTCAAACAACTTTGCATAAGACGGACCTACAACTAGTCAATATCGGGAAAAATATTTTTGAATCCGAATTTTTTTTAACAAAAAATGTTTTTTTCATTAATAAATTTGAAAATGTTTTAAAAAATTTAAAAAGAAATCGGACCCCTCTTCTTATAATTGTCATTCCTGGTTAGTGATTTGTTAATAAATGCTATTGATATATTCATATTTCTTGGATTTTATCAAACCACTCAGTTTAGAATCATCAGCATTTTCTCCCCACACTCTACATTTTATATTAAAATAGCTACAGCATAATTTCTTTAATATATGAAGAGGTTACTTCCCTCTTTAATGTTTACTCCAAACAAAAATCTAACAAACAGGTGAATTTATGTAAATCAATTTTTGTATTTTTTTTTTATTAATACTAATTTTATTCCTATAAATTATGAGCACTCTTAAAAGATTTAAAAACAAGAAATGTTAATGACTTGAAAGTAAATCATGTCTTTAAGGTTTCTTTTATAGAACACAGTTATTGCTTGAATGAAATATTAAGAAGAAATGGCATACAATTTTACGGGTTTTGTTGACACAATATGCAGTTTTTTTTTTAAAAAAGCTGGATCTATTATTAATACGTAGTTTTTATAACAATAAATATTTAAAATTAACTTTCTTTTTTTATGATGGCTAATTTAATTATTAAACAAATTTGGCTATTTAAATTTATGGCCAATAAAAATTAAAAAAAATAACAAAGAAGAAATGTTTAATAAAAAAGTAGATTAGAAAATGTTTAAATAGCTTAAACGTTAAGAGATGTATGATTATACTAGCTAAACTAGCAAGCTTCTCTATGATATGGTGTCATTTCTTCCTTGACAAATTAATACCGATCGTGTACGATCGTACACCGAATAGTGTCAAATCATAGACGTATGTATTAATTTTTTCGCTGGTTAAACTTCAGAGTATGTTTCTTCTGAGCTGGCTTCTTTAGTCTGTGTCTTCTTTACTAGCTTTAATACTTAATTTAATTAGGAAATAAAAGTAGATCATTAGACAAACAAATCCCCTTAAACTATGTTGCAATGTAGGCTCTAATTTTCATTTTATAAACTTTTGAACTTTGCACATTATTGACCATTTTGACAAATAACTGCCGCTCAGTTGGGCAGAATAAAAATTGTTTGGAAATAAATCTGGCATTTCTAAACGGCTGGTACGATCGAGATAAATTTTAATGTGGGCGTAGACAAGGAGTAGTCGAGTTTAAGTTATTATCTTCGTAGGTTACCTTCGACATGTAAAATTTTTATACATGTGACATTTTTGTCGGCTAGTCCGATTGGGATAAAATTAATTGTGGGCGTAGAGAAGGAGTATTCGAGTTTAAGTTAATTAAATGGACCCTATAAAAGCTCCAGGGGCGCGCTATAGGGGCTCAAAGTAGGTTACCTTCCACATGTAAAATTTTTAAACACATGCCATTTTTGTTTCCCATCCGATTTCAAAGATTTTTATATTTTTAGAAAGCGCTTGGTTAGGTCTTGAAAAACATGCTTGCTGTGCTATTTATCTCTTATAATTTCCGAGTTATATATAAGTTTTTGAAAATTAAAATTTTTTGCTCCGTTTTTTTTTTTAAATATAGGTCGTATTTTTGGACCGAATGGACTGGAATTTGAATTTTTGTTAGTTTACAACTAAATTACCAATAATATACAAAAGATTTCACAGCAATATCGATTATGGTTACAAAAATAAACGAGTTTCAATTTAAAAATTCCAAAAATAGTAGATTTTTACTGATTTTTGGGCGAAAGGTGATGTAACTCTTTTTTTATTAAAAAAAAAACTTTCTTTAAGAACATATAACAATTTTATGTTTTTCTGTAAGGTATTTTTACGGAGAAAAATGGTATAAAAAACATGTCCTATTTTTCTAATATGTCATCCCTACGCCCTTCGGAATTTGACCAATTTTTATATCCTTCACCTTCGTGAGGGTGAATATAATTTTCCGACCCCTATATAAATATATTCTAGATCCTTATAGATAGCGGAGCCGATTAAGCCATGTCCGCCTGTCTGTCTGTCTATTAAAATCAACTTTCAGAAGCCCCCAAATAACTTACATACACGATTCATACATCAATATCTCCGGAATTCGGTTCACAAATGGCTGAGATATAAGGAAAAAACCAGGACAACCTCGATTTTTGACCTATTTTTTACCTATATCTGGATTACTAAGTCATTAATATAGACAATATGGATATCTAATGATAGATATTTCAAAGACCTTTGCAACGACGTATATAAAATCGGTCAAAATCGGAAAAAATATTTTTTAAACCGAATTTTTTTTTCCACCAAAAGTTTTTTGTTCGTTAATATGTATTAAAAAAACAAAAAAAAAAATTTTGAAATTCAAATAATTTTTTTTTTAAATTTAAAAAATTTTTAAAAAACAATTCGAAAAAAAATTTTTTCCAAAAAATTAAAAAAACAACTTTGGAAAAAAAATTTTTGTTTTACCTAAAAATATTGGAAACCTTGATGTATTCCCTTTTTATCCCAAAAGTATTTTCCCAACCCCAAGAGAAATGTGGACCGTATGGGGTCCAATGTAAAAAATACCATTTTTGGGATTTTCGCTCTAATTTAAAGGAATTGCGGGATACCCTTTGACCTTTTGACAAGTTCTTTTACACTTTGTTATTTAGAATGACAAACCTAAAAAATTTTGAAAATTTCATTGATTTTTGCTAATATTCAATTAATCGGGTTTCTGGTTTAATCGGTTAATCGAGCAAATAATTAATCGAGGTTTAGATTTATTCGGTTAATAATCGGTTAATTTAAAATTATTCGATTAACTGAATAATTTCTATTTTAATTTTAAATTGAAAATACAACAACAAATTTTGTGTACAAAAACATAAAAAACAGCAAATTATTTCAGATCATTTTTGTATACATATCGCCTACTTGCTGCAACAACGTCATAACTCAAAATCCGTGTTTTTTGAACTGAGTAATACAAAATATGCATGCGCTGTTCTATAATCTTTCATATAGTTTTATCAGTTTTCAAAGAAGTCAATTTTTTTTTGTGTGAGAGTGTTTTTTTGTTGTAAACATCAAAATTAAAGTTCATGTTTTCTCGTATATTTGATAAGTAAAAATTTGGGTTAAATACAGATTAGAAAGATATTAACATCTACTATTTATATTTCTGAAATCGCATGATATATTGAAACTTTATTTAAGAAATAGTAAAATGTCATAAAATATTCAAAGACGTTTTTCTCGAAACGACTTTTTTTGAATTATGACGTTGTTGCAGCAAATTAGCGATGTGTGAGTTTTTTTAGGGTTTTAGTGAGATCTTCTGAAATAATCTTTTATAAAAAGAATATAATATAAACGATTTTTTTCTTTAGATTTAATAAAACTTTTCTTGGAAAAAAACTCTCAAAAGTATGATAAAGAATATTCCTTTTTGGATTGTTTTAGATTATGATTAATTTAACAACTTCGTTTATTTATGATAAAAGACTCATTTCAAAAAAAGTTTCGTCTATACATGTAAATATAAACAAAGTTTCAAATACATGTAAATTAAATATGTCAGTTGTTATACAACTCACTAATCATGTTTATAGGATGTTCAAAAAATATCTAATTTTAATTTGAAATTTGTATTTGAATTGAAACGGATACAATAGCATTTTTTTACAAAAGCATTTTTTTAAGTGAAAAAAAGGATTTTCGGTTAATCGGTTAATCGACACAAATTAATCGGTTTATTTGTTATTTGAAAATCGGCAATTTCAAATTATTCGAACAGTTAACCTTCTAAAATTAATCCGTTAACCGATTAACGATTAATCGATTGAATACCCTACTAATAAATAAAGATTTTATTACATTTTATATATTTATTGAGTTTCTAAAACTATAATTTCTATAAACATTTTAATAGGATTGCTAATATTAGGAACAATTTGATCCACATTTATTTCGAACTAATTCCTTCACCTTCGTGAGAAGGGTATATATAAGTTTGTCATTCCTTTTGTAATTTCCACAATATAATTTTCCGACCCAATAAATAATATATATTCTGGATCCTTATAGATAGCGGAGTCGATTAAGCCATGTCCGTCTGTCTGTTGAAATCAATTTTATGAAGACCCCAGATATCTTCGGGATCCAAATTTTCAATAATTCTGTCAGACATGCTTTCGAGAAGTTTCCTATTTAAAATCAGCAAAATCGGTCGGCAAATGGCTGGATATGAGGAAAAAACCAGGATTTTTGACCTATATCTGGATTACTAAGTCATTAATATAGACAATATGGATATCTAATGATAGATATTTCAAAGACCTTTGCAACGACGTATATAAGGCCATAGTAAGTTGGACCTACAATGGATCAAAATCGGAAAAAAATATTTTTTAAACCGAATTTTTTTTTCACCAAAAAAAATTTAAAAAAACAAAAAATTTTATAAAATTTCAAAAAAAAAATTTTATAAAATTTCAACAAAAAAAAATTTTATAAAATTTAAAAAAAAAAAATTTAAAATAACAATTCGAAAAAAAATTTTTCCAAAAAATTGAGAAGGGAGAAGGGTATATATAAGTTTGTCATTCCTTTTGTAATTTCCACAATATAATTTTCCGACCCAATAAATAATATATATTCTGGATCCTTATAGATAGCGGAGTCGATTAAGCCATGTCCGTCTGTCTGTTGAAATCAATTTTCTGAAGACCCCAGATATCTTCGGGTTCCAAATCTTCAATAATTCTGTCAGACATGCTTTCGAGAAGTTTCATATTTAAAATCAGCAAAATCGGTCCACAAATGGCTGAGATATGAGGAAAAAACCAGGACAACCTCGATTTTTTAGCTATATCTGGATTACTAAGTCATTAATATGGTCTAATGATAGATATTTCAAAGACCTTTGCAACGACGTATATAGTTAAGGCCATAGTAAGTTGGACCTAGAATGGATCAAAATCGGAAAAAAATATTTTTTAACCCGAATTTTTTTTTTCACCAAAAAAGCAAAAAAAAAAATTTTTTTAAATTTAAAATAAAAAAATTTAAATAAAAAAAGTTTAAATAATTCGAAATTTTTTTTCCAAAAAATGAAAGAAAAATAATTTTGTTTACCTAAAAATGTTTAACATTTGAATTTTGAAGTATAATTTGGTAAAGGGTATATATATATAAGATTCGGCACAGCCGAATATAGCTCTCTTACTTGTTTTTGTTTAGATAATTGTTAATTGTTGGTCTTACAAACAAAATTTCAAGTCAATATCTCAATTAGATTAAAAACTATACCACTTTAAAACTCCGCCCTTCAAAAATATTGCATATTACCCGCTACTTCGTTAGCATATATTTTGGTATTAAAATAAAAGTATATCAATGTACAATTCAAAAATGCGTTACTTATGTAGCATGATCAAATTATTTAATTAGCAAATAACGTTTGTACATAATTTTCGAAATATTTAATCGTCCTATTCCATCTGATTCCTTTTTATTTTAATTTTGCATTTGAATAATGAAAAATTACAATAAAGTCCCACTTGTAGATTTCCTTTCGCTTAGGTCCATATAAGATTTATTTCAAGTTTTATGTTCATTCAAAGAGAATACAAAAAGTACTATTCGAATAAAGAAAATGCATCAAAAGTCTCCCCTTGAATTCTCACTCATGACTATAATGCTTAATTTCATGTTTCTAGGTCAATTGCTATAGAAAATTCAGAAATTATCATTAGAATAAAGAAAATTCAAAAAAGTACCATTGGAATAAAGAAATAGTACCAAAAAGTCTTCTCATAGAATTCTCACTCACTTAGGACCATATACGCTTAATTTCACATTTCTATGTAGATTATTACAGAAAATTCAAAAAGTACCATTAGAATATAGAAAAAGTACCAAAATGTTTGTGGTTTCCCACTCACTCGGGTCCATATAACCTTCATTTCATGTTTCTAGGTTCATTGGTGAAGAAATTAAAAAAGTATCATTCGAATTAAGAAAAAGTACCAAAAAGTCTACCCCTAGAATTCTCTCTCACTTAGTACCACAAATGCTTAATTTCATATTTCTAGGACCATTATTATAGAAAATTAAAAAAGTACCATTAGAAGAATAAAAAAGTACCTATAGTTCAGTTCTCACATTTTGGTACCTAAATATTATCCCCTATTCCCAGCACTAACTTCACTCAAATACATATCAGCTAACTTTAATGTCGATAACTGAAATAATTTAAAATGTTAAAAAAGTACCATTAGAAAAAAAGTACCAATTTCCCTTTTCTCCTTGGACAACCCTCAAGTTTGAAATTTAAAAATATTCCATTTTTTCAAAATTGTTTATGCTATAGACATGTTTCAAAAGATTAAAATCTGTGTTAATGTGCCCAAGAAAAAATATGTTTTAAAAAAGGTACCAAACTGTTTACCCGGATTTGGCCCAATATAAACCTTGGCACTCGAGTTCCAAATAACACCTTGTTAGTTAATTTTTGTATGAATCTAGGAACCAATGTCAAAAAAAAATTATCAAATTTGGCTTAATAATTTCAAATAAAATGTATTTTCCCGATTTTATCCCCTTTTTGGTACCTTTTTTATCCCCATTGCTTTGGTAAAATTATATTCAAATAAATTTCTGTATCGTGGTGGGAGCTCATAATAAAATATTCGTATGTCTATGTCAAATTATAGAAAAACATATTTTATGAAAAAGTACCAAAAATAAACACAATTTTTATCCCTTAAGGGTTCGAATTTCCAAAAAGTACCCAACTTATATTTTTTATTTTTTGATAAGTAAAGAAAACGATTTAAAATTTGTTTATATGTTTATTGGTTTAAAAGATACATAGGGTGCCAAAAAAGTACCAAAATACAGTTTTTACCCGTTTTCTTCCCTAAAAGTTTCGAATTTCGAAAAAGTACGAAACACCTGTCAGCTTATTTTTTAAGTGGAGTAACATGCAATTTTAAGTTTTTTTGTATCTTTATTAGTTTTGAAGATATAAGGTTATTTATACAGTTTTTTCATTATTTTTTTATTCCAAAAAATTTTGATTCTGCACCTCTGTGTGCCGTTTGATGCCTATTTCTATTCGAGTATTTTAAATTGGTTTAAAAGTCTATGCTCTGCTGCTATTGTATTTATATGCATTGAGAAATATACATAGAGCGGAAACTCTATTTTCATAGACCTAACCATAGAGAAAACACATAGAGCGGAAACTCTCCTGTCAAAGACCTAACTCAGTTGTCAAAAACCTAAGTGGTGAGAATATATTAGTAACAAAAACTATGTGAAAACAAAAACAACACTTGTATGTGTAACTTTTTTGAGTAATTTTTTTGTTTGAGTTTCCGCTCTATGTTCTCTATGGACCTAACTCAGTTGTCAACAACTTAAGTGGTGAGAAAATATTATTAAAAAAATGTATAATTATTTTGAGTAATTTTTTTGTTTCAGTTTTTTTCTAGTTTCCGCTCTATGTGATTCCTCTATGTTTATATGCTTAACCATTTAATTTTATTACTTTTTCTTAATTTATTTACAATAATATTAATTTCCAATTCAAAATATTTAAAATGACAATAAAATTAGCGTCTTTGCCAACACTCTCCACATTAATTTGTAATAAAAATTTAAACAAAAATCACAATTAAAAGAAACCAAATAAAATTTGTATACAACACTGTTAATAACGGTGAATTGAGTTAACTGGAAAAAGTAAAAAATCATGAAAAGAAATAAAAATTATAAACACAACACTTCGTTATTCGAGACAGACAGGTAGACTGAAAGACAGACAGACGGACGGACACTCACACGCACATTTCAATAATAAAAATTGAAGAAAAAAAAAACTTTACAAATAAAAAGAATTCATTCAGAAAATGCTAAAGTAGAAATAAATAAAAAAAAACTAACCAAATATAAATGGTGACGATGACCACAAAATACGTGGAAACTCCACTCCATCTAAGCCAACCATCCACTACAACACTCCACTGCCATGTTTAATATACTTGTTTAGCAGTATGTAGTTGTGTTGTTTGTTGGTCAGACCAAAAGATACAAAAATATTTCTTTATATTATTATTAGTATTTTGTTGTTGTTGTTTTTGTTTTCTGGGCAAATATTAAGAAAACTACTTTTTTTTTAACGGATAACACCCGATTGTCCGAAGTTTTTTTCTTTCCAGCCAAAAACAAGCAACAAGTGTTATAAGTGTTATAAAAGAAATGAAAAGAAAAATAAATATATTGCTGGTTTAAAATAAATCGTAAACCTCGGCTTAAGAGGGCGCTACAGCTAAGATATCTCCTAGTTTATGTAGAATACCTAGTTCGGAAGAAGTACCCTCTTGAACCTTAGTAATTCCTTAACCAAACCATTCATTTGCACGAACAAAAGCATTTATCCGACAGATTCATCAGGTCGTACAAAAGAAGCTAACTAATGTCCCGAATCTCAGATCCGTTAAAGTCAGACAGCGGCAAAGAGTAGCTCAACCGTCTTCACCACTTCCTTATTATGGCAACTTCTATTGAATTCGTGAAATGGTAGATTAAATCTCCTGGAGTGCAATCTAAGGCCGCGAAATGCAATCAATTGACGACAATTGTCTTCAGGCTATATCACCTTTGCCGTTAACAAAACCAAGTCCTTAACTTCTGCGGTCCACTACAAAAAAGGGGCCAGGGACCGCCCATTTTTACACAAATCGAATTGTTTGACAGTAGAAGACTGCATAACAAATTTGGAGAGTCTAGCTTGTTGGGAAATAGTTTATGCCGCTACTTGGGGTTTTTCGGTCATAGTGCAATCTTTTAGTAGAGCAAGTTTCTTGGCAATCGTGAATCTTCTAGTAATCTAATTTCCTTGACAATCGTGGATTTTTAGTAGAGCAATTTCCTCAACACTCGTTGATAATTGTGGAATTTTAGTAGCGCAATTTCTTCAACAATCGTGGATCTCTTAGTAGACCAATTTCCTTGGCAATCGTGGATAATTTAGTAAAGAAATTTCCTCATTAATCGTGGATTTTTAGTAGAGCAATTTCTTCAACAATAGTGGATCTTTTAGTAGAGCAATTTCCTTGGCAATTGTGGATAATTTAGTAAAGCAATTTCCTCATTAATAGTGGATAATCGTGTATTTTTAGTAGCGCAATTTCTTCAACAATCGTGGATCTCTTAGTAGACCAATTTCCTTGGCAATCGTGGATAATTTAGTAAAGAAATTTCCTCATTAATCGTGGATAATTTAGTAAAGAAATTTCCTCATTAATCGTGGATAATCGTGGATTTTTAGTAGAGCAATTTCCTCAACAATCGTGGATCTCTTAGTAGACCAATTTCCTTGGCAGTCGTGGATAATTTAGTAGAGCAATTTCCTCAATAATCGTAGAGCTTTTAGTAGAGCAATTTCATCAACAATCATGGATAATTTGATAGAGCAATTTCTTCAAAAATCGTGGATCTCTTAGTAGACCAATTTCCTTGGCAGTCGTGGATAATTTAGTAAAGCAATTTTCTCATTAATCGTGGATTTTTAGTAGAGCAATTTCCTCAACAATCGTGGATCTCTTAGTAGACCAATTTCCTTGGCAGTCGTGGATAACTTAGTAAAGCAATTTCCTCATTAATCGTGGATAATCGTGGATTTTTAGTAGAGCAATTTCTTCAACAATCGTGGATCTCTTAGTAAAGCAATTTCCTCATTAATCGTGGATAATCGTGGATTTTTTTAGTTTCTTCAACAATCGTGGATCTCTTAGTAGACCAATTTCCTTGGCAATCGTGGATAATTTAGTAAAGCAATTTCCTCATAAATCGTGGATAATCGTGGATTTTTAGTAGAGCAATTTGTTCAACAATAGTGGATAATCGTGGATTTTTAGTAGAGCAATTTGTTCAACAATAGTGGATCTTTTAGTAGAGCAATTTCCTCAACAATCGTGGATCTCTTAGTAGAGCAATTTCCTCAACAATCGTGGATCTCTTAGTAGAGCAATTTCCTTGGCAGTCGTGGATCTTTTAGTAGAGCAATTTCCTCATTAATCGTGGATAATCGTGGATTTTTAGTAGAGCAATTTCCTCAACACTCGTGGATAATTGTGTTTAATTTTAGTAGCGCAATTTCTCCAACAATCGTGGATCTCTTAGTATACCAATTTCCTTGGCAGTCGTGGATAATTTAGTAGAGCAATTTCCTCAACAATCATGGATCTTTTAGTAGAGCAAATTCGTCAGGTCGTGCAATACAAGAAACTTAATCTACCGAATCTCAGATTCGTTAATGTCGGTCAGTGGCAGAGAACATGCTCAATCTTCTCCACATCTTCATTATGCCAACTGCTACTGTAGTCGTGTTATGGTAGATTAAATCTCCTGGCGTGCAATCTGACCGAACAAGAAGTGATCGCGGATGAATCCGTGGAATGTTCCTATGAGCAATCAATTGACGACAATTGTATTCAGGCTCCTTTGCCTTCCTACTAGTCTCTTTCACCATCTCGTTTATTCATAGTCGTAGAGTCTTGACAAATCAAAAAATGTCGGCTTCCAAGAGCGAAGTCTTCTTAATTCCAGAGAATCTCTGATTTAATTATTTCTCTCACCTTGGTGATGTATTAACCAGATAAATAGCCTAAGTACGTAAGATTCTCTCAAATAATTTAGGATGGGTGACCTTATTTAGAGCACTTCTCCAAACAAGTGCGTCAGTTATTAATATGGGCTTAACCATCATTTGGAAAAGCCATCTAGTGTTCCTGGAAGTAATTCCCCAAGTATGTCCCTTCTAGTATTAAATCACCTCTGTTTTCAGCATCATCCGTCAATTATCTTAAACTCCTTGAAATTAAATACATATTAAGACTTATTCTCGTTAAATCTAGGTCTAACTTTTGGTGGTGATTAAAACCATCTATCCGCTGCCTGCATGATGAACAGCGATTCTGGGTGAATACTATAGCTGCTGTTTCTTGAGAGCTGTCGAGGTTGATTTGCTATAGACCTATCATCATCATCTCCAGTAATTTTCATCGTCTGATCGACTACATTCACATGAGCTTAAAATCGGCAATGTGAGATAAGAGCCCCCATCAGGCTTTGATTGTAGATTTTGTTGGAAGGATCCAACTTAATGAAAGAGAATGGCAGTGGTTTTACACACTGTTTCGATAGTTTCCTTAGAATCGACTTAGTTTCTTTACTTTCCCTTTCTTATATTGGGAGCATGACTTAAAAATTTGGGGTTTTTTTTTTAAATGTTAGCCTTTATTTTGAAACATTTGTACAATATAAATTAATTTAAAGTATCGGCCATTGTTAGCTATTACCCTTTCCCATCTTTCTGGCAACATATGGATTCCTAGCCAAAGGAACTGCTCATCTTTTGAGGCCAAGAACGAATCAAGCCAATATTGGATACTCTGTTCCAAAGGGAAGAGTATCCCAGAGAGAGCGTTCTGCATCGATCGACACAAATAGTAGTCGGGCGGGGTACGATTTGGACTATAAAGCGGGTGAGGCAAAACTTCCTAACCACTTCATTCTAAATACTTTTTAACAGGTATTGCAACATGTGACTGAGTGTTCTCATGATGGTATATTAAGATTTCATGTTTGGCCGTTTTTCGGCAATTGCTAGCTTCAAACGAATTAGTTACGTTAGGTACAGGGAACCTGTACCGAACGTTTTTGGTCCCACCAAATTCGATTCGGCTGGTTGGCCAGGCTTCACATACGATGTCTTGAGCTTCATGTTTTTTTTCTTCTTGTACCAGGTTATCGTAATGGATGAATTTTTCATCGCAAACATTATTTTCTTTTGTAGCGTTCAAGCATCATTTCGGACATTCAAAATCGTCTTTCAAGGTCTCTCAGCTTCAATTCATATGGTACCCAATGTCCCTGCTTTTGGATGAATCCTGAAGCTTGAACTGCTGATTGAGTAGCTCCCAATGATTTCGCAAGCACTTGTTGAGTTTGACAACAATCTTCATGAAGTAATGCCTCCAATTCTAGGTATTCAAACTTTTTGCCTGGCATGGGCAATCTTTTTCTTCCGTGTAAAATTACCACTTCTGGTCCGCACATCTCTCGCTTGTTGAAACCGATGAAACACATTCACCATAAGCTTCTTCTGATAGACTGCATCAAAAAGAGTTTAAAATTGGTAGTGATCATCAGGCTTTGGTTGTAGAGCGTCCTTCTCTTCAGTGGTTTTACACACATTACTTTCCCTTTCTCATAGTTGTATCTTCCAAAGTAGTTTTACTATCTGTTTCGGTGGTTGTGATATTAATGACTTCATCGTCTAGGGAAATAAGAAGATTGCTTCGGTTTCGTAAAGAGCGCTTATATCAAAAATCGCAAGTAAGATGATAATTGTCCTCCTCTCGCTTGTTTGGTGATTGCTAATCCCTTTCTTACTACTTTAATCCTCAACAGCAGTTTTACACACTGTAAACTCGACTTCTTCGTCGATGGAAATACGATCACAGGAAATCACATAATTGTTTTTCGCCTGCTAAGCGTGGAAATTTACCTTCTCTCTCCTAATAGTTGCCTCCTCCATGTATTAATACTATTTGATGGAATACAACTATCATGTGCGGACCGGTGCTTCGAAGTCTATTTTGGAGTTACTCGACCGCGTACAGAAGAGGGCGAAGATGCTTATCGGTGACAGTAGGGTATCCAGCTCTATTGGCTCACTGGAACATCGTCGCAATGTGGTTTCACTGTTCCACCGATACTACAATGGTATGTGCTCTGCTGAAATTAGGAAACTTGTTCCCAAAACCCGTAGTTTTTTACGCAATACACGCTCTTTGGCAAGGGCACATCAATACGTTGTCGACTGGACAGTGGATCGCACAACACATTACAGGGAAAATTCGTTCTTTAGCCGTACTGTCCGTATGTGGAATAAGCTTCCTCCTGAAGTCTTTCCTGTTACTTTCAATATAGGAAAATTCAAATCTAATGTCCACAAACACTACTCCCTCTATCCTTCCTCTCATAATCTATTTTCCTAGTTCCAACACAATGCTTTGCATGAGTAGAGGTCATCCCCTGAGTGCTGGTCCAAGAAAAAAAATTAACCTCAGCCTCACCGAACATTCCTATTTCTAAATTGGCTCTCAATAACTGTGGAGGTATCTGGATATCTGAAGTTGTGTTTTGGCACAATCTAAATATTCAAAAACTTCCAGAGCTCTGCCAGTCTGATGATAGCTGCCTTATACAGGTCCACCGACATTTGATCTCCAAACATCATCAGATTCTCTTTGCTTTGATGACAGCTTGTGTTGCGATGGACATGAACTGAACTTGGATTATCTGCAAAACCAAGGGGTTGTTAGGCGAAATATCTTTCCTGGGGAAAAAACTTTCAGCTGATACAGCTGTCGTTGAGTTTACAATCTTTGCCCCATAGAGACTCGTTCGCAGCAAAGATCCAGTTGTCGTGGGAACGAAGATGAACAGCGATTTTGTCAACTTTGCAGATTTTCTTAAAAGGTTCCTTCGACGTGCTTTTGTTAGCATGTTGTTTGACATTAGTCCGCTCTTGTCCCATTGAATAGATGATTTCTGAGTTTCCGTCAGTATATTCTGGTTCAGATTACCCAAGTTTTCCACAATTTTAAAATTATGATTTTATGATTCTTGTGTTAAGATGATTCATGAGGTCATCTACTCTAACCGTCTGACTAGTTGCTAGGTCTTTTAAACTAGGAGGATATTTACGGTTGCACGATAGGCACGAGTCCTTGCTTATCGTTTCTGATTGTCGTCGTCTCAATCTTATTCAGTCCTTGTATCGTTCTTGCATTTGTATCCATTTGACCGTCACGAGGAGGTAACCCAATCGCTTTCAATCGACAAGTTTAAAGGAGATTTAAGGGAAATTTTTACAAGATGTCTTATGGCTCAAATATCCTAAAAGCTTGGCCTGCTATTGAATGAATACTTATGGGAAACATTTGCTATTTAATTTAATAAATAGGATTAGGATAGATGAACGTAGAAGGTCATTTCGAAAAATAAGAAATAGAGAATCTAAGATTTTCAGAAGAAATTGATTATAAATAATCACCTTAAGTTCTTTCCAACTAACAATACCCAACACTTTCCAACCACTCTTATGTACTTAGTTTTATTTGGGTTTTTCAAATTGAAATTGTGTAGTCTTTCATTAGCCATACATGCGAGCAGAGTAAATGATTGCTGCTGCTGTTGTTTGTTGGCGTTTTATTTTTCTTCTTCTAAACTTAAGAATTTATAGTTTAGTAGCATGTTAAGGCGTGGATAGATAGATGAACGGATGGTTGGATAGATGGCTGAATGGCATAGCATATTGCAGGAGGCATTGCATGCCCAACCAATATTCGTACTACGCATGCATCACTGATCTCTTACTACTTTGCTGGGTTAGTGTTGTTTGTTATTGTTGTCTAAAGAACACCAGGAAAAGCTACTGGTTCCTACAACAAAAAAAAAATAAACTATTCAAGAAATATGCAACGACAACAACTACTAAAATAACTAATACCAAATAGAAATGCAGGAATAACCACTTTACGGCTGTTACCATAAAACAACTTCAACAACCTCCACCACTTCCCATATACAAACATCCATACATATTTATGCATTGGAATACATACATATGTACGTTCATTTGTATGTATTCAGTTACATGAATGTGTCTAAATATGATTTCAATAGCTGTTGGCCACTACCTTGACTAAAAAACACTTGTTATATCAATGACTGACCGTCTAAGCGGGTGCATGTTGGTGCATGCAAGGATGAAAACTAACCACGAGCTAAGTAAGATATTGAAGAAGAAGACTTAAGATAGTCTACATACAATTGTGGGTGCTACCTTTTAGACTGATTAGGAGAATCACAAAGGAAACGTTTTAATATACAGCTGGGTAGAAATATTTTAAGTTATATCGGTCCTTCGCAGATTTGTTCAACATCCTAAAGAGTACAAACATCTATGTCCTCACAAATTCAACCTGATCCTTCTGCTCTGCATAAATATACCTGTAGAGTTAGGAATTGAAACGGAATTAAATACCTATACAACTATGGAAAGTTATTAATCATTTTCACACAGTCTGTTGATATCCATGGTTCATGATTCATGACCTGTGATCTCCAAACTCCATCAGCTTCGCCTTGCTTTGAGCCACCCTCCATCGCGACAAATATGAGCTGAACTTGGGCTAACAGCAAGGATTTGTTTAACCGTGGGATAGTTCAATGTACCATTGCTATGTTGTCTATGGCATCAACTTTTTCAACTTCACAGTTTTTTACTAGGTGTTTCCTTAAACATGCGTTTGGCATAGAGTAAAGCTATTGTTTGTCATAAATGCATAAGTGCGGCCTTATTAATTTAATTAATTTGTTTCAGGAATAGAAACGCCTATGTGAGGAGCATTGCAGTTCAGATGTTCAAGTGAAGAACCTAAAATAACTGTTTGCCTTCTAACTCCATGGAAACTTCTCGATGATATTTGACAATACTAACGAACGAATGTTTTCAGCCCTTTAGAAATTGATTATATCCAGAATATGTGTATTACTTGCACAAGATTCCATAATTTTATTACAAAGAATGTCCGGACACGATATCGCAAGGAGCATGGAGGTCTGTTACCAGCCATGCGTCTACTTTGGGAAGTGTACCTTATCTTCCAGTTAACATTGACTACTGCACTCCCTTACCCTTTACCGACAGACGCTTCTCTGTATCGTTGGTGGGCGGGTTACCTTCTTCTAGGTTCACGTTTGTCATATATACAGATGTCTCCAAGTCTGTGGTTAGGGTGGGTGGTGGCTTCTATATTCCCCATTTCCAGAAGTGGGTGTGTTTCAGGCTATATGTCAGGGTGTTTCAGGCTATATGTTATTTGGTGTGAATATCCGAATCTGTACTAACAGTAAACCTGCTATCAAATCCCTATCTGGTGTCTATCGAAATTCTGATTGGTACATGAATGCCGCGTATCTCTTAACGAGATGGCGAGACATTCTAACCTGGAGTTATTTTGGGTGCCGGGTCACTCTGTTGTACATGGCAATGCTATTGCGGATGAACTGGCCAAAAGATGCTCACGTCTACAAGCTGATGAGATCGATCTTCTGGTCGGTTTATCGTTATCCTTCTGTAAACCACTCGTACAGCGTAATTCATTTGAGTCTGCTCAGCTCAGATGGTGTAACCTGACAAATTGCTAGATATCGAGGCTCACATGGCACATTTTTGACCATCATATATCAATGTCCTTCTCGTGGCTATCACGGGCTTGACTGTGAGCTCTGATGTCAGTGCTTACCGGGCTCTGTTTGATTGGTGCGCATGCTAGGAGACTGAACACTCCATATAATGACTTCTGTAGAAGTTGCCATGATGAAAACAAGTAGGAAACGGTTGAACATCTCCTCTGCCTTTGCCCTGCTCTATCAAGGGCTCGGACTGCGACAATAGGTAGTCCTTTTCTGTACGGCCTAGCGGATCTATCCACTGTGGATGTCAGCTATTTCGACATATGTAGCTTCTACAATATAGCTGTTATCAAATGTCAAAGTTCGGAAGTCCCTATTGGAAGACCATTTACAAGGTGTTATACAGGGGCCAAAGTCTACATAAAGAAAAGAAAGGTAGTATCTTAAAGGTAGCAAAAGCAGACACAAAAAGAAAAATCCAAGTCTACGTAAAGAGGGAAAAGTGGATACAGATTTGAATTAAAACTAGTTTTATTTAGAAATCTGCTACCTAGCCATTTAAATCTATGACTCTGTAGTCTTCGGCAGTTGTACATAATGTACTCTACTGTCTCCAACTCCTCTACATCCCCACACACCCTTATAAAATCCTGTATGCTATTTACCTATAAAAGACCCAATTAAACAGTGATCAGTTATCACTTCTACTAGAATTCTGAGACCACACTTATCCAATCCAATTAGAGTTTTGGTTGCCTTTGCATCCAGTTTTGCCCAAAAGGCTTTGGACACTTGACAATCCGTCCTACTATTCCAGGATTGGTTGGTGGAGTTACGGAATCTTTCAAATAGGAGTGACAAATACGAGGTCCCTAATACCAATGTCCAGATCTAAGCCACGACTGGTTAGTTCATCTGCTATTTCATTTCCCTGTAAGTTACAGTGCGCTGTTACCCAACACAATCTGATTGTGTAGTGTACCAATAACTCTTCAAAAGCTCTCATGCAGTCCTTCACTAAGCTAGAGGGTATTAAATGACATTTCAAAGTCTTAGGGTGTTACACATTCATCATTAGAATAATTAGGAAAAGGTGCAAATGTTACTAATTTAGCCAATAATTTAGCATTTTTTTTCTCCATTACTCCTCTTGGGAGCATATGGCTTCCACAAAGCATCTCCATCTTACACGATTTGTTGCAGTTGTTTTCGCATCTTCCCATGTAAGATTGCACAGTCCTAGATCTTGGAGTATCGTGCGTCTCCATTTATTCTTTGGCCGACCACAGCATCTTGAACATTAAGGGTTCCACTCTAGCGCCATCCTTGTTATACTGTCAGAATTCTTTCCATTTCCTACGTTTTATTTGTGTTAGTATGGGTTCCTCGTTGGTGAGGTTCCAGAGATCCGTATTGCTGATGTTGTTAGGCCAGAATATTCTGCATATGATTCTAAGGCACTTGTTAATGAATACCTGTAGTTTTTGCGTGATGGTGTTTGATACTAACCAAGTTTCACTTCCGAACAACAGAGTAGACTTTACAGATACGTTGAATATTCTAAGCTTGGTACGTCTGGATATTTGTGAGTTTCTGCATACTGGTTGTAGTCTTCCTAATGCCGCTCTCGCATTATTGATCTTGTTATTAACGTCTGTTTCAGCACCGCCATTTTTTGATACTGTACTGCCTAAAAGCTTCCTACGTATTAAACTGGTTAGCCTTTTGTTTGCTTGATATTTATCTCAAGTCCATGGTTGCGTGCTAATCTTTCCAAATCATCTATCTTTGCTTGCATGTTGGAGATCTTATGCTAGAGTAGACAAATATCATCCGCATAATCCAAATCCTCGAGTTGGAGTGAGAGGCTCCATGTTATTCCTCTTCTCCCTGAACAGACTTCGCTCATGATGTCATCCAGCACTATAGTGAATAGCAGAGGTGATAGGGAAATGGTTGACTTATATTCCCGTTGTGAAGAACTGATAGTTCTGCATCCTCTTATATCGCTCTGATGATTCGTGTTATTTTCTGGGGTACTCCTTTTCCTCTCAATGCTTCCCTGCCTTATGGCAATCCGTCTGATGGTATCGAAGGCTTTCTTGAAATCTACGAACAGTAGGTACAGGGGAGTACGCCATTCTAGAGATTTTTCTATTATAATGCGTAGAGTGTTGGCCTGGTCTACGCAGCTCCTGTTTGGCCGGAAACATGCCTGTTCATCACGTAGAATGTTCTCCATTTTAATTTGAAGCCTTCCCTGTATTATGACTGCTAGTATTTTGTATATGGTGCTAAGCTGAGTAATTCATCTCCAGTTGTTGCAATCTTTCAAGTTGCCACTTTTCGGTAACTTAACGATGATGCCATTCTTCCTTGCTGGAGGTAGACTTTCCTCCTCCCAGACTGATGTGATGTGTGGTCGTAGAAGTTCAGCTGTGGTTTCGATGTCAACCCGAAGAATTTCAGCTGGTAAACCATCGTCACCTGCTGCCCTGTTATTTCTTAACTTTAATTTAGCATAATAACATTAAATTTTGTATTCTCTTTTCAAAATAAATTTTTGTTTTTTTAAATCCAATCTATATACATTATAAAAGAGTAACGTTACTGACTCACTGACTGACTGATTCATCATCGCACAGCCCAAACGGCTGAAGCTAGAATCATGAAATTTTAACTGTAGGTTCCTTCCTCCCCAAAACGATCCGATAAGAAGGGATTTTTGGAAATTCGAACGTTTAGGGGGTAAAAAAGGGTAAAAACGGATAAATTCCGTAACCTTATATCTTAAAAACTAATAAAGATACAAAAAAACTTAAAATTGCATGTTACTCTATTCAAAAAATAGGGTGACAGGTGTTCCGTACTTTTTCTAAATTCGAATCTTTTAGGGGAGAAAACGGGTAAAAACTGTATTTTGGTACTTTTTTGGCACCCTATGTATCTTTTAAACCAATAAACATAGAATCAAATTTTAAATCGTATTCTTTACTTAGCAAAAAATAGAAAATATAAGTGTGGTAGTTTTTGGAAATTCGAAACCTTAAGGGATAAAAATTGTGTTTATTTTTGGTACTTTTTCATAAAATATGTTTTTCTATAATTTGACATAGACATAAGAATATTTTATTATGAGCTCCCACCACGTTACAGTAATTTATTTGAATAAAATTGTACCACCTCAAGGGGATAAAAAAAAGGTACCAAAAAGGGGATAAAATCGGGAAAATACATTATATTTGAAATTATTAAGCTAATTTTGATAATTTTTTTAACGTTGGTTCCTGGATTCATACAAAAATTAACTAACAGGTTGTTATTTGGAACTCGAGTACCAAGGTGTATATTGGGCCAAATCCGAGTAAACAGTACTTTTTTTGGTACTTTTTTTAAAACATATTTATTCTTGGGCACATTAACACAGATTTTAATATTTTGAGACATGCCTGTAGCATAAACAATTTTGGCAAAATGGAATATTTTTAAATTTCAAACTTGAGGGGTGTTCAAGGAAGAAAAGGGAAATTGGTACTTTTCTCCTAATGGTACTTTTTAACATTTTAAATTAATTCAGTTATCGACATTAAAGTTAGCTGATATGTATCTGAGTGAATTTAGTGTTAGGAATAGGGGATAATATTTAGGTACCAAAATGTGAGAACTGAACTATAGGTACTTTTTTGTTCTTCTTATGGTACTTTTTTGAAATTTCTATAACAATGGACTTAGAAACATGAAATTAAGCATATATGGTCCTAGGTGAGTGAGAATTCTAGGGGGAGACTTTTTGGTACTTTTTCTTTATTCTAATGGTACTTTTTTGAATTTTCTATAACAATGAACTTAGAAACATGAAATTAAACATATATGGTCCTAAGTAAGTGAGAATTCTAGGGGGAGACTTTGTGGTACTTTTTCTTTATTCGATTGGTACTTTTTGTAATTTCTTCACCAATGAACCTAGAAACATGAAATAAAGCTTATATGGACCAGAGTGAGTGGGAAACCACAAGTGGGGGATTTTTGGTACTTTTTATATATTCTAATGGTACTTTTTTGAATTTCCTATAATAATGGACCTAGAGTTTCCAAAAAATCGAAGAATTTAAAAACCGATCGGTTTCGGTTTTGTGATAATTTATTAAATATTAAATATTAAAAATTATAGAAACAAAATTAGTTGATAATATATGAAATGATATACAAATCTCAAATTCAAACTTGACGGGTTATGGTTTAGTGAATGCGAATTTAAAAGTGATAATCAATGGTACTATTTCCTTATTGCAATGGTACTTTTTGAATATTTTATAATAATAAACCTAACAATTTTAAATTAGGAACACATTTTGCATTTTCTATAATAATGGACCCAGAAATATGAAATTAGACATTTACAATTAGATTCACAAAGTGAGACTTGATAGTACTATTTCTTTCTTTTAATTGTGGTGGCGAAGCGCACCGGGTCAGCTAGTAAACAATAAATAAAAAACTAACATAAGATACTTTTATTTTTATGGGACAAATGTTTGTAGATGGGAATTAGATGCCATTCGTAAATATGAACAATCTTGCAAAAGTGAACTGGCCTGGTTTTAATTAGTTCATATTATCGCGAGTCCGCTGTATTCAGATTTGTTCGATTGACCCCACTATGCAGCGTTAGCAAGCACTACCATACTTTTTAATTACTATACTAAATATTACTACGTCATTTCTCACCTTATTTTCAACTTCTCTGTAAATGATAATCATCACTATGAATGTATCATATATTATTATTATATTAACTCCAAATAACAGTTACAAAACTCTTTAGGCAGTTATGCTGCCCACTGTAAAGTCATATAAAATTAAAAAAATTTAAATATACATTGTGTCAGTCAGTGATGATGTCAAGTTGAGATGATGATTATAATGATGGGGGTTTTACTTTTTATTTTCTTCTCTTACAACTTTTAAAACAACAATAATATTTTAATAGCTATTTTAAGTTTTTGTTTTTAGTAGAAAAATATTTAGAAATGTTTTTTATTTTTTGTTTTAAATATGTATTTTAAAAACTTGATGCTCCTTATGACTGCTACTCACTACCTGCTTTTAAAGCCATAACATATCAACCTGTTCTTCATTAAACTTTTTGTTTTTTCTTTTAATAAAATCTTAGGGAACAAAAATATAATAAGAATAGTGTTGTGAATAACAACAACGATATTAAGAAATAAAATAAAGAGAAAGAATACAACTCAACAGGTATGAGTTGATTAGGTTTCTGATTTGCTCCCCCTTATTCTTGGGATATTTGTTGACACTGCAAGAAATGAATTGGTTAAAAAAGCTAAAGAAATAATGTATTGATAATAATAACACTGGTAAACTTTGATTCATAGAGCTGACATCTTGAATGTCATCTCTCTGCCCAGTAATTGAAATCCAAATCCTATTGGAAATTTCTGTAGTAAAATTGAAAATGGTGTAATATTTTGTTTAAGTGTAGCTCTAAAATAGTCTGGGATTAGGTTCCTATATGTCCCTCTGTGTCTGTCTGTTGTGTTTTTGGCGTGCTGCTGGTTGGCTGGCTGACTGACCATTGGTTTCTGTCTATAAGTTTGTTTAAGTTTAAAGTTTTTTGTTTTAGCTAAGTATTTAGCTGTTGTTATTATAGTTGTTGTTGTTAATATTCCCTTGGTCTCTAAACTTGCTTAACTATTATGAAGTTTTTAGCTTAAGTGGTCAATTAACATTTGCATGACTGAAACTGAATTGGAAATTAGTGTTTAACTAATTTAACTTTAAGTTTTTGTTGTAGAAGTGTGTGCTTTGTTTTTTTATTTATTTTCTCTCTACCTAAAATTAAAACAAAAAACTTGATACGTTAAAATAGTTTTTAATTTTTCAGTTATAGTTTGTATCAAGACACTACTCATGCTCATACTTAGTCAGACTCACACTTTGTATGGTTATTAACCCCCTTTTTAAGAGATATGATTAAGAAAAATATATTAACTCACGAATTTAGGTTTAAAATGTTTACAAATGTAGTTAAAAATTTGTTGAAAGAAGTTTTGTTTTAAAGAAATTTTAGTAAAAAAGTCAAACTTATATTATAATATATTGTCTTCTAGCTAAATCAACTCTTCTGATGTTATCATTATAAATCAATTTCTATTCTAATGATCTGTACACACAATTTGTCTGAACCCCCCAGCCTTCATCTTAAAACTCATTAATATAAAGGGTCTACCAACATTGACTTCCGAACTGTCCAAGTGCGGAAGTCAATATGGTCTGTCCATTTTCTGTATATTTTCTGTCTATGGTCTGTTTTCACCCACCTGGTTTCGTATATGGTCTGTCGAAGTTCTGTCTGTGGTCTCTCTATGCTCCTAACTATGGTCTGTCTATGGTCTGTCTATGGTCCTGTCTATGGTCTACCTATGGTCTGTCTATGGTCCTGTCTATGGTCTATCTATGGTCTGTCTGTGGTCTACCTATGGCCATGTCTATGGTGTTGTCTATGGTCCTGTCTATGGTTTATCTATGGTCTATCTATGGTCAGTTTATGGTCCTGTCTATGGTCTGTCTATGGTCTGTCTATGGTCCTGTCTATGGTCCTGTCTTTGGTCTGTCTATGGTCTGTCTATGGTCTGTCTATGGTCTGTCTATGGTCTGTCTATGGTCTGTCTATGGTCTTGTCTATGGTCCTGTCTATTGTCTGTCTATGGTCCTGTCTATGGTCTATCTATGGTCTATCTGTGGTTTGTCTATGGTCTATCTATGGTCAGTCTAAGGTCTGTCTATGGTCATGTCTATGATCCTTCTATGGTCTGTCTATGGACTATCTATGGCCTGTCTTTGGTCCTGACTATGGTCTGTCTATGGTGCTGTCTATGGTCATGTCCATGATCCTTCTATGGTCTACCTGTGGTCTGTCTATGGTTTATCTATGGTCTATCTATGGTCTGTTTATGGTCCTGTCTATGGTCTGTCTATGGTCCTGTCTATGGTCCTGTCTTTGGTCTGTCTATGGTCTGTCTATGGTCTGTCTATGGTCTTGTCTATGGTCCTGTCTATTGTCTGTCTATGGTCCTGTCTATGGTCTATCTATGGTCTATCTGTGGTTTGTCTATGGTCTATATATGGTCAGTCTAAGGTCTGTCTATGGTCATGTCTATGATCCTTCTATGGTCTGTCTATGGTCCTGTCTATGGACTATCTATGGCCTGTCTTTGGTCCTGACTATGGTCTGTCTATGGTCCTGTCTATGGTCCTGTCTATTGTCTGTCTATGGTCCTGTCTATGGTCTATCTATGGTCTATCTGTGGTTTGTCTATGGTCTATCTATGGTCAGTCTAAGGTCTGTCTATGGTCATGTCTATGATCCTTCTATGGTCTGTCTATGGTCCTGTCTATGGACTATCTATGGCCTGTCTTTGGTCCTGACTATGGTCTGTCTATGGTGCTGTCTATGGTCATGTCTATGATCCTTCTATGGTCTACCTGTGGTCTGTCTATGGACTATCTATGGCCTGTCTATGGTCCTAACTATGGTCTGTCTATGGTCCGTCTATGTTCTTTCTATGGTCCTGTCTATGGTCTGTCTATGGTCTGTCTATGGTCTGTCTATGGTCTGTCTATGGTCTGTCTATGGTCTGTCTATGTTCTGTCTATGGTCCTGTCTATGGTCCTGTATATAGTCTGTCTATGTTCTATCTGTGGTCTACCTATGGTCCATCTATGTTCTGTCTATGGTCCTGTCTATGGTCTGTCTATGGTCTGTCGAAGTTCTGTCAGTGGTCTCTCTATGCTCCTATCTATGGTCAGTCTAAGGTCTGTCTATGGTCATGTCTATGATCCTTCTATGGTCTATCTGTGGTCTGTCTATGGTCCTGTCTATTGTCTGTCTATGGTCCTGTCTATGGACTATCTATGGCCTGTCTTTGGTCCTAACTATGGTCTGTCTATGGTCCGTCTATGGTCTGTCTATGGTCTGTCTATGGTCTGTCTATGGTCTGTCTATGGTCTATCTATGGTCTATCTATGGTCTGTCTATGGTCCTGTCTATGGTCTATCTGTGGTCTACCTATGGCCCTGTCTATGACCTGTCTATGGTATGTCTATTGTCTGTCTATGGTCCTGTCTATGTTCCTGTATATGGTCTATCTGTGATCTGTCTATGTTCTGTCTATGGTCTATCTGTGACCTGTCTATGGTCTGTCTATGGTCCTTCTATGGTTCGTCTATGGTCCTGTCTATGGTCCTGTCTATGGTCTATCTATGGTCCTGTCTATGGTCCTTCTATGGTCAATCTGTGATCCGTCTATGGTCCTGTCTATGGTCCTGTCTATGGTATGTCTATGGTCCTGTCTATGGTCCTGTCTATGGTCTGTCTATGTTCCTGTCTATGTTCCTGTGTATGGTCCTTCTATGGTCCTTCTTTGGTCCTGTCTATGGTCCTGTGTATGGTCTGTCTATGGTATATCTATGGTCTGTCTATGGTCTGTCTATGGCCTGTCTATGGTCCTGACAATGGTCTGTCTATGGTCATGTTTATGGTCCTGTCTATGGTCTAACTATGGCCCTGTCTATGGTCCTGTCTATGGTCTATCTGTGGTCTACCTATGGCCCTGTCTATGACCTGTCTATGGTATGTCTATGGTCTGTCTATGGTCCTGTCTATGTTCCTGTATATGGTCCTTCTATGGTCTATCTGTGATCTGTCTATGGTCTGTCTATGGTCCGTCTATGGTCTGTCTATGGTCTGTCTATGGTCTGTCTATGGTCTGTCTATGGTCCTTCTATGGTCTATATATGGTCTACCTATGGTCTGTCTATGGCCCAGACTGTGGTCTGTCTATGGTCTATCTATAGTCTGTCTTAGGTCTATCTATGGTCCTGTCTATGGTCCTGCCTATGGTCCTGTCTATGGTCTGTCTATGGTCCTGTCTATGGTCCTGCCTATGGTCTGCCTATGGTCCTGTCTATGGTCTGTCTATGGTCCTGTCTATGATCTGTCTATGGTCCTATCTAAAAGATTTAGAGACATTCAATTAGTAGCTCGTGTCTTTTAGTTATAATTGAAAACTATGAGGAATGCTTTGCTCTGAACAAACGAGGAATCTTTGACGGATCGAATTTACACAGACTGCTTCTGTGTCTGATAATATAACAGATACTTAATTGGAATATCTATTCTGTTATCAGATTGAAGTTAGAATTGTTCAACACAAAAAACCACGAATGAAGCTAGAACTGTTTAACATGAAGAACCACGATTGAAGCCGGATTGAAGCTAGAATTGTTCAACATAAAGAACCACGAATGAAGCTAGAACTGTTTAACGTGAAGAACCACGATTGAAGTTTGATTGAAGCTAGAATTTTTCAACATAAAGAGTCACGATTGAAGCTTGACTGAAGCTAGAATTGTTCATAATAAAGAACCACGATTGAAGCTTGACTGAAGATAGAATTATTCAACATAAAGATCCACGATTGAAGCTTGATTGAAGCTAAAATTGTTCGACATAAAGAACCGCGATTGAAGCTAAAATTGTTCGACATAAAGAACTACGATTCAAGCTAGAATTGTTCAACATAAAGAATCAAGACAGAAGCTTGATTGAAGCTAGAATTGTTCAACATAAAAAACACGATTGAAGCTAGAATTTTTCAACATAAAGAACCATGATTGAAGCTTGACTGAAGCTAAAATCATGGCGCATAAAGCTATTCTGCCTGATTTATGGACATTTGCACACTGGTATTGATAGGCCTTTTAAACAAATACAAAATTTCGATGATATCTCACTCACACTTTGTTTTATTTAAATTTAAAGATAGAAAGCGCTTAATGAAAGACCCTTTACTCGCTCTCGCTCTTTCTTATTTTCTCGCTCTTAACATAAAAATGCAAATGACCATGTTATAATAACTACGCTGTAATGACTCTAATTAAACGATATTTTTTTTTTAATCACATTTGTTTTTTTTTTCTTTCTCGTTTTTATTATTAAATAATTATTGCTACAAAGCTAAAGTAAAAAAAAAAATCAGTATCTTGTATTAGAAAAACTTAACACTGATCCGTTGTAATAATTTCCGTTTGAGCTCATAAATAAATGTCATAGATCAAAGTCTTTGTAAAACATATTGGCTTTTTTCTGTTATTTGCTCACAAATAAAAATTATAATCGATCATTTGTTGGTTGCATTTGTTAAGGTTTGCGGATTAACTAGAATATAGATTTGTGTGTACATATGTGTAGTATACTTTGAATTGCAATGGGTGTAAATGATTTTAAAATTATGAAATTATTAGTTACGAGTCGTTTTATGAAAATCGAATAGCTAATTATAAAGATATGCCTAGAAATGTATTTAAAGTGTTTCAATTATTGCTCAAGGTTTTAGGAAATGTTTATTTAAAGTTAAATATCTCGAAACACTTCTCAATTGCTTTTACGATGAGGAAAATTAATGGAAAGTGAAAGATACCTTTTTTGAGATATCCTCTATTAAAGAACGATATTTTGATTTTTTATCCGGTGTTCAAAATAAATGGAGTTTTAAGAAATTATATTGAATCTAGGTTACATTAGCATTACTATCATTACAATGTTTTAAGAATTGGATAAGCGTTGCAAAAGTTATTACAGTTGGAATAGAATTCTACAATTCTTGTTCCCTTTAAGGGTACGAGCCTTTTATTATCCTTGAAGTGGTGATCATATAACAATATATTTTCCGTCTTTCAACGATCTTGCTGGATAGTTCATCTATAGAAATGTACAAATGATTTCCGAATGTTATCGTGGTCTGTTACCCATATATCATATCTATCAATGTATATAAAAGAGTAACGCTACTGATTGACGTGACTGATTCAACATCTCCCAGTCCAAACGCCTTCTCCCTATGTCGATCCACTAAGAAGGGATTTTTGAAAATTCAAAAGTTGTTATCTACTTAAAAAGTTTAGCTTCAATCTTGGCTCATTATGTTGAAAAATTCTAGCTTCAGTCAAGCTTCAATCAAGATTCAATCGTGGTTCTTTATGTTGAACAATTTTAGCTTAAATTACGTTCAATCTAGCTTCAATCGTGGTTCTTTATGTTGAACAATTCTAGCTTCAATCAAGTTTCAATTTAGCTTCAATCGTGGTTCATTATGTTGAAAAATTCTTGCTTCAATCAAGCTTCAATCGTGGTTCTTTAAGTTAAACAATTTTAGCTTCAATCGAGCATGAATCGTGGTTCTTTATGTTGAACAATTCTAGCTTCAATCAAGTTTCAATCGTGGTTTCTTATGTTGAACAATTCCAGCTTCAATCTAGTTTCAATCTTGGTTCTTTATGTTGAACAATTCTAGCTTCAATTTATCTTCAATCGTGTTTATTTATGTTGAACAATTCTAGCTTCAATCATGGTCCTTTATGTTGAACAATTCTAGATTCAATCAAGCATCAATTTATCTTCAATCGTGTTTATTTATGTTGTACAATTCTAACTTCAATTTAGCTTCAATCATGGTCCTTTATGTTGAACAATTCTAGATTCAATCAAGCTTCAATTTAGCTTCAATCATGGTCCTTTATGTTGAACAATTCTAGCTTTAATGAAGCTTCAATCGTGGTTCTTTATGTTGAACAATTCTAGCTTCAATCATGCTTCAATTTAGTTTCAATCGTGATGCTATATGTTGATCAATTCTAGCTTCAATCATGCTTCAATCGAGCATCAATCGTGGTTCTTTATGTTGAAAAATTCTAGCTTCAATTTAGCTTTCAATTGTGGTTCTTTATGTTGAACAATTCTAGCTTCAATCAAGCTTCAATCGAGCATCAATCGTGGTTCTTTATGTTGAAAAATTCTAGCTTCAATTTAGCTTTCAATTGTGGTTCTTTATGTTGAACAATTCTAGCTTCAATCAAGCTTCAATCGAGCATCAATCGTGGTTCTTTATGTTGAACAATTCTAGCTTCAATTTAGCTTTCAATTGTGGTTCTTTATGTTGAAAAATTCTTGCTTCAATCAAGCTTCAATCGTGGTTCTTTAAGTTAAACAATTATAGCTTCAATCGAGCATGAATCGTGGTTCTTTATGTTGAACAATTCTAGCTTCAATCAAGTTTCAATCGTGGTTTCTTATGTTGAACAATTCCAGCTTCAATCTAGTTTCAATCGTGGTTCTTTATGTTGAACAATTTTAGCTTCAATCAAGGTCCAATTTAGCTTCAATCGTGGTTCTTTGTTTTGAACAATTGTAGCTTCAATTTAACATAAATTTAGCTTTAATCGTGGCTCTTTATGTTGAACAATTCTAGCTTCAATCAACCTTTAATCCTGGTACTTTATGTTGAAAAATTCTAGCTTCAATCATGCTTCAATTTAGCTTCAATCTTCTTCTTTAAATCTTCTTTATGTTGAAAAATTCGACATTCAATCAAGCTTGAGTCTATCTTCAATCGTGTTTTTTTATGTTGAACACTTCTAGATACAATCAAGCATCAATCTAGCTTCAATCAACCTTCAATCGCGGTTCTTTATGTTGAACAATTCTAGGTTCAATCAGACACAAGTGTGAAACAGTGTGTGCAAATTAGATCCATCAAAGATCAGAGCAAAAAATTCCTCGTACATAATTTAGAAAGGTTGTCTCCACTCTTCAAATAACTTTATAAATAGCTTTCAATTATAACTAAAAGACACGAGCTACTAATTGAATGTCTCTAAATCTTTTCGCAATTATTTAATAACGTATAACAACTTTTGACATCTCTTTAAGCAGGTGGGGGGATAAAGCTTTTCTGTCAACTCTACTAAGTATTTACTTTGACAATGTAATAAAATCTGCTGCATTTTTATTAAACATTTATAAATATGTTTGTAAACTGCCCCCTGCCTGAGCAACTGTCATCTAAAATTAACAAGAAATTGTGTGTAGGGCATTATATGGCGCCTTAAGTGTTTATAAATTTGTCGACTAAATATTACAAGTTTTCAAGTTGATGTTGTTGTAGTTTTAGTTGTTGCTACCGCTGTTAATTTTAGTTTTCTCTCTCTGTTAATGTTTAATGACTTTTGATTAAAACAAAAATGGTTATTATAATTACAACAACAACATATTACAAATAACAACAACATCTAAAACTACATAAAGTAGTAGTAGTAGTCATTGATAGTTAGTTTAACTGTCATTGCACTTTTGAACCCGGTGTTTCCAAGGGAATGGGGAGGAGGTTGTCAGTTTCAAAGAAGGAGATGAAATCACACACTTCTACTCGTAGCTAGAAAAATATATTCAAATCTGGTTATAAAGCTACTGACTGATTATTATAATAATATGTTTCGGATTTTCTGATTGGTTTTTTTTTCTTTGTAATTTCGAAATACTAGTTGATGAAATGCGTGTGTTTGGTTTACAGAATGAGCTTTGAAAGAAAGGGAACTTTGGTATTGAAAATAGCTGTGTGAAAGAACTTTTGATTAGCTTAACTTCTTAATTAAATATGATGAAGCCGGGTTTATATCCTTCACCATGTTGAGCAATTCTAGCTCAGCAGCAACTCTACCTTCAATCAGGCTTAAATTTAGCTTCAATCGTGATTCTTTTTGTTCAGCAATTCTATCTTCAATCAAGCTTCAATTTAGCTTCAATCGGGGTTCTTTATCTTGAACAATTATGTCTTCAATCAAGCTTCAATTTAGCTTCAATCAAGCTTCAATCGTAGTTCTCTATTTTGAAAAATTGTGGCTTCAATCAAGCCTCAATTAAGCTGCAATCGTGGTTGAACAATTCAAGCTTTAATTAAGCTTTAATCGTTGTTCTTTATGTTAGAGAATTCTAGCTTCAATCAAGCTTCAATTGTGGATCTTTAATTTGAACAATTCTAGCTTCAATCAAGTTTAAATTTAGCTTCAATAGTGGTTCTTTATCTTGAACAATTATAGCTTCAGTCAAGCTTCAATTGTGGATCTTTAACTTGAACAATTCTAGCTTCAATCAAGTTTAAATTTAGCTTCAATAGTGGTTCTTTATCTTGAACAATTATGGCTTCAATCAAGCTTCAATCGTGGTTCAATCTTGGTTCAAACTTGGTTCTTTATTTTGTACAATTCTGGCTTCAGTCAAGCTTAAATTTAGCTTCAATCGTGGTTCGTTATGTTGAACAATTCTAGCTTCAATCAATCTTCAATTTATCTTCAATCAATCATCAATTTAGCTTCAATCGTGGTTCTTTATTTTGAAAAATTCTGGCTTCAATCAAACTTCAATAGTGGTTCTTTATATTGAACAATTCTAGCTTCAATCAAGCTTAAATTTAGCTTCAATCGTAGTTATTTTTGTTGAACAATTCTAGCTTCAATCTAGCTTCAATTTAGCTTCAATCAAGCTTTAATCGTGGTTCTTTATTTTGAAATATTCTGGCTGCAATAAAGCTTCAATTTAGCTTCAATCGTGGTTTTTTATATTGAAAAATTCTAGTTTCAATCAATCTTCAATTTAGCTTCAATCGTGGTTCTTTATGTTGAAAAATTCTAGCTTCAATCAAGCTTAAATTTAGCTTCAATTTAGCTTCAATCGTGGTTCTTTATGTTGAACAATTCTAGCTTCAATCAAGCTTAAAATTAGCTTCAATCGTTGTTCTTTATGTTGAAAAATTCTAGCTTCAATGTAGCTTCAATTTAGCTTCAATCGTGGTTCTTTATGTTGAACAATTCTAGCTTCGATCAAGCTTAAAATTAGCTTCATTCGTGGTGCTTTATGTTTAACAATTCTAGCTTCAATCAAGCTTAAATTTAGCTTCAATCAAGCTGCAGTCGTGGTTGTTTATGTTGAACAATTCCAGATTCAATCTACCTTCTAGTTTCAATCATCAGTCGTGGTTCTTTATGTTGAACACTTCTAGCTTTAATCAAGCTTCAATTTAGCTTCAATCGAGGTTCTTTATGTTGAACAATTCTAGCTTCAATCAAGCTTCAGTCAATCTTGAATTTAGCTTCAATCGGTGTTGTTTATCTTGAACAATTCTGACTTCAATCAAGCTTCAATTTAGCTTCCATCAAGCTTCAATTTACCTTCAATTAAGCTTCAATCGTGGTTCTTTATTTTGAAAAATTCTGGCTTCAATCAAGCTATAATCGTGGTTCTTTGTGGTGAATAATTTTAGCTTCAATCAAGCGTCAATCGTGGTTCTTTATGTTGAACAATTCTAGCTTCAATCAAGCTTAAATTTAGCTTCAATTGTGGTTCTTTATGTTGAACTATTCGAGCTTCAATTTAGCTTCAATCGTGGTTCTTTATGTTGAACAATTGTAGCTTCAATCCAGCTTCAATTAAGCTTCAATCGTGGTTCTTTATGTTGAGCATTTCTAGCTTCAATCAAGTTCCAATTTAGCTTCAATCGTGGATCCTTATGTTGAACAATTCTGGCTTCAATCAAGCTTCAATCGTGGTTCTGTATGTTAAACAATTCTAGCTTCAATCAAGCTTCAATCATGGTTTCTTATGTTGAACAATTCCAGCTTCAATCAAACTTCAATTTAGCTTCAATCGTGCTTATTTATGTTGAACAATTCTAGCTTCAATCAAGCTTCAATCTTGGTTCGTTATGTTGAACAGTTTTAGCTTCAATCAAGCTTCAATCGTGGTTCTTTATTTTGAAAAATTCTAGCTTCAATCAAGCTTTAATCGTGATTCTTTAAGTTGAAAAGTTTTAGCTTCAATCGAGCATCAATCGTGGCTCTTTATGTTGAACAATTTTAGCTTCAATCAAGCTTTAAACGTGGATCTTTAAGTTGAACAATTCTAGCTTGAATATAGAATCGGTTTTTACTCTTTCAACATCCTGCAAATGCTAGATATGCATATAATAATAAATTAACTGAAATGTAATATATAAAAACCGAGATAGAGCAACACAAAAAACTTGTCCTTATACTTGAAAAGAAAATTAATAATCACCCATCTTCTGACAGCCCACACTCTCTGTCTCGCTCCCCTCTTAACAGATTCCCTACTTCGAATTAACTGACAAACTTGACAGAACAAGTTTTATTTCCGCAGATTCCGCAAAGGGGTGTGTGTAGCTGTGTGTTGAGGATGGTTGTCTTGACTTGAAGTGTACGAGTACTTGCAAACAGGATCTATATTTAAATACATATTTATGCGTTCCTACTCTCGACTGCTAGCAGTAATCTAAACATACATTGTAGTAGCTACGGTCTCTGTAGTATGCCACATGCAAGTAATGTGGCAGACGACAGGTGTATAAAAAGCAGGCCTTATTATTAAACTTACCAGTGCTGATGCTGACCATATTCAAAAATCAACATGTTTGAAATTGTTGCAGTTGCCATCTCTAAGAAATAAAACTCAGTTGTGAAATAGTTTAGTTTTTATAAAAAAAATTGTTTTTATTTTCTTTAGTTGTTTTTATTAAATGTTCAATAAAATTGGTTTCTATTATAAAAAAGTATGTAGAAACTAACAAATTATTTTATTTTATAGTTGGCGGCAACCTGTTGCAAAAACCATGTGTTGTTCAACAACATGTAGATTATTTGTTGGTTCTTTTTTTTGTTATATAGCGAATGCACTATGGGTTGGCTATATTTAATACTACTTATAACAATATTTTTCTTGTTAAACATTGCCATGTAGTTTTATAATATTAAGCTGCCTTCAGCACTATTAATCATATATTGTTATAATATATTATTTATACACTTGAAAATAAAATAGTTTATAACTGTGTTAGCCTTACAATTATGTTAATAAACTAGATTTCTCTAAGTGCATTTTGCCAGCTGTGTCTAGTTAGGCACCACCTTTTGCCTGCCATAATCATGTTGAAAGTGTGTAAATGTTGGCTAGTTTAATGTAATATGCAAATATTTTTAATCGATTCATATTTTGTGTTCAAGACACAGCTATTATAAAGAATATTAAAATATTAATATTATCGGTTTTTTTGTTTTTCTATTTTGTTAGCAACTCCTTATTGCCACAAGTTATGAATTGCGTTTAGTTCGATTGTTTGAAACTGACAAAACCAACAATAACTTATCGACAACTAAGTGAGAGAGTTTTAACCTTTAAACTTTGTTAATTAAATGGCATTAATAATTTAGTTGGTGTAAAGTTTTTGCTATTTTTTTAATTGAATAAAGTTTTCCATTGACAAATAATGAGTTTTTTGTGAAAGATTAAACAATTTTTATATGCTTCAATTTTAGTTCTTTATGTTGGACAATTCTATCTTCAATCTGTCTTCAATCGCAGTTATTCAAGTTGGAGAATTCTAGCTTTAGTCGCCGTTCTTTATGTCTAGAAATTTTATCTTCAATCTTGCTTCAATCGTAGTTCTTTATGTTAAACGATTTTAGCTTCTATCTAAGCTCAATTGTTGTTCTGTATATTGAACAATTCTACTCCAACATTCTATAGCTTCAAGCATACTTTAATCGCAATTTTCGTTCTGTATATTGAACAATTTTAGCCTAACCTCTTCTATTTTCAATCGTAGTTCTGTTTATTGAACAATTCTAGCTTCAATCTAGCATCAATCTAGCCTCAACATAGTTCTGTTTATTGAATAATTTTAGCTTCAGTCTAACTTCAATCCGACTTCAATCGTAGTTCTGTTTATTGAACAGTTCTAGTTTCAATCTCACCTCAATCGTCGTTCTGTTTATTGAACAATTCTAGCTTCAGTCTAGCTTCACTATATAGCTTGAATTTTAGCTTCAATCTAGCCTCAATCGTAGTTCTGTTTATTTTACAATTTTAGCTGCAGTCTGACCTCAATCGTAGATCTGTTTATTAAACAGTTCTAGCTTCAGTCTAGCATCAGTCTGACCTCAATCGTAGATCTGTTTATTGAACAATTCTAGCTTCAGTCTAGCTTCAATATCTAGCTTGAATTCTAGCTTCAGTTTAGCATCAATCTAGCCTCAATCGTAGTTCTGTTTATTGAACAATTTTATCTACAATCTAGCCGCACTCGTTGTTCTGTTTATTGAACAATTCCATGTTCTATCTAACCTCAATCGTAGATATGTTTATTGAACAATTTTATCTACAATCTAGCCGCACTCGTTGTTCTGTTTATTGAACAATTCCATGTTCTATCTAACCTCAATCGTAGATATGTTTATTGAAGAATTCTAGGTTCAATCCAACCTCAATTGTTGTTCTGTTTATTGAACAATTCTAGCGTCCGTCTAGCTTTAATCCAACCTCAATCGTAGATCTGTTTATTGAACAATTCTAGCTTCAATATATAGCTCGAATTCCAGCTTCAATCTAGCTTCAATATAGCATCAATCGTAGTTCTGTTTATTGAACAATTTTAGATCCAGTCTAACTTAAATCCGACCTCAATTGTAAATCTGTTTATTGAACAATTCTAGCTTCAATCTAACCTCAATCGTCGTTCTGTTTATTGAACAATTCTAGCTTCAGTCTAGCTTCAATCTAACCTCAATCGTCGTTCTGTTTATTGAACAATTCTATCTTCAGTCTAGCTTCAATATCTAGCTTCAATATCTAGCTTGAATTCTAGCTTTAGTCTAGCATCAATCTAGCCTCTATCGTACTTCTGTTTATTGAAAAATTTTACCTACAATCTAGTCGCAATCGTTGATCTGTTTATTGAACAATTCTATGTTCTATCTAACCTCAATTGTCGTTCTGTTTATTGAACAATTCTAGCGTCCGTCTAACTTTAATCTAACCTCAATCGTAGATCTGTTTATTGAACAGCTCTAGCTTCAGTCTAACCTCAATCGTCGTTCTGTTTATTGAACAATTCTATCTTCAGTCTAGCTTCAATATCTAGCTTGAATTCTAGCTTTAGTCTAGCATCAATCTAGCCTCTATCGTACTTCTGTTTAATGAAAAATTTTACATACAATCTAGTCGCAATCGTTGACCTGTTTATTGAACAATTCTATGTTATATCTAACCTCAATTGTCGTTCTGTTTATTGAACAATTCTAGCGTCCGTCTAGCTTTAATCTAACCTCAATCGTAGATCTGTTTATTGAACAATTCTAGCTTCAATCTGACCTCAATCGTAGATATGTTTATTGAACAGCTCTAGCTTCAGTCTAACCTCAATCGTCGTTCTGTTTATTGAACAATTCTATCTTCAGTCTAGCTTCAATATCTAGCTTGAATTCTAGCTTTAGTCTAGCATCAATCTAGCCTCTATCGTACTTCTGTTTAATGAAAAATTTTACATACAATCTAGTCGCAATCGTTGACCTGTTTATTGAACAATTCTATGTTATATCTAACCTCAATTGTCGTTCTGTTTATTGAACAATTCTAGCGTCCGTCTAGCTTTAATCTAACCTCAATCGTAGATCTGTTTATTGAACAATTCTAGCTTCAATCTGACCTCAATCGTAGATCTGTTTATTGAACAGTTCTAGCTTCAGTCTAGCTTCAATCTAACCTCAATCGTCTTTCTGTTTATTGAACAATTCTGGCTTCAATCTAGCCTAGTTCTGATTATTGTACAATTCTAGCTTCAATATAGTTGTTTATGTTGAACAATTCTAGCTTCATTCTAGACTCAATCTTAGTTCAGTTTATTAAATAATTCTAGCTTCAATATAGCTTCAATCGTGGTTCTTTATGTTGAACAATTCTAGCTTCAATCGTGGTCATTTATATTGAACAATTACAGCATTAATCAAGCTTCAATCGTGGTCATTTATGTTGAACAATTTTATATTTAATCAATCTTCAATCTAGCTTCAATCGTGGTTCTTTTGTTGAACCATTATTGTATCAATTAATCTACAATCTACCTTTAAACAAGCTTCAATCGAAGTTCTTAATGTTGACCATGCTTGCTTCAATCAATCTTCAATCGTGGTTCTTTTTTTAGCTTCAATCATTCATCAATCGTGGTTCTATATATTGAAACATTTTAGCTTCAATAATTCTTCAATCGTGGTTCTATATGTTGAACTATTTTAGCTTCAATCATTCATCAATCGTGGTTCTATATGTTGAACCATTTTAGCTTCAATCATTCTTCAATCGTGGTTCTATATGTTGAACCATTTTAGCTTCAATCATTCTTCAATCGTGGTTCTGTATGTTGAACCGTTTTAGCTTCAATCATTCTTCAATCGTGGTTCTATATGTTGAACCGTTTTAGCTTCAATATGCTTCAATCATTCTTCAATCGTGGTTCTGTATGTTGAACCATTTTAGCTTCAATCATGCTTCAATCATTCTTCAATCGTGGTTCTATATGTTGAACCGTTTTAGCTTCAATCATTCTTCAATCGTGGTTCTATATGTTGAACCGTTTTAGCTTCAATATGCTTCAATCATTCTTCAATCGTGGTTCTGTATGTTGAACCATTTTAGCTTCAATCATGCTTCAATCATTCTTCAATCGTGGTTCTATATGTTGAACCGTTTTAGCTTCAATCATTCTTCAATCGTGGTTCTATATGTTGAACCGTTTTAGCTTCAATATGCTTCAATCATTCTTCAATCGTAGATCTATATGTTGAACCATTTTAGCTTCAATCCTTGTTCTTTATGTTGAACAGTTCTTGCTTTAAACAATCTTCAATCGTGGTTCTTTTTTTAGCATCAATCAAGCTTCAATCATTCATCAATCGTGGTTCTATATGTTGAACCATTTTAGCTTCAATCTAGCTTCAATCCTTGTTCTTTATGTTGACCAATTTCAGCTTCAATTAATCTGGTAATTTATATTAATCAAGCTCCAATCATGGTCATTTATGTCGCACAATTCTTGCTTCAATCGTGGTTCTTTATTTTGAACGATATTAGCTTCAATCAAGCTTCAAACGTGGTTATTTATGTTGAACAATTCTTGCTTCAATTAATCTTCAGTCGTTTTTCTTTTTTTGGCTTCAATTATGCTTCAATCAAGCTTGAAACGTGCTTCTATATATTGAACAATTTTGCTTCAATCAATCTAGTTTCAAACTAGTTTCAATCGTGGTTCTTTATTTTGAACAATTACAGCATTAATCAAGTTTCAATTCTGTTTCTTTATGTTGAACAATTCTAGCTTGAGTTAAGCTTCAAACGTGGTCATTTATGTTAAACAATTAAAGCACTAATCAAGCTTCAATCGTACTCATTTATGTTGCACAATTCTGGCTTCAATCGTGGTTCTTTATGTTGAAAAATTTTAGCTTCAATCAGTCTTAAATCTAGCTTCAACAAGCTTCAATCGTGGTCATATATGTTGAACAATTTCAGCTTCAATCTAGCTTCAAACAAGCTTCAATCGTGGTCAAATATGTTGAACAATTTTCTCTTCAATCAATCGTCAATCGTGGTCATTTATGTTGAAAAACTTTAGCTTCAATCAAGCTTCAAACATGTTTCTTTATGTAGAACAATTCTTGCTTCAATCTATCTTCAATCGTGGTTCTTTTTATACTCTTCACCTTCCTGAGAAGTTTGTCATTCCGTTTGTAATTTCCACAATATAATTTTCCGATCCTATAAAGTATATGTATTCTGGATCCTTATAGATAGCAGAGTCGATTAAGCCTTGTCCGTCTGTCTGTCCGTCTATTTGTTGAAATCAATTTTCTGAAGACCCCAGATATCTTCGGGATCCAAGTCTTCAATAATTCTGTCAGACATGCTTTCGAGTAGTTTCCTATTGAAAATCAGCTGAATCGGTCCACAAATGGCTGAGATATGAGGAAAAAACCAATGGCCGAATTACCGCATTCGTGATCGAATGAACTATCGTATCGACAAATAATTTCGATAACGTAATTATAACAAAATGTACTAAATTTCATAATCGAATGCTGTAATCTCAAATAAGAAAATTACGATCAATTTTACTAGATATCGAATGCGGTAATTCGGTCCCAGGACAACCTCGATTTTTGACCTATTTTTTTACCAAGTATATCTGGTTTACTAAGTCATTAATATAGACAATATGGATATCTAATGATATATATTTCAAAGACCTTTGCAACGGCGTATATAAGACGGTAGTAAGTTGGACCTACAATGGGTCAAAATCGGAAAAAATATGTTTTAACCCGAATTTTTTTTTTCACCAGAAAAAAAAATTAAAAAACAAAAAAAAAAATTTAAAATTTGAAAATAACAATTCGAAAATTTTTTTTCCAAAAAATTAAAAAAAACAACTTTGGAAAAAACAATTTTTTTGTTTACCTAAAAATATTTAAAATTTGTATTTTGAAGTATAATTTGGTGAAGGGTATATAAGATTCGGCACAGCCGAATATAGCTCTCTTATTTGTTTTAGCTTTAATTATGCTTCAATCGTGCTTCTATATGTTGAACAAGTTTAGCTTAAAGTGTGATGACCAAAAAAGGAACTGGACACTATTGACCGCTTCTCCTGTTTTTGTCCTGTGTACTTTTGACCTGCTTTTACATGCAATTATGTCGGTGCTTTGAGATCCGTTTTTTTTAGCCATTTAAAAGAAATCTTAAATTTCCTACTGGTTTAAAAATCTCTTTCTACCAAACAATAGTTTGTGTAAACATCTGTTTTAAGCACCAAACAACTAAATATATTTATCTCTCAAGTACATAAAAGTGTGTTAATCTTTACACCACGATCATAAACTACTCAGAGTCCAATAATTTTTCCATTCGCCAGCCAGAAAATAAGATAAAGACCAAACTAAACCAAACCAACTAAAAGATAGCAAAGAAAATATCAATGTAATTGCTTAGTTTTTTTCAACAAACACTTTTAGTTTCAATTAAAAAAAAGAAGAAAAAAAACGAAAAGTGGAAAATTTCTAAAATATTTTATAGTACTCAGATATATTTTGAACCATTAATGACAACAAATATACGTTAACTATGACTTTATGCTCTAAGATCAAGCAAAATAAACAATTGTAAATATTTTTTTTTACAAAAACTAAACTCAAAATCTAAGATAATAAACTTAATAGTTGTCAATGAGTGACAAAACTAACTAAGTTGTCAGTGAGTGAATGAATGAAGCCAGTCAGTTAGTCAGTCAGTCACTACATAAAGATAGAAATATAGATAGCAGGCCTGGTAATTTGAGATTTCCAACTGATATAGAATTGTAAAAGAAAAAGTACTTTTTTACCCCAAAAATATGGGGGTTATATTGATTTTGTGATACCGTTTTTAACATATCGAAATATTGGTCATAGATCCAAAAAGTATGGGTCATCAGAAGATTCTAAAACGATCAAGCTATGTCCGTCCATCCGTCTGTCTGTCTGTCTCTTGAACACGCGATAGGGCCCAAACATAAAGAGCTAGCTGGCTGAAATATTCCACGAATACTCTCTGTTGATAAGGTTTGTTTGGTATTGAAAATGGGCAATGTAGGTCCATGATTTCACCTGGGTGACTGTCCCCTACAAGTGTTTTCCCCCACTAGTTACATAACTAGCTGCGGAACTATTCTTTTTAACATGTTTTTTTTTCTAAGCAGAGGGTTAATTGTCCCTACATAGATTACAAAGAGACTGTCTGGTAGCTGGTGCAAAGTTTCAAAATCAATAACACATTTAGTGGCACTTAGCCTAATTAACCTTCAGTTTGATTTATCTATCTACCATTATATTTTATTGAAATTATGTTTTTTTTAATTCTATAAAATTGTAAAGGAATTTTCATCAAACATCAGCCATTGTACACCTGAAGGGCTTTAATTTTTTACATTTTATCTATGATATTATTGTTGTTGTTTCTGGCACATATATATTGACTACTCTTTAGACTACTTAGAGCCACTTAAGTGATAATTGACTCCACCATAGTTTACCCGGGATGTATAAAGTAACTAATTGACTCTCTCTCTCTCTCTGCCTGAATGAATTTCCCAACTCTGCTACACACACTATATAGCTAGAGAAGAGCAACAGTAATACACAGTCAATGGATTAATGCATTTTATCGTTAAATAAATAATTTGTTGTCAATTATGTCAAATATTAAACCAAACTGTATTTATATGAAATTTATAAACTATAAATACAATTTGGACGGTTTTTTTTGTTGTTGCTATATGTGTCATTAATCAAGCGTCAATGCAGTCAGTCAGTCAATGATGTTAATACTACGATTAACGATAAGTTTGTTTTTTTTTTGTTGCATTATTATTACTAAAAAACCAATCGAAAAGATTACGTTTTAATGACAAGCATATTTCATTATTATTACTTTTTTCAAATTTCCTTTTATTTATATACCCTTCACCATAAGTTGCTAGGGTAGATATAAATTTGTCAGACATCTCATTGGAGTCCCCATAAGCTATATATATTCCGGATTCGACATGTCCGTCTTTCCGTCTGTATGTTGAAATCAATTTTCCTTCGCAATAAAATAACTAAAATATGCATGATTCATATATCAATATATCCGCTATAGTCCCGTTTAGCTTGGTATTTAAAATCGAGAAAATCGGCCCACAAATGGCTGAGATATAAGCAAAAAACCATAACTACCTAGATTTTGGACCTATTTTTATACCCTTCGCCATGAGTGGCAAGGGCAGGCGCGGATCCAGAGGGGGTGAAATAGAAAATTTCCCTCCCCAAAACCGAAAAGTTTTCATATAAAAAAATTAATAAAAAGAAAAATGTAGAACAAATTTGAATTTTTCCCTCCCCAATTAGTTGACCTGGATCCGCGCCTGGGCAAGGGTATATATAAGTTTGTCATTCCGTTTGTAATTTCTACATTTTTCATTTGCGACCCCACAAAGTATATACATATATTCTGGATCTTTATAGATAGCGAAGTCCATATACAGTGGTGGCCACCAATTTAAGACAAATACATACTTGAATTTTGTTCATCAACTGAATTTTAAGTGCGATAAAGCCAAAATAAAAGGTCCTCCAAGGGTATGAAATTAATTATTGTTTCTAGTTTCTGAAAAATGTTTGGAAAAATCGGTAAAACATATGTATATGGACAAAGATATGTGGAAATACGTTGACCCACCTCAGCGAACATCCGCTGTTAATAACATGATATGACCGAAACTAATGGAACTAAAAATACGAAATTTGGTCCGAATATTTTAAAATAAAAATATAATGATATAAATGTGAGCAAATATGTTTATTTAAAAAAATTGTTTGGTCAAGTTGTAGAAAAATTTTATGTGTTCGTGGTGAATATGTATGAATTGACACAGTCGAATAAAACACACTTGTGTGTTGCATACATATTTGTGGAAATATTTGAAAAAATAGTTGACAATCACGTGGAATTTAGCAAACAATTTTTGTCTTAAATTCCTGGCCACCACTGTTTCCATGTCCGTCTGTCCGTCTGTATGTTGAAATCCACTTTCCGAAGCCCCCAAATAACTTACATACATGATTCATACATCATTATATCGGGAATTCATCTGGCTTGGTTGCTATTTGAAATCGACAAAATCGGTCCACAAATGGCTGAGATATAAGGATAACCTCGGATAACCTTGATTTTTGACCTATTTTTACCCTTCACCTTCGTGAGAAGGGTATATATAAGTTTGTCATTCCGTTTGTAATTTCTACATTTTTCATTTCCGACCCTATAAAGTATATATATTCTGGATGCTTATAGATAGCGGAGTCGATTAAGCCATGTCCATCTGTCTGTCTGTTGAAATCAATTTTCTGAAGACCCCAGATATCTTCGGGATCCAAATCTTCAATAATTCTGTCAGACATGCTTTCGAGAAATTTGCTATTTAAAATCAGCAAAATCGGTCCATAAATAACGGAGATATGAGCAAAAAACCGGGACAACCTCGATTTTTGACCTATTTTTGATCTATATATGGATTACTAAGTCATTAATATAGACAATATGTAGATAAGGTTATAGTAAGTTGGACCTACAATGGGTCAAAATTGGGAAAAATATTTTTTAACCCGAATTTTTGTTCATCAACAAATTTTTTTTGTCATTAATTTTTTAAAAAAAAAAAAAAAAAATTTGGAAAAAACTTTTTTTTTAAAAAAAAATTAAAACACAATTTTGAAAAACAATTAAAAAAAAATTTAATTTTGTTTACTTAAAAATATTTAAAAAAAATTTATTTTAAAGTATAATTTGGCGAAGGGTATATAAGATTCGGCACAGACGAATATAGATCTGTTACTTGTTTTTACCTATATCTGGATTACTAAGTCATTAATATAGACAATATGGATATCTAATGATAGACATTTCAAAGTCCATTGCAACGTTTTATATAAGGCTATAGTAAATTGGACCTACAATGGGTCAAAATCGGGAAAAATATTTTTTAACCAGATTTTTTTTTTCATCAAAAATTTTTTTTTGTCATAAATTCTCGTTTGAAATTTTTTTTTTTTAAAAATTAAAAAAAAATTGGAAAAAATTAAAAAAACAATTTGGACCTACAATGGGTCAAAATCGAGAAAAATGATTTTTAACCCGATTTTTTTTTTGATAAAAAATTTTTTTTTGGCATAAATTCTCTTTAAATTTTTTTTTTTTAAATTAAAAAAAAAATTGGAAAAAACATTTTTAAAAAAAAATTAAAAAACAAATTGGAAAAAAAATTTTAAAAACAATTAAAAAAAAATAAATTTTGTTTAAATAACAATATGTATTTCTTTTAGGGCCTATGCTCTTTATAGGAACAACAGGAATTAATATACATATATATATAAATAACAATACAGGCAAATCCCGGTATAACGAATCTCACTTTAACGAAAATCCGATTTAACGCACGGTCAAATTCGTAACATTGACTACCTTATGTAACGAACGTTTCAAAAATAGTATGCTCGATATAACGAATGGTGAGAAAAAACAAACAAAATCAAACAAACAACCAAATTTTTAACATTGATAACCTTATATAGCGAACATTTCGAATATTGTACGCTCAATATAACGAACAGAAAGTATAAAAAACAAAAGTATATAGAATGTTAAAATAAGAAAATAAGTCGTTACAGTACCGTTTTCAATGGTTACTCTCTTTAAAAATAGGTGCTGTAATTTTTTCAATAGTGGTTTTAAGTGCTTGTTTCACAATATCGAATGAAAGATTTCGTTCGCATTCTAAGCGAAAGAAACCTAATTCGTTCACATAAACATGAAGGCAGGGAATCCAAAATCAGCTTTCTTTAGCTTAGAATGCGAACGAAATCTTTCATTCAATATTGTGAAACAGGCAATAATTGTGAAGGTATTCATGTGAATTAAATATGGGGAACCTTAGAAGAATTTCATTGAAAGAAAAAGTAAAAAATTTAAATGAATGAATGAAATATGAAAAAACAAAGTTATCAACATTTTGAAGAACAAAAACAAACATTTTATCGTGACTAAATGTTTCCTGTAAATTATCTTCACACAAATTAATTCGAATCTTCAAAATTATTTTTTTTAAATGAGGGATAAACAGTTTAATTTTCTACAGGTTGAATCATTTTCAGAATCGAAATCCCTTACAATGGATAATGCACCAAGCCATTATCCGCGATTAATAGGATATTTATTCCTTGATTTGGACGATATTCATTCCTCCTAATATCACACAGCTCATCCAACCTAGGGATCAAAATGCCATACGTTTAGTTAAATTCCAATACAGAAAAAGTTGTCCAAAATTAAAAAAAAAACATCTCGATATTACGAATTTTTCAATTTAACGAATGGGCCTGACAACATATCGTTCGTTATACCGGGATTTGCCTGTATTTAAAAAAAATATTTTTAAGTATAATTTGGTGAAGGGAATTTTTTTTTCATCAAAAAATTTTTTGTTTTGTCATAAATACTTTTTTGAAAATTTTTTTTTTGAAAAATTAAAAAAAAAAAATTGGAAAAAAAATTTTATAAAAAAAAATTAAAAAACTATTTGGAAAAAAAAAATGTTTAAAAATAATTAAAAAAAAAAATGTTTAAAAATAATTAAAAAAAAATATTTTTAAGTATAATTTGGTGAAGTGTATATAACAATCGGCACAGACGAATATAGCTCTCTTACTTGTTGATATATATCTATTACCAAGTCATTAATATAGACAATATGGATATCAAATGATAGATATTTCAAATACCTTTCCAACGACATAGTAAGCGGACCTACAATGGATCAAAACCGTGAAGAATATTTTTTTAATCCGATTATTTTTTAACAAAAATTTTTTTTTTATTTTAAAATGTTTTCTTCAACCAAATTGTTGTTTTCACAAATACAATTTAAAAAAATATTTTTTTTTTTTACTTTGCCGAAGGGTATATACGATTCAGCACAACCTGAAAATAGCTCTCTTTACTTGAACTCTAGCCATCAAACAATTTTTTTGTTAAGTTAAAAAAAGTTATTAAAATAATTCAACATTTGTTGATTATTATTTAGTTAAGATTAATTTGAAGTTTATTTTTAAACCAAAACAAAAAAAATAATAAAAAAATAAGCAAAAGTTTAATCGTCGTGACTTTTGTAATGTTTTTTTCATTACTTTTTCTCTCTGAGCAATCACAACATTAAGATAATGGTTTTTTATTTAAGTTATTAAACAAAGAAAATAATGTATTAAATGATAAAATTAAAAGTAATTATTGTAAGAGGCTAACAACAGAAAAAGAGAGTATATAGTTTGGAAACTATTGACAGCCAATATGGAAAAATGAAGGTAGATTTAAAGCTACAAGCTGGAAAACTAATTTGAAATCTTTATTGATGTTACCGTATACAAAACAACTAGCGGTATCTGGGCACCAAAATTGTATCTTGATTTGTTGACCTGTTATCCTTTCAGTCGAAATACTAGAATAGAATTTTTTTTTTTGTAAGATTAGAATGCTGCCTAGGATATGTCAATTGTCATATTAGAATAATTTTCATTTGTATTTTCTGCAGTGTATTAAAACTCATTTGGATATATATAAACAACCATTAATTTCATTATTGTTTTTTTTTTTTAAAAAAAAAATCATTAAAACCTCATAAAAATTCTAAATTCTTCATTTACACACTCAAATGACCTGTTTATCTTCAAACCATAAAGACTTCAATCTTTATTTAGGAAACAATTAAACAAAAAATTTTAAGAAAACACATGTTGTGAGCAACAGCTTCAAATGACATTTGGTTTATGAATTACACTGTAAACTGTTACACTGAAACAGTTGGAGAATATTGAGTTTTAAATGAAGTGTTTTATTTGAATTTGACATACAAATTGAAAGATTTTTTTTGTTGAAACATATTGACAAAGCACTTAAATAAGAAGTAAACAAGGTATTTGGTTTTTTAACATTTAAATGAATTTTGTTTTTTAACAAAAAGTTGTTAAAAAAAATCATTAAAAATAAAGATAGTTTTAATTTCGTTTTTAATTATTTTGGGGATTCACAAAACCGAAAAAAAACGAAACCGCGGTTTTGAAATCATTCGTTTTTTTTGGAAACTCTAGGTCCATTAAAGTAAATTCAAAAAAGTACCTATGAGAATAAAGAAAAAGTACCAAGAAGTATGGCCTTGAATTTTCACTCACAAATTCAAAAAGTACCATTAGAATATATAAAAAGTACCAAAAATCCCCAATTTGTGGTTTCCCACTCACTCCCATATAAGGTTAATTTCATGGTTTTAGGTTAATTGGTGAAGAAATTACAAAAAAAGTACCATTCTAATAAAGAAAAAGTACCAAAAAAAAAGATACCAAAAATCTGGCACTTGTGGATTCCCTCTCACTCGGGTCCATATAAGCTTTATTTCATGTTTCTATGCTCATTGGTGAAGAAATTACAAAAAGTACCATTCGAATAAAGAAAAAGTACCAAAAAGTCTCCCCCTAGAATTCTCACTGACTTAGGACCATGTATGCTTAATTTCATGTTTCTAAGTCCATTGTTATAGAAAATTAAAAAAGTACCACTACAAGAATAAAAAAGTACCAAAAAGCAGTCACTTGTGGATTCCCACCCACTCTGGCCCATGTAAGATTTATTTCATGTTTCTAGGTTCATTGGTGAAAAAATTACAAAAAGTACCATTCGATTAAAGAAAAAGTACCAAAAAGTCTCCCCCTAAAATTTACACTCAATTTGGACCATATATGCTTAATTTCATGTTTCTAAGTCCATTGTTATAGAAAATTCAAAAAAGTACCATTAGAATATAGAAAAAGTACCAGAAAGTCCACACTTGTGGTTTCCCTCTCACTCCGGTCCATATAAGCTTTACTTCATGTTTCTAGGTTCATTGGTGAAGAAATTACAAAAAGTACCATTCGAATAAAGAAAAAGTACCAAAAAGTCTCCCCCTAGAATTCTCACCGAATTAGGACCTTGTATGCTTAATTTCATGTTTCTAAGTCCATTGTTATACAAAATGCAAAAAAAGTACCATTATAATAAAGAAAAAGTACCATGAATCCGCTTGAATTTTCACTCAAATAGGACCATATACGCTTAATTTCATATTTCTAGGTCCATTATTATAGAAAATTCAAAAAGTACCATTAAGTACCATATGGAAAAAGTACCAAAAAACGTCCCACCCACTCTGGCCCATGTAAGATTTATTTCATGTTTCTAGGTTCATTGGTGAAAAAATTACAAAAAGTACCATTCGATTAAAGAAAAAGTACCAAAAAGTCTCCCCCTAAAATTTACACTCAATTAGGACCATATATGCTTAATTTCATGTGTCTTAAGTCCATTGTTATAGAAAATTAAAAAAAGTACCATTAGATGAATAAAAAAGTACCTATAGTTCAGTTCTCACTTTTTGGTACCTAAATATTGTACCCTATTTCTAACACAAACTTCACTCAGATACATATCAGCTAACTTTAATGTCAATAAGTGAAATAATTTAAAATATTAAAAAAGTACCATTAGGAGAAAAGTACCAATTTCCCTTTTCTTCCTTGAACACCCCCCTCAAGTTCGAACTTTAAAAATATTCCATTTTGCCAAAATTGTTTATGCTACAGACATATCTCAAAATATTAAAATCTGTGTTAATGTGCCCAAGAAAAAATATGTTTTAAAAAAGGTACAAAACTGTTTACCCGGATTTGGCCCAATATACACCTTGGCACTCGAGTTCCAAATAACACCCTGTTAGTTAATTTTTGTATGAATCCAGGAACCAATGTTAAAAAAAATTATCAAAATTGGCTTAATAATTTCAAATAAAATGTATTTTCCCGATTTTATCCCCTTTTTGGTACCTTTTTTATACCCATTGCTTTGGTAAAATCTTATTCAAATAAAAATCTGCATCGTGTTGGGATTTCATAATAAAATATTCGTATGTCTATGTCAAATTATAGAAAAATATGTTTTATGAAAAAGTACCAAAAAAATAAACACAATTTTTATCCCTTAAGGTTTCGAATTTCCAAAAAGTACCAAACTTATATTTTTTATTTTTTGTAAAGTAAAGAAAACGATTTAAGATTTGTTTCTATGTTTAATGGTTTAAAAGATACATGGGTTGCCAAAAAAGTACCAAAATACAGTTTTTACCCGTTTTCTCCCCTAAAAGATTCGAATTTCGAAAAAGTACCAGACACCTGTCAGCTTATTTTTTAAATGAAGTAACATGCAAATTTAAGTTTTTTTGTATCTTTATTAGTTTTGAAGATATAAGGTTACCGAATTTACCCGTTTTTACCCCCTAAACGTTCGAATTTCCAAAAATCCCATCTTCGTTCGTTTTGGGGAGGGAGGAACCCACAGTTAAAATTTCAGTCGTTTGGGCTGTGCGATGATGAATCAGTCAGTCAGTAACGTTACTCTTTTATATATATAGATCAGCTAAATCGGTCCACAAATGGCTGAGATATGAGGAAAAAACCAGGACAACCTCGATTTTTTACCTATTTTTGACCTATAGCTGGATTACAAAGTCATTAATATAGACAATATGGATATCTAATGATAGATATTTCAAAGACCTTTGCAACGACGTATATAAGTTGGACCTACAATGGGTCAAAATCGGAAAAAAATATTTTTTAACCCGAATTTTTTTTCACCAAAATTTTTTTTTTTAAATTTAAAAAAATTTAAATAATTCGAAAAAAAATTTAAAAAAGTTTTGTTTACCTGAAAAAATATTTAAAATTTGTATTTTGAGGTATAATTTGGTGAAGGGTATATAAGATTCGTCACAGCCGAATATAGCTCTCTTACTTGTTTTTTTTTTTTTATTAGTTTATGAGTAGCAAGACAATTTATGTTATTTGTAATATTTAAAAACTAAAATTCTGTAATATTTTTTTTTCAATTACAATTTAAGTCTACTAAAAGACTCTTAGAATTTTGTGTTAACGTTTATGGCCTTAAAGATTTTTAACGTTTAATTAGCATTTAATATTTTTTGAATTTGCCATGCGGTAGTTTGGCAACAAACTAATAAAACTTTTTATCATAAATCAATCGTAAACATTTATAATTATTATCAACCAAAAAAAAAATGTATGTATTTCAAAAATTAATTGTGAAAAAGTAATTTACGAAATATTATATGAACCTCCTCTGTTCAATGGCACTTGAACGCTATGTGTTTCATTTTAATTGTAAATTCAAGATTATGAAACCACAATTTGACCAAACGAATGATAAGAATCGTATTAAAACAAACAAATTGGTCAAGAATGTATAAAATCTAGAAACTACTTATCAAAATCATGGTAATGTCATGTTATAATTGATAAATAAAGTTTTTTAATTACTACTATATACTGTGCACATTACTTGGAGGTAGTTTAGTAGTGTATGGTCTTAAATCTGATATATTTAAAAGAACTTTCTGAATTACACATTGCAACACGAAATATAACCATATACGGACAACACTACATACTAAAAGACCAATGGGCCCCCAAAGATTTGGGCTCTCGGTGTCGTTTTTGCCAAAAAAAATGATCGGTTTCTCAGGCTCATATCTTGCAAACCGTTAAAAATTTTGATTTACTCTCTGAGGCAAAGTTGTAGCTCTTGTCATAAAGAACAAAAATTGGAAACATATAAAATCAAAAAAACTTCATCTTCTAGATTAAAATCGCAATCGCGGGTCTTTTTTTTTTTGCAGTGGTGTCCTTATATGGTTATATTTCCATGACTCAAAAAATTACACACTGTTATAATAGACTTCTTGACAGGGGGGCAGCGATTGAAATTAAAAAACATTATTGGAAGTAGTGTAATTAAAGGATATTCGCCGTGTGCCAACCACTAAAAATTGTGTGAAAATTGTGTAGTGAAGATTTAACTCTTTCAGCCAAGCTTTCATGTTTATAAGTTTAAAATCAAAACAATTGCATTTTTACTTTAATCAAGGTTAGTTTATTATAAAAAGTAAGAAAAAATAAATCAAAACATAAAAAAACACCCCATTCCAAAGTTTTTTGTGGAGTGAAGTGGTTAGTTTACTAACCACCGTGGCTAAAAATTTTTGTTTCGTGAAATCGAATATTTTAGAATAAATTTACACTAAATTTAGACTAAAGTTACACTGAATTCGATGAACAATAAACACTCTGTGCCTTTTTTGAAAACAGATTTTTACAATATTTTCAAATTAATATATTTATCTAACCCGAACAGACTGACGGCAAAGTTTTGCAAAAAATCATAAACCATGACTTCCAAAAATATAATTGTTTAGCAAAATGGCAGTAGATGACAATAAACTATGTTTTTAAAGACATTAGAAAAGGTGGTTAGTAAAGTGACCACTCAACCGCAAAGAGTTAAGGCAGTGGGAAAGCTGTCTACGTTTACAGCTTTCCCACTGCCTTAAAACTTAGTAGTCCTATGATTTACACAGAATCGAAAAACCTCATTGATGACTGCTATTTTTATGTTGTTAAATTACATGGTATGAATTAAAGGAAAATGACATATCCTTATTTAACGTCTGCTAAAAGGCCACTACTATACTCAGGCACAGAGAACATTATAGCGATTTTGAAGTGTTAACGACCCCTAATTTTTTCACATGATGCTTTAAGTGACTTAATAAGAGATCTTGACATTTCGAAAGAGAGTTTTCAGCTGCTAGCATGCAGACTCAAAGAAAGAAATCTTTTAGCTCAAGATACGATAGAAAATCTATTTTTTTTTCGCGATCACGAAAAAGAACTTCTTCAATTTGTAGCTTAGATTTTAAAATGGTTTATTTCTTGTTAGGTCAACAAACTGGGTACACTAAATTGCCAAGTTTCATCTGTTTCTGGGACAGCAGTGCAAAATATGACCATTGAATCAAGAATGACTGGCCTCTGAGAGAATTTATGGTTTCTCATTTCTTCTTAGGTTTCTAGAGATAAGATCATGACACATCAAATTGGGACTTATGCAGCAGTATGTGAAGGCAATAGATAATAATGGTCCATGTTTTGCCTATCTTTCATGAAAGTTTTCAGGTTTGAGTACAGACAAACTAAAAGCTGGTATTTTTGATGGCCCACAAAAAAAAAAAAAACATTTAATGAAAGACAACAATTTCATACATTCAATGAATGATTAAGAAGTAGAGACTTGGAAACTCACACGGGAGTGTCCTAAACAACTTAATCGCTTCTAATCTGTAAAATAATTTAACAAAATGTTGTAAAATCTTTTCTTTTCGTTTTTTTACCCCTGCAATTAAAAGCTTTTCTCCTCCTTTTCTACACTCTATCCCCTTTCCAAAGAAAGTAACAGGCATATTAATTGCCTGAGTGTTACTTCTCTTTTTATTTATTTTTAAAAAAAAAATACAGTTTGAATCAGGTTATAGAAATATTGTACTTCAGTTTTAGTTTTGGCAGCACCAAAATCATTGTAGATCTGTGTTATTTATTTGTAAACAAGGCGAATTCAAAAAAAAAAATAAGTAAGAGTGCTATATTCGGCTGAGCCGAATTTTATATACTCTTCACCAAATTATACTTCAAAATTTTAAATATTTTAAGGTAAACAAAATTTAATTTTTTTTCCAGTTATTTTTTTCATTTTTTGGAAAAAAAATTTTTTCGATTGTTATTTTAATTTTTTTTTTTTAAATTCAAATTATTTTTTTAAATTTTCAATTTTTTTTAAATTTTTTTTTGTGAAAATAAAAATTCGGGTTAAAAATTTTGTTCCCGATTTTGACCCATTGTATGTCCAACTTACTATGGTCTTATCTACGTCGTTGCAAATGTCTTTGAAATATCTATCAATAGATATCCATATTGTCTATATTAATGATTTAGTAATTCAGATATAGGTCAAAAATCGAAGTTGTCTTGGTTTTTTCCTCATATCTCAGCCATTTGTGAACCGATTTTGCTGATTTTAAATAGCAAAATTTTCGAAAGCATGTCTGACAGAATTATTGAAGATTTGGATCCAGAAGATAGCTGGGGTCTTCAGAAAATTGATTTTGTATGTCGGAAACGCTGCACCGAATGTATGTCGGAAAATGCACCGAATCATTACTTGCGATGGAAAATGGATCCATTACGATAACACGAAGCGTAAGAGATCGTATGTAAAGCCCGGCCATCCAGCCGTTTCGACATCAAAGTCAAATATCCATGGCGCTAAGTTATAATATTCCATCATGACAACGCTCGGTCACATGTTGCTATACCTGTCAAAAACGATTTAGAAAGAAGTGGTTGGGAAGTTTTGCCTCACTCTCCTTATAGTCCAGATCTTGCCCCGCCCGACTAATATTTGTTTCGTTCAATACGCTTCACTTCAGTACAGAGTATCCGAAATTGGCTTGATTCGTTCTTGTCCCCAAAAGATGAGTTGTTCTTTAGGCTCGGAATTCATACGTTGCCAGAAATTTTAATGATCTGTTATAATAATTTCAGATTTGGGATCAATGGCAAGACATTTTTCAGTAACTAGAAAGTCATAAAGGAAAGGAAGATATCATCTATATATCTACAAATGAAATGGTCCATGTATGTAATGGCATCACGTGAGAACGGCTGGAGCGATTTGGCTGATTTTTTTTTATTCGATTCGAAATTTTCAGGAGATGGTTTGTAAAGAAAAAAAATTAAAAAATTACGTCTAAAACCGGTTTTTTTGAGTCCAGTAAACTGTAATAAAAAAGCCCCTAAAGTATGCAGTACAAATTTAGATATTTTATTTGCAAATAAATAAGAACAGGCAGGTGTATGTGGGTTGGAGAAACTTGAAGAACTAACATTAGTAAATGCTACCGGGCGAAGCCGGGTGGGCCGTCAACTTGTTTTGAATATTCCATTATGACAACGTTAGGTCAGATGTTGCAATATCTGTTAAAAACTCTTTAGAATGACGTGGTTTGGGAAGTTTTACCTCAACCGCCTTGCAGACCTTGCACCGTCCGACTACTAGTTGTTTCAATAAATGCAGAACGCTGTCTCTGTTATACGCTTCACTAAAGAACACAGTATCCAATATTGGCTTGATTCGTTCTTGCCCCCAAAAGATGATAAGTTCTTTAGGCTCGGAATCCAAATGTTGCCATAAAGATAGGAAAAGGTATTAGGAAATGGTCATATTAGTTCCTAAAGATGATTAAGAATTGAGTGAACCAAATTTCGATCAACAACCAGAACTAGAAATTCGTTCATTATGACTGATAGTCGATTGTCTCAAGAATTCTGTTGTCTCTGAGTGTTTGATAAGTCTTTCATTTTCCTGAATATAGAAATGTTTAATGATCTGTTAGAATAATTCTGTAATGAGAAAGTTATAAAGGAAAGGAAGATTAAATTTTAAAGTTTGGTAAATTGAGATATTCCGAAGGTTTAATAAATCTGGCCAAGAGTTTTTGAAATGTTAGGATGTCGTTAGAATTTGTACGTTACTCTGAGGAATAAAAATTAATTTCTACACAGAGAAAACAGATTGGTGATAGCAACCGCTTTTGTTGTCAATCGAATAGAATTTTTCGATTCTATCAACAGAATTGATAAAGAAGAATTTCGGTTAAAGCAATTAACCTTTGGTTACCCCTTCCAAAATTGTATAGCCACAACTGTAAAATTCGGTTACTAAGGTAGAATCATTCGATTGGCAATATATTCGGTTGCTATCATGAATCTGTTTTCTCTGTGTTATTAAAGAAAATTAGATTTTTTTTGGGTTTACTACAGGCTCTAGTACCGTGATAATATAATTTTGTGAAACGAACTAGTTACCCATCAATCTTGCAAGTCTTTTGACTGGTTCACACGTAGACACGTGTATGACATTTTAACATTTTAATGAGTTTGATTATAAACATTTTTTTTTATTATTTTCTCAATTTATTTGTGTCAATTTGAAATTTACAGCTGAATGAAGAATTATAAATTTAACTTTTATATTGTTTTAATTTCAATAAATTGAGGTTAATTTGAAATTCGAACTCGTGTTCATACTGTCCTCATGTTTTATAGTAGTTAAGCAACCTAATCACAAATGAATCTTTTGTACATTTTTTAAAATAAACACAAATTGCGAATCGAACCCACAACCCGCCAGATTGATAATCCAGTCCAGCACACTATCGTCTAGTCTATCGGGTTACCCTAGTTTCAAAATGCAGTCTACTCACTTCTTGCCCGTTGTCAATCTTTATTAACGATTCCTTTTAATGTAGATATCGAACTAGGGATTTTTTAGAGAAACGTAATACATAAATAACCAATTGCCACTCTTTGCATTACTTGACATTAGAGAGGTAACTAGTAACAAGGAATAAATTAAGTCGCTATTAAATACAAAACTCTAAAGAAAAAACTATTTGAAAATGTCTTCTAGAAAGTGTAAAATAAACCCTGAACATTTTTGTTTTATTTGCGGAAAAACTATTCAGTTAAATCGAGGTTTTCCTATAACACAAACACTGCAAAATGCTTATTTACATTATTTTGGATTCCCCGTGTCAAATCAGTTTAAAAAGTGGGTCCCTCATTCGATTTGCACAAATTGTAGTGAATATATTTCAGGTAAAATGAATATTAAAAATATCTGTTTGGTTGACCCACAAAAAATAGTTTTGCCGCCACTCCACATTAAATTAGGTTTAATGAAGAATTTCGTATAAGACAAAACAAGCATTTCAATATTTATGCAGCGTGTTCCCAAGTCTTTTTGAGGCTAAATTAAAAGAAGAGATATTTGAGGGTCCTCAAATAAAAATTTTTGGGTGATATCAAATTTGAGTGTCTATTAACCGATGTTGAAAAAGCAGCATGGAATTCTTTTAAAATCGTTCAAGGATTTTTGGGTAATAAGAAAAGTCAAAATTACAGAGATAGTTGCGAATTTATTACATAATTTTGAATTGATGGGTGTAAATACAAGGTGGCGCAAAAGTAATCCTCATATTAGAAAATGCTATAAATTTTGCGATAGGCCCCTAATGTCAGTTCTGTTTGGACATTTGTGTAGTAAAGACATGTGAAATATACGTTAATAAACAATGTAACGCTACACTGCTCCAGAACGCGGAATATTGCTGACTATTTATTTGACCAATAATCGGTCGGTTTTTTCATCAAAAATAATCATGAGTGATGAGGCCCATTTCCATCATAGCGGGTACGTAAATAAGTAAAATTTAAGCTTCTGGGGCACTGAAAATCCGCGTGTAACCCATGAAGAGCCATTAAACCCGCTCAAAGTCTTTGTATGGTGTGCTGTTTACGCTGGAGGAGATATCGGACCTTTTTTCTTCGAAGACGTCGCGGGCCAAACGGTTACTGTGAATGGTGAGCGCTACAGAGCAATGATCAACGAGTTGTTTTTGCGCAACTTGATGAATTGGGATTGGAAAGCATGTGGTTCCAACAGGACGGTGCAACGGCACACACTGCACGTGCCACAACCGATATGCTGAAGGATGCATTTCCCGGGCGCCTAATCTACCGTTTTGGCGATTTGCACTGGCTAGCAAGATCGCCTGATTTGACCACTCTAGACTTCTTTTTGTTTGGCTTTTTGAAGTCGCGGGTTTATGTCAACAAGCCTCAGACTCTTGCAGCTCTTAAAGACAATATCCGTCAAAAATGTGAGGACCTATCGCCGGAAGTTTTGACCAAAGTGATGGAAAATGCCATAAAAAGGGCTCAAATGACAATAAACTGTGGCGGCGGCCATTTACATGACATCATATTCTCGACTTGATGTAAAAAAAATTAAAAGATCAAATAAAAATAAGCCACCTTGTATGTCCCTTAAAATTCACTTTTTACATTCTCATGTGGATTTTTTCCCGGAAAACCTTGGTCACATGAGTGACGAACATAGAGAGCGTTTACATCAAGGTTTGAAGTTTTTCGAGAGGAATTATAAAGGTTTTTGAGATCAGAATATGCTAGGAGATTACTGTTGAGGGAGACAAATGAAAATAATTATAAAAAATAGGACTAAAACACTTTACTTTTAATTTCTTTGTCCCAATTTAATATTCATTTTTATATGTTTCATTTTTAATAAATATCTATAAAGTTTAACGTCCAGGATTTTTTTTTAATATTTTTTCCAAACTTAGAAGACCTAAATACACAAATCCCCATATGTTTCAATTCATGAGCAAAAGCCTTGTAAACTAGTGTAATTAGACCCTTGTAAACTAGTGTAATTAGACCCAGGACTTTTTAATCCTGTACTGTCTGATTTTTTCTAAAATTTATGGAGTTTTTTTTTACATAAAAAACCAATGGCCACTCTTTGCATTACTTTACATTAGAGAGGTAACTAGTAACAAGAATCGAAGACCCAGGACTTTTTAATCCTTGTAAAAATACATCTACTATAATAGCTGCTTGTGAACTGTCTGAAGTGTCTGAAATTTATAGCTTTTTTTGTACATAAAGAACCAATTGCCACTCTTTGCATTACTTTACATTAGAGAGGTAACTAGTAACAAGAATCAAAGACCCAGGACTTTTTAATCCTTGTAAAAATACATCTACTATAATAGCTGCTTGTGAACTGTCTGAAATTTATGGCGTTTTTTTGTACATAATGAACCAATTGACACTTTTTGCATTACTTTACATTAGAGAGGTAACTAGTAACAAGAATCAAAGACCCAGGACTTTTTAATCCTTGTAAAATTACATCTACTATAATATCTACTTGTAAACTGTTAGAAGTGTCTGAAATTTATGGCGTTTTTTTAACATAAAAAACCAATGGCCACTCTTTGCATTACTTTACATTAGAGAGGTAACTAGTAACAAGGATTAAACTACGTTTAATAACAAAATTATACAGGATTTGGCTGAATAGCGACATAAGTTTAAAAATGATTATATCCAGGACATTTTAATCCTTGTAAAAAAAGCATCAGCTATAGCTCTTGTTCACAAGGATTTTTTGTAAAAAATTTATGACGTTTTTTTCTTTCTTGGAAAATGAATTGTGGTCCTTTTTTTATAAAAAAAATAATTTTAAATGGCTGTTTTACGGTTTTTATACTCAAAGAGAAGTTGGCAAATCCATAAAGTATCTACAGATTTTTATATAAATTTATTGTTTTCCAATAAAGTTTTGGTTACTTTTTATTTTTTATCACTTTTTTTAGTTCTTTTTTTCACTATTTTTTTTTTCAAATTGTTTTAAATCCATTTCAATTTTTATGTGTTGAATAAGGACCCGGACGACATCTTTACCTGACAGTATTAGAAGAGTTTGAATATAATCTAATGCTGCCCGGTAAGATGTGAACAGATGTCCTTTGAAATTGAAAATTTCATTTAGGCAGCTGATGAATGAGGGCTAGTTTTTTCTCCAATTGTTTAACAATTTTCTGAAAATATTTTGTTGTTATTTTTTTTTCACTTTCTTAGCATATTTAAACTTTAATGTAATTGTAAATATTTACACTAGATTATTGTTTATTTTATTTGAGATTTTTTTTTTGTTAATTTTCACTATTTCCACTATATATTTTTATATGATTATTTTGTTAAACAAATATTTGTTTAAGTTTTTTTTTTATTTTAACGCTGTTCTAAAAGTTTGTTGCATCTTGATTGTTTATATTAAATTAAATATTTACTTTTTTGGCTTGACAAGCCAATGTTTAATAAGATTTTTTTTAAAAAATTTAATATTTTTTAATTTCAAATAAAGTTTAAGTTAACGCCCAGTTATCATAGAGATAGTTTGTAGTTTTGTATATTTAAACTTTGTTTAAATTGTTTCTTATTCTTTAATTTAATTTTAGCGGTTGCATGCCGTTTAATAATGTTTTAAAATAGCACAACTTTAACACAGCACAAAAATAAAACTTTTTATTATATTGACAAAAAAAATTAAAGAAAAAAAAAAATATTATTTTTGACAAACACGCAACTATTACTGGCTGCACGACTGGTAGGTAGTTACGGCGACGACTACCGATTACCGACTGACGAGCGTGTATCAATAATATCAATACAGTTCCGTTCAAGCGCCACCATCTAACTAAAACAGAAATAGGCGGGCTCCACTTGAGAATTCCAATCCAACCCAAACCAGCCAGCCAGCAACAAATACTAACAGGCTATATGCGCACACTACTCAATCCCCAACCTGCTTCAAACTCATACAAGTTTGAATAAACTAAAAGTAATTTCTCTCCCTCCCCCTCTCTCTAGCTCAAGTGAAATCTATTTCTTTTGTTGTAATCGAACTCTCTCTCTCTCAGTCACTCTTTTTAAACGATCTAACCTCTAACAAACTATATTTTTGGGGGGATTTGAAAATAGTTTGATTTAATGTGCAACATTTTTATGTGTTTTCATAAAATTCTTGCTTTGTTTTTGATTTTCTATTTAGTGTGTGTTAATTTTAAACTCAAAATCATTTGACACAATCAAAATGTTTGAACAAGCAAAATGATGATGATCATGCTCATGTTCAGTAAAGCAAATTGTGGATTTGATCTTACATTTTATTAATCAGATTTAGGGCCATGACTAAATGGAAAAAATTTAATAAAATATTGAAAAATTGTTTTAAGTTATTTAACTATTGATCTTTTCTCCTTTCCAACTGTTTTATGGCCTTCATAAAACCAATTTTAGTACAAATATTTAGGTCAACAGACATTTTATTTTTGACTAGACAAAATAATTTTGACAAATATTATAAATGATCTTGTTTGTGAAGCTGTTTTTCTTTGAATCATCATTTAAAAATTCGGAAATCTTTAGAATAGCTCTGTTCAATTGATCTTTTTCTAGAAATACCTATGAAAGATTGCAGAAAAATGTATAAGAACACATGATTAAATGATCTTGCTAAATAAACTCTTTAGCATTTTTCTTTGAACGAACATTAAAAAGATCTTGTCTTTCTAGAAATATGAAACATTAAGCAAAATTGTGTAAGAACTCTTGACAAAATGATCTTACAAAATTAACACTTTAAAAACTGTTATAGAGAAATGATCTTGATATTTATCTTTGTACTTACAAAACGATCTTGAGTTATTTTTTTATTGGAAAGATCGCCTCAAAAGTTGAGAAGACACAATTTTATAGTTCATGAAATATACTAAACAAATTGTTATTAATTTAAATTCACAATTTTCCAATCGTTTAAATGATTTTACAACTTAAAATGATGCTTCGAAGTTAAGTTCGAATTTTCGAAATTCTATAATTTGCAAATAAATGTAAAAACTAACAAATTTAATAATTTTCTACTTGTTTACAGAAGTTTGGAGCAAAAAATTGAATTTCGAAATAATGTTCGAATTTTCGAAATTCATTAATTTGTAGCGAAATTTCTTATTTTTAATAAATAAATGAAAAAATAAGCGAATTATAAGATTTTTAATGATTTCAGAGTCCAAAATGATGTTTCGAAGTTAAGTTCGAATATTCGAATTTTCAAAATTGATTAATTAGCATCGAAATTCGTTTTTTTTGGACCTTTAAATGAAAAAACTAAGAAAAGAAATAATTTTCTACTTGTTTAAAGGAATTTAGAGCGAAAAATTAAGTTTCGAAATAATGTTCGAATTTTCGAAATTCATTAATTTGCAGCGAAATTTCTCATTTTTAATAAATAAATGAAATGATTAGCGAATTATAAGATTTTTAATGATTTCAGAGCCCAAAATGATGTTTCGAAGTTAAGTTCGAATATTCGAATTTTCAAAATTTATTAATTTCCATCGAAATTCGTTTTTTTTTACCTTTAAATGAAAAAATTAACAAATGAAATAATTTTCTACTTGTTTAAAGGAATTTAGAGCAAAAAATTAAGTTTCGAAATAAAATTCGAATTTTCGAAATTCATTTATTTGCAAATAAATGGAAAAATCAACAAATTAAATAATTGTCTGCTTGTTTAAAGCAATTTAGAGCAAAAAATTAAGTTTCGAAATAAAATTCGAATTTTCGAAATTCACTAATTTGCATCGAAATTTCTTATTTTTAACAAATAAATGAAAAAAAAATTGCAAATTATACCATTTTTAACTTCATAAACTGATTATAGAGCCCAAAATGATGTTTCGAAGTTAAGTTAGAATATTCGAAATCATGTTCAAAATTTAGAAATTCATTAATTTGCATCAAATTTCGTTATTTTTTCATAAATAAATGAAAAATTAATAAATTTAAAAAAACATTTCTACTTTTTATAGGAATTTGAGCAAAAAATTAAGTTCGAATTTTCGAAATTGATTAATTTGAATCGAAATTTCCCATTTTTTAACAAATAAATGAAAAAAATGCAATTAAACTATTTTAGAGCCCAAAATGATGTTTCGAACTTAAGTTCGAATATTCAAAATCATGTTCAAATTGTTGAAATTCATTAACTTTAAGTTTGTTTTGTTTTTTAATTGGTTTTAGAACAAAAAAAATTATGTTCGAATTTTCGAAATTCATTAATTTAAATCGTAATGTTTTATTTGTACAAAATATTTAAAAAAAATCAAAAAATTTAATAATTTGTTTGTCTTTAAAAAGATTTTAGAGGATAAAATGATTATCGAGTTTTAGAAATTAATTTTGAATTTTCGAAATTCTTATTTAATTTTATTCGACCTTTAAATTTACTTTAATTTTCTTCTCATTTAAAGGATTTTATAGCAAAAAATAAGGTTTCAAAATTCATTAATTCAAGTGTATTGTATTAGTAATTCTTAGTAATTTTAGAATTTTCGAAATTAATTCGAATCAAAATTTTGTTTCCTTTTTTTTGCACAACTTAAAAATTTAGAATTTCTACTTGCTTCAATGATTTGAGAGCGAAAAATTAAATTTCGAATCAAGATTTCGTTGTTTCCGTAAATAAATTAACAAATTTTAGAATTTTTACTTGATTTTCTATTGATTTCTATGATTTTAGAGCGAAAAATTAAATTTCGAATTTTCCAAATGATGTTCGAATTTTCGAAATTCGTTAATTTAAGTTTATTTTAATTGTTGAAATAATTTTAGTGTAAAAAATTGAGTTAAACTCGAAATATGTTTTTTTTTTCATTTTAGGTTTCGGGTTTTTGATACATATTAAACCATTTTAGAGCAAAAAATGAAATTTCGAAATAAAGTTCGAATTTTCGAAATTCATTAATTTGTCTCAAAATGTGAGTTTTTGAAAAATTAACAAAATAAATAATTTTCTTCTTATTTAAACGATTTTAGAGCAAAAAATAAAGTTTCGAAATTAAGTTCGAATTTTCGAAATTCATTAATTTGACTCGAAATTTTATTTTTTTTAATAAAATTAACAAACTAATTGAATTTCTATTCATTTAAACCATTTTATAGCAAAAACTAATATTTCGAAGTTAAGTTCGAATTTTCGAAATTCATTAATTTGACTCGAAATTTTGTTTCTTTTAATAAAATTAACAACCTAATTTAATTTCTTCTCATTTAAACCATTTTAGAGCAAAAAATAAAGTTTCGAAATAAAGTTCGAATTTTCGAAATTCATTAATTTGACTCAGAAATTTTGTTTTTTTAATAAAATTAACAAACTAAATGAATTTCTATTCATTTAAACCATTTTAGAGCAAAAAGTAAAGTTTCGAAATAAAGTTCGAATTTTCGAAATTCATTAATTTGACTCAGAAATTTTGTTTTTTTTAATAAAATTACAATCTAAATGAATTTCTATTCATTTAAACCATTTTAGAGCAAAAAATAAAGTTTCGAAATTAAGTTCGAATTTTCGAAATTCATTAATTTGACTGAAAATGTGAGTTTTTGAAAAATTAACAAAATAAATAATTCTCTTCTTATTTAAGTCATTTTAGAGCAAAAAATAAAGTTCGAATTTTCGAAATTCATTAATATGACTCAAAATTTAGTTTTTTGAAAAAAAAATTAAAAAAATAAATAATTTTATTCTTATTTAAACCATTTTAGAGGAAAAACTAATATTTCGAAGTTAAGTTCGAATTTTCGAAATTCATCAATTTGACTCAATTTTTTTTTTTTTTAATAAAATTAACAAACTAAATGAATTTCTATTCATTTAAACCATTTTAGAGCAAAAAATAAAGTTTCGAAATTAAGTTCGAATTTTCGAAATTCATTAATTTGACTCGAAATTTAATTTTTTTTAATAAAATTAACAAACTAAATGATTTTCTATTCATTTAAATAATTTTACAGCAACAAATAAAATTTCGAAACTAAGTTCGAATTTTCGAAATTCATTAATTTGACTCAGAAATTTTGTTTTTTTTAATAAAATTAACAAACTAAATGATTTTCTATTCATTTAAACCATTTTAGAGCAAAAAATAAAGTTTCGAAATAAAATTCGAATTTTCGAAATTCATTAATTTGACTCGAAATTTTATTTTTTTAATAAAATTAACAAACTAAATGATTTTCTATTCATTTAAATAATTTTACAGCAACAAATAAAATTTCGAAACTAAGTTCGAATTTTCGAAATTCATTAATTTGACTCAGAAATTTTGTTTTTTTTTTAATAAAATTAACAAACTAAATGAATTTCTATTCATTTAAACCATTTTAGAGCAAAAACTAATATTTCGAAGTTAAGTTCGAAATTTCGATTTCACATTGACTCAAAATGTGAGTTTTTGAAAAATTAACAAACTAAATGAATTTCTATTCATTTAAACCATTTTAGAGCAAAAAGTAAAGTTTCGAAATAAAGTTCGAATTTTCAAAATTCATTAATTTGACTCGAAATTTAATTTTTTTTAATAAAATTAACAAACTAAATGAATTTCTATTCATTTAAATAATTTTACAGCAACAAATAAAGTTTCGAAATAAAGTTCGAATTTTCGAAATTCATTAATTTGACTCAGAAATTTTGTTTTTTTTAATAAAATTAACAAACTAAATGAATTTCTATTCATTTAAACCATTTTAGAGCAAAAAATAAAATTTCGAAATTAAGTTCGAATTTTCGAAATTCATGAATTTGACTCAAAATGTGAGTTTTTGAAAAATTAAGAAAATAAATAATTCTCTTCTTATTTAAACCATTTTAGAGCAAAAAATAAAGTTTCGAAATAAAGTTCGAATTTTCGAAATTCATTAATTTGACTCGAAATTTAATTTTTTTAATAAAATTAACAAACTAAATGAATTTCTATTCATTTAAACCATTTTAGAGCAAAAACTAACATTTCGAAGTTAAGTTCGAATTTTCGAAATTCATAAATTTGACTCGAAATTTGGTTTTTTGACAAAAAAATTACAAACTGAATGATTTTAAACCATTTTAGAGCAATAAATAAATATTCGAAATTAAGTTCGAATTTTCGAAATGCATTGAAATTAAGTTTTTTGACAAACTGAATAAATTTCTTCTGATTTAAATTATTTTAGATTCGAAAAATAAATTCTTTTCCTTTAAATGATTTTAGTTACGAAGTTAAGTTCGAATTTTATGACTTGCCTTAAGTCAAATGAAATATTTTTAATAATTATTTATTATTCACTTGAAATTAGATTCCCGCAACAAGTTGTTTGTTAATCATACAGCATTTACAAGTCGTCTTTATTTCAATATTTTTCAAGAATTACAAAAACTCAAAAAGTAATAATTGTGTCTATCCACGAGTAGAGGCAATGTAGTGACTATTTATAATTTAGTATTTAGTGTATGCATGTTGATTAACAATTATTTGTGTTTATTATTATTTGTTGTTGGTGGTGATGTTTTTGTAATTTATTTACTTTTTATAGGAGAGGCGTATTTGAATTTTTTTTTTTGTTGCTGTTGCTGTTTATTTTGAGAAACACGATGAAGAAAAAAATAAATAGTATAGAAAATAATAAAATATTTGTGCTGTCAAACTATAATTTAAAATTCAACAAATCGTTAAAAGGCATTTCACTAAATCGTAATGAGACAAATCAATTTGTTTAGTCACTACATGTTAAAAAAAAGACGGAGAGGGGGCAGAGGACAGGTTAATCAAATAATTGAATATTAATTCAATAAATATTTTGTTTTCGAAACTTTGTATTTTCGCTAATATTACGTGTATGTTTATCGTAATGAAATTTTTATCAAACAAATAGTATATAATCAATACTAACTACTACAATACAGATTATTTCCTGATAATTTGTTTGAGATGTATAATCTAGACACACTTTAAGTTTTTAATACCAATAATTGATAATATACTTGTAGCTACTTTTAAAAATAAACATTGAAATATACAAATATACATACATACTTGAAGATAAATTTTATATATGTATGAATAATTATATTGTTTTCAAGTGCAACATTCTTTTTAGTTTCAAGGAGCGGTTTTAATCCATAAACATTGTTTTCAATGATATAACCAAGAGCTACTTAGAGATATAAATGAATAATGAATTGCTATTTTTTTTAATGAAAATAGTGTTAAAAAGATATTGTAGGAATAACTTTAGTTTTAAATTAGTTACTAGCCATGAATTTTTTCACTTAGCGACCAATTTGGTGTATGTACATGAATTTGTCTTGTTTGGACACATTTTGTCAATGTTATGTTACAGTCCACACGAGACAAATTCATGTGTGGACAAGAAATTGTCCACTAAGTAAACAAACTGATAACTGGTGTTGTCAACAAAAAACTGCTGATTCAGTGTTGTTGTTTTTTTTCTATTCTTGTTGACGATACATAAATTTGTTCACTTTCTTGTCCACACGTGTATTTGTCTCGTGTGGACAGGAACACTACATTGACAAGAGGTGTCCAAACGCGACAATTTCATGTGCGTATACAAAATTGAAGTCGCATCAGAATGGGGTGCTTAAAAATAAAGGCCTCGAGAATTTAATCACCTTTTGAACTAAATATTACTTTATGTGTTTAAATGATTTTAGAAATGCCTTTTAAGTTAAATTTGCCTTTGAATTATGAAGTTTACAAAATCAAGTTCGAAGTTTCGAAATTCTTTAATTTGCATCAAAAATTGTCTAAATATTGAAATCAAGTTCGAAATGATTTCAGAGCGAAAATTTAAGTATCGAAGATAATTTTGAGTTTTCGAAATCAATTTCGAAGTTACGAAATTCATTAATTTGCATTGAAATTGGTTTCTTTAGTAGAAATATACGATTTTAGAACGAAAAATAATAATTTTTAAGGTAAATTCGATTTTCGAAATTATGTTCGAAATTTCGAAATTCATTAATTTGCATCGAAATTTGTATATTTATTTGAAAAATACGATTTTGGAACGAAAAAGTATAATTTTAAAGTTAAATTCGATTTTCGAAATTATGTTCGAAATTTCGAAATTCATTAATTTGTATCGAAATTTCGATTTTTAAGCCAAACAATCAGGAAAACGAGCAAATTAAACCATTTTGTATCTGCTTAAATGATTTATGTGTCAAAATTTAAATTTCAATATTAATTTCGAATTTTCTTTATAAAGTTCGAATTTTCGAAAATCATTAATTTAGGGTTGCTTTGAATATTTAAATTATTTTAATGCGAAAAATTTGTTTTTTATGTTAAAATCAACTTTCGAAGTTATGTTCGAATTTTCAAAATTTATTAAAATTTCGGTTTTTGAACAAAATAATACAAATAATAATAATTTTCTGCCGCTTTAGAGCATTTTCGAGTGAAAAACTAAGTTTCGAATAATTTAGATTTTTCGAAATCAAGTTCGAATTTTCAAAACTCATTAATTTTAATGTTAATTTGATTTTTTTATGGCGCAATAATAATTTTAATATTTTTAATGAATTTCGTGGCAAAAATTTAAGTTTTGAAGACAATTTCTAGTTTTCGAATTCAAGTTCGAATTTTCAAAACTCATTAATTTGAATGGAAATTTGATTTTTAAAGCAAATAAATAAAAAATCATCTAATTAAATAATTTGTTGATGATTTTCGTGGGAAAATTTAAGTTTTTTAGAGAATTTCGAGTTTTCGAGTTCAAGTTCGAATTTTCGAAACTCATCAATTTCCATTGAAATTTGGTTTTTTAAGCAAATAAATTAAAAAATCATCTAATTAAATATTTTTTTTAATGATTTTCGTGGAAAAATTTAAGTTTTTAAGAGAATTTCGAGTTTTCGAAACTCATTAATTTCTATTGAAATTTGGTTTTTGAAGCAAATAAATAAAAAATAAACAAATTAAATAATTTTTTAATCATTTTCGTGGGAAAATTTTAGTTTTGAAGACAATTTCTAGTTTTCGAATTCAAGTTCGAATTTTCGAAATTCATTAATTTCCATTAAAATTTGGTTTTTAAAGCAAATAAATAAAAAAATCATCTAATTAAATAATTTGTTAATGATTTTCATGAGAAAATTTAAGTTTTGAAGACAATTTCGAGTTTTCGAATTCAAGTTCGAATTTTCGAAATTCGTTAATTTCCATTGAAATTTGATTTTTAAAGCAAATAAATAAAAAAATCATCTAATTAAATAATTTTTTAATGATTTTCATGGGAAAATTTAAGTTTTGAAGACAATTTCGAGTTTTCGAATTCAAGTTCGAATTTTCGAAATTCTTTAATTTGCATTGAAATTTGGTTTTTGAAGCAAATAAATAAAAAAATCATCTAATTAAATAATTTTTTAATGATTTTCGTGGGAAAATTTAAGTTTTATAGACAATTTCGAGTTTTCGAATTCAAGTTCGAATTTTCAAAACTCTTTAATTTGCATTGAAATTTGGTTTTTGAAGCAAATGAATTAAAAAATTAGCAAACTAAATAATTTTTTAATGATTTTCATGGGAAAATTTAAGTTTCTAAGATAATTTCGAGTTTTCGAATTCAAGTTCGAATTTTCGAAATTCATTAATTTCCATTGAAATTTGATTTTCAAAGCAAATAAATAAAAAAATCATCTAATTAAATATATTTTTAATGATTTTCATGGGAAAATTTAAGTTTTGTAGACAATTTATAATTTTCGAATTCAAGTTCGAATTTTCGAAATTCATTAATTTCCATTGAAATTTGGTTTTTAAAGCAAATAAATAAAAAAAATCAACTAATTAAATAATTTTTTAAATCATTTTCGTAGGAAAATTTAAGTTTTTAAGAGAATTTCGAGTTTTCGAATTCAAGTTCGAATTTTCGAAATTCTTTAATTTGCATTGAAATTTGATTTTTAAAGAAAATAAATAAAAAAGTCATCTAATTAAATTATTTCTTAATGATTTTCGTGGGAAAATTTAAGTTTTTTAGAGAATTTCGAGTTTTCGAATTCAAGTTCGAATTTTCGAAATTCATTAATTTGCATTGAAATTTGGGTTTTGAAGCAAATAAATAAAAAATCATCTAATTAAATAATTTTTTATGATTTTCGTGGGATAATTTAAGTTTCTAAGAGAATTTCGAGTTTTCAAACTCAAGTTCGAATTTTCGAAATTCGTCAATTTGCATTGAAATTTTGTTTTTGCAGCAAATGCATGAAAAAATCAACAAATTGAATCATTTTTCTACTAGTTTAAAAGATGTTTGAGCAATCAAAAAGAAAAAGGTTCTTTAAGAGATTCTGATCTGGTATTATCCAGATTTTCTGAGTTCAATTACTCTCTAGGAAATCGTTTTTGCTACAAAAAAGTCTTTATTTTGGATTTAAATGAGATTTCGTGATCGGTTTAGGAGAGGATCCAGTTTGTATGATCGTTTTTAGAGTTGTTTGAGAGATGCTAGTCTGGTTATTCAAAATCAAAGTTTTCCAAAACCAATTTTTATTGGTTTTGGTATAAATAAGATTCCAGGTGTTTGTATTTGGAAATCAAACAAGATTTTTGGTACAAAATAAGTCCTAAGAGTCTGTATTTCGAAATCAAATAAGATTTCGTGAACAGTTTGTGAGAGCATCCAGTTTCTATGATCGTATTTGGAGTTATTTGAGAGATGCTAGTCTGGTTATTCAAAATCAAAGATTTCAAAATTTATTCGAACACCAAGGAACAAATTTTGAAAGTTTCCTTAATAAAAGTATTTTGTTCAAATACTTGATATTTATTTCAATTGAAATACTTTCCAAATAAAACGTTTGTTTCAAATTTAGAATCTTTCTAGTTTTTAGGTTCCCCAATTCTTTTTTGAATACTTTTTTTTACCTTTACTTTTTTGTCTTAAAGCTATTAAAAGCTTATTTTTTTTGGTTAATTTGTTTATAAAACTTATTTTTTGCAATTGTTTTTAAATGACTTTGTATTTGTTTTATTATTTTTTGCTGATAATTTATTATTTGTTTAACTGTCATTGTTAAATTTACCTTATTTATTTAATAAATTTACACAAGTTTCATAAATATTTGTACAACTTATTTAGCAGTTTATATTATTTTTTATTTAATATTTTAAAAGAAAACAAAAAATTTAGTCAAATAACCGTCGCTAGAGACATTTTAATTTATAGTTTATTTGTTTGATAAACACTTGTAAATATTTAAGCACTTTTTTCATTTAATTTTCATACTGTTTTCAAAGAAGGTGTGAAAATTTATTTATTTGTACAACAACGTAGAAAAAATGTAAATGTTTTGAATTTTATATATTTTTTTTATTATTAAAATACAAAAAAAAGTGGGTGGGTGGCAAAATGTTTGTAGAATTTTTAACACTGACTTGTAGTAGTTTTAATTAAATTTTATATTAGAAAAACTGGTTCTTTTTTTTATAAATTGTTTTTTTTTAGTTAAATATTTTTCTTGTTTTTTTTTATTTATGAAATAATTTTTTTAATTTAGTTTTTTTTTAAGTGGCGTGTGTAGGTCTGTTAACGAACGCAGAACACGATCAACTGTAACGGAATATACAAATCCGAACACTGACTTGAGAAAATGTGAACGCGACACTGGCTGGTTGGCTGGCCGGCTGGCTCGATGTCAGCCACACCACACCACCATTAGCGTAAACGCCAGCATGTTGTCACCTAGAAAAACCAGCACACGTTCCATACAACATGATTGTTGCTTGTTCTTGGGCTCTGCTCCTCTATACAAAAAAAAATCCATATGGAAATGTTGTTGTAATAGTCAAATATTTATTTTACACTTCTCTATGCATTTGTTTTTGTTTTAACAGTTTGACAGTTGTCACTTACATTCATACATACAGCCAGCAGAACAAACATTGTGCATTTTCCTATGTTTGTCCTCAAACAACTCTGTTTGCCGCTCTCACAACAACAACAACATTTTCTAACTGCATGCAGTTTCAAACATTTGTTTTATTCACAAGTATGAGTAAGTTTACTAGTGTGTTCCATTTAAAAAAAATGTAGCTCCACTTTTCTGTTATAGTTTAGTTCCAAATGTAATCAATATAGTTATCTCTTTTTTAACTATAGTGCCGCCTGCCCTATTTGCCAGACCATAGAGACACTGCTCTATTCTACAACTCATACCTTGGAATACACCATCAAACATGCTGTAACCTCGTGTTTTATGTATGATCTTTGATAATTCCAAGTCAAACATAAGCCCTCACCATTCAAATGTTTGAAGTTGCAGGCAAAGTTTCTTTAAAAAAAAATAAATATAGTTTTTTTCTTTTCATACTAAATTTTTGATAGTTTTTTGTCATAAATTTTACAGTTTTGTTGGGCTCCCCAACAAAACTATAAAAAAAGCAAATGTATGTATGATAGAATAATAAAAAAACAACTGTTTTTATACGCACCATCAAAAAAGATGGGGAGTATATTGATTTTGTCATTCCGTTTGTAACATATTGAAATATGGGTAGTAGAACCAAGGGTCTTCCAATATGCACTTCCGACTTTTGACAGCAGTCATATTGTTGAAGTTAAATCTGTCGAGTTAGCTGTCATTTGTTCTGTTTGTTTTGCCAAATCTCCTTGGATGGTTATAGCATTCAACAATACCTGCAAATAATAAAATTGTTTGATCAAAATGGGAGTTCTGTTCGGTCAAAGTTCCCAGCGCTTTGCTCAACAAAATTGTCGAATTTGGGACGATACCAATCGACATGAGATCCAAGACAGTCCAATGGATCCCGAAAACGTCACTGTTTTGTGCGGATTTTGGGCTGGTGGCATCATCGGTCCATATTTCTTTGAGATCCTCGTTGGCCAGCACATCACCGTCAACAGCGAACGCTATAGGTCGATGATTACCAACTTCTTTTGACTGAATTGGATGATATGGACAGAACGGTGTTACTTGCCACACAGCTCATGGCACATTAGACATTCTGCACCAGCGAATTGGGGGCATGGTCACCTCACGTGGAGGTGATGTGAACTGGCCAACGATATCGTTGACGCATTTAGACTTTGTCTTGCGATGGTTTCTAAAGTCGCAGGTTTATGAGAATGAGCCACAAACAACATAACCTATGCTATCGGTCCAATTAAGCCGGATACGCTCCACCCTGGGAAGCCTTGAAGACATTTGCACGATAAAACATTTCGATGATAGCTGACTTTGTTTTATTTAAATTTAAAAATAGGAAGCGCATAATGAAAGACAAAAATGTTCGGCTAGATCAGAAAACATAGTTATACTTGCCTAACTCCATCTAGTCTACCTAAAATTTGTCATCGATTTGATGACAATCTAAGAAGTTTTATATTTAACTAGCTGAACCCGGTCCGCGTTGCTGGCCTTTAGAAAACATCTCCTTTATATTGCATCTCGATCTCGATTTTAATATACAGTGTCGGAAAAAGTCGGTAATCCAACCTTCAATGTTAATACATATGGTGGCATTTCGGCTGGTTCCAATGAATTCAAAAATTCAGTAGGACAATTGACGACTTGTTCTTCGTTCAGTACTGTGTCAATCGATTTGTATTTTATTGTTTCGTCAGACACTGCGCCCACAGACCGAAAATCAAAAATCAAAAATTAGAGTGTTACCTGCTAGGCTATTCTGAAGATTCCCTGAAAATTTCATTAAAATCGGTCCTGCCGTTTTTGAGTTCATTCGGAATATACATCCATTTTTATACCCTACACCACCATAGTGGGTATACCGATCGACTTAGAATCACTTTCTGAGTCGATTAAACGATGTCCGTCCGTCCGTCTGATCGGCTGGCTGGCTGTCAATGTAAATCTTGTGCGCAGAGTACGGGTCGCAATTTTGAAGATATTTCGATAAAATTTGGGACATATTATTTTTTCGGCACAAGGACTATTGAAACTGGCTGAAATCGGTCCATTATTTCACCTAGCTCCCATACAAATGACCTCCCGAAATTGGACTTTATCGGTCATAAATGTTTAATTTATATATGTATCTCCACAGATTCCGCTCCAAATAAGTTATATATACACAAAATTCATGTCACCAAATTTTGTTACGATCGGTCCATAATCGGTATACTCACAAAATTCAACATAGTAAACTTTAATATAGACATAAATCACACGACCTAATTTCATGGTGATCGGTCCATAACTGGTCATAGCTCCCATATATGCCCGCTTCCGAAAATCACTTTATCGTGCATAAATCGCTTAAAAATTTTGGTATACTCACAAAATTCAACATAGTAAACTTTAATATAGACATAAATCACACGACCTAATTTCATGGTGATCGGTCCATAATTGGTCATAGCCCCCATATAAGGCCCACTTCGAAAATCACTCACGAATATAAGTTATTGAAATTTTAAAAGAAAAATGTTTTTGTCCTTTTACTTAGTGTAGGGTATTATATGGTCGCGCTTGCTGAAATATGTTTGTATGAGAAAATTCTAAAATCTTCTTTACGAAATCACCGAATGGACCTAATGTGGTATTTTAGGTGTCCAAAACCATATTCAGTAAATTTACTTTCCAATGATACCAGTTTGGAGCTAATCAGTTGGATTGATAGATAGATAGCGATAGCGACTTTCCAACTTTGACAGTTGATGGCAGTCATATTGTTGAAGTTATTGGGTGTATGACTTAAAAATGCTGGATATTTTCAAGTCTTAACCATTGTTAGCTATGACCTTTTCTCATCTTTCTGACAACATAAGAATTTCGAACCAATGGAACTGCTTATCTTTTGAGGCCAAGAACGAATCAGGCCAACTTCGGATAATCTGTTCCAAAGTGAAGCGTATCCCAGAGACAGCGTTCTGCATCGATAGAAACAAATATTAGTCGGGCAGGGCATATAGTCCATATAAGGTGAAAGGAGCAAAACTTCCCAACCACTTCATTCTAAATAGTTTTTAACAGGTATTGCCACATGTGGCCGAGCGTTGTCATGATGGAATATCATGTCTCGCCGCATATTTTGGCCGTTTTTCGGCAAATGCTTGCTTCAAACGAATCCGTTGAGTTCGATACAGGTTCCCTGTCATACTCTGTCCAGATTTCAGCAGCTCATATTAGATAGGACCCTTTTGCTCCCACCAAATACAGAGCATTACCTTAGCGCCATGGAAATTTTGCTTTCTTATCGATTCGGCTGGTTAGCCTGGCTTCATGTACGATTTCATACGCTTCGGGTTATCGTAATGGATCGATTTTTCATCGCATGTAATGATTATGTGCAAAAATGATTTCCGTTTATAGCGTTCAAGCTGCATTTCATACAAACAAAATCGTCTTTCAAAGACTCTCAGCTTCGATTCGTATGGTACCCTAGAATTGCCCTATTTTTGGATGAATCCGTTTAGAAATTCCTGCTTGAGTAGCTCCCAATGATTTTGCAAGCTCTTGTTGAGTTTCACAAGAATCTTCATGGAGTAATGCCTCCAATTCTTGGTCTTCAAACTTTTTTGGCTGGCCTAGGCGATCTCTCACAACTCACAAACCACAATGAAACCGATGAAGCACATTCACCATAATCTTCGTTGAGCAATCGGGGTGCTAGAGCGGCAGTTTTTTTTTTCAGTATCGGAAGAACTTGTCCGTTGATAGTAAACCTGGTTCAGGTAGAAGGAAGAGTCCACATGATGTTTCTAAAGCCAATTAATAGAAAGCATTTTCAAAAGAGCTCCCAACATATCCGTTAGGAAAGCAGTCCGTTTAACTCAGTACTCGGACTATTTGGTACGATACTAGGCTCAAAAAGTTTCTGTTAAAAATTTAAAGGCCAAAGACAAAGCACGGAAATTGAAGTCAAGTTTTATAAAAAAATATACCTCCTGCATAATGGATGACGAAACTTATGTTCTGGGAAATTTTTCGCAGCTTCCGGGTCAATATTTTTATATTGCTGATGCTGGAGGGAATGTTGTGGAAAAGTTTAGGATCCAAAGGCAGAAAATTTTCCTAAAAAGTTCATGGTATGACAAGCAATTTGCAGTTGCGGCAAAAGAAGCCAAACATTTGTTACAAAAGGGCTCTATAAATACCGAAATTTACATTAAGGATTTTTTGCAAAAAAATGCGTCCGCTTATTATACACTTCACCTTCGTGAGAACGGTATATATAAGTTTGTCATTCCGTTTGTAATTTCCACAATATAATTTTCCGACCCTATAAAGTATAGATATTCTGGATCCTTATAGATAGCGGAGTCGATTAAATCAGGTCCGTCTGTCTATCTGCCTGTTGAAATAAATTTTCTGAAGACCCCAGATATATTCGGGATCCAAATCTTCAATAATTCTGTCAGGCATGATTTCGAGAAGTTTCCTATTTAAAATCAGCAAAATCGGTCCACAAATGGCTGAGATATGAGGAAAAAACCAGGACAACCACGATTTTTGACCTATATCTTGATTACTATATGGACAATATGGATATCTAATGATAGATATTGCAAAGACCTTTGCAACGACGTATATAATAAATTGGACCTACAATGGGTCAAAATCGGAAAAACTATTTTTTAACCCGAATTTTTTTACCAAAAAAAAATTAAAAAACCAACATTTTTTTTTAAATTTAAAAAAAAAATATTTAAAAATTACAATATTTAAAATTTGTATTTTGAAGTATAATTTTGTGAAGGGTATAATTAATTTTCAACAATATTTTTTTAGCGAATTGAGGTTTTGTTAACTTTTTTGTTAAAATACATATTTTTTGTTCCAATTAATAAAATGACTTTTAATTTTTTATATAATCACCTATTATTGCCTGTATAATTTCATAATATTTAAAAAAAAATATGTTGTACGATTTTGAGTGACACTCACTCCTTAAAAACTTGAATCTAGAATCTAGTTGAAATTTACCACTAGTATTTTCTAGTAATAGAGAATCGGGTGAACCTGATAAATATGTTGATACAAAATGCACCACAATTTTGTCGCCATATTTTAATTTGGTGGTGGGTATATAAGATTCGGCATAGCCGAACATAACACTCTTACTTGTTTGAAATTGTTTGTGTTTGTTTGCTTGGCTCACTCTCAAAACAACAAACATTTGTGTTTGTACAGCAAAAAAAGAGGAAAACAACAACAACAACATACACTGTATTATTGTGCGTGTGTTTTTGTTTTTTGATGTTGTCATCTTCATACTTGTTTTTTTGTTTTGTTGTTGTTGTTGAATTATTGTTGCTGTTGCTCTGTGGCCATTCGATTACCATATCAAACTTTTGTTTTTTTCATATTTCCCCTTACACATTGCTCCCCCTTAAACACTCGTGCAACTACATACATATGTTTTGGTTGCTGGTTTCTTTCTTCGTTGGATCATCGTCATCGGTTCGGGCAGTTCATTAACACTTTTTATGTTTGTACGTATGTAAATATACACATATGTATATCCTTTTGGTTTGTTTTATCAGTTGTGTATTATATACATACATATTTACTTACATATTTACTGTATTTACTTACTGTATAAGAGATACTTACGTACATATTTATTGTATTATACATGCGTGTTGTAATGCTGCCTGTCCCTCACTCCTTTTTAGTGAAAACTAAAGAAATTTCCATATGTGTGGATGATGATAACCTAAAAATGTAAAGAAAATTTATTAATTCAATTATTAATTTTCAAGTTGTAAAATAAGGAGAACATTTTAAATTGTTTAATTGGAAGGAAATAAAATTTTTCGACAAGATATCGAATCTTACCACTTGCAAATTTATTGAAATTTTGAACTCAGGTTCTCAGTGGTAATACGAAATTTGTTAATAAAACAAAAATTCGTAAAAAAAGGTTGATGGAAAAAATTATTTCGGTGAAAACAAATTTTATTAGTGAAAAAAAAAATTTAATTTGAATAGGAAAAATGAGAAAAGGGAAAAAACTCCCTGTGAATTTTTATTCATAATTGGGCTGTATGTGAAAAAATGTTTGTGAAAAATTTAAAATTTGGAAATTACAAACGGAATGACTCATACAGTTGTTGACAAAACAATGGAAACTTTTCCAAATATTCCATATGTAGCCCAAAATTTAAAATATTTTTTAAAATTTTTAGTATTTTGCTTGTATAGTTTTATTTATATAAACTAACTGAAAAACAAACAACATAGTTAATTATATTCTGAAAAAAGGGAACAAAATTAAAAATATTCACTATTTCGCTACTGACAAAACAATGGAAACTTTTGCAAGAAAGGAGTGTAAAACGAAAATAATATTTAAAAGAACGATGTAAAAAGCATCCTATTTACAGTTATTTTATTTTATTTTTAAATTCTGGTAATTTTTCACAATTTCTTTTTATAAGTTTTTCGCATAATTGAATTTTTTCAAAGTTAACGAAAATGGCTAAAGTTAAGACTTAAAAAATAAAATAATTAACGATTTTAAAGCTGGTTTAAAACAAAAAGTATCTGTGACAAATATTCAATAAATAAAACAGCAGTTTCAAAAATTATAAAGAAATTTCGTGAGACCGGTTCTGTAAAAACTCAACATTTAGGTGGAAGACCTCGTAAGATTACTCCTAGACAAGATAATTTAATAGCAAGAGAGTTCAAGAAATTCCCAAAAATAAATGCTCGAGAGGTTGTTAATAGCCTAAAATTAGAAATAAGTACCCGAACAGTTAGTCACAGGGCAAATGAGGCTGGTCTTGGTTGCTATCGTCCTGTGAAAAAACCACTCATTTCTAAAAAGAACCGTTCTGCTCGTCTACAATTTGCCAGGGATCATTTAAACTGGTCGATACAGACATGGAATACTGTCCTCTTTTCCGACGAATCGAAATACAATTTAAGAGGCAGTGATTTGAGAACATTTGTAAAGGGAAAAAGATTAGATCCAAAGTACACAAATAAGACTGTAAAGTTTGGCGGTGGCAATATTATGGTATGGGGATGTTTTTCAGGGCAAGGTATGATTCCAATTCATATTATAAAAGATACCATGACAGGTATAGGATACAGAACCATATTAAACGATGTTATGTATCCATACGCTGAGGAAAATATGCCCCTAATTTGGAGATTCCAACACCACAACGACCCGAAACACACCTCTACGAGGTACGTGTTTTAAAGTGGCCTGTCCAATCGCCAGATCTCAATCTCATAGAAAATCTATGGGAAATTGTAGATCGTAAAATAAGGACCCAAAATTACACCAGGAAGGAAGATTTATCGGAGGCGGTTATAAGGGAATGGCAAAATATTTCAAAGGAGACCATTGACTCTTTAATTGGTTCAGTGCATCGTAGATGTGTAGCAGTTATAAAAAATAAGGGATACCCAACAAAATATTGAATTATTGCAAAGTGTAGACCATATTTGTTAAAATAATACCTAAGTTTCCATTGTTTTGTCAATGCCGTAATAAAGAAATCTTTTAATTTTGATTTCTCATTTTTAGAATTTTATTATGTCCTTTGTTTTTTGTTAAATTAAGTTAATAAAAGTATACAAATAAAATATTACAAAAATGTTAAAATTTTCTAAAAAATTATTTCAGATTTTAGGCCACTAATGAAATATTTTGAAAAGTTTCCATTGTTTTGTCACTCATGGAGAATTCAATTCTGTTTTAACAAGATCCCATTTTGATTTTGGTTCCTAAACTTTTCATTTCATATTTTTTTTTTTTTGTATAAAATTTGACTTCAATTTCCGTGCTCTGTCAGCAACTTTTTGAGTCTTGTATGTTTTTAAACCTGCATTGGCTTTAACTTTTCGTACCAAATAGTCCGAGTACTGAGATAACCGGACGTGTTGGGAGATCTTTTCAAAATGCTTTTGTCTATTTTTCAAAAATATATATACATAACTTTTGACAATTAAAAAATTCATGGAATAGTTTTTTGAAAAATATAACAAAAATAGTTTTTTATTGCGTTTTTCCAAAGATACAAATTATTCAATTGAAATTAAACTTTTATTTATGAATAGTTTTTAATAAAATTTTACAGTTATATAGAGTTTGCCATTGAAAATGGAAAACTAAAAACAAATTTTGAAATTTGTAAGCAATTCCCAAAAAAGTGTTGAAAAATCCCAAAAATGTTTTTAGGCTATAATATCCATACTAAAGGCGGGGTTATCGAAACTCTTTACAAAACAATTAAAAACATATTTGGCCATCTAAACTGGGTTACTACATTTTGATGTCGAGTATGCGATTTGATAATTTTTGCCCTAAAGTTGAATTTTAGATAAAAAATAGGCGTTTTTGGATGGACCTGATTCCCTCGGTATTAACAATTTTCAAATTTTTTTTCCATTTAAAATATTTAATGTAAAGTTAGCTTTTCAAAAAGTATAAATTCCTAATACATCTTTTTAGAAATTTTTTAGATAACTTAAAATGAAAAAAAGTACTTCTTTCTCAAAAACTAGCGAAAATCGATTTTTTAAAAATTTTAAATTCAAATGCATATAACTTTTGAGTCAGTCAGGATTTTGTAAAGCTTAATAATTAAATATTTTTCCATTGATTTTTATTAGTTTGGGTAAATGTGTGTAGTTTGAGCAAGTCATGCTTATTATAGCACAATATTAGAACACGATTTTCATAGTATTTTTTAATATTTAACCAGAATTTATTCTGGTTCATTCCTGTTTTCACTTTCTTCAAGTTTTCGAATGTGTTCTTATTATTAATTTTACAGAAAAATTGTCATTAAATTAATTTCAAAATGTCTTTATTAATCCTAAGTTATCGTGTTGAAAAACGTCTTGCTCTTCCTTGAATAGGCCAGATTACCTGTTCCAAGTTATAGGTTTTAATAATTACTATTTACATATAAATTTCATAATCGTTATATTTATCTTAAAATGGCCCTAAATTGAAAATCTTTAAAAAATCTTGTAAAATTTTCTTATATGATAAATTTAAACAAAAAATAAAAAAAACTTAAACAACAACACTTGACTCATCTAATTAATTTAAACTTATGATCATTGTGTACGAGTTTATTCAATTCTATTAATTTAGTTTTTTTTCATCTTCTAAATTTATTTTTATTTTCAAATTGTTTTTAGTTTTTAGTCTTTAAAACAAATATTCTAAAAATAAACCAGCAATTTCTCATTTCTTTTTTAAATTCGTTTATTCGAGGGTTTTTTTTATTGACTTCTGGCTTCGATTACTGTTGGTTGGTTGGTAGGTTGGTGTATTGACATTTTGATGCAAATTGAAAATTTAAAAAAAAAAATAACAAAACACTCCTTGCAAAATTGTTGTTTTAGTATAAATGCAAATAAATATACACTTAAGCATACAAAAACACACCTTCACATATGCAAGTTTTGCTTATGCATGCATTGTTTTGTTGAATTGGTTGTTATTGTTATTTCTGGCGAGGTGTCTTTTTAAATCAGTGATCGGCATAGAGAGAAAATGGAATATGCATTATAATAACATGATATGCTCTTTATTTCTTGGTGGCAATTTCATATTTGCTAATTTTTATAAACTTCGTTGAGATCCGATCATTTTCGGTTCCTGTTGGTTACCAGAGCCCATCACTGATCTTTATAAATACAACTGCAAACATTGTTTAACGTTTGTTATATTTTACATATTTAAATGTTGTTGTTTTTGTTGCTGTGTTTATTGTATTTGATTTAAGAGCATTTCACTAATATGTTGTTTTTATTTGTAGTTGCTGTTAAGGCGACACTTTAGCCAAGTGGCAAATGTGAGTGAAAATAAGAGTTGTTTTTTTTCTTTGTTAGTATCGGGGGTTTTTGTAATGGGTACCAAGTAATTGTGATTCGTTAAAGGGACTTAATTTAAAGTCCAATTGTAACTTCAATCGTAGGTCCTTTTAAAGTCATATCTTAGCTTCGATCGTGGGTCTTTTAAAAGTCCAATTTCATCTTCAATCTTAGGTCTTTTTATAGTCCAATTTTAGTTTCAGTCGTAGGTCTTTTTAAAGTTTAATTTTAGCTTCAATCATAGGACTTTTTACCGTCCACATTTAGCTTCAATCTTAGGTCTTTTTAAACTACAATTTTAGCTTCAATCCTAGGTCTTTTTAAAGTACAAATTTAGCTTCAATCGTAGAACTTTTTATAGTCCAAATTTTGCTTCAATCTTAGGACTTTTTATAGTTGAAATGTAGCTTCAATCTTAGGTACTTTTAAAGTCCAAATTTAGCTTCAATCGTAGATCTTTTTATAGTCCAATTTTAGCTTCAATCTTAAGTCTTTTTACAGTCCAAATTTAGCTTCAATCGTTGGTCTTTTTAAAGTCCAAATTTAGCTTCAATCGTACGTCATTTTATTGTCCAATTTTAGCTTCAATCGTAGGTCTTTTTATAGTTCAATTTTAGCTTCAATCGTAGGTCTTTTTATAGTCCAATTTTAGCTTCAATCCTAGGTCTTTTTAAAGTCCAAATTTAGCTTCAATCGTAGAACTTTTTATAGTCCAATTTTACCTTCAATCTTAGGTCGTTTTACAGTCCAAATTTAGCTTCAATCTTAGGACTTTTTATAGTTCAAATTTAGCTTTAATCTGAGGTCTTTTTAAAGTCCAATTTTAGATTCAGTCGTTGGTATTTTTATAGTCCAATTTTAGCTTCAATCTTAGGTCCTCTTATAGTCCAATTTTAGCTTCAATCGTAGGTCTTCTTATAGTCCATTTTTAGCTTCAGTCTTACATCTTTTTATAGTTCAATTTTAGCTTCGATTGTAGGTCTTTTTAAAGTCCAATTTTAGCTTCAATCTTAAGTCTCTTTATAGTCCAATTTTAATTTCAATCGTAGGTCTTTTTACAGGCCAAATTTAGCTTCAATCGTATGTCATTTTATAGTCCAATTTTAGCTTCAATCGGAGGTCTTTTTATAGACCAATTTTAGCTTCAATCCTAGGTCTTTTTATAGTCCAATTTTAGCTTCAATCGTAGGTCTTTTTATAGTCCAATTTTAGCTTCAATCCTAGGTCTTTTTAAAGTCCAATTTTAGCTTCAACCGTAGGTCTTTTTACAGTCCAAATTTAGCTTCAATCGTATGTCATTTTATAGTCCAATTTTAGCTTCAATCGTAGGCCTTTTATAGTCGAATTTTAGCTTCAATCGTAGGTCTTTTTTCAGTCCAATTTTATCTTCAATCCTAGGTCTTTTTAAAGTCCAAATTTAGCTTCAATCTTAGGACTTTTTATAGTGGAAATTTAGCTTCAATCTTAGGTCTTTTTATAGTCCAAATTTAACTTCAATCGTAGGTCTTTTTACATTCCAAATTTAGCTTCAATCTTAGGTCTTTTTAAAGTCCTATTTTAGTTTCAATATTAGGTTTTTTTAAACTACAATTTTAAGTTCAATCGTAAGTTTTTTTTTTTCATAAAATGTAGAGCTGTGTGCTACCTATTGAAAAGTAATCGAATACTTAAAACTTTTCTAAAAAACTAATCAGCACTAACTAACTTAAATGCAGAAATTACACTAACTACAAAACATTAAATAACGCATAGTAAATTCATGTATAAAAATGTATCTAAATGCCGGGCGCGTCACTGTCACATTGACTCCTCTTTACTACTTATTGGAACTACTACGACGAGTATTCTGTACTATTGCTGCTGTTGCTGCTGCTATAGCCTCAATTGATGATGATGATATACCTACAAGAATGCTATATAGATTTTTTTTTTTATTTTATTTAATTTCATTTCTTTTTTTCTTCTGCTATTATTGGCAGTTGTTAAAGAAAAAAAATCGTATTTAAGCAGAATTGAATAAAATAAATAAAATATATTAAAATAATGAAGAAACCAGCAACAACAGAGAATATTTTACTTGTGATGACTAAAAATTTTATATAAATAGTTAAATCAATACAAATATGGAGTTTTGTTTTGTTATAATTTTTTGCTTTTTCATGTTTGTTGCAAGAAAAATTAGTTTAAAACTGAATTCATATGATGTAGGCCATGTTATATGGAAATACACGGGGAATAAGGGTATTAAAAGAAAATGTAGACTGTCTTATAGAGTCTTAGATTAGCTTCAATTGTAGGTCTTTATACAGTCCTAGATTAGCTTAAATTCTAGGTCTTTCTACAGTCTTAGATTAGCTTCAATTGTAGGTCTTTATACAGTCTTACATTAGCTTCAATTGTAGGTCTTTATACAGTCTTAGATAAGCTTCAATTGCAGGTCTTTATACAGTCCTAGATTAGCTTAAATTCTTGGTCTTTATACAGTTTGATTAGCTTCAGTTGTAGGTCTTTATACAGTCTTAGATTAGCTTCAATTGTAGGTCTTTATACAGTCTTTGATTAGCTTCAATTCTAGGTCTTTCTACAGTCTTAGATTAGCTTCAATTATAGGTCTTTATTCAGTCTTAGATTACCTTCAATTATAGGTCTTTATATAGTCTTAGATTAGATTCAATTGTAGGTCTTTATATAGTCTTAGATTAGCTTCAATTGTAGGTCTTTGTACAGTCTTAGATTAGTTCCAATTAAAGGTCTTTATACAGTCTTAGATTAGTTCCAATTAAAGGTCTTTATACAGTCTTATATTAGCTCCAATTGTAGGTCTTTATACAGTCTTATATTAGCTATAATTGAAGACCTTTATACAGTCTTAGATTAGCTTCAATTGTAGGTCTTAGATTATCTTCAATTGTAGGTCTTTATACAGTCTTAGATTAGCTTCAATTATAGGTCTTTATACAGTCTTTGATTAGCTTCAATTGCAGTCTTAGATTAGCTTGAATGGAAGGACTTTATTCAGTCTTAGATTAGCTTCAATTGTAGGTCTTTCTACAGTCTTAGATTAGCTTCATTTGTAGGTCTTTCTACAGTCCTGAATTAGCTCCACTTCAAGGTCTTTATACAGTCTTAGATTAGCTTCAATTGTAGGTCTTTATACAGTCTTAGATTAGCTTCAATTACAGGTCTTTATACAGTCTTATATTAGCTTCAATTACAGGTCTTTATACAGTCTTATATTAGCTTCATTTGTAGGTCTTTATACAGTCTTAGATTAGCTTCAATTGCAGGTCTTTATACAGTCCTAGATTAGCTTCAATTACAGGTCTTTATACAGTCCTAGATTAGCTTCAATTACAGGTCTTTATTCAATCTTGGATTAGCTCCAATTAAAGGTCTTTATACAGTCTTAGATTAGTTCCAATTAAAGTATTTATACAGTATTTTATTAGCTTCAATTGTAGGTATTTATACAGTCATAGATTAGCTCCACTTCAAGGTCTTTATACAGTCTTAGATTAGCTTCAATTGTAGGTCTTTATACAGTCTTTGATTAGCTTCAATTGCAGGTCTTTATTTAGTCTTAGATTAGCTTCAATTGTAGGTCTTTATACAGTCTTTTTTATCTTAATTCGTACGACTTTAACATTATTTCTCTCACTGCATGCACTACACTTCAATATACATATGTACGTACAACATTGATACAATGATTCCATCATGTCTACTACCTGGATGGCTTCCTCTACTCATCTTAATGTAAACAATTTTAATTCTTGTAATAAGCTTGCATTTTTTTAGTTTTTTTTTTTTTGTTCTTTTCTGTACAACAATTTTTGCTATATTTTGCTGTTACTTGTGCTTCTTAGGAAGAGGAAAAATTCTTGTTCTGAAAACTTCATTTATGGATTTGTTTTCATTTGTAAAATGAGTTTGTCAACATTCAATTGTCTAAAAACGGTTAGACTCAGCACCATATCGGTTAGACGACTCCTCAGTGCCGGAGTGAGTGAATTTTACCACAAAATCTGAAACGAAACGAAACCAAACCAAAAGAAAATCTGTGTAAGTGTGTCGCTCTCGTAATTGTTGCTACTCCCATATATTGATTTTCCATTTGAATTATATGCCGTTTTTTTCTTTCTTCTTCTGTCTTCTGTCTTATTGGAGTTCAATTCTTAAGCTTGATTGGGTTCTTGTGTTTTGAGCAAACTTAATAAACAGAGTGAAAACAACAATGATCTGTTCATAGTCATGCTGACTTGAATGATGACGATTATATTTCTTTTTGTGTGTTTTTTCTAGACTCAGTTACTAAGTGGGTTGATGACAATGTTTTCTTACATGATTTTGTAAATTTTTGTTCTCCTTTTTTTTCGTGTAAAGCAGACATAAATATGACACCTTTATGTTATTGGGTTGATGGCTTGGAATTGATGCGTTTTTTCAACGATTATGTCTTGCTGAATAAGAAAATCTTAAAAATCTTTATAAAGTCATATCATCTTTATCATCAATCATAGGTATTTATTCAGTCATATTATAGCTTCAATCGTAGATCTTTCTTCAGTCATATTTTATCATCAATCAATGGTTTATTCAGTCCTATTTTTTCTTCGATTATAGGGATTAATTCATTCATAGTTTAGCTGCAATTGAAGACTCAAAGGTAGATCTTTATTCAGTCCTTTTTTAGTTCCATAGTAGATAGTTATGTAGTCCAATAATTGCTTCAATAATAGGTCATTATACAGCCAAGTTTTAGCTTCAATCGCAGAAATTTATTCAGTCATATTTTAGCTTGAATCATAAGAATTTATTCAGTCATTTGAACTTCAATCGTAGGTCTGTTTCAGTCTTATTTAAGCGTCAATCATAGGTGTTTATTCAGTCATATTTTAGCTTCAGTCGTAGATCTTTGTTCAGTCATATATCAGCTTCAGTCGTAGGTCTTTATTCAGTCTTATTTTGGTTTCAATCGTAGGTCTTTATTCAGTCATGTTTTAGCTTCAATCATCGATCTTTATTCAGTCATATTTGAGCTTTAATCGTAGGTCTTTATTCAGTCATATTTCAACTTCAATCAAAGGGTTTGTTCAGTCATATTTTAGCTTCAATCATAGGACTTTATTTAGTCATATTTTAGATTCAATTGTAGATCATCATTCAGTCATATTTTAGCTTCAATAGTAGGTCTTTGTGTAGTCCTATATTTGCATTAATCCCAACTCATTCTACAGTCATATTTTAGCTTCAATCATTAGTCATCTTTCAGCTTTAATCCATGATTTTTATTCCGTCATATTTTAACTTAATCATAAGTCTTTATTATTGAAGCTAAAATTAGAGTTTAAAAAGACCTACGATTGAAGCTGCAGTTGTACTTTAAAAAGATCTACGATTGTAGCTAAAATTTAACTTTAAAATGACCTACGATTAAAGTCAAAATTGGACTTTAAAAAGACCAATGATTGAAGTCAAAATTGGACTTTAAAAGTCCAAAGATTGAAGCCAAAATTGGACTTAAAAAAGACCCAGGTTTGAATCTAAAATTGGACTTTAAAATGACCTACGATTGAATTCAAAATTAAACTTTAAAACGCCCAAAGATTGAAGCCAAAATTGGACTTTAAAAAACCTAAGATTGATGGTAAAATTGGACTTTAAAAAGACCTACGATTGAAACCAAAATTGGACTTAAAAAAGACCCAGGTTTGAATCTAAAATTGGACTTTAAAATGACCTACGATTGAATTCAAAATTAAACTTTAAAACGCCCAAAGATTGAAGCCAAAATTGGACTTTAAAAAACCTAAGATTGATGGTAAAATTGGACTTTAAAAAGACCTTCGATTGAAGCCAAAATTGGACTTAAAAAAGACCCAGGTTTGAATCTAAAATTGGACTTTAAAAAGCCCAAAGATTGAAGCCAAAATTGGACTATAAAAAGTCCTACGACTGATGCCAAAATTTAACTTTAAAAAGACCTACGATTGAAGCCAAAATTGGACTTTAAAAAGTCCTACGATTCAAGACAAGATTTTACTTTAAAAAGCCCAAAGAATGAAGATAAAATTGGACTATAAAACGACCCACGATTGAAGTCAAAAATAAATTTTAAAAATACCTACGATTGAAGCTAAAATTGTGCTTTAAGAAGACCTTTGATGGATGATAAAATAGGACTTTAAAAAAACCTACGATTGAAGCTAAACTTGGACTTTATGAAGACCTTTGATTGAAGCTAAAATTGGATTTCAAAAAGACCTACGATTAAAGCTAAACTTGGACTTTATGAAGACCTTTGATTGATGCTAAAATTGGACTTGAAAAAGACCTACGATTAAATCCAAAATTAAACTTTAAAACGCCCAAAGATTGAAGCTAAAATTGGACTTTAAAAAGACCTACGATTGATGGTAAAATTGGACTTTAAAAAGACCTCCGATTGAAACCAAAATTAAACTTTAATAAAAAGCCCAAAGATTGAAGCCAAAATTGGACTTTAAAAAGACCTACGATTGATGGTAAAATTGGACTTTAAAAAGACCTACGATTGAAGCCAAAATTGGACTTAAACCCAGGTTTGAATCTAAAATTGGACTTTAAAAAGACCTATGATTGAATTGGACTTAAAATAGACCCAGGTTTGGATCTAAAATTGGACTTTAAAAAGACCTTCGATTGAATCCAAAATTGGACTTAAAAAAGACCCAGGTTTGAATCTAAAATTGGACTTTAAAAAGACGTACGATTGAATCCAAAAATTAAACTTTAAAAAGCCCAAAGACCTACGATTGAAGCTAAAATTGGACTTTAAAAATACCTATGGTTGAAGCTAAGATTGGACTATAAAACGACCTACGATTGAAGTCAAAAATAAACTTTAAAAAGACCTACGATTGAAGATAAAATTGTGCTTTAAGAAGACCTTTGATTGATGCTAAAATTGGACTTTAAAAATACCTACAATTGAAGCTAAACTTGGACTTTATGAAGACCTTTGATTGAAGCTAAAAAGACCTATGATTGAAGCTAAGATTCTAAAAATACCTTCAATTGAAACCTAAATTTGACTTAAAAAAGACTTAGAATTAAAGCTAAAATTGGAATTTCTTATAAATTTAGGTGAAAGGCCTGACTAAAATAGTTTACTAAGTTTTTTGGTCATGTTTTCTTAGATATTTAATATGTCTAACAACTGTGGTATTTAAAACTAATGTTTTATTTCTTGTATTTCAATACATTATTTGAATACAAAATGCACTTGTCATTGTCACATCATTATGAGTTTGACAAAAAAAAATCCACGTTTTTTCTGTTGTTATTTTACACAATTACTGCAATTGCAAGCCAAGTTTAGACAAACAAGTTAAATGTGGACACATTTTTGTTAAATGTTTTCTACTTCTATAACCATGGCTTAAAGTTTAAAGACAAGGTCTTCTTAACTCACCATTGTTATTTAACCAAAAATGGTCATAAACATTTCAAATAACTAAAAGATATTTCAAATTGAAATTTTCTGTTATTTAAGAAAAATAACATTTGATTTCAAGCCACATAAGTACTGAAATCAAAGATTAAAATTCATTATTTTTTGTTTTTTGTGTTGTGAAATGAAATCCAATAATAAATTTATGAAGTGTTAAAATATATTTAATACTTATTTTCTAATAGAAAATGATTACGCAAGTTTAAGTGCTGTGTTCTATATTACTTGGAATGTATTTATTTTTTATGACTTTCGAATATTCTATATTTTTATTGGTTTTTAAACTGATAGCCTTTTGGCAACCTTTTCTAATCTAAAATACTGTTTGCCACTGCCACTCTTGCTGCTGCTGATGTCTTAAAATTGGAATAAACATCTTTATATTTTATTTTATTTTGTTGCTGTTGTTGTTGTTTTTCCTTCAATATTCTCAATTTTTAATGAACATATTTCAAAAACCTTAATAAATACAAAAAAAAAGGAAAAAAAAACTGTTATTTTGAAATAAACATGTACTTTAAGCTGATAAGAATAAAATAAATGAAAAATTGTGAAACTAAGAAGCACGATGACTGACTGACTGAAGAAGTGGCAACAACAAAAATCATTAAATCATTAAAATGAATATTAAATGATGATGTTGAACTTTGGCACCCTTTCGAAAGCAAATAACAAGAAATAATAAATACAGATTGAAGTCTCTGAAATGAAGTTGAAGCCACATTAACTAAATAAACACAACAACTAACAGATAACAGAGAAATTAATTTCGATTTTTTGTTTTTCATACTCAATGTGTCAGTTAATTTAGGTTTTAAGTGGCTCTAAGAGACAAGATTAAATTTCAATATTTAGGATAATGTGTTTTTATGGTTTGGCCGAATTACTTACTTTAGAAAACGAAATGTTAGGAAATCTTTAAATAAGTTTTCCTTATCTAATAGAGAGTGGTTAAGGCTACTGATAAAAATTACAATTTAGTTATAATACCGTCATAGTTTGGTTTCAATCTTAAGACTTTTTAAAGTTAAATTTTGGCTGCAATCGTAGGATTTTTTAAAATCCAATTTTGGGTTCAATCGTAGGTCTTTTTAACATTAAATTTTAGCTTCAATTGCAGGACTTTTTAAAGTCCAAATTTAGCTTCACACGTAGGACTTTTAAAGTTAAATTTTGGCTTCAATCATAGGTCATTTTAAAGTTCAATTTTAGTTTAATCATAGGTCTTCTTTAAGTTCAATTTTAGCTGCAATTGTAGGTCTTTTTAAAATCCAATTTTAGCTTCAATAGTAGATCTTTTTAAAGTTCAATTTTGGCTTCAATCTTTGGGCTTTTTAAAGTCAACTTTTGGCTTCAATCATAGGTCTTTTTAAAATTAAATTTTAGCTTCAATCGTAGGTCTTTTTAAAGCTAAATTTTGGCTTCAATAGTAGGTCTTTTTAAAGTCCAATTTTGGCTTCAATCGTAGGTCTTTTTAAAGTCAAATTTTAGCTTCAATCATAGGTCTTCTTTAAGTTCAATTTTAGCTGCAATTGTAGGTCTTTTTAAAATCCAATTTTAGCTTCAATCGTAGGTATTTTTAAAGTCTTTTTAATGTTAAATTTTAGCTTCAATCGTAGGTCGTTTTAAAGTTAAATTTTAGCTTCAATTGTAGGTATTTTTAAAGTCCAATTTTGGCTTCAATCGTACGTCTTTTTAAAGCTAAATTTTGGCTTCAATCATAGGTCTTCTTTAAGTTCAATTTTAGCTGCAATCGTAGGTCTTTTTGAACTCCAATTTTAGCTTCAATAGTAGATCTTTTTAAAGTCAAATTTTGGCTTCAATTGTAGGTACTTTTAAAGTCCAATTTTGGCTTCAATCGTATGACTTTTTAAAGTTAAATTTTGACTGCAATCGTAGGTCTTTTTGAAGTCGAATCTTGGCTTCTATCGTAGGCGTTTTAAAGTTAAATTTTAGCTTTAATCGTAGGTCTTTTTAAAGTTACATTTTAACTTCAATCGTAGGTCTTTTTGAAGTTTAATCTTGGCTTCAATCGTAGGCGTTTTAAAGTTAAATTTTGGCTTCAATCATAGGTCTTCTTTAAGTTCAATTTTAGCTGCAATCGTAGGTCTTTTTGAACTCCAATTTTAGCTTCAATAGTAGATATTTTTAAAGTTAAATTTTGGCTTCAATCTTTGGACTTTTTAAAGTCAAATTTTGGCTTCAATCATAGGTCTTTTTAAAATCCAATTTTAGCTTCAATCATAGGCCTTTTTAAAGTCCAATTTTAGCTTCAATCGTAGGGGTTTTAAAGTCCAATTTTAGCTTCAATCTTAGGTCTTTTTAAAGTACAATTTTAGCTTCAATCGTAGGTCTTTTTAAAGTCCAATTTTAGCTTGAATCTTAGGTCTTTTTAAAGTCCAATTTTAGCTTCAATCTTAGACCTTTTTAAAGTCCAATTTTAGCGTCAGTCTTAGTCCTTTTTAAAGTCCAATTTTAGCTTCAATCGTAGATCTGTTTAAAGTCCAATTTTAGCTTCCATCGTAGGTCTTTTTAAGTTGAAATTTTAGCTTCAATCGTAAGTTTTTTAAAGTCCATTTTTTAACATGGATCTTAGATCTTTTTAAACTCAAATTTTTACATGGATTTTAGATACTTTTAAAGTTGAATTTTAGCTTCAATGATAGGTCTTTTTACAGTCAAATTTAAGTTTTATCGTGGGTTTTTTTATAGTCAAATTTTAGTTGAATCGTTTGTTTTTTAAGGTCCAATTTTAGCTTTAATCAAAGGTCTTTTTAAACTCAAATTTTAGCTTCATTCGTTCGTCTTTATACAATCCAATTTTATCTTCAATCTCAGGTCTTTTTTATGTCTAATTTTAGGTTCAATCGCAGGTATTTTTAAAGTCCAATTTTAGCTTCAATCGCAGGTCTTTTTAAAGTCCAATTTTAGCTTCAACAATAGGTCTTTTTTAAACTCAAATCATTGTACTTTCTACAGTCACATTTTAGCTTTTAATCATATGATCTGATTTCTATGATTTGTTTAAACGTTTCCCAAAGGTTTTTTATATTTTTGTTTTTTACTTTTTAAATATATTCCTCATATTAATTAGTTTCGAACAATTGCGAATGTGACATTTTTTGTGGTCATTTGTTTATTGCCTACTCTTATCATTTCTAGAACTTTTTTGTTTAACACAATTTTTATATGGTTGTTTTTTCATTTTGTTTATGTGGTATTTTATTTTATTGAAATATTCCAGAAATGTTTTAATTCCATTTCATTTTATTTCTTTTCTTTGTGGCGATAACACCATCTGGCTTAAACTCAAACTCTGCCATATAGATTTCTTTAGTCCGCTTCGATTTTATTTTGCTTTGTAATTAAATTTAAATAAATAGACACTTTGCATTAGTTATTAAATGATTTATAATAAAAAAATTTTGTTTTTAAGTTTAAAAAGTAAATTTATTCAATTTTAATTAATATTTAAATTGAACCAATCGCGAGAGATTTTTCATAATTACAATTTATTATTCGTAATTACAATTTATGTCCATTTAAACGTAGATAAAACTTGTTTCCTTCACTTTTAGCAAACAAATTGTTTCATTTATTTTTTATATAAATTTACAGTGGATACTCGTTAAACGGGAATGATAAGATTACACAAACTGAATTTTCGTTTGAGCTGAGAAAGTGAGTGGCTTTCAGGCCGGGTTATTACAGAATACCTTCTCGCGAATAAGAGCGAATTAGATAAATAAACAGATCAGAATTTGCCTTGGAATATTTTAGGATATTCTTTTAAAAATGTAATAAATCTTGCTATTATATTTTAGATGTTTTCTAATATTTTTATTTCTTACAAAATCTATCTCTTCAGGCCGTTAAATGAGTCTTTAGTTTTTAAAATTCTATTTCTATTTATTTCTGCAAAAATTTCTAATAATTTTTTTTTTATTTTTTTTTAAATGTATTTTGTAGTTTTCATTCAGATGTCTACAATTTACAAGACAGATTAGTGGAAAAATTGTAACACCTGTTAACTATGTTCTTGTTACTCGTATTTATTTCTTTGCTCATATTAATTATTGTATTAAATATTAACATCTGGATTTTATGTTAATTACTTTATAACAGCAGTGCTAAACATATGTAAATTATTTATACAAAATAACTGGTATTACTCGATATTACTTGCATTAAAAACGTCATAAGTTATAAAGAAACTTTGCAAATCTGGCCTTAGGATTAATTTTAAAAGTATTGCTAGTTTAGCCATAATTTAAATTTTTAATAAATTTAATTGAAAATTACCATTTTTATTATTCGTTTAGAGCAAAAGTTTTTAAAATTCACATAGTTAAGTTATCATAAAATAATCTAAACGATTAAAGGCGATAAAACTGCTGTTTGCACAATGGGGCAGAATGAAAATGTATGACTATTGACACTAAAATTTAACGTTAAAAATACCTAAGATTGGAGCTAAAATTGGACTTTAAAAATACCTACGACTGAAGCTAAAATTGGACTTTAAACAGATCTTTATTTGAAGCTAAAATTTAACTTTAAAAAGACTTACTACTGAAGCTAAAATTAGACTACTTAATGATCTTCGATTGAAGCTAAAATTGGACTTTAAAAAGACATATTATTGAAGCTAAATTTGGACTACTGAAAGATATTCGATTGAAGCTACAATTAGATTTTCAAAAAATATTTGATTGAAGCTAAAGTTGGACTTAAAAATGATATATGATTGAAGCTAAAATGTGGCTTTAAAAAGACCTGAGATTGATGCTAACATGTGGCTTTAAAAAGACCTACGATTGAAGCTAAAATTGGACATTCAAAAGACCTGCGATCAGCGCTACAATTGAACTTTAAAAAGACCTTCGATTGATGTAAAAATTGGATTCTAAAAAGACCTACGATTGAAGCTAAAATTGGACTTTAAAAAGACCTACGATTGAAGCTAAAATTGGACTTTAAAAAGACCTACGATTGAAGCTAAAATTGGACTTCAAACAGACCTACGATTGAAGCTAAAATTTGGCTTTAAAAAGACTTGCGATTGAAGTAAAATTAGACTTTGAAAAGACCCACGATAGGACATTCAAAAGACCTGCGATCAGCTTTACAATTGGACTTTAAAAAGACCTACGATTGAAGCTAAAATTGGACTTTAAAAAGACCTATGATTGATGCTAAAATTGAACTTTAAAAAGACCTACAATTGATGCTAAAATTGGACTTTAAAAAGACCTACGATTGATGCTAAAATTGGACTTTAAAAAGACCTACGATTGAAGCTAAAATTGGAATTTAAAAAAACCTACGATTGAAGCTAAAATTGGACTTTAAAAAGACCTACGATTGAAGCTAAAATTGGACTTTAAAAAGACCTATGATTGATGCTAAAATTGAACTTTAAAAAGACCTACGATTGATGCTAAAATTGGACTTTAAAAAGACCTACGATTGAAGCTAAAATTGGACTTTAAAAAGACCTACGATTGAAGCTAAAATTGGACTTTAAAAAGACCTATGATTGATGCTAAAATTGAACTTTAAAAAGACCTACGATTGAAGCTAAAATTGGACTTTAAAAAGACCTACAATTGAAGTTAAAATTGGACTTTAAAAAGACCTTCGATTGAAGCTAAAATTGGACTTTAAAAAGACCAACGATTGAAGCTAAAATTGGACTTTAAAAAGACCAACGATTGAAGCTAAAATTGGCCTTTAAAAAGACCTGTGATTGAAGCTAAAATTCGACTTTAAAAAGAACTATGATTGAAGCTAAAATTGGACTTCAAACAGACCTACGATTGAAGCTGAAATTTGGCTTTAAAAAGACTTGCGATTGAAGGTAAAATTGGACTTTAAAAAGACCTACGATTGAATATAAAATTGGACTTCAAACAGACCTACGATTGAAGCTAAAATTTGGCTTTAAAAAGACTTGCGATTGAAGGTAAAATTAGACTTTGAAAAGACCCACGATAGGACTTTAAAAGACCTAAAATTAGACTTTAGAAAGACCTACAATTGAAGTTAAAATTGAACTTTAAAAAGATATACGACTGAAGTTAAAATTGGATCTACGATTAAAGTTAAAATTAGACTTTCAAAAGATCGGCAGTTGAAGCTAAAATTGGACTTTAAAAAGAACTACGATTGAAGCTTAAACTTAACTTTAAAGAGATCTGTTGTTGCAGCTAGAATTGGACGTTAAAAAGGTCTTCGATTGAAGTTTACATCGGACTTTAATAAGACCTAAGATTGATGCTAATATTGGGCTTTAAAAAAAATTCGATTGAAGCAATTTAACGTTGAACTACATTGAAGTTAAATGGAACTTTAAAAACACCTACGCAATTCAAGCTAAAGGTGGACTTTAAAAATACATAAGATTACATTCGAAATAGCACCTTAAAAGTACCTACGATTGAAGCTAAAATTGGACTTTAAAAAGACCTTCGATTGAAGCTAAATTTAGACTTTGAAAAGATCTTCAGTTGAAGCAGAATTTGGACTGTCAAAAGATCTTCAATTGAAGCTAAAATTGGAATTTAAAACAATTTTCATAGATAGTTATATAGTTTCCTATATACAGGCTTTCAAGGTCAGTGATTTGATGTAAATAAAAGATTATTTATATCATTTTCAATATAATCCGACGTTTCGTTGGTATTATTTCCAACTTCTTCAGGGATTGACTTTTATTTTAATCTGGTAACATTATAAATATACAAAAGGAAAATTCTGGTCAATAACAACAATAATTATAATCTACATATTCAACAAATTTACTTACATATAATCTTTTTTGTCAAGTTTACATCATTTATAAAATATATCACAGTTTTTTGTATAAGTGGACAACACAACACAAAACTTAAAAATATTAAAATAAATGTATGCAAAAATAAATAAAATATCACAGTAAATTTGTCTTATTCGATCACAGTTGTTGTTATTACTAAAATATTGCAATGGTGTAGATTGCATTTGTATTATCTTTATCCTCTTTTGTATTTATTGCACTTTCTGATTTTTGCTGTATTCTCAAGCTCTCCAACGTATATCTCTTATTTTCCCTTTTTTCCTTATCTAAAATCTTCACTCTCTCAAAGTTTGGTTTGTGTCCGTTTTCAATGCAGTGTTGTGATAGTGCAGTTGATTGTTTTTCCCTCTTTATGTCCGCCTTATGTTCATCTATTCTCACGCCTAAATTCCCCTTTGTTGTGCCAATGTACACTTTCCCACACACCTCACTGTCTCCGCCATCACATTCAATTTGATACACTACATCACCTTGTTCTCTGCACTCAATCTTCGTCTTTGTTTGTGTAAATAAGCTGTGTATTGTTCTGTTTGGTTTATGTGCAAATATTATTTGTTGGTCTTTTATCATCTCTCTCAATTTGTTGTTCTCAGTTAGTCTTGGGATAAAAGGTATACTGTAATATTTGGCGTTGCCAGATGTGTCCTCTTTGTCATTTTCCCGTGAAGAATCATCATTACTCCCATTTTTGACCTTAATTATCAGTTTATCCACTAGATCATTTGGAAAGTCATTTTTCTTCAGTATAATCTTAATTTTCGCCATATTTTCTATTTCAAATTGTCGGTCACTCATCTTCATAACTTTGTTAATTAGATTCATCGCTGTATTCATCTTTTGTCTCATGGGTTGTGTTGAGTGGAAATTCAATAATCGTCCAGATGCAATTGGTTTTATATACCAATCTGTTATTATCCTCTGGTTATTCCTATGTATTCTCATATCAAGGTATGGTATAGAGTTGTCCGTTTCTCTCTCCAGCGTAAATTTCAACTTGTTGTGATATGAGTTAAATGTCTTTAGTATCATGTCCTCATCCTCATATTTTATTATAGCAAATAAATCATCGACATATTTTGTGATGAGTTTTATTTTAATATTTTTCTCCTGTAGCTCCGCTAATGTTTGATCCAGTAGGCAGTCCAATATTATATCAGCAACTGTCGGTGATAAAGGGTTTCCCATTGGCATACCATATGTCTGGTGGTATAATTTGTCGTCATGTACAAAATAATTATTGTCATTCAAGCAGTTGGAAGCTTAAATCGGACTTTAAAATTACCTAAGATTGAAGCTAAAATTGGACTGTCTAAGGATCTTCGATTAAAGCTTTAGTCGGCTTTTAAAAGAGACCTAAGATTGAAGCTAAAATTGGGTTTTCAAAAGCTAAAATTGGACTTTCAAAGGATTTTCGATTGGACTTAAAAAAGATCTTCAGTTAAAGCTAAAATTGGACATTAAAAGGACCTACAATACGATTGAAGCTAAAGTAGGAGTATAAATACATACATACTTTTGGAGCTCTTCTAATTAAGCTAGAAGCCAATAAAATTATATTTTAGCTTCCCTTCTCTTTATTCCAGAGTTCTCATTTTTTTCTATATATCAAGAAGCCTCTCGCATCACTATAGTATAGAGTCTGTCGATTAAAGAAGTTGAGCATGGGCTGTGAAGTTGACCATGGACTGTGATGTCGTCTCCACAACTATCGTAAATATATTTTATGACAGTCATGTAGGCTTATTCATTCCTGAGGACGCTTACAGTCCTCTTCTGTCACTCATTTTTTAACAAAATGGCTAAGTATTTTAACATAAAAGTATGAATTCTGCTATTGTTTGCTGCGTGTTCGTTTGGCCTTTTCTTTAGAAAATCTTAAAATGTTTAAGAATTATTAAAATTTTCTTGCAAATTATGATCTCCTACAGCAACATGTAATTAAGTCACGAACAAGCGAAATGATTTCTTTCCAAGAAAGTGAATCTGTCTTGCAATTTAATATAAATTACAATAAAATCTTGTTTTCTTTTCATAATTTTGAATTAATTATACATTTTGTAGTAAGTACAAAAAGAACCAGCATAAATACTTATATCTAATGTTGTCTGTGTTCAAATGTAATTAAAACATTGTTTGTTTGGTTAGAGTAAAAGTGGCCTAGACTCGACTGCTGTACATTTCTGAACAGAAGTAGGAGGTGGCATGTGATTTAAACACAAATAAATAAGGAAATTATTCTACATACAAAATAAAATTCTTAAAACCAAAATAATGTCTAATAAAATAAATAAATTAGAAAAGTTGTGCAGCATAGGAAAGAGTACAACAAGTACTTATTTGTAAGTACTAAATACAAATGTGTAAAAAAAATTTAAAAAAATAAAAACTAAAGATGTTTGTAAGTCCCAAAAGGCAGACAGCGTTACAAAATAGCAACAGAATAGAAGAAGTGTTTAATGTTTGTCAAAATTTTAGACAAGATTTAATGTGATTTGATGGTGTTTTTTGGTTGAGTTTTTTTTTTTTTTTTTTTTCGTTTTTGCAAATAATTATTTTCTTGCTTGACAAATCACACAGTCACTACAAGTTTGTTTAAAAATGACAGTTGATTAGAATTTGGTGCTAATCTAAAACACATGTCAGAGATTTAAACAAAAATTTATTTATTAAGAACATTTTAGTTAAATTTAGTTGCTTAAGAAATAAGAATTACATAATTTAAGGTCTAAAACTAGTAAAATTTTGGCTTTAATGGGAAGCGTTACTAAAGCTGGGATTTGACTCTCCGATCTTGACGTGATGCCGAGGCTGTAGGGAACAGTTTAACTTGATTTGGCTGTCTCCGGTAGGGTCTCCCATTCCAGAAGGGAGCATGATACTAATAACTATCCTCCCCCTCTGTCTGGTAACGTCTGTTCGCCTTTGATTCATTGATAGGGGTGTTTTGATGGAATTGATCCGTTTGGTCCGTAAGGTCTAATTTTGTCCGTCCGAAATCCCATATTAGGCGGTGGTCTGCGTCAGTTTATTCCCCAGTGGGGTGGCAGTTATAAAATGCAACCAAGGTCCGAAATGGGAGGTTGGGAGTCATGCCACACGTACCCGGTTCGGGGCTTCATAATCTCTGGGGACCTTACTCTCACAGTGATGTGACCCAGACTATACACCGGGCCAGACTAGACTGCATGATATTAGTTTCGCAGGAGGTTAATCTGACAAACCCAGGTTGACCGACTGTTAAAAATATAAAGCAATAGGTGACAGTAACACAAGCGGCGAGGTGCCTCTGGACTTCTTCCCAAGTACCTCCAATGCTGCTATAGCCCAAACCGTCAAGCCGGTTAAACCACCTGCCTCGGATGCTTCTGAAGGGGACACGACCCAGTAGCTTCCAATATGCCCTTTGTGCGATCTGGACCAGCGAAGGAATCATACTGTCCTGAAGTTGGACCTCCCTTGGTCAACTCCGGCTCTGAAAGAAATAGAAATAGGCATACAAATCCTGTCCAAAGGGCTGCTACCACCAGGCGTTTCGCCAATTGCTTTGTTGAGGGTCTCGGCTCTAAAAAAGCCGAGGATGTCACAAAGGAGCAACAAGCTTTCCACTCTCACATAGCTGGTCTCAAGATCGAAAGCAAAGTAGCAACGTTTAGAGGAGGATGCAACAGCCAAGAGGTATATACTGATGGCTCTAAAAGGTTACTTTATCGAGAAGTATGGGATTAAATCCTACTTCAGGCTACCTAACTTCTGCACTGCTCTTCAGGCGGAAATTACATGCATCAAATTGGCTGAGGTATTATCGAATGTCTTCATATGTCATCCCTGCCTAGAGTGCTTCTGAAGGGGACGTGATTAAATTGCCCCTTTCAGTAGCTTCTCATTGTGCGCTCTAGACCAGCGAAGTTGCTGAAGTTGCATCTCTCCTGGCCAACTCCGGCTCTGAAAGAAATTGTAGGCATACACATCATGACCGAAGGGCTGCTATCTCCAGGCGATCCACCTATCGCTTCGTTGAGGGTCTCGGCTTTAAAAATGCGAAGGAATTCAAAAAGTTGCAACAAGCTTCCCTCTCCTGGACGAAAGCCCACATAGCTGGTTTCAAAACAGCAACTCCTTCAGCTGATACATCAGCGATGCCTAAACGGCAACGTTCAGAGAAGGATGCAACAGCCAAGAGGGTCTAAAATGGGTAATAATCCTACTTAAGGCTATTTAATTTCTGCACTGCTCTTCAGGCGAAAGTAATGCCATAAAGCGTGCTGAGGTATTATTGAATATCTGGAGTTATATGTTATATTTACTGATAGCAAGGCTGCCATTAACGGAATATCGGATGTCTTCACGATAGCTAGGTTAACCGAGGAATGCCGGGTATCCCTAAATGAGATAACGAGGCATTCTAGAATAACGCTTATATAGAAACGAGGAAATCAGGTTAATTGTATAGCAGACGAATTGCCCAAAAGGCGTGCAATGATGGCTGAGGAGGTGATTGATCCCTTTCCTGGTATTTGCCTTGAGGATGCACAGAACAGATAGACCCCTTTCACACTAGGCAATTTAGTTGCGCAAGTCTCTTGTGTTTGTAGATGCCAGAGGTAATGTCGGGTTAAGGAGAACAATATTTTGCATGCTGTTTTGTTGTTGGGCAAGAGACTTGCGCAACTAAATTGCCTAGTGTGAAAGGGGTCATAGACTAATGAATCCATTTGTGATACCGGCAGGACGAATCTACTTATGGAATATCATCGTGTTTCCTTTATTACAGGACTTACTGCTTAATTGGAACACATGCTAGAAGACTGGGCCTAAGGTTCAACGATGGCTGTAGAAGCTGTTGAAACGAAGAAGAGCAGGAGACTGTGTCCCACTTATTCTGCCAATTCCCGGCTCTGACATACTTGAGGGAACGTATCCTCTCGCCTTCATCAGAGAATCTAGTTGGTCCACCTTGATAAAGTCGAGGGATCGTATTCATGGAACTCCCTTCCTCTTGTTTTTCGATGTGTTATCAAGGATGAATCTGAGACGCTTCCACTCCTTCAGCAGAGAATCTGGTTGGTTCACCAGACAAACTTGAAGGAACGTATCCATGGCACTTCTTCCTCTCATGTTTAGATGAGTTATAAACGGTGAATATTAGACGCATCCTCTCCTTCATCAGATAATCTGGTTGGTTCACCTTGGAAACAAAGGATGTAGTATAAATATCCTGCTGTTTACTTCTTGGACATCACAATAAGATCAGTTTTCAATGGACCCATGTGAGCTAGGTTTTGTTAAAAATCAAACCATTCTAACCACTATATCTTGAAAACAATTACAATAAAATTAAATGTTTACAAATGCCGACAAAAATGTATGAAATCTATAAAAAGCCAAAAACAGAAAAATCCATTAGACTAAACAGTCAGTCAACCATTTGAAAATTAGATGCAGACACAAATCTCAAAGTGCCACACTAGACAACAAAACATACAGACATTCTACATACAGATATACTAAATTTGTAATTTAGAAATTATTTCATACTTCGTCATCACAATATAAAAATATACGACGCACTCGTCGTAATGAATGTTTGCATCTAAAAGATGCCTGCCTGCCTGCCTGCCTGATCATATTGTCATTTCATTTTCTTAGAATAAAAACAATAAATATGTTTTTTTTTCGTTTGTTTGAAAATTTGGTCTAGATGTCTGTTTTATAGTTTATAAATGCAATTTGTAGTTACAATTTACAAAAAAACAAATCTGCCTCTAAAACCATATGGAAACATTTTGTCTCAAAAAAAAAAGTAGAAAAAACATAAACCCATTCGCTATCATTTGTTTGACCATCGAAATAATTTTGAAATGTTCTTTATTTAAAACTAAATAATGTCTACATGTCTGTTCCTTTTCTTATTTTTTTTCTTCTTCTAAATACAACTCGTCAAAAATTTTTCATTTTGTACAGCAACCCACCAAAAAAAAGTGTGTAAATTTCTGTTGATATTTCGGGCACATAAACAACGCCACGCAACACTGTTGCAAATCCCCAAAAAAATGTTCATTACACGCATAAAATATTTAACAACGCCGCCGCTTTTTAAATTTGAAACTCAAATAGGAAAAATAGTACTCATCATCATCATTATCATGACTATATTGATAATAATGCTTGAATGATCATTTGTGATGGAAGTGTTGCTTGTCCATATCCTCTCTCTCTCTCTCAACTCATACCGATCATCATCATCAACGTCAACATTTGGATTATTTTCTATATAGACATTTTCTATATATTTATTTCCTGAGGTGACAGTGGGGTAGTTAGAAGAGGAAATTGAATGGGTAAATAACCTTAAATGGATTTTTTAAAATTTTTATCTTTTATTCAAAGTATTGCCAATTGTTAGCTGTGACCTTTTTCCATCTTTCTGTCACCGCATGGATTCCGAGCCAAAAGAACTGGTCATCTTTTAAGTACAAGAATGAATCAAACCAATATCGGATACTTTGTTCCAAAGTGAAGAGTATCCCAGAGAAAGCGTTCTGCATTGATCGAAATAAATATTAGTCGGACGGGACAAGGTCTTTACTATAAAGCGGGTGAGGCAAAACTTCCCAAACACTTCATTCTCAATACTTTTTAACAGGTTATGCAACATGTGACCGAGCATTGTCATGATGGAATATTACGGTTTCATATCTGGCCGCATATTCTGGGAGTTTTTCGGCCAATGTTCGCTTCAAACGTATCAGTTGCTTTCGTTACAGGTTCCCTGTAATGATCCGGTCATATTTCAGCAGCTCATAATTGATAGGAGCCTTTTGCTCCCACCAAATACTTGGAATTACCATAGCGCCATGGATATTTGACTTTGGTATCCATTCGACTGGTTGGCCGGCCTACACAGTCGAATGTCTTACGCTTCGGGTTATCCTAATGGATCCATTATTCATCGCAAGTAATGATTGGCTGAAAAAATGATTTTCTTTTATGGTACCCTGCTCTTGGATATATCATGCTGCCCGCAAACGTTTTAAAATTCATGCTTGAGTAGCTCCAAATGATTTTGCAAGGTCTTGTTGAGTTTTACAACAATCTTCATGGAGTAATGCCTCCACCGAGGCATCATCGAGTGTACAGTTAATAACACAAGACAGGGACAATTCTAGAGTTGCGTTGTTCATGAACGAACAAGTTCAGTTCAGCAATTCAGCCAATTCTAGACTATTCCATTGTGGAATAAATTTCCTTTCTCTCTTCCTCTCTCTCTTCATTAATAATTATCCTAGTTTCAACACAATTGCCAGTATGGTTAGGGGTCAGCTCCACAAGTAAGGTTAACGCTAAGCTCCTTTGTAACAACATACAAGTTTTATATCATATTCAATCCGATATTATGAGGTCTAAATAGTACACAGAGAACCTTGAACACGTTTGATGAGATGTCATTCATAAACTGAGAAATCGCACACAAAAACCTCATGAACAATGTGACCGTTTTTATAGCACACTTAATATGAAATTCTTACTCCAGTTTTCGCCAAGTTAGCCAACACAGTTGTTCCTTACGTCGGGTGTTTTTTCCCATTGAATTTGAATAGGAAAAATGGGGAAAAACTCCCGTGGAATTTTTAATTATAATTGGGCTGATATACGAATATCACAGCCCGATATTCCGTCAGTCAGTTTAATGTAATTTCCATGGCCGTTATTGCTACATCTGTTTGGAATCCTAAAAGACATCCTTGTCCCGAAATCCATTCTCCTGATAACGGATTGCCATTCTCCGCAATACTATTCAGAGAGTACCGTTCTTAGCACTTTCCAGTACTTTTCATCAGACATAAACGCCATAGAATAGTATCGTTCTGCTGACCGCCTCAAATATCCAGATTACATTTCGGGATATAACTCCACATCTTATGCCTATGCCTTTTCTTCCTACAGACATACATTGTCGTCATGGACATCGATATTCTCTACAGAATATTGAGTTTCCAGGATAATTTATTGTCAAGCACTTTACGATGCCGGAGACTGTAAGTTCAATGCCGTTCAATCGTCACAGCGTGAAAATAAGAATCTTGAAAACAATACTAGTTCAGCTTTGCTCAGATTTACACTCATTCTAATGTTGATGCCACGATTAATTTGGGTTTTGAGTTCCGCCTCGAGTTGTACTGATATCGTGTTCAGGTGAACCTTTTGGCAGCCACCGCTACGTCGTTCGCACAGACAAGAGTGTTTTGATTAATAGAATCCAATTTTTAGGGCAGCCAGTTGATGGCCACATTCTCCAGCAGTGGATATAAGAGATAAGTCCAGAAAAATTACTAGTGTGAAGTTGCAAAACTCAATTGATTTCTCAATATAAGCATCTAACGAGTGTTTTGCAGTCTCAACCAACTTCACCATTTATACGCTTTTCAACCTTTTAGAATGAATGTCACATTGTTTATTTACGATCATGAAAACTCGAGTGATTCCTCCATATACCAAGCTTCCGTTGTATAGGCATGTTGTGAGATGTATAATAGTCTATGATCTAAGGACATTTGTATGAGCGTAGATAAAGGATCTGATTGGTTAAAAATCCTTCGCTGTAGTATGTTCAGAATGAATGTCTCATAGAATCGATTTATCTATTTTGTCATGTATGACAGACATGATACGAGACTGGGTCAATAAGTTTGAATTTCCCGCTTCTTAACTGAAAGGGCAACACTGCTCCTGTCAACAGGCATCTGTCAGTTGACTCCTGTCAAAATTTGAACAAGCTGCGTCATTTAGTTTGTGTTTGCCAGCCATTGATAGCAGACTATCGAGAGACTTGAGAAGAAAATGGAAAAAAGTGAATGTCGTGCTCTTGAATTCTGAACCGAAAAATTTTATTTATTCGAATAAAAATAATTTTTTTTTTAATCGATTATACGAATAATTTTTATTCGAATGAAAAATTATTCTAGTATTCGATTATTCGACAATTATTGATCGAATCATTATGGATTCTAAACTGAAAAATTTTATTCATTCGAATAAAAATTATTTTTTTTCCTCGATTATACGAATCATTTTTATTCGAATGAAAAATTATTAGATTATTCGACAATTATTTATCGAATCATTATGGATTCTAAACTGAACAATTCTATTTATTCGAATAAAAATAATTTTTTTCCTCGATTATACGAATAATTTTTATTCGAATGAAAAATTATTCGATTATTCGACAATTATTGATCGAATCATTATGGAGTCTAAACTGAACAATTCTATTTATTCAATTAAAAATTATTTTTTTTCCTCGATTATACGTATAATTTTTATTCGAATGAAAAATTATTCGAGTATTCGATTATTCGACAATTATTCATCGAATTATTATGTATTCTAAACTGAAAAATTTTATTCATTCGAATAAAAATTATTTTTTTCCTCGATTATACGAATAATTTTTATTCGAGTATTCGATTATTCGACAATTATTGATCGAATCATTATGTATTCTAAACTGAAAAATTTTATTCATTCGAATAAAAATTTTTTTTTCCTCGATTATACGAATAATTTTTATTCGAATGAAAAATTATTCGAATATTCGACAATTATTGATCGAATCATTATGTATTCTAAACTGAAAAATTGTATTCATTCGAATAAAAATTATTTTTTTTTCCTCGATTATACGAATAATTTTTATTCGAATGAAAAATTATTCGAGTATTTGATTATTCGACAATTGATCGAATAATTTTTGATTTTTAACTGATAAATTTTATTTATTCGAATAAAAATTATTTTTTTTTCCTCGATTATACGAATAATTTTTATTCGAATGAAAAATTATTCGAATTTTCGATTATTCGACAATTATTGATCGAATCATTATGGATTCTAAACTGAAAAATTTTATTCATTCGAATAAAAATTATTTTTTTTCCTCGATTATACGAATAATTTTTATTCGAGTATTCGATTATTCGACAATTATTGATCGAATCATTATGGGTTCTAAACTGAAAAATTTTATTCATTCGAATAAAAATTATTTTTTTTTCCTCGATTATACGAATAATTTTTATTCGAATGAAAAATTATTCGATTATTCGACAACTATTGATAGAATAATTTTTGATTTTAAACTGATAAATTTTATTCATTCGAATAAAATTAATTTTTTTTCCAGATTATTCGAATAATCGAACATTTTTATTCGATCATTCAAATAAAAATTATGGTTTTTCCTATGGAAAAATAGTAGATACAACTTGTCAACAAAAAAAGTTCAATCTTCAAAGCATGAATTCAAAAAACAAAAATGTTAATAGATAACTTCGCATTATTCTGATAATATTTTGGATAAGTATCTAGGATATTAAAAGATCATTAGCTGTGAGGATTAAACAAGAAAAAGTAGATATGTTATTATTGAAAAACGTAGAATAAATTTTGATTGAATTTTTGGTCATACGTTATGTAAGCCCACGAATGAAATATGTCGCATTCCTAAACTTGCTGAAACTTTTCAATTTTGTTCTTTGTTTTAGCAAAAATATTGAAACAACATAAAAGAAAATTCACAACAAAATAATATCGTCTGGGTTTAAAAAAAATAAAACAATAAAATTTTTAAATTTTTACCACGTGTCTGGATTTTCGTTTTGTAGGTTTGTCTGTCTAACGTGCCAAGTTCAAAAAATTTATGCGTTTTTGTCGACTGTCTGCCAATCTTTATTTTTATTTTTCTTTAAAATATAAATACATACCAATACGTATGTATTTAGAAATATATTTAAAAACATATTTATGTGCTAACTAAAATATATGTAGTTTAAAAGTACATATATATGTAAAATTTTAAAGGAGAACTTAAATATTTACAGATAAACCTAAATTTCTTTATAAAATTTTATAAATTTTGCTACAATTTTTTGAACATTATTGATTTTTTTTTATATTTAATGATTTATTAATTTATCTATTTTGTAAAACAATTATTTCTTTATATTATTTCTATATGAATCATTTATTAAATTAACAGCTTAACTATTTATTTATTAATGCATTTTTTGTAAAACAATGCTAAACCTCATAAACATAAATAAATTATTGTACTGGTGGAGCTACAAAGTATTTATCTACTTGTCTTTATCACATTGTTTACACTGGCAGCGAAATAATAATAATAATTCTAGTGAAATAAACAAGTTTTATAACAAACAAAAATGCAACTCCATCAGTATAATTCTTCACTATTACCAGTGGATCCATACAATTCAAGCACTTGAACATTGACTATAATTCAAGGCTTGAATTACACTTGCTTTCAATTTGAATGCCTGTAATAATGGTTATTGGCTATGCTTATCGACTTGTCAGAGTTATATTGTGAAATTGTATGGGGATCATTTTTGTGGAAGATCTTAAACCTCCAGCTCCTCTCTTTAGGGGTCAAATTGACTCTTTTTTCGAGGAAATCAAAAAAAGTTCTTTCAAAAAGGATACATTTTTAAATGAAAAAAAAATCTTGTAAGTTAATGTCTGAGAGAGTTCTTATCGTCAGAGTTATATTGTGGAATTTTATGGAGATCATTTTGTGGAAGATCTTAAACTTCTAGCTCCTCTCTTTAGGAGTCAAATTGACCCTTTTTTCGAGGAAATCAAAAAAAGTTCTTTCAAAATGGAAACATTTTTTATGAAAAAAAAATCTTATAAGTTAATTTCTGAGAGAATTCTTATTGTCAGAGTTATATTGTGTAATTTTATGAGGATAATTTTTGTGGAAGATATTGGGGATCATTTTTGTGGAAGATCTTAAACTTCTAGCTCCTCTCTTTAGGAGTCAAATTTACCCTTTTTTCGAGAAAATCAAAAAAAAAGTCCTTTTAAAAAGGGGACATTTTTAAATGAAAAAAAATCTTGTAAGTTAATGTCTGAGAGAATTCTTATTGTCAGAGTTATATTGTGGAATTTAATGAGGATAATTTTTGTGGATGATCTTAAACCTCTAACTCCTCTCTTTAGGCGTCAATTTGACACTTTTTTTGGAGAAAATCAAAAAAGTCCTTTCAAAAAGGAGAAATTTTTAAATGAAAAAAAATCTTCTAAGTTAATGTCTGAGAGAATTTTTATTGTCAGAGTTATATTGTGGAATTTTATGGGGATCATTTTTGTGGAAGATCTTAACCCCCTATCTCCTCTCTTAGGGGTAAATTTTACCCCTTTTTTTAAGAAAATCAAAAAAAGTCCTTGCAAAAAGGGCATTTAAGGATTAAAATATTATACGAAAATTTTTGCCGAAAAATTTCAATGGGGGTCACCTAAGATACCAAAGTTGTAAGTAAAGCTCTTTAAGCTTAATTAGCAAAATTACACGCCACCTTGGGTTCCACATTTTTTTTAAAAAAATCACCAAAAATCCATTTATCATCCGAATGAGCTGAAATTTAAAATTTAAATAGTCCTTGAGAAGATCTAAAAAAAATATTTTTATAGATGTAAGTTATCTCTTTTAGTTCAAGAGATATTTAGGTTTATTTATTTATTTCTTTTAATTCTGCTTGATCTTCTTTTGGTTTTTTAGATATGGCGGGCCTATGGAGGATCGCTTTTTTTTAAAAAAATAAAAACTGTTTTTGTTATAAAATTCTGAATAAAATAAAACCAATTTGCTATGAATTATCTCGTACCTATAAAAAGTTACAGACATCAAAAAAGGCCGTATTTTTTCAATTTTTTTTCCAAAATCACTCCTTATATTTTTTCTTTTGTGAGAAAAAATTTTCTTCGTGACTATATACAAGTTGTATGTGATCCGAAAAAGAACTTAATGCAAAATGGTGTAAAGTAAAATTAGGCGAGCTTAAGCTGACATAGTACCACCCAGAACTAGCCAAACTTGACCAATTAAAAAAAAAATTTTTAGGTTTGAGTAAAAAATTCTAAAAACACAAAGCAGCGATCCTCGAAAAGGCTTGATATATGTATAGCCCTAGATGTTTTTAAAATACATACAAAGTAATTTTACTATCAAGCGGAAAATAACGTCACTGTAGGCACTTTTCTTAAAAAACTCAGTTTTTGGAACACATTTTTCCCGTTTTAGGAATTTCGGTATTTGAAAATAAAAAAATACAGAAATTATATTGTCTTTGATTTAAGTTCACTTTGATCTATATTATATCCAAATTTTATTATGATATCTTTAAAGGTTAAAATTTTACATTAATTCAAATTTGATATTTTTCTTCATGGAAAATGCTTATATTATAATTTTTTAAGTTTTTAAGCTAAATGACGTCCAAAAAATTCATAAAATTATTTCGTTTCACTATAATGTTGATCTTGAATTCCTAAGGTTTTCACCAATACCCAACACTTATATAAAATGCTTATATTTACTCTTCAGAAGCTCCACAATCTTTGCCCAATTTGAAATATATTTAGCATTTTTTCATATATTGCATGCAAAATGACCCGAGGTGACCAACTTTGAGGAACCTACTGACCTCCATTACCCCTAGGGGGCTTATGATGGATTTTTAAAAGAGAATCAATAAATAATAATCAAAAGCTGAATTTTCAGAATCCAATATGGTGAACCATTTTTATTTCCACAATATAATTTTCCGACCTTATAAACTATATAAATTCTGGATCCTTATAGATAGCGGAGTTGGTTAAGCCATGTCCGTCTGTCTGTCTGACTGTCCGTCTGTTTGTTGAAATCAATTTTCTGAAGACCCTAGATATCTTCGGGATGAAAATTTTCAATAATTCTTTCAGACATGCTTTCGAGAAGTTTCCTTTTTAGAATCAGCAAAATCGGTCAATAAATGGCTGAGATATGAGGAAAAAACCAGGACAACCTCGATTTTTGACCTATTTTTGGCCTATATCTGGATTACTAAGTCATTAATATAGACAATATGGATATCTAAAGATAGATATTTCAAAGACCTTTGCAACGACTTATATAAGACCATACATAGTAAGTTGGACCTACAATGGGTCAAAATCGGAAAAAATATGTTTTAACCCGAATTTTTTTTTTCAATTTTGCCAGTGTAAATCGTTTATCTAAACTATATGATCATTTCATTAGCTCACTAGCTTACTGCAGCATTTTCTTTTTTATTTTATATTTTTTTGAACATTTGTATATATTGCAAATTTCCTTTCATGCTTATTAATTACATTTTTCACATAAACTCAACAAGAATTTATGGCGCCACACGTTATACAACTTGTATTTAATGTTGTACATTTAAATCAAACATCTGATTCTGCATGAAAGGCAACCAGCAACTGCACAAATAGACATACATACAAAAAAACATACTCAAACATTACATTACATTGCATTACTTACATACAACATAGAATTTTACATAAATACATGAATCTATACATTCATGTATAAACGTATAAATGCTTGAACGCATGTATCTTTTTCATTGTATGAACTCATATCTGTTTGTTTTTTTTTTTTTGTGATTCGCATAAACGACATACTTTGCATAAGAAATTTCGCTTGATTTGATTTTATATGATGTTTTTTTTATTGCTCATATTAAACAGGCAATAAAATGGTTGAATCAAAAATCAATGCAATAAATACACAGGCCATTATATAGTTTTTTTTTTTAAGCAATAAACACAGAAGTTATGGAAATTTCAAGGAGTCATAAGTTTGTAATGAAAATAACTTGAAATCTATCTTATAAAACAATAACATTACTGAGTGACTGACTGATTCAACATCTCCCAGTTTAACCGCCAAAATGTAGAGACCGAAGATTTGGATTATAGGAAGAAGGTATTTTTTGGAAATTCAAAGGTTTCGGGGTTAAAAACGGATAAAATCGGTAACGTAATATCTTCTAATTTAATACAGATACAATGAATATTTAAAATACATCTTCCTACATTTCTAAAATGAACAGACAGCCAACCGCCATGGTGGTTAGTAAACTAACCACCCCATTCCACATAAAAACCTTGGTATGGGGTAGTTTTTTATGTTTTGATTTATTTTTATACCCTTCACCTTCGTGAGAGTTTGAGTTTGTCATTCCGTTTCCAATTTCCACAATATAATTTTCCGACCCTATAAAGTATATATATTCTGGATCCTTATAGATAGCGGAGTCGATTAAGCCATGTCCGTCTGTCTGTCTGTTGAAATCAACTTTCCGTAGCCCCCAAATAACTTACGTACACGATTCATACATCAATATCTCCGGAATTCTTAAGGCTCGGTTGCTATTTACAATCGAGAAAATCGGTGAACAAATGGCTGAGATATAAGGAAAAAACCAGGACAACCTCGATTTTTGACCTACATATATCTGGATTACTAAGTCATTATTATAGACAATATGGATATCTAATGATAGATATTTCAAAGACATTTGCAACGACATATATAAGACTACTAGGTGACTGCCCCGTCTTCGCTCGGTAGCTATTTACTAATGATTTGTATTAACACAAAAATTGAAGACTCCCACTATAACAATACTCCCGATATGCAATCATAAATGTTTAGTTCGTATGGGTGGTGCCACGCCCATTGTCCCTATATAGGTGAATTGTGAATCTAAACCATCCAGGGACCCACTATAACACACACAACAAATTTCATCGAAATCGGCCCATCCGTTAAGTAGGAGTTCAGTTACTAACACACGTACAGAAGAATTATATATATAAAGATACTTACTAAGTTGTACCTACAATAGATCAAAATCGGAAAAAATATTTTGTAATCCGATTTTTTTTTCAACATTTTATTTTCGCTAAATATTAAAAAAAATTGAAAAAACAAAAAAAAAATTTAAATTTAAAAAAAAATAAAATTTAAAAAAAAAAATAAAATTTGAAAAAAAAAATTCCAAAAAATGTTAAAATTCGTTAAATATTAAAAAAAAACAATTGACAAACAATTTTAAAATTCGTTAAATAAAAAAAAACAATTCGAACAAATTTTTTCCAAAAAATTTTTGGAAAAAAAAATTAATTTTGTTTACCTAAAAATATTTAAAATTTTTATTTTGAAGTATAATTTGGTGAAGGGTATATATTCCCGAATTTTTTTTTTCGTTAAATATTAAAAAAAAAATTTAAATTTAAAAAATTAAAAAAACAATTCGAAAACAATTTTTTTCCAAAAAATTATAAAAAAATCAACTTTGAAAAAAAAATTTATTTTTTTTTAAGAAAAGTTTTTTTTTCGTTAATATTCCAAAAAATTAAAAAAAAAAATAAGAAAAATTTTTTTCCTAAAAAATTAAAAAAATAACTGGAAAAAAAAATTAATTTTGTTTACCTAAAAATATTTAAAATGTTTATCTTGAAGTATAATTTGGTGAAGGCTATATAAGATTCGGCATATATCCGAATATATCTCTCTTACTTGTTTTAGGGATAAAATCATGTAAACACTGTATTTCTTAGTACTATTTTTGCACCCTATGTAACTTTAAACCAATAAAGAGAATTAAATTTTAAATCTGTAAAATTCCAAATAAAAAATTTGGTACCTTTTGGAAATTCGTACCCTTTAGGGTTAAAAAATTGTATTTATTTTTGGTACTTTTTTCATAAAATAAGTTTTTCTATAAATTGATATCGATATATGAATGTTTTGTTATGAGCTGCCCGTAAGATATTGAAATTTATTTGAATAAAATTAGTAACATTTCAATGGGGAAACAAAAAGTACCAAAAAGGGTTAAATACGGGAAAATACAGTAAAATTTTGTAAAATTTAATTAGTGGTACTTTTTCTTTATTCCAATAGTACTTTTTTAATTTGGCATTTCAACAAACTCGTATTTTTTCCTTTTGGACCACTATTTACCGACTTTTAGGTTTCTTTTTTCACTTTCATATGAAACATCGATTTTTGGTTGAAAATAAAGTGATCACAGATAACACAAGGCAAAAAAATCAATAAAATTTTAAAGACCTTTTAAACCACTACACAGTTTTGATGTATTGTGGTTCCAGTAGTACAAATATGGTCCAAATTTTAAATTCTATGAAGAGGTTTTTAAAAAAAAATTTAAGTAAAATTATACATTTCTTTAGATGTTTCTTTACATAATTAGTGATATTTCAAAAATTATTAGTCGTCCGATGTTATTAAAATAAACTTAGAAAAGTTGAGATTTACATAACCTTTAATCTTTTTATCGGCTCAGTAGTTTCGGAGTTATAAAAACAAATTAAAGCAAAAAATATATTTTTTTAGTGAAAATAGCAAATTTTTTTGTTTTAAAAAAATCATGAAAAATCGAAAACGTCAAAAATTGCTCAGATTTATTACTTTATCGCAAAGCCACATGTAATAGGAACAAAATGAGATATCGATCATAAAAATCTATGGATTTTTTTTCGAATTTATTCACAATTAAGTGAATTCGCTCATTTTCACAAAATTTTTGTTTTTTGTCTGATATACATAAAATTGAGTAGTTAATGTTCTTCTTTCGATTGATTGAATTTTGAAAACATTTTCCTCATGCTGTGTACATATTTTCACCTATATATTGCGTTTCAATCGGCTCAGTAGTTTCGGAGTTATAATAACAAATTGAAGCAAACAATAAATTTTTTACGTGAAAATAGCAAATTTTTTTGTTTAAAAAAATCATGAAAAATCGAAAACGTCAAAAATTGCTCAGATTTATTACTATAACGCAAAGCCTCATGTAATAGGAATAAAATGGGATATTCATCATAAAAATCCATTGATTCTTTTTGAATTTATTCACAATTAACTGAATTCGCTCAATTTTACAAAAATTTAGTTTTTTGTTTAATATAATGAAAATAGCTAATTTTTTTGTTTTAAAAAAATCAGGAAAAATCGAAAACGTGAAAAATTGCTCAGACATATTACTATATCGCAAAGCTACATGTAATAGGAATAAAATGAGATATCGATCATAAATATCGATTGATTATTTTCGAATTTATTCACAATTAAGTGAATTCGCTCATTTTCAGAAAATTTTAGTTTTTTGTTTGATATACATAAAATTGAGTAGTTAATGTTCTTTTTTCGATTAATTGAATTTTGAAAACATTTTCGCCATGCTTTGTACAAATTTTCATACATATATTGCCTTTCAATCGATTCAGTAGTTTCGGAGTTATAATAACAAATTGAAGCAAAAAATTAATTTTTTACGTGAAAATAGAAAAGTTTTTGTTTTAAAAAAATCATGAAAAATCGAAAACGTCAAAAATTGCTCAGATTTATTACTATATCGCAAAGCCACATGCCATAGCAATAAAATAAGATATCGATCATAAAAATCGATGGTTTCTATTCGAATTTATTCAAAATTAAGTGAATTCTCTTATTTTCACAAAATTTTAGTTTTTCGTTTGATATACATGACATTGAGTAGTTAATGTTCTTTTCTCGATTGATTGAATTTTGAAAACAATTTCCTCATGCTATGTACAAATTTTCACATATATATTGCCTTTCAATCGGCTCAGTAGTTTCGGAGTTATAATAACAAATTGAATTTTGTTTATTTTTATTTAAGCTTGAGGTCACTTTTTTTATAAATAATTATATTTATTTATTTTCAATATTTCGCTACTCTTTGTGTAGCATCATCAGGAAAATAGTTTAATAAATTAATTATAATAACAAATTGTTTTTTTCAATATTTCAATAAAATTGTCAAAATGAAAAAATTTTAAATATTATACAAACAAAAATATTCAAAAAATATTTAGAACAAAAAATATTTAACTTCTGTTTCCGTTTTTATAAACTAAGTGTCTGTAGTTTTGAGCAACATTATCTGTATCTGCCTTAAAATTAATTCTCAGATTTGTTGGTACATTTATAATTTGTAACATTTCTAACATATAACGACGTTTATAATTATTTTCTGTATTCAAAACTAATATATTTTCAAAGTCAGGATAGTGATTCAAATTAGCACAATGTGATGATAATGCTGTTTTTTGTGATGAAATGTCTCTGTATTTTTGATCTGATTTGTGTCCTGCTATTCTAGTTTTAAGTTTATTTTTTGTTGTACCTATATAAACTTTATTACATGTTTCATTATTGTTTCCATTGCATGGAATCTTATAAACTACATTCGACATATCTAACTTATGTATTCTATCTTTTGTTTTGCTAAATAATTTTCCTACTGTATTATGCATTTTATGAGCCATTTTATAATTCTTTTTATCAAATATATTTGATCTTTCTAATCTTTCTGATAAACCAGGTACATAAGTTAATGATTTATAGATCCTTGGTTCAGGAACTGTGCCTGTATTTTGTTCTTGATTTTTGTATTGTCTTATTAATTTACAAATAATGTCTGTTGGGAAATTATTATCATCTAATATATTCTTAATTATTTCAATATTTTTCTTGTGGAATGTAGAGTCACTTATTGTTAGAATTCTATCTATAAGATTTTTAGCTGTATTAATTATAATTCTTTTAGGATGATTAGAATAGTAATTAATTATTCTTCCTGAAGAAGTTGGTTTTTGGTACCAATCTATTAAAATACAGTTTTTCTTTCTTATTACCAAAGTATCTAAATAAGAAAGCATTGATTTGTTTTCTTTTTCTATTGTGAACTTAATGTCAGGATGAAATGCATTAAATTTCATTAAAACATTTTCTATTTCATTATCTGAAATTATACAGAATAAATCATCCACATATTTTGTCAATATCTTAGGTTTAATAGTCAATTGTTCAATGCATTGGTCAAGTAATGTTTCCATAACAATATCTGCTATAATTGGGGAAGCTGGAGATCCCATTGGAAGTCCTTTTTGTTGTGAATATATCTTATTGTTACATTGAAAATAACGGTTATCAATAATACAAAATTTAAGAATTCGTAAAAATAGATCTTTATTCATATTTGTGTGTTCTCCTATTATGTTCCACTTTTCATCAATAATTTGTATAGCTAAGTCTACAGGTATACTAGGGAACAAAGATACTACATCAAATGAAACTAATCTGTCATTATTAGAAAGTTTAATTTTACCTATCTTATCCTTGAATTCTAATGAGTTCCTTACATTATATTTAGAATTTATAGTAAACTTTTTAAGAATACTAGTAATATATTTACAAAGTTCATATGAAGGAGAGTTAATACAATTACAAATTGGTCTTAAAGGAAATTCTTCTTTATGAATTTTTGGTAATCCGTATAATCTTGGAGCTATAGCTACATTTGTTTTAAATTTGTTTTTCTCTAAAGGTGTTATTATTTTTAATTTGAAAAGTTCATCAACAATATTATTATTCAACTTTTGTAGTTTATTAGTAGGATCTTTATTCAACATTTGATAAGTTGTGGAATCACCTACAATATTATTTATTCTAGAATTGTAATCTGATTTCTTCATAGCTACTGTAGTATTACCCTTATCTGCATTTAAAATCATAATATTTTTGTTAATTTTTAAATACTTCTGAGTATAGTTTACTTTATCAAGTAAGAATTTATCCCTATTTGATAATCTCATCTTGTTAGTATGGTTATCAATAATTGTCGTAAATTTTGATCTAGCTATCTCCTGTTCTTCTTTATTATTTAGAGTCTGTATGAAGTCTTCTCCATCTGCTATTATTCTAGTTATTGGAAACTGTTGTTTTTCAATTGGTAATGCATGTTTTTGTCCTAGAGATAGTATCCATTGTACGTCTGTCGGAATATCTTGGTCAGATTTGTTAACAAACCATTTTCTATTAAATTTAATTCCCAACTCCTCATTTTGTAAATTAACAAGACAATCAAATTTCTTCTTATGTACCTGTTTAATTTTCTCTCTAAATGTATCTGCTATCCTATCTTGATATTTTAAAAAAGTGTTCATTTCTGTATTAGTCAACAGTTTTCTTAAATTAATTTTGATGTATATTAATTCATTTTCAGCTATCTTCAATAGTTTGTGTTTCTTTTTTATTTCCAGATTAAGTATCTTGCATTGTAGCACTTGAATATGTCTCGAGATTGTTTGTTGGATTGATTTCACAGCATTATCATGGAAGATATCAAGAATATTTTTAGTTGAGTTCTTAATGAATTTTGGTATAATACCTTTATTTCGGCAACGAATTAAAAATGTTATTGTTGTTCTCAATCTGATTATTTTATCCTTAATTGTCTTGTACCTATTAATATTTCTCCTTATTATTTCACTTCTTTTGAAATTATTATAGTTAATCATCTTCTTATGTTGTGCTCTTGTTTAATTTTTATGATAATGTCTGATTTTTCGACCTTTTTTATTATTAATTTTGTTTATTTTTATTTAAGCTTGAGGTCACTTTTTTTATAAATAATTATATTTATTTATTTTCAATATTTCGCTACTCTTTGTGTAGCATCATCAGGAAAATAGTTTAATAAATTAATTATAATAACAAATTGTTTTTTTCAATATTTCAATAAAATTGTCAAAATGAAAAAATTTTAAATATTATACAAACAAAAATATTCAAAAAATATTTAGAACAAAAAATATTTAACTTCTGTTTCCGTTTTTATAAACTAAGTGTCTGTAGTTTTGAGCAACATTATCTGTATCTGCCTTAAAATTAATTCTCAGATTTGTTGGTACATTTATAATTTGTAACATTTCTAACATATAACGACGTTTATAATTATTTTCTGTATTCAAAACTAATATATTTTCAAAGTCAGGATAGTGATTCTGTTGTTTAAGAATTATCTTTAATTATAATATTCAGCTAGCTGAATTTGTTTTTTTTACTAAAAGTTTATGACACTGCCTGTTTTTAACAAAATTGGGGTTATTCAGCCAGCTGAATTTATAAATTTTTCATAAAATCGTTGGTTTTTTACAAGATATTTAATTTAATATTCAGCTAGCTGAATTGCAATATTTTCTCTAAATCTTGCTGAATTCTAAGTGTTTTTAAATAATTTATAATAATTCGCTTGTTTTTCTCAAAGGTTATAAAACTGTTTATTTTCTGGCATAATTGTTTTAACAATTTATATTCAGCTAGCTGAATTACAATATTTTTCTCTAAATCTTGTTCAGTACTAAGTGTTTTTAAATAATTTATCTTAAATGTAATATTCAGCTAGCTGAATTCACTTATTTTTCTCAGAGGTTATAAATTTATTTGTTTTCTGGCATAATTGTTTTAAAAATCTCTATTCAGCTAGCTGAATTGCAATATTTTTCTCTAAATTTTGTTCTAAATATTTTTTGAATATTTTTGTTTGTATAATATTTAAAATTTTTTCATTTTGACAATTTTATTGAAATATTGAAAAAAACAATTTGTTATTATAATTAATTTATTAAACTATTTTCCTGATGATGCTACACAAAGAGTAGCGAAATATTGAAAATAAATAAATATAATTATTTATAAAAAAAGTGACCTCAAGCTTAAATAAAAATAAACAAAATTAATAATAAAAAAGGTCGAAAAATCAGACATTATCATAAAAATTAAACAAGAGCACAACATAAGAAGATGATTAACTATAATAATTTCAAAAGAAGTGAAATAATAAGGAGAAATATTAATAGGTACAAGACAATTAAGGATAAAATAATCAGATTGAGAACAACAATAACATTTTTAATTCGTTGCCGAAATAAAGGTATTATACCAAAATTCATTAAGAACTCAACTAAAAATATTCTTGATATCTTCCATGATAATGCTGTGAAATCAATCCAACAAACAATCTCGAGACATATTCAAGTGCTACAATGCAAGATACTTAATCTGGAAATAAAAAAGAAACACAAACTATTGAAGATAGCTGAAAATGAATTAATATACATCAAAATTAATTTAAGAAAACTGTTGACTAATACAGAAATGAACACTTTTTTAAAATATCAAGATAGGATAGCAGATACATTTAGAGAGAAAATTAAACAGGTACATAAGAAGAAATTTGATTGTCTTGTTAATTTACAAAATGAGGAGTTGGGAATTAAATTTAATAGAAAATGGTTTGTTAACAAATCTGACCAAGATATTCCGACAGACGTACAATGGATACTATCTCTAGGACAAAAACATGCATTACCAATTGAAAAACAACAGTTTCCAATAACTAGAATAATAGCAGATGGAGAAGACTTCATACAGACTCTAAATAATAAAGAAGAACAGGAGATAGCTAGATCAAAATTTACGACAATTATTGATAACCATACTAACAAGATGAGATTATCAAATAGGGATAAATTCTTACTTGATAAAGTAAACTATACTCAGAAGTATTTAAAAATTAACAAAAATATTATGATTTTAAATGCAGATAAGGGTAATACTACAGTAGCTATGAAGAAATCAGATTACAATTCTAGAATAAATAATATTGTAGGTGATTCCACAACTTATCAAATGTTGAATAAAGATCCTACTAATAAACTACAAAAGTTGAATAATAATATTGTTGATGAACTTTTCAAATTAAAAATAATAACACCTTTAGAGAAAAACAAATTTAAAACAAATGTAGCTATAGCTCCAAGATTATACGGATTACCAAAAATTCATAAAGAAGAATTTCCTTTAAGACCAATTTGTAATTGTATTAACTCTCCTTCATATGAACTTTGTAAATATATTACTAGTATTCTTAAAAAGTTTACTATAAATTCTAAATATAATGTAAGGAACTCATTAGAATTCAAGGATAAGATAGGTAAAATTAAACTTTCTAATAATGACAGATTAGTTTCATTTGATGTAGTATCTTTGTTCCCTAGTATACCTGTAGACTTAGCTATACAAATTATTGATGAAAAGTGGAACATAATAGGAGAACACACAAATATGAATAAAGATCTATTTTTACGAATTCTTAAATTTTGTATTATTGATAACCGTTATTTTCAATGTAACAATAAGATATATTCACAACAAAAAGGACTTCCAATGGGATCTCCAGCTTCCCCAATTATAGCAGATATTGTTATGGAAACATTACTTGACCAATGCATTGAACAATTGACTATTAAACCTAAGATATTGACAAAATATGTGGATGATTTATTCTGTATAATTTCAGATAATGAAATAGAAAATGTTTTAATGAAATTTAATGCATTTCATCCTGACATTAAGTTCACAATAGAAAAAGAAAACAAATCAATGCTTTCTTATTTAGATACTTTGGTAATAAGAAAGAAAAACTGTATTTTAATAGATTGGTACCAAAAACCAACTTCTTCAGGAAGAATAATTAATTACTATTCTAATCATCCTAAAAGAATTATAATTAATACAGCTAAAAATCTTATAGATAGAATTCTAACAATAAGTGACTCTACATTCCACAAGAAAAATATTGAAATAATTAAGAATATATTAGATGATAATAATTTCCCAACAGACATTATTTGTAAATTAATAAGACAATACAAAAATCAAGAACAAAATACAGGCACAGTTCCTGAACCAAGGATCTATAAATCATTAACTTATGTACCTGGTTTATCAGAAAGATTAGAAAGATCAAATATATTTGATAAAAAGAATTATAAAATGGCTCATAAAATGCATAATACAGTAGGAAAATTATTTAGCAAAACAAAAGATAGAATACATAAGTTAGATATGTCGAATGTAGTTTATAAGATTCCATGCAATGGAAACAATAATGAAACATGTAATAAAGTTTATATAGGTACAACAAAAAATAAACTTAAAACTAGAATAGCAGGACACAAATCAGATCAAAAATACAGAGACATTTCATCACAAAAAACAGCATTATCATCACATTGTGCTAATTTGAATCACTATCCTGACTTTGAAAATATATTAGTTTTGAATACAGAAAATAATTATAAACGTCGTTATATGTTAGAAATGTTACAAATTATAAATGTACCAACAAATCTGAGAATTAATTTTAAGGCAGATACAGATAATGTTGCTCAAAACTACAGACACTTAGTTTATAAAAACGGAAACAGAAGTTAAATATTTTTTGTTCTAAATATTTTTTGAATATTTTTGTTTGTATAATATTTAAAATTTTTTCATTTTGACAATTTTATTGAAATATTGAAAAAAACAATTTGTTATTATAATTAATTTATTAAACTATTTTCCTGATGATGCTACACAAAGAGTAGCGAAATATTGAAAATAAATAAATATAATTATTTATAAAAAAAGTGACCTCAAGCTTAAATAAAAATAAACAAAATTAATAATAAAAAAGGTCGAAAAATCAGACATTATCATAATAACAAATTGAAGCAAAAATTAAATTTTTTACATGAAAATATCCAATTTTTTTGTTTTAAAAAAAATCATGAAAAATCGAAAACGTCAAAAATTGCTTAGATTTATTAATTCATTGCAAAGCCACATGTAATAGGAACAAAATAAGATATCGATCATAAAAATCGATGGATTTTTTTTCGAATTTATTCACAATTAATCATTAATTTCAAATAAATGGCTTTGTTTTAATTATAGCAAATCTCCTTAATTCTTACAAACAAATTGGATTTTATTGCTGACAATCCGAGGTAGGAAGGAGTTAATTTATTTGATTTCTTTGCTGACAATCAGCCACCTACATAAATAATTTCCCTTAATCCCTTTAAATTATCCACCAACTTGTCAAAAGTTTTGATTTAATTTTAAGTCTCCCAAATATTAATTGCATTTTAATGTCTCTCCACTAAATCAATTCGCCAAGAACTTTTTTTTTGTTTTGCATTCAAATTTATTTCGGTTGTCAGTTGACATGAAAGTTTATTAGTAAATTTACATTTGAAAAACGAGAAAAAACAAAAATGCAAAATAAAATAAATGTTCGCAACTGAGTACAGCAAATTATGGTAATTTAATTGAAATATAGAGTGATTAATCAAATAAAAAAAACTTTGAAATAAAAAATAAAACAACTGAAAAATTCATAAGGAAATTTAGTTAGGAAAGAAGAGAAAAATATTAGGGATGGTCAGAGATAAAAGAGAAAGTGTATTTAAAGCTAATTACAATCGGTTTCTGAACACAAATTAGTCAGCTTGAAGGACCACTAGAGAGAGGATCTTTAAGCAGTCAGGTTCTAAAGAAACATATTGTTGTACGATCGTTACAATGCAAATTGTAATGTTTTCTCTGTGTATTCATAACGTAAAATGAAATTAGAAATAAATATTTCTTTTACACATTTCAAAAGTTTAATGATCTTTATAAAACAAAAAATGCCTTAATAATACTATAATTAAGACATTTCTTTGCTTGGTTTTTAAGCAAAAAAAAAAAACCGAAAAAAAACCAAACCTTGTATGAGTAAAATAAAAATTTTCCCACATTTACAAAAAATGTTTAATGCAATTTAAGCACATTTTTTTGTACTGCTACAAAAAAAGGCGAAAATGTATTTTTTTATAATAATTCCCCTCAAGCTAAATGTAATTGAAGCCTTTAAGAATCATATAAAAAAAATGAAAATCAAAGAAAGAAAAGAATTCTTTTTTTTTTTTAAATACAACATATGAGAACCATAAGGTGGCAAAGTGCCACAGTAGGCAAAAAAGGAAAGAACAAGTAAATGAAAATTATATTTTATACAATTAGCTAAATATATTTAAACATTGTATTAAATAATAAACTGTTAAATTAAATTTAACATTTAGTAACGTGAACCCAAGCAAAAATTACGCTTAATCAATGTATGAATGAAATTAATTTTTTTCTTTCACTTTTATTTGAAAAAAAAAAGTTTTTTTTGCTCATGTTTGCATGTGCCAACATATTAATTTTATTATGCTTAATAATATTTTTTATTATTTAATTCATTGCAAAAATGTATTATAATGTGAACAAAAAAAAAACTAAATGTTTGTATATTTGCATGTTTTTTTTTATCAACAATTTGGCGGATTTTGGTTTGAAACCGAAAAGTTTTCATATAAAAAAAGCGTCACATGCGGGAAGTTTTGCTTTACTTCTTTAATTTGAAACAAGTAAGAGAGCTGTATTCGGCTGTGCCGAATCTTATATACCTTTCACCAAATTATACTTCAAAATAAAATCTTTTTTCAAATTGTTTTTTTTAAATTTTAAAATTTAAAAAAAAAAATCCGGGTTAAAAAATATTTTTTTCGATTTTGGCCCATTGTAGGTCCAACTTACTATTTTGCAAAGGTCTTTGAAATATCTATCATTAGATATCCATATTGTCTATATTAATGACTTAGTAATCCAGATATAGGTCAAAAATAGATAAAAAATCGAGTTTGTCCTGGTTTTTTTCCTTATATCTCAGCCATTTGTGGACCGTTTTTCTCGATTTTAAATAGCAGCCGAGCCGGAATAATCTATAAAAGAGTAACGTTACTGACTGACTGAATGTCTGACCGATTCATCATCCCACAGCCCAAACGACTAAAGCTAGAATCATTTTTGGAAATTCGAACGTTTAGAGGGTAAAAAAGGGTAAAAACGGGTAACTTCGGTAACCTTATATCTTCAAAAGTAATTAAGATACAAAAAAACTTAAAATTGCATGGTACTCCATTCAAAAAATCAGCTGACAGGTGTTTCGTACTTTTTCGAAATTCTAAGCTTTTAGGGGAGAAAACGGGTAAAAACTGTATTTTGGTACTTTTTTTTGCACCCTATGTATCTTTTAAACCAATAAACATAGAAACAAATTTTAAATCGTATTCTTTAATTAACAAAAAATAAAAAATATAAGTTTGGTACTTTTTGGAAATTCGAACCCTTAAGGGATAAAAATTGTGTTTATTTTTGGTACTTTTTCATAAAACATATTTTTCTATAATTTGACATAGACATACGAATATTTTATTATGAGCTCCCACCACGTTACAGAAATTTATTTGAATAAAATTTTACCACCTCAATGGGGATAAAAAAAGGTACCAAAAAGGGAATAAAATCCTGAAAATACATTATATTTAAAATTATTATGCCAATTTTGATAATTTTTTTAACGTTGGTTCCTGGATTCATACAAAAATTAACTAACAGGTTGTTATTTGGAACTCGAGTACCAAGGTGTATATTGGGCCAAATCCGGGTAAATAGTACTTTTTTTGGTACTTTTTTTAAAACATATTTATTCTTGGGCACATTAACACAGATTTTAATATTTTGGGGCATGCCTGTAGCATAAACAATTTTGGCAAAATGGAATATTTTTAAATTGCAAACTTGAGGGGTGTTCAAGGAAGAAAAGGGAAATTGGTAATTTTCTCCTAATGGTACTTTTTTGACATTATTTCAGTTATCATGATATGTATCTGAGTGAAGTTAGTGTTAGAAATAGGGTACAATATTTAGGTACCAAAATGTGAGAACTGAACTATAGGTACTTTTTTATTCATATAATGGTACTTTTTGAATTTTATATGACAATGGACTTAGAAACATCAAATTAAGCATACACGGTCCTAAGTGAGTGTGAATTTTAGGGGTAGACTTTTTGGTACTTTTTCTTTAATCGAATGGTACTTTTTGTAATTTCTTCACCAATGAACATAGAAACATGAAATAAAGCTTACATGGGCCAGAGTGGGTGGGAATCCACAAGTGTCTGCTTTTTGGTACTTTTTATATATTCTAATGGTACTTTTTGAATTTTCTGCAATAATGGACATAGAAATATGAAATTAGGCGTCTATGGTCCCAAGTGAGTGAAAATTCAAGCGAATACCTCATGGTACTTTTTGTAATTTCTTCACCAATGAACCTAAAGCCATGAAATAAAGCTTATATGGACCCGAGTGAGTGGGAAAACTTGTGGATTTTTGGTACTTTTTATATATTCTAATGGTACTTTTTTGAATTTCCTATAATAATGTACCTAGAGTTTCCAAAAAATCGAAGAATTTCAAAACCGCGGTTTCGGTTTTAAAAAATTAAAAACCGATCGGTTTCGGTTTTGTGATAATTTATTAAATATTATGTATCATAGAAACAAAATTAGTAGATAATATAGGAAATGATATACAAATCTAAAATTCAAACTTGACGGGTTATAGTTTAGTGAGTGCGAATTCAAAAGTGATAATCAATGGTACTATTTCCTTATTGCAATGGTACTTTTTGAATATTTTATAATTTTAATAATTTTAAATTAGGAACACATTTTGCATTTTCTATAATAATGTTTCCAGAAATATGAAATTAGACATTTACAATTAGATTCACAAAGTGAGACTTGATAGTACTATTTCTTTCTTCTAATTGGGGTGGCGAAGCGCACCGGGTCAGCTAGTGTTTTTATATTTGCGTGTTATTTTATCAACAATTTGTCGGTTTTTGGTTTGAAAGTTGCAAAAAAAAGAGAGAATAATTCTCATACATTTTACAATTTGAAAGAATGTTATTCACAATGTATTAGCACACTCGCAGAAAAACTGTTAGTCAATTTTGGAATTAGAGACTCTAAATTGACAATTAGCTTCACGCTAGATTACCTGTAATGCATAAAGTAACCAATTGACTGCTCTTTGCATTACTAAGAGCACATAAGTGTCATAAGAACCAAAAATATATAGATTGGAGTCTAACAGACTGGTTATGTGTAAAACAATGACTACATGAGGTTAAGGTGAAAGATTTGCTTAATAACTGCAATCAGTTCCTATCCCCTAGTAGCCAGTCAAGTGGCTAGTCTTGCTATATTGACCTTGATTCATTGCCACAATAATGACGATAATGAATTTCACTAAAAATCTGTTCCTTTCTTCTTTAATTTGCTTTTTTTAGTTTGTTGTTTCTCGTGTAAATTGAGTCATTCTACATAAAAAAATGCGATAAATACTTATGTATAACAAAAGTAGCTACATAATTTATAATGCATTATTAAATATTGTGCAATATATATGTATTTATTATATACAAACTCCTTAAGAGAAACGGATATTCTACATTTTAAAGTTGCGGTTTTTTATTTCAATATTTTGCAGTGATATAATTTTTGTGTGTTTCAACAAATATAAAGAGGTTTCCAACAAGATGTGTTATTTTGAATCAATCGGTATTTCGGTAGCTGTCACTTTTGAAGCTTTTATTCTTTGACAAGTAGAAACTACGATACACGATTCAACAACGCATTGGAATTGGAATTGGGCATTCCACAAACGTCATTAAGGTCGGAGTTGGATGTTATTGATCTGGACAACGTTTAATTTCAACACGACTGCGCTACGTGCCACACAGGCAACGAAACCATTGCTGTTTTACGGGAAAAGATTCCGGACCGTGTTATCTCTCGAAGAGGTGATCGCAATTGGCCACCGAAATCTTGTGAATTAACACCTTGGGCTTCTTCCTTTGGGGCCACGTGAAAGATAAGAACAGTCCAGCGTCGATTCAAGACTTCAAAGATAGAATTCGTGAGGCTATCGAGGACATAGGGCAGCCACTTTGCGATTTTGTTATGGAAAATTTCATGAAAAGGATATGGTCCTGTAAGCATGATCGCGGTGGCCGTTTGGCTGATGTTGTTTTTCATTATTAACGGCATACCATCCTCTTTATTATGAAATAAATATCCGATAATTTATCTCAAAAAATGCAATTTTTCTTTGAATACCAAAATAACACCTCTTGTTGGAAAATCCGTTACAAATTAATAACGGAAGCTATCAAATCTACTTTTAAACTTTTAACAAATTAGATAGCACATGAAGAACTACTGGCAATTAATTTGAGAAACAGCTGATAATTATTTAAAACATTTGAGGTTATGTGAGTAGTTCCCATAAAATTAACAAAATTACGGTTTGGAAACCTCAACTGTAATCTAACTTATAATTGTGAAACAAATATTTTGTGGTAATTGATATTTATGCATGAAGTTTTAGGCCCTATCACCTCTTTTTCTAAGTGCCCTAATAAGACCTTCACCAACGATTATAGTGTGACCACCACTTTGTTATTAGTTTTAAATTGTTTTTATCTACATAATATTTTATTAAATTATTTAAAAACTTGTACCAATTTACCACAAGAAATGATAATCTTTTTATTATACCCTACACCACCATATTGGGGAGAGTATATTGCGTTTGTGCTGATGATCGTAGCACCCAAAATAATTATTTATAATTATAAATAATATAAAGTATATATATTCTGGATCCTTATATATAGCGGAGTCGATTAAGCCATGTCCGTCTGTCTGTTGAAATCAATTTTCTGAAGATCCCAAATATCTTCGGGATCCAAATCTTCAATAATTCTGTCAGACATGCATTCGAGAAGTTTGCTATTTAAAATCAGCAAAATCGGTCCATAAATGGCTGAGATATGAGGAAAAAACCAGGACAACATCGATTTTTTACCAATTTTTGACCTATATCTGGATTACTAAGACATTAATATAGACAATATGGATATCTAATGATAGATATTTCAAAGACCTTTGCAACGACGTGTATAAGACCATAGTAAGTTGGACCTACAATGGGTAAAAATCGGGACAAAAAATGTTTAAGCCGAATTTTTTTTTCACAAAAAAAAATTTTAAATTTAAAAAAAGAATTTTTAAAATTTAAAATAACAATCGAAAAAAATTTTTTCCAAAAAATTAAAAAAACAACTGGAAAAAAATTTAATTTTGTTTACCTAAAAATATTTAAAATTTTGAAGTATAATTTGGTTAAGGGTATATAAGATTCGGCACAGCCGAATATAGCTCTCTTACTTGTTTTTTTTAAATTTTTTTTAAATGTCATCCTCTATCTCACTTTCGATGACCGTTTCAAAATCACATTCGCCATCACTTTCAACAGCACTTTAATCTAAGTTAATATTTTGATTATTAATTGCGTTTCTGCTAATATTGCGCCAGCATATGTTCATGTTTAGATGCTAAAATTTCTGTTTAGAAAACAATTGCAAAATCATTCTGCCTTTTTATACCCATCGCCATGAGTAGCAAGGGTGTATATAAGTTTGTCATTCCGTTTGTAATTTCTACATTTTGCATTTGCGACCAACAAAAATATATATATTCTGGATCGTTATAGATAGCGAAGTTGATATAGCCATGCCCGTCTGTATGTTCAAATCAACTTTCCGTAGCCCCCAAATAACTTACATACATACATGAATCATGCATCAATATCTCCGGAATTCTTCCGGCTCGGTTGCTATCTAAAATCGAGAAAATCGTTCCACAAATGACTAAGATATAAGGATACCCTCGATTTTTGTCCCATTTTTGATCTATATCTGGATTTCTAAGTCATTAGTATAGACAATATGGATATCTAATGATAGATATTTCAAAGTCCATTGCAACGATGTATATAAGGCTATAGTAAGCTGGAATTACAATGGGTCAAAATCAACAAAATTATATTTTAACCCGAATTTTTTTTTTAACAAAATATTTTTTTGTCATAAATTCGTTTTCCAAATTTTTTTTTTTTAAAATTAAAAACAAAACTTTGTAAAAAACTTTTTTAAAAAATAATTTGGAAAAAAAAATTTTTTAAAAAAATTTAATTTTGTTTAAATAAAAATATCTAAAAAAAAATATTTTTAAGTATAATTTGGTGAAGGGTATATAAGTTTCGGCACAGCCGAATATAGCTCTCTTACTTGTTTTTACTAAATAACAAATATTTTATTCCGTACCTTTTATTTTCATTGGTTCAAGTCCTAAATTTAACATATTGAAAGACTTATTTTTAGAATTGTAACTTGCAGTAATATTTATATATTTATAGAAGGAGTTATTGGACCACTCATCTACAGTGATGAAAATACTCCCTTTATCTTTAGTTATTTGTCGAATTTCAGAAACAATACAATTTTTATAAGTCATTGTTACTTATTTAAATTTGGAATTATGAAAAATTTAAGCAATTTAATTCGTTTTATAATCGATTATTCTACATCAAATTATTCGAATTATTCGTTATTTGAAAATGGTAATTTTTTAATTGTTCGAATAATAATTATTCGTAAGAAATTATTCGATTAATCGAACGATGCCTACTAGCTACTTTACTCACAAATATGTAGTATTATTGTCAATGTCAATTTCCATATTACTGCAAATATTCGCAAAAAATTAATTCTAAATTCATCTCTTCCCAACAACTTCTTTATAAATAGTTTTTAACTATTATTGTAACATAAGGTCTAGCGATGTCATGATGCAATACTACGGTTTTATGTCTGGCCGCATATTCAGTTTATCTAATTATAAAAATCATTAAAATTAGCATCATTCATATTGACTGTATTTTTCGTGATTTTAAAAGTTAAGTGTCATTTTAACCCCAAGTGCCATTAAGGGTTAATTTCCATTTTCGAGCTGTTATTATAAATACTAGACTGCATGTTATATTTTTCTTAAGTTTCATCAAAATCGGCCCAAAAATATATAACATTTCGCTATCTTTCAATTAGAAATTCCAAATATTGAAAAATTTGACCTTTGACCTTCACGATTTAAGGTTTAACGTTTTCCAGTTTTAGTAAAACTTTCAGAGTATATTTAGAACTAGCAGACCCGGTGCGCTTCGCCACCCCAATTAGAAGAATGAAATAGTACTATTAAGTCTCCCTTTGTGAATCCAATTGTAAATGTCTAATTTCATATTTCTGGGTCCATTATTATAGAAAATGCAAAAGAAAGTTACCACTAAAGTCACTTTTTGTGAATTCAAATTCATTTAAAATCATGTGTGCCTAAAATTATTATAAAATATTCAAAAAGTACCATTGATTATCATTTCTGAATTCGCATTCACTAAACCATAACCCGTCAATTTTGAATTTTAAATTTGTATAGCCTTTCCTATATTATCAACTAATTTTGTTTCTATAACAATTAATATTTAAAAATTATCACAAAACCCAAAAAAAAAACGAAACCGCGGTTTTGAAATTCTTTGGTTTTTTGGAAACGCTAGGTCCATTATTATAGTAAATGCACAATAGTACGTATGAGAACAAAGAAAAAGTACCAAGCGCCTTGAATTTCCACTCACTTGGGACCATAGACGCCTAATTTCATATTTCTATGTCCATTATTACAGAAAATTCATAAAGTACCATTAGAATATATAAAAAGCACCAAAAAGCCCCCACTTGTGGTTTCCCACTCACTCCCATATAAGCTTAATTTCATGGTTTTAGGTTAATTGGTGAAGAAATTACAAAAAGTACCATTCGAATAAAGAAAAAGTACCAAAAAGTCTATCCCTAGAATTCTCACTCACTTTACAACATATACGATTAATATCATGTTTCTAAGTTCATTGTTATAAAAAATTCAAAAAAGTACCATTAGAATAAAGAAAAAGTACCAAAAAGTCTCCCCCTGGAATTCTCACTCACTTTAGAACATATACGATTAATTTCATATTTTTATGGCCATTATTACAGAAAATTCAAAAAGTACCGCTACAATATACAAAAAGTACCAAAAATCAGGCACTTGTGGATTCCCACTCACTCCGGTCCATATAAGCTTTACTTCATGTTTCTAGGTTCATTGGTGAAGAAATTACAAAAAGTACCATTCGAATAGAGAAAAAGTACCAAAAAGTCTCCCCCTAGAATTCTCACTGACTTAGGACCGTGTATGCTTAATTTCATGTTTCTAAGTCCATTGTTATACAAAATTAAAAAAAGTACCATTATAATAAAGAAAAAGTACCATGAAGTATCCGCTAAATTTTCAATCACATAGGACTATATACGCTTAATTACATATTTCTAGGTCCAAGTACCATTATAATATAGAAAAAGTACCAAAAAGCAGTCACTTGTAGATGCCCACCCACTCTGGCCCATGTAAGCTTTATTTCATGTTTCTAGGTTCATTGGTGAAGAAACTACAAAAAGTACCATTCGATTAAAAAAAAGTACCAAAAATCTCTCCCTAGAATTCTCACTGACTTAGGACCGTGTATGCTTAATTTACTGTTTCTAAGTCCATTGTTATAGAAAATTCAAAAAAGTACCATTAGAATAAACAAAAAGTACCAAAAACTCTCCCCTTAGAATTCTCACTCACTTAGAACCATATATGCTTAACTTCATATTTCTATGTCCATTATTACAGAAAATTCAAAAAGTACCATTAGAATATAGAAAAAGTACCAAAAAGCAGTCACTTGTAGATTCCCACTCACTCCGGTCCGTATAAGCTTAAATTCATGTTTTTAGGTTCATTGGCGAAGAAATTACAAAAAGTACCATTCGAATAAAGAAAAAGTACCAAAAAGTCTCCCCCTAGAATTCTCACTCACTTATGACCAATATGCTTAATTTCATGTTCCTAAGTCCATAGTTATAGAAAATTCAGAAAAGTACCATTAGAATATAGAAAAAGTACCAAAAAACCCACACTTGTGGTTTCCCACTCACTCGGTTTATATATAAGCTTTATTTCATGTTTCTAGGTTCATTGGTGAAGAAATTACAAAAAGTACCATTCCAATAAAGAAAAAGTACCAAAAAGTCTCCCCCTAGAATTCTCACTCACTTAGGACCATATATGTAGAAATTTCAAAAAAGTACCATTAGAAGAACAAAAAAGTACCTATAGTACAGTTCACACATTTTGGTACCTAAATATTATCCCCTATTCCTAACACTAACTTCACTCAAATACATATCAGCTAACTTTAATGTCGATAACTGAAATAATTTAAAATGTTAAAAAAGTACCATTAGGAGAAAAGTACCAATTTCCCTTTTCTTACTTGAACACCCCTCAAGTTTGAAATTTAAAAATATCCATTTTGCCAAAATTGTTTATGCTACAGGCATGTATCAAAATATTAAAATCTGTGTTAATGTGCCCAAGAATAAATATGTTTTAAAAAAAGTACCAAACTGTTTACCCGGATTTGGCCCAATATACACCTTGGCACTCGAGTTCCAAATAACACCCTGTTAGTTAATTTTTGTATGAATCCAGGAACCAACGTTAAAAAAATTATCAAAATTGGCTTAATAATTTCAAATATAATGTATTTTCCCGATTTTATCCCCTTTTTGGTACCTTTTTTATCCCCATTGAGGTAATACAATTTCATTCAAATAAATTTCTGTAACGTGGTGGGAGCTCATAATAAAATATTCGTATGTCTATTTATAGAAAAACATATCAAATTATAGAAAAACATATTTTATGAAAAAGTACCAAAAATAAACACAATTTTTATCCCTTAAAGGTTCGAATTTCCAAAAAGTACCAAACTTATATTTTTTATTTTTTGTTAATTAAAGAATACGATTTAAAATTTGTTTCTATGTTTATTGGTTTAAAAGATACATAGGGTGCAAAAAAAGTACCAAAATACAGTTTTTACCCGTTTTCTCCCCTAAAAGTTTCGAATTTCCAAAAAGTACGAAACACCTGTCAGCTTATTTTTTAAATGGAGTAACATGCTATTTTAAGTTTTTTTGTATCTTTATTAGTTTTGAAGATATAAGGTTACCGAATTTACCCGTTTTTACCCTTTTTTACCCCCTAAACGTTCGAATTTCCAAAAATCCCTTCTTATCGGATCGTTTTGGGGAGGGAGGAACCCACAGTTAAAATTTCGTGATTCTAGCTTCAGCCGTTTGGGCTGTGCGATGATGAATCAGTCAGTCAGTCAGTCAGTAACGTTACTCTTTTATATATATAGATTATCTGGACTATAATATTCTGTATAGGTTCTACTTAAAATTCATAACAGTAAGGAGATTGAGCTTATTCGCCAAAATATGGCCAAATAATTTATTTTTCTCGAAAATTGCATAATTTAAATCGCAGTTACGGATAAACTATAGGAGATATTTTCATAATTTTTTCATATTTTTATTCCCTATTATATTCTCAATAAATCTCAAATCATATGATCAAAAAATTCAGAAATTTGTTCAAAAAAATTTTGAAAAATTTGAAAATGGAGTTTTGAAACTGCCGTTAAAAAAATATTTTTTTTGGTTATAGGTTAACGGTATCCTACGAAGCCAAAAACTCAAATACAAATAAATATGGATATATTTTAAGTAAAAATAAGCTTTTATTTAAATATTTCTCAAAATATGTTAATTTTGTTCCTACATTTCTTGTTCTAGTGGCCTGAGACACTTTAATGGCCTGCATGGTGAATTTTTAATAACTTTTACAGTTTTTAACCAATTTTTGTCATTTATGTCTCATTGCAATGACAATATTTACACAATTTTTTTGCATTCAATTGCAAAAGTAATTATTTATTAGCAAAATTTTTACAAAAACTGAACATTTTTTTTCGAATTTTTGGCCATAATACAGTTTGTGGATCATTTTGACCCAAAGGATATATAGGGTTATTCTTCAAAAGATTTGTTTTACTGTAATATTCATTAATATAAATAAATCTACATACTTTTCTAAAATAATGAAGAATGTTAAGAAGTTTTACAAATTTAATTCATATAAATAGTAAAATTTAGCATATATCTGACCTTTGACCTCGATGCGCGTTACGAAATCGGTGTCCGATTTGGCTCAATTTTTCAGCATTTAACTTATAGACCTAGTACAACTGATTGTCACTCTAATGTATATATTAAAATAAATAGCTTAACAAGTCTCTAGTAACCAGACTGTCTACTGGTAAACTATAAAGTATCAAATAATTTCCTGCTACAGAAATTGTTAACATTAAAAACCGAAAGTTGGATACGATTCGGTCACTAAACAAATCAGTGGCTGACAGGTGTTGTACTTCGTAGAAGTTATTGCGAATTATATGAAATAAATTTTATTTTTGCTGGAAAGACTAATTTTTTCATTGCCAAATTTAAAATAAAAAATGTCTTACCTTCCTCTTGCAAACATTTATTCCTTTTAAAAGCTGCAAGTAAAAGAAGTAAAATGATTAATAATTTCAAACTCTTCGGTGCATTTAAAATAAAAAATAAAAAAGAGTGTTATATTTGTACATTTTAAGATAAATATTAAAAAAACTTTTTAAAAAAAAAAAAAAAATAAAAAAAATTTGGTGAATAAAAAATCGAGTTAGTCGCGTTTGCTTATATCTCAGCCATTTGTGAGCCGATTTTCTCGATTTCAAATAGCAACTTAAGTTGGACTATAGCGGATATATTGATGTATCAATCATGTATGAAATTTATTGGGGGGGCTTCGGAATTTTGATTTCAACAGATAGGCGGCGGACTCCTCTATCTTTTAGAAAAATGCAAAATTTCAAACGAAACTTATAGTAACTTTATACCTTTGACAGTCATGGTGTTGGGTATAAAAAATGTTCAAATATATTCAACAAATTTATCAATTATACAAATTATTTATCTTAACAAAATGAGTCTCAAAAAAAACTGTATTTTTTTCAATTAATATAAAATAAATAAGGTATTCTTCTAAAAAAAGTATTTTTAAATAAATATAAGACACGTGTTTAGTGTCAATTCTTTTGTAAGAAATTATCTTAATGAACAATTGTAAATAGATACGAGTAAAATGAGAGTGACGTTCTAATAACATGATTATTACATTTAAAAACATAATTTTATATTTCAGAAGAGGGGTACTCACAGTTTTGAGAAATAACAAAAATACATACATATATATGCCATAATATATTTTGATAGGAAGAATTAAGTAAATTTTAACACTTAAGAGATCTAAAAAATATGTCTAACAAACTACTATTTATATATATCAAAATGTAGATGACACATTACTAAACTATCTCTAAGTAATGTACAGGGTATATAGTAGTGGAAGAGATTCCTACGTTTGGACTGATATTGATTAAATGACTTTTAACAATCTTTATTTATATATATTTAGTTAGTTTTATTAAAATCTATTTCTCTTCCACAATCTGTGATTACCCTTTTCATTTGTTTCACATAATTTTCACCTGCTAACAAATAATAAATAATCATGATATTGTTAAATTACTATTATTATTATTATTGACACAATTTTATACAGAACATTATTAAAAACTATGATATTTAATAAGATAAGTAGCTTAAACGTTTGTGTATGGTCGTAAACATTTCTTTAATAAAGAAATACAACTTACATATTTTCACAATTACAAACAATTCTTGATAAATTGAGTTGTTTAATTTTTCTAAAGTGATAACAGGTGTTCTTCTGATAAATAACTATGCTTGGGCACTTAGGAGACAGTTTATTTTATTGATTATTTATAGATTTTTGATATATAAATTGAAAATAAAAAAATAATTAATTTAAACAAGTTTTTAAAGACATATTTTTAAAACTTTGAATAACACTGTGGGTCATTTTTGAGTCATGGAAATATAACCATATACGGACACAATTGAACGTGATAAAAGACCAAAAAAAAAATATTTAATAATTATAAAATTAAGTTTTTATATGAAAGTTGGCTATAATATTCCTAATTTACAGTATCATTATATATTTCGGGAAATTAAAAACCCTAGCTGTAGCCCTTGTCATAAAGAACAAAAATTTTTAACATATAAAATCAAAAAAACTTATGCATGGAACACATTGAAGACAGCAGGCTACCAACTACAATCTGTCAAAATTAGAATACACACGTTTACGTTTACGACAGCACAGCTACACGACCACACGATTGCTTTTGCCGCTGTAGCCGAATTAAACTAATTTCTATTTCTGTCAACTACAAAGCAGAAATAGTGTTGCTAATATAATAAAAAATGTAAATCAAATGAGTGCTTAAAAAAAATATATTTTTTTTACTTAATTAAGAGAAGTTTTTGATAACCATATTGATGTAAATTAATAACAGGTACATAATTAATTATAACCATATATACAGTGGTGGCCACCAATTTAAGACAAATACTTGAATTTTTTTCATCAACTGAATTTAAAGTGCGATAGAGCCAAAATAAAAGGACCTCTAAGAGTATAAAATTTATTATTAATGTTTCTAATTTCTGAAAAATGTTTGGAAAAATCAGTAAAACATATATGGACAAAGATATGTGGAAATACGTTGACCCACCTCAGCGAACATCCGCTGTTAATAACATGATATGACCGAAACTAATGGAACTAAAAATACGAAATTTGGTCCGAATATTTTATAATTTATAATGGTGTGAGAAAATATGTTTATTTAAAAAAAAAATTTTTTGGTCTAGTTGTAGAAAAATCTTATGAGTTCGTGGTGAATATGTATGAATTGATACAGTCGAATAAAACACACTTGTGTGTTAAAATAGTCCTCATGCATACATATTTGTGGAAATATTTGAAAAAATAATTGACAATCACGTGGAATTTAGCAAAGAATTTTTGTCTTAAATTCCTGGCCACCACTGTATATGTTTACTCAAAATAATTGTTCAAATCTTAATTACTTTGGACTTTTGTACGGTTATTTTTTATTGAAGTGGCACCACTGAATTATAAATCAGCTGTTTACTTTGTAGCTGTCGTCTTTAAAATAATTCAGTAGCTGACACACGACTACAACTCCAGCCAGCAGAATTTGTGTTCGTGTAGCCTGCTGTCTTCAATGTGTTCAATGCATTAATCTTCAAGTTCAAAATGGCAAAAAAAACTTTAAAAATTCGAAATAAATTTTGTTATAGCTGCCTAAAAGTATGCCTTAGGTTATAATAATTTAATAGTTTATGGCCCAAAACACTTAATTCCTTTAGTTTTTATACCTTTCACCATGAGTGGCAAGTTTGTCATTCCGTTTGCAATTTCTACATTTTTCATTTCCGACCCTATAAAGTATATTTATTCTGGATTATTATAGATAGCGGAGTCGATTAAGACATGTCCGTCTGTCCGTCTGTTGAAATCAATTTTCTGAAGACCCTAGATATTTTCGGGATCCAAATTTTCAATAATTATGTCAGACATGCTTTCGATAAGTTTGCTATTTAAAATCAGCAAAATCGGTTCACAAATGGCTGAGATATGAGGAAATCCCAGGACAACTTAGATTTTTGACCTATATCTGGATTACTAAGTCATTAATATAGACAATATGGATATCTAATGATAGATATTTCAAAGACCTTTGCAACGACGTATATAAGACTATAGTAAGTTGGCCCTATAATGGGTCAAAATCGGAAAAATATTTTTTAACCCGAATTTTTTTTTCACCAAAAGTTTTTTTTCGCTAAATATTAACAAAATTGAAAAAAAAACAAAAAAAAAAATTTTTAAATTTAAAAAAAAAAAATTTTTAAAAAATTCGAAAATTTTTTTTCCAAAAAAATTAAAAAACTGCAAAAAAATTTTGTTTACCTAAAAATATTTAAAATTTTTGTTTTGAGTATAATTTGGTGAAGGGTAATAAGATTCGGCACAGCCGAATATAGCTGTCTGACTTGTTTTTTTTTTGTCTTTTATTACGTATTTTTTATTTTATTATTTTCAACAAGTTTTTAAAGAAATAGTTTTAAAATCTATAAAATTATTTATAGATTTTTGAAGCGAATTTGAAAGGTCTTTCAAAATCCAGTCAATCAATTGCTATTATTAATTGTTATACTTCATAGGGCCTACTGTATACCGTCTGCATTACCTAAATCTAGTTTAATACTCTCAATTCCTCTTTAGTTCCGGTTTATTATGATGCCCATGTCAATTCTACTTGTACGAATTTTGTCGACTCCACATTTGGTTATTTTTTTTTGCTCCTAACATGTTAATTACTTTCAAGATTTAATTTCAAATACATTTCTAATTGTTTCGAGCTGTAACGTCAGTTCCGTTTTTTAGTTTTTTTTTCTACATATGTCTTTAATTATTACAAATTTTTAACACGTTTCCAACACTCGTGGTCATTAATGGCGTCTTAATAAGACGACAGACAATTGTCAAACATTTATTTATTTATTTATTTTAGAATCGAACAAATTATTTTGTACTAATATGAACAAGAACAAAAAATAAAAAAAAATAAAACAACAAGAATAAATAGTTTCAATAGAATTCAACATCCGCAATTAAATTATTTTACAAAACTGAAATTCCAACGACAAAGGCGAAAACCCAAAAAAAAAATACACCAAAAAATATGTCGTCACTTGAGAATTTAAAGAATGAATTTTGTTGTTTAGATTTTTTTTTTTTTTGCTACTTCTGCGCCAAACACCAGCAAAAAGAAAATTTAAAATCAAAATTGGCAAACAATACAATGAATAAAATAGCAAGCAGAGAGAAAACATACAATCAAGAAATTGTCTAAATTGACACATCAAACGTCGCGTCTAACGATTGACAATAGGTCGATTCGAATAGACATTATACCCAGAACATCGAGACAAATGCAACAACAACCGCAAATGTAGTTTTGAAATCTTTTTCGTTTTCTTATTTTCAATTACAATTTGGTTTGATACAAAATCAAACCACTAACAGAAATTAACAAAAAAAAAACTAAATAAAAACATATAAAGAAGCTGCTGAAGAAGTGCATCGTGAAATGAGTTCAATGACCAATATTTGTATTTTAAATTGCATCAATGCATGGGCCAAGTTTTATTTAGTTTATATTTTTTCTTCTTTTTTTCTTAGTTTTTATATTATTCTGTCTATACCAACTTAAATCGTTATTCAAAATAACAGAATATATCAGTTTTTTTTTTGAGGGACTTTTTGTTAACAACAAAACTTTTTCTTGGTTGACTAAAATTTTTTACACTTTGTTGGACAATTTTTTGGGGAATATAATGTAGCAATAATGGCCTAAAATTATTGCTACTTTATTTAATGACAATCTAAAACTGTCTAAAGACCTACAATTGAAGCTAATGTAGGACTGTATACAGATCACGACTGAAGCTAATCTAAGACTGTATAAAGATCTTAGATTGTATAAAGATTTAAGCTAATTTAAGACTGTATAAAGACCACGACTAAAGCTAATCTAAGACTATATAAAGACCTACGATTGAAGCTAATCTAAGACTGTATAAATTCCTACGATTGAAGCTAATGTAGGACTGTATACAGATCACGACTGAAGCTAATTTAAGACTGTATTAAGGCATATGATTGAGGCTACTCTAGGACTGTATAAAGACCTGTGATTGAAGCTTATTTAGGACTGTATAAAGACCACGACTGAAGCTAATTTAAGACTGTATTAAGACATACGATTAAGGCTACTCTAGGACTGTATAAAGACCACGACTGAAGCTAATCTATGACTGTATAAAGACCTACAATAGAAGCTAATCTAAGACAATATAAAGACCTATGATTTCAGCTAATTTAGGACTGTATAAAGACCACGACTGAAGCTACTCTAAGACTGTATAAAGACCTACAATTGAAGTTAGTCTAAGACTGTATAAAGACCTATAATTGAAGCTAATTTAGGACTGTATAAAGACCACGATTGAAGCAAATCTAAGACTCTATAGAGACCTATGATTGAAGCTAATTTAGGACCGTATAAAGACCTACAATAGAAGCTAATCTAAGACTGTATAAAGAACTATGATTGCAGCTAATTTAGGACTGTATAAAGATCACGACTGAAGCTAATCCAAGACTGTATAAAGACCTACAATTGAAGTTAATCTAAGACTGTATAAAGACCTATGATTGAAGCTAATTTTGGACTGTATAAAGACCACGACTGAAGATAATCTAAGACTGTATAAAGACCTGCCGTTGAAGCTAATGTAAGACTGTATAAAGACCTATTATTGAAGCTAATTTAGTACTGTATAAAGACCACGACTGAAGCAAAAATAAGACTCTATAGAGACCTATGATTGAAGCTAATTTAGGACTGTATAAAGACCACGATTGAAGCAAATCTAAGACTCTATAGAGACCTATGACTGAAGCTAATCTAAGACTGTATAAAGACCTAAGATTGAAGCTAATCTAATACTGTATAAAGACCTATGATTTCAGCTAATTTAGGAGTATATAAAGGCCACGACTGAAACTAATCTAAGACTGTATAAAGACCTACGATTAAATCTAATCTGGGACTGTATAGAAACCTACGATTGAAGCCAATTTATGACTCTATAAAGACCACGACTGAAGATTGTATAAGGACCTACAATTGAAGCTAAACTAAGACTGTATAAAGACCTATGATTGAAGCTAATGTAGGACTGTATACAGACCACGACTGAAGCTAATCTAAGACTGTATAAGGACCTACAATTGAAGCTAAACTAAGACTGTATAAAGACCTATGATTGAAGCTAGTTTAGGACTGTATAAAGACCACGACTGAAGCAAATCTAAGACTCTATAGAGACCTATGATTGAAGCTAATTTAGGACTGTATACAGACCACGACTGAGGCTAATCTAAGACTGTGTAAAGACCTACAATTGAAGCTAATCTAAGACTGTATAAAGACCTACGATTGAAGCTAATTTAGGACTGTATAAATACCACGACTGAAGTTAATGTAAGACTGTATAAAGACCACGACTGAAGCTAATCTAAGGCTGTATAAAGACCTACGATTGAAGCTAATCTAAGACTATGTAAAGACCACGACTGAAGCTAATCTAAGACTGTATAAAGACCTACAATTGGAGCTAATTTAGGACTGTATAAACACCACGACTGAAGCTAATCTATGACTGTATAACGATCTACGATTGAAGCTAATTTAGGACTGTATAAAGACCACGACTGAATATAATTTAAGACTGTATAAATACCAACGATTGAAGTTAATATAAGACTGAATAAAGACCTACGAATGAAGCTTATCAAGACCTACGACTGAAGCTAATTTAAGACGGTATAAAGACGTAAGATTGAAGCTAATCTAAGACGGTATAGAGACCTAAGATTGAATCTAATTTAAGACGATAGAAAGACCTAAGATTGAATCTAATCTAAGACTGTATGAAGACCTACGATTGAAGCTAACTTAAGACTGTATAAAGACCTACGATTGAAGATAATTTAGGACTGTATTAAGACCATGACTGAAGCTAACCTAAGACTGTCCAAAAGTCTACAATTGAGGCTAATCTTTGACAGTAAAGGCCTGCGATTGAAGCTAATGTAACACTGTAGAAATACCTGCGATTGAAGCTAATCTCACACTATATAGGGATCTACAACGTTATTGAATGGCTGATTCACAATCTAAACGACTGAATCTAGAGGAATGTCATCTAGAGAATGTCATTCCCAAAAAGATCCACTAAGAAGGAAATCTTGGAAATTCGAACGTTTTGAGGGTAAAAAGGGTTAAAACGGGTACATTCGGTAATCTTATATCTTTAAAACTAATAAAGATACAAAAAAACTTAAAATTGCATGTTACTCCGTTTTAAAAAATCGCTGAAAGGTGTTTCGTACTTTTTTGAAATTCTAACCTTTTAGTTTAGAAAACGGGTAAAAGCATTATTTTGGTACTTTTTTTTGGCACCCTATGTAACTTTTAAACCAATAAACCAATAAGCATAGAAACAAATTTTAAATCGCATTCTTTAATTATCAAAAAAAAGTAACAAATACGTATTTGGTACTTTTTGGAAATTCGAAACCTTAAGGGATACAAATGGTGATTTTTTTTGGTACTTTTTCATAAAATATGTTTTTGTATAAGATGACATAGTTATATGAATATTTTATGATGAGCTCACAACACGATACAGGAATTTATTTGAATAAAATTTGACCACCACAAAAAGGTACCAAAATGGGGTAAAAACGGGAAAATGTATTTTATTTGAAATTATTAAGCCACTTTTGATAAGATTTTTAACATTGGTTCCAGGATTCATACAAAAATTAGCTAACTTAGCCTTATTTGGAACTCGGGTGCCAAATCTGGGTAAACAGTTTGGTACTTTTTTGAAAACAAATTTTTTTCTGGAGCACATTAACACTGATTTGAATCGTTTGAGACATGTCTGCAGCACAAATTTTTTTGCACAAAATGGCGTATTTTTAAATTTCAAACTTAAGGGCTGTTCAACAAGAAAAATGGAAATTGGTACTTTTTCTTCTAATGGTACTTTTTTTAATATTTTCAATTATTTAACTTATCGTCATTAAAGTTAGCTGATATGTATCTGAAATTAGATTTAGGAATAGGGGATAATATTTAGGTACCAAAATGTAAGAACTGAATTATAGGGACTTTTTCGTTCTTTTGATGGTACTTTTTGAATTTTCTTTAATAACACATGTCAAACATGATACATCAAATCTATATAGTGGTTATTCAAGAAGGCTGCCTTTAAAACAGATCGATCTTTTCTATTACTTAAGTAGGGTATTTGGAAATGTGTTTTACCCCAAAAAGTTTTCTTGTATTTTCAGCAAAAAACTTTTGTATTCTTTCTTGTTATTTAAATTTGTGGTTGCCTCCCAGTTTTTTTTTTTTTTTTGTTATTGATTCTTCGGAAATGTGGTGTTAATTTGTGTTTCTTAATTTTTTTTCTCTCAAAAATTTTCTTAAAATGGCTGAAAATTACTTAAAATTTTGTTTTTAGACAACATTAGACATCAAATAGAATTTTTTTCTTTTCAATTTTGTCACAAATGTCTCGTGGCTGCATGTAAATTGTTGATGGTTGGGAAATGTGTTGACTGGATGTCAGACGATTTGAAATGTGTGTTTATTTAAGTTTTGAGTTTTATTTTTTCTTGTTAATGTTGATATCGATACTTTGTATTGTAGATAAAGGAAATGATTTAGAGGAAAATGATGACAATAGAAATATTTAATTTCATGGAATTTTGAAGATGAGTTTCTTTTGGCTAAAAGCTTTCCAGTAATAATGGCTACGAAAACCTTCTGTAATAGGTGTTAAACCCTTAGGTCTAGTAATTCAAATAATTTATTGTCTACAAGTTTCTATTATTCCATTGTTTTTATCTTCAGATAGATGCTTTTGTTGAAACTTAATTGTCCGTTTCAGTAAATAGCCCAACCTGTGTCATCATTCTTAGAGATATGATTTTATTTGAACTTATTAAGAATTCTATTTAATATGTCTCATCCATCCATTAAATTTTCCATTATTTAGTTTTACACTCGTTTACTCAGTCACTCATTCAATCATTCATTTACACAAATAGCTGTAGTCATTCATTCATTTATATATATTTTTTTAAACATATTTTCAATATTATTAAATAATCATTCAACCATTTATGGTTTGGTTGAGTTTAATGCAAATTCGATTTAGTTGTCATACCATTATTTTATTTTCAAAAAACAAACAGCTGATTATTTGTTTTTCTTTCTGTCTCTAAGTTCAGCAGTGTACTGTCATCATCTTGTAGTCTTATTTAGAAATTTATTTATTTAATTTAATTTATGTCGCTATAATACTTAGTAATACATAATATTGAAATTATTGAAAATAAAAAGTAGGTGTGTTGCCTTATTTGTATGTTAAGTTTATTAGTGGTTTTTCTCAACATTGTTGTCATTTCAATAAAATTCTGTTTAATAATTTTAAATATAATTTTTTGATTGTTTGACGCTAATGACTTCTCAGTGTTATTGTGTTTATTTAGTACAGAAAGGTTTTGAAATATTTTATTGTAAATTATGTAAAGTGCAGGGTTGTTGCTTTAGGTATGTAAAATTTCATAATTAGTGAAATATTTAGATTGAAATCTAAACAAATAAACCCCAGGATTGAAGCTAATTTAAGGCCTGCAATTGAAGCTAATCGAAGACTGTGTAAAGACCTACTAATGAAGATAATCGAAGACTTTAGAAAGACCTACTAATGAAGCTGATCTAAACCTTATGACTGAAGCTAATCTAAGACTGTATAAAGTCCTACAAATTAAGCCAATCTAAGACTGAATAAAGACCTACCATTGATGCTAATTTAAGACTGTATGAAGACCTACAATTGAAGCTAATCTAAGACTGAATAAAGACCTACTAATGAAGCTAATTTAAGACTATATAAAGACCTACAAATGAAGCTAATCTAAGACTGAATAAAGACATACAACTGAAGCTGATCTAAGACTGTATGAAGATCTACTATTGAAGCTAATCTAAGACTGTAGAAAGACCTATGAATGAAGCTAATCAAAGACTGAATAAAGACCAACAATTGAAGCTAATCTAAGACTGAATAAAGACCTACAAATGAAGCTAATCTAAGACTGTATAAAGACCTGCAATTGAAGCTATTCTGGGACTGTATACAGACCTACTAATGAAGCTAATCTAAGACTGTATAAACCCTACTAATGAATCTATTCTAAGACTGTATAAAGACCTACAATTGAAGCTAATCTGAGACTGTATAAAGACCTAAGATTGAAGCTGTTCTGGGACTGTATACAGACCTACTAATGAAGCTAATCTAAGGCTGTATAAACCCTACTAATGAATCTATTCTAGGACTGTATAAAGACTACAATTGAAGCTAATCTAAGTCTGAATAAAGGCCTACAATTGAAGCTAATATAAGACTAAAGAAATACCTACGAATGAAACTAATCTAAGACTGAATAAAGACTGACTGACTGATTCATCATCGCACAGCCCAAACGGCTAAAGCACAGCCCAAACGGTATCCTTATATCTTCAAAACTAATAAAGATACAAAAAAACTTCAAATTGCATGTTACTCCATTTAAAAAATAAGCTGACAGGTATTTCGTATTTTTTCGAAATCCGAAACTTTTAGGGGAGAAAACGGGTAAAAACTGTATTTTGGTACTTTTTTTGCACCATATGTATCTTTTAAACCAATAAACATAGAAACAAATTTTAAATCGTATTCTTTAATTATCAAAAAATAAAAAATATAAGTTTGGTACTTTTTGGAAATTCGAACCCTTAATAAAAATTGGATAAAAATTGTGTTTATTTTTGGTACTTTTTCATAAAATATGTTTTTCTATAATCTGACATAGACATACGAATATTTTATCATGAACTCCCACCATGATACAGGAATTTATTTGAATAAAATTTTACCAAAGCAATGGGGATAAAAAAGGTACCAAAAAGGGGATAAAATCGGGAAAATACATTATATTTGAAATTATTAAGCCAATTTTGATCATTATTTTAACATTGGTTCCTGGATTCATACAAAAATTAACTAACATGGTGTTATTTGGAACTCGAGTGCCAAAGTGTATATTAGGCCAAATCCGGGTAAACAGTTTGGTACTTTTTTTAAAACATTATTATTGGGCACATTAACACAGATTTTAATCGTTTGAGACATGTCTGTAGCATAAACAATTTTGGCAAAATGGAATATTTTTAAAGTTCGAACTTGAGGGGTGTTCGAGGAAAATTGGTACTTTTCTCCTAATGGTACTTTTTTAATATTTTAAATTATTTCACTTATCGACATTAAAGTAAGCTGATTTGTATCTGAGTGAAGTTTGTGTTAGGCATAGGGTACAATATTTAGGTACCAAAATGTGAGAACTGAACTATAGGTACTTTTTTATTCATCTAATGGTACTTTTTGAATTTTATATGACAATGCACTTAGAAACATGAAATTAAGCATATATGGTCCTAAGTGAGTGTGAATTTTAGGGGTAGACTTTTTGGTACTTTTTCTTTAAACGAATGGTACTTTTTGTAATTTCTTCACCAATTAACTTAAAACCATGAAATAAAGCTTACATGGACCCGAGTGGGTGGGAATCCACACGTGACTGCTTTTTGGTACTTTTTCTAACAATGGACTTTCAAACATGAAATTAACCATACAAGGTCCTAAGTCTGTGAGAATTCTAGGGGGAGACTTTTTGGTACTTTTTCTTTATTCTAATGGTACTTTTTGTAATTTCTTCACCAATGAACCTAGAAACATGAAATAAAGCTTATATGGACCGGAGTGAGTGGGAATCCACAAGTGCCTGATGTTTGGTACTTTTTATATATTGTACTTTTTGAATTTTCTGCAATAATGAATGTTCAAAAGTGAGTGAGAATTCTAGGGGGAGACTTTCTGGTACTTTTTATTATTCTAATGGTACTTTTTTGAATTTTCTATAACAATGAACTTAGAAACATGACATTAAGCATATATGGTCCTAAGTGAGTGAGAATTCTAGGGATAGACTTTTTGGTACTTTTTCTTTATTCGAATGGTACTTTTTGTAATTTCTTCACCAATTAACTTAAAACCATGAAATTAAGCTTATATGGGAGTGAGTGGGAAACCACAAGTGGGAGCTTTTTGGTACTTTTTATATATTCTAATGGTACTTTTTGAATTTTCTGTAATAATGGAAATAAATATGAAATTAGGCGTCTATGGTCCCAAGTGAGTCAAAATTCAAGGCCATACTTCTTGGTACTTTTTCTTTGTTCTCATATGTACTTTTGTGAATTTACTATAATAATGGATCTTGCGTTTCCAAAAAAAACCGAAGAATTTCAAAACCGCGGTTTCGTTTTTTTTTGGGTTTTGTGATAATTTTTAAATATTAATTGTTATAGAAACAAAATTAGTTTATAATATAGGAAAGGCTATACAAATTTAAAATTCAAACTTGACGGGTTATAGTTTAGTGAGTGCGAATTCAAAAGTGATAATCAATGGTACAATTTGTTTATTGCAATGGTACTTTTTGAATATTTTATAATAATAAACCTAAAATTTAAAAAAAGGTGACCAAAAAGTTACCGTGTCAGCTAGTACTGAACAAAGACCTAATAATGAAGCTAATCTAAGACTAAATAAAGACCTACAATTGAAGCTAATCTAAGACTGTATAAATACCTACGAATGAATGAAAAATGTTAATTTTCAAAAAAAAAAATTAAAAATAATTAGACATAATTTTGGAAATAGAGCGATGATGGTGACAAATGTTGGGTCCTTTATCTTTAAAATGAGGTATGTCCCATCCTCTAATCTGTCACAGTTTGTTCACAATTGTCGAAAATTCTTCCGAAGATCAATATTGAAAAATTTTAACTTTCAAAAAAAAATTAAAAATAGTAAAATGAAATTTTGGAAATAGGGCGATGATGATGACAAATGTTGGTTCCTTTCCCTTTAAAATGAGGTTTGGCCCATCCTGTTATCTGTCATAGTTTTTCCACAATTGTCGAAAATTCTTCCGAGGATCAACATTGACAAATTTTAACTTTCAAAAAAAAATTAAAATAGACGAAATTTTTGAAATAGAGCGTTGATGGTGACAAAAGTTGGTTCCTTTCCCTTTAAAATGAGGTATGTCCCATCCTGTCATCTATCATAGTTCGTCTACAATTATCGAAAATTCTTTCGAGGATCAATATTGAAAAAGGTTAACTTTCAAAAACAAATTAAAAATAGTTAGACGAAATTATGGAAATAGAGCGATGATGGTGACAAATTCTGGGTAATATACCTTTAAAATGAGGTATGTCCCATCCTGCCATCTATCTTAGTTTATCCACAATTGTCGAAAATTCTTCCGAGGATCAATATTGAAAAATGTTAACTTTCAAAAAAAAAATAAAAATAGTTAGACAAAATTTTGGAAATAGAACGATGATGATGACAAACTCTGTGTAATTTCCCTTTAAAATGAGGTATGTTCCATCCTGTGATCAGTCATAGTTTGGCCACAATTGTCGAAAATTCTTCAGAGGATCAACATTAAAAAATTTTAACTTTGAAAGAAAATTAAAAATGATTAGACATAATTTTGGAAATAGAGCGATGATGGTGACAAATGTTGAATCCTTTCCCTTTAAAATGAGGTATGTCCCATCCTGTCATATATCTTAGTTTGTCCACAATTGTCGAAAATTCTTCCGAGGATCAATATTGAAAAATGTTAACTTTCAAAAAAAAAAATTAAAAATAGACGACATTTTGGAAATAGAGCGATGATGGTGACAAATGTTGGTTCCTTTCCCTTTAAAATGAGGTATGTCCCATCCTGTCATCTGTCTTAGTTTGTCCACAATTGTGGAAAATTCTTCCGATGATCACCATTGAAAAATTTTAACTTTAAAAATAAAAATAGTTAGACGTAATTTTGGAAATAGAGCGATGATGGTGACAAATGTTGGGTATTTTCCCTTTAAAATGAGGTATGTCCCATCCTATGATCTATCATAGTTTTTCCACAATTGTCGAAAATTCTTTCGAGGATCAATATTGAAAAATGTTAACTTTCAAAAAAAAAAATTAAAAATAATTAGACGTAATTTTGGAAATACAGCAATGATGGTGACAAATGTTGAGTCCTTTCTCTTTAAAATGAGTTATGTCCCATCCTGTCATCTATCATAGTTTGTCCACAAAAATATTAAAAATAGTTAGAAGAAATTTTGGAAATAGACCGATGATGATGAGAATCTCTGTGTAATTTTCCTTTAAAATGAGGTATGTCTGATCCTGTGATCTGTCTTAGTTTTTACACAATTGTCGAAAATTCTTCAGAGGATCAATATTGAAAAATTTTAACTTTCTAAAACAAATTAAAAATAGTTAGACGAAATTATGGAAATAGAGCGAAGATGATGACAAATGTTAGGTAATTTCCCTGTTATCTATTATAGTTGTCCACAATTGTCGAAAATTCTTCCGAGGATCAATATTGAAAAATGTTTATTTTCATAAAAATTTTAAAAATAGTCAGACGAAATTTTGAAAATGGAGAAATATTATATTTATCTTCACTGTCTTTTTGTTGTAAACCTATTCTAAATACAATAATTTTTGTACCTACAAAATTATCAACAATTAACTTTCCAATCTTTTTTTTTATAAATTTAAACCTTAACAATGATTAAAAACAATTATTTTGAATTTTCTTTTATTTAACCCACAAAACTTGACCAACATTTCATTTAAATAATCAATATAAATCAATCTTTTGTTTTGGTTTCTTTTTAAAAGCTGGTGGGGCTTTGTAATGATTGATAGAGTGATGGCTGAGATTGTTAACTGAAATGTATAATTGTTAACTGATTTATGGTTTTTATTGGTTAATATGCTTTCAATTTTAAGTAGATGCCCCTTAAATTGTATTTATTTCTTGTTTTTTTAAAAAAAACTACTGTAAATAAATGATACATGTCAGTAGTTTGAGCGATAATGAGATGTTTAAGGCGATAATGATTTGTTAAGGTTTTTTTTTGTAAAGGGGGCTAAATGAAACTTAAGTAGTAATATTAATTTCAGTTATTTAAGGTGTTTGCTTTAGTTATTTTTCTTTGTTTTGTAAGAATTTGTTTTTATTTCCCAACATGAGAAAGAAGCTCGATCAGTGATCACTTGTAGTTTATACCAAAAGTAGTTTAACCAAATGAATTACTTTAAATTTGAAATAAATAAGTGATTAATTGCAAAAAGTAGTTCTTCGTTCTATGATCACTCTTATATCTAACCGAACTTCAAATAAAAAATTAAAAAACTCGATCAAGATCCCTTATATTTCTTTGAGTGTACTCACATTTTTTGTTGTACTCCACATAAACATTTGACGTAGTTGATATTGGATTTTTGAAATTCTAATCTGTCTTATTTTGATTTGAATTCTCTGTCTGTCTGTCGCCTTCGTCGTTTCCTTATTACGAGTACAATTTTGTTATGAGCTGTACGTAATCGTGTTTATTTTGAATTTTAGATCATATTGAGAATTTATATTTGGCATAATTATGTAAATTGTTATTTATTTGTGTATATATCAATACTTTAGCTGCTGCTAATAAAATTTCAATTTATTTTTGTTGATTTGTTAATAGAATAATTGAATTTTAAATTTGGAAGCGTAAAACAGTCAGTACTACAACCCAAAACATAAAGCGAAATGTATAAGGTGCCAATAATATGACAACATCATAATAAAGTACTTTGGTATTTAACTAAATAGTAAGGGGATTCAATGATTATGGAAATGTCGTCTGATTTTGGTCTCCAGCTGGGTTGAGTTTTATTATCAGTAGGTGTACTTCGCTATACTCATCTTTTAGTTAATTATACCCTTTAGCATGAGTGGCAAGGGTATGTGCATAGATATGGATAGCGGAGTCAATGTAGCTATGTCCGTCTGTATGTTGAAATCAAGTTTCAGAAGGCCCTAATAACTTACATACTTGATTTATACATCCATATATTCCCGGTTCGGTTGCTATTTAAATTCGGGAAAATCAGCAAAAAATAACTTAAAAACAAGTAAGAAAGTATGGTCGTTTAAGCCCGAATTCTTCCGAGGATCATTATTGAAAAATGCTAATTTTCAAAAAGAATTAAAAATAATTAGACGAAATTTTGGAAATAGAGCAATGATGATGACAAATGTTGGGTCCTTTTCCTTTAAAATGAGGTATGTCTCATCCTGTGATCTGTCATAGTTTGTCCACAATTGTCTAAAATTCTTCCGAGGATCAACATTGACAAATTTTAACTATGAAAAAAAAAAAATTAAAAGTAGTTAGACGAAATTTTAGAAATAGAGCGATGATGATGAGAAAAGCTGGGTCATTTCCCTTTAAAATGAAGTATGTCTCATCCTATGATCTGTCTTAGTTTTTCCACAATTGTCGAAAATTCTTCCGAGGATCAATACTGACAAATTTTAACTTTCAAAAAAAATTTAAAAATAGTTAGACGAAATTTTGGAAATAGAGCGATGATGATGACAAATGTTGGGTCATTTCCCTTTAAAATGAGGTATGTCTCATCCTGTCATCTATCTTAGTTTGTCCACAATTGTCGAAAACTCAAGTAAGAAAGTATGGTCGGTTAAGCCCGACCATATAATACCCTACACTAAGGAAGTGGGCCTTATATGGGAGCTATGATCAGTTATGGAACGATCACCATGAAATTAGGTCGTGTGATTTATGTCTATATAAAAGTTATTTATGTTGAATTTTGTGTGTATACCAACATTTTTAAGAGATTTATGCACGTTAAAGTGATTTTTGGAAGCGGGTCTATATGGAAGCTATGACTAATTATGGAGCGATCGTTACAAAATTTGGTTACATGAATTTTATATATATAAAACTTATTTGGAGCGAAATTTGTGTAGATACCTATATAAATTAAACATTTATGACCGATAAAGTCCAATTTTGGGAGGTCATTTGTATGAGCGGTAGGTGAAATAACGGCCGGATTTCAGCCATTTTCAGTAGGCTTGGTCCTTGGGCCGAAAAATTTTATATGTACCAAATTTGATCGAAATATCTTCAAAATTGCGACCTGTACTTTGCGCACAAAGTTTACATGGACAGACGGACGAACGGACATCGTTTAATTGACTCAGAAAGTGATTTCAAGTCGATCGGTATACTTTAAGGTGGGGTTAGATTAATATTTTTGGGCGTTACAAACATCTGCACAGACGCATTATACCCTCCCCACTATGGTGGTGTAGGGTATAATAACTTAAAAATGATTTAAAATAGATGGGGTATCTTTTAAAAGTGTTTTTTGTTTTTAATAACTTATATGTCATTTTGAAGGATACATATCTGTCATTTATTCTCACTTAGTTATAGAACGTTATAGTTAAATTTTGTGCCAACAAAGCGTCATATGCGGAAAGTTTTGCTTTACTTCTTTAATTTGAAAAAAATTCCACTGATGCCCACCGATTGCTCACCAAAGCTTATGGTGAATGTGTTTCATCGGTTTCAATCGGCGATAAATGGTTTGTGCGGTTCAGAAGTGGTGATTTTGATACGGAAGACAAAGATAGCCCAGGTCAGCCAAAAACGTCTGCATGAAGATTGTTGTAAAACTCAACAAGAGCTTGAAAAATCATTGGGAGCTACTCAAGCAGCAATTTCAAAACTTTTGCAGAAGTAGGATTCATCCAAAAGCAGGTAAATTGGGTACCATACGAATTAAAGTCGATAGACCTTGAACAACGATTTTGCATGTCCGAAATGATGCACCGAAAATACATTTTTGCACCGAAACATTACTTGAAATGAAAATGGATCCATTACGATAACCCGAAGCTTAAGATATCGTTCCTGAAGCCAGACGAATCGATACCAAAGCAAAATATCCATGGCGCTAAGGTAATGCTCTGTAATTGGTGGAAGCAAAAGGGTCCTATCTTTTATGAGCTGCTGAAATCTAACCAAACCATCACAGGGTACCTGTACCGATCACAACTGATTCATTTGAAGAGAGCATTGACCGAAAAACGGCCAGAATATGCCTCCAAACATGAGGCCGTAATAATCCATCAGGACAACACTCGGCCACATATTGCAATACCTGTTAAAAACTATTTAGAATGAAGTGGTTCAGACCTTGCCGAGTCCAAATACTTATTGTACTCTCTCTCTCTGGAATACGCTTCACTTTGAAACAGAGTATCCGATATTGGCTTGATTCGTGCTTGGCCTCAAAATATGAGCAGTTCTTTTAGTTTGGAATCCAAACAATCAAAGGTTTCTAATGTTATTAAACAGTATCGGGAGAACTTGTCCGTTGATAGAAAAGCTGATTCAGTTTGAAGGATTGGTCCTCGTAATGTTTCTAAAGCCAACAAAATAGAAAGCCTCTTTTCAAATGAGATTCCAACGCATCCGGTAGGAAAGCAGTCCGATTAGCTTAGTACTCCGACTATTTGGTACGAAAATTTAAAGACAATGCAGCTTTAAAAACATATAAGACTCAAAAAGTACCTGACAGCAACTCTGCTAAAAATTTAGAGGCCAAAGAGAGAGCACAGAAATTGAAGTTAAATTTTATACAAAAAATATACCTGCTGCATAATGGATGTCGAAATGTATGTATGGAAAATGTTTCTCAGCTAACGGGTTAATATTTATACCCTTACACCACCATAGTGGGGAATGTACAAGGTGGTGCAAAAGTAATCCTCCTATCAGAAAATGCTATAAATTTTGCAATTGGCCCCTAATGTCAGTTCTGTTTTGACATTTGTGTAGTAAACACATGCGAAATACACGTTAATAAACAATGTTACGCTACACTGCTCCAGAACGCGGAATATTGCCATCCGTAATCACCACCAAGAGGAAGATGATTTTTCATCAAAAATAATCATGAGTGATGAGGCCCATTTCCATCTTAGCGGGTACGTAAATAAGCTTCTGGGGCACTGAAAATCTGCGTGTAACCCACGAAGAGTCATTACACCCGCTGAAAGTCACTGTATGGTGTGCTGTTTTCGCTGGAGGGCCAAACGGTTACTGTGAATGGTGAGCGCTACAGAGCAATGATCAACGAGTTCTTTTTGCCGCAAGTTGATGAATTGGGATTGGAAAACATGTGGTTCCAACAGGACGGTGCAACGGTACACACTGCACGTGCCACAACCGATATGCTGAAGGATGCATCTCCTGGGCGCCTAATCTCCCGTTTTGGCGATTTGTACTGGCCAGCAAGATCGCCTGATTTGACCGCTCCAGTCTTCTTTTTGTGGGGCTTTTTGAAGTCGCGGGTTTATGTCAACAAGCCTCAGACTCTTGCAGCTCTTAAAGACAATATCCGTCAAGAATGTGAGTAAGTTTTGGCCAAAGTGATGGAAAATGCCATAAAAAGGGCTCAAATGACAATCAACTGTGTCGGCGGCCATTTACATGACATCATATTCTCGACTTGATGTAATAAAAATTAAAAGATCAAATAAAAATAATCCACAAGAAGAATCAAAGTTTTTCATTTTTTTTTTAATTACAGCCAAAAAACATCGGAAGTTTACTTTTGCGCCACCTTGTATAATGCGTTTGTGCAGATGTTTGTAACGCCCAAAAATATTAATCTAACACCCACCTTAAAGTATACCGATCGAATTAGAATCACTTTCTGAGTCGATTAAACGATGTCCGTCCGTCTGGCTGGTTGGTTGGTTGGTCGGCTGGCTGGCTGTCCAGGTAAACCTTTTGCGCAGAGTACAGGTCGCAATTTTGAAGATATTTCGATCAAATATGGTACATATTATTATTTCGGCCCAAGGACAAAGCGTATTGAAACTGGCTGAAATCGGTCCATTATTTCACCTAGCCCCCATACAAATGTCCTTCCGAAATTGGACTTTATCGGTCATAAATGTTTCATTTATCTATGTATCTACACAAATTTCGCTCCAAATAAGTTTTATATATACAAAATTCATGTCACCAAATTTTGTTACGATCGGTCCATAATTAGTCATAGCTCCCATATAGACCCGCTTCCGAAAATCACTTTAACGTGCATAAATCTCTTAAAAATGTTGGTATATACACAAAATTCAACATAAATAACTTTCATATAGTCGTAAATCACACGACCTAATTTCAAGGTGATCGTTGCATAATTGGTCATTGCTCCTATATAAGGCCCACTTCCGAAAATCACTCAAAAATATAAATTATTAAAATTTTAAAAGAAAAATGTTTTTGCTCATTTACGTGGTGTAGGGTATTGACCGACCATACTTTCTTAATTGTTTTATGTTGCTGATGATCGAGGGAATGTTTTAGCTAAGTTCAGGTCCAAAAAGCAGACAATTTTTTCAAAAAGTTCTTAGTATGGCAAGGATCAATCAAGGAATATTTACAAAAGGGGATGCTTCCATTCATAAGACTTCTTAATGTGTCCACTTATTTTTTGCCTGATTTGGCATCCTGTCACTATGGTAAGCAAAGGTCTTGAGTGATACAAGAACAATAATGTGGTATTTGTAGCGAGAGAAGCAAATCCTCAAAACTGTCTGCAGCTAAGGCAATTGGAGAGATATTGGGCTCTTGTTAACCCTTTCAAGGCCATAAGACTATTTGGGTAAAATAAATCATTTTGTCGATTTTAATGTGAATCAGTTAGCGTCAAAAAAACATATTTGGTCGTCAAAGGGTTAAAAGAGAATTGAAGAGCACAAAAAAAGGTGTCCAAAAGTGTAGAAGGTTTTCGAAAAAATTAAAGAAAACATTAATGGAAGGGTTTCCGGAAAAGTTTCATAAATTCATCACTATTGATTAGAACCATAAAAATAATATTTTTTGTAAGTTGTAATAATAATTTCAATCAAATAAAAATAAATCAAAACTATAAAATTAGTGGTTTCTTTTTTATTAACATTTATATAGATGTTAAGATTTATTCGATCTCACTCCTTAGTCTACAATTTTTGAACCCTTTTTCGAAGTTCCTTCTGGTAACCCAAAGGTACCGATTGATCGATCCTAAGAAGTTAATACAATCTTTTCAAACATTTATAGTAATAATTAGGGGGCGGATTTTAATGCATTTATTATTGGAAAATATGCGCCTAAAATATGCTTCAAAAAAATCAAAATATGACCTAAAATTTTAAAAAATATGCACGTATATTTTTGTGCCAGCAGTTAGAACTCTTTAAATTATACCTGGAATTAAACAATTAAAGTTCTAAAACTATTTTTAACATAACTTTTCTTCTGAAAAAAACGATGTAATATCTTGGTATGAATACTTGTTTAAAGTCATAGAGGTTCTATATTGTGACTTTCCTTTTAAAATCATCAGTATTTTGATCGTGCTGTAAAGTAGCATCCACCCTTAATTTTTATCTTGTAATAACCCAGAAATTAAGCAATTAGTAAATGTATCCCTTATAGACGGAAATTGTTGATAATGTCTGATCACTTGGCTGACTACAATTTATATATTTTGGGTCATTTGACGAGCTATTTGTAATGCAGAGAGAAGTCAATTGGTTACTTTATACATCGCATATAATCTAGCATAAAGACAACTGTCACTTAAGTGTCTATGTAATCTATAGTGTAGGGACTTTAAACGTTAATTGTGTAGTGCATTTGTCTCTAAGTTATCCAAATTCACTAGTTTACGACAGTCTCGTAGAACGGCTTGGAAATGACTGTCAGGAGCGGTTAAACTAAACTTTTTTTTAAAAAAAAATTTTTTGAAATGATAATTTTCAATTACTGATAGAGATTAAGTTCTTCATTTCTCTATCAGTAGTTTTTCGATGCCGAACGAAGTTGTCGATAAAATTTACTGCTATTTCTATAACAAATTCGACAAAAAAATGTTTGTCGAAACAATGTATTGCCCATTAACGACAAAAAATTATATTTTTATTAAAAATTGGCATAATATGCATATAAGTAAAATATAACAAAATATGCATTATCAATAAAATATGCAAAAATATGCACTAACAAATCGATGCCATTTTGCAGCAAAATGTGCGATTCGGATAGATAATTAGTCTACATTGTATTTGGACGTTCGAGAAAAAACATGCATTTGCATATAAATCCGCCCCCTAGTAATAATATACTCTTGTTTTTACCGCCGTATTCATAAACAATTTTTAAATTTAAACAACATTTTAAAATCAAAATTTGTATAGAAATTTTGCTTTAAAACATTGTTTAAATTTTAATTTTTTTTATGAATACAGGGGTTGGAATCTAACTCTATATATTTCATAGTGTGTTATTTTGAAAGATCCCTTATAAGGCTGTTACAGCCAACTAGGCCTGTTTTACTGATTACTCAACCCATTTTTTTATTTACTTCACAAATTTTTAAATTCCAAATGTATGTAAATTCTGTTTTTAACTTTTTCCACCTTTAAAACTAAATCGTACAAATGTCATACGATATGTAAAACAAAAAACAATATATATATAGAGGTATATTATAAAAAAAATACTTTGGTATGTTGACGTTTATGCATTGTCAATGATCCAAAACGATTTATAGCTTTAAAACTGAATTAATATATTGAAAACAAAAGCAACAACTACAATTACAACTGCTGTGACAACAACTACAAACTACAATAAAGAAAAAGTACTACTTAAAGTGAACTTTTAGGCCTGAAATAGTCCAAACGTAATACAAGAAAAAAATTCAAAAAATAAAAAAAAATACACATTTTAACACCATTTTTAGCATTTTAAAACGATGAACGAAATACATAAATGTTTTAAATTCTGTTTAGTGTACTGCACTACACAGAGAGTACATTATTTACATACATTATTTACATATGTACCTGGTAAACATTGGCTTTAATTTCAATTTACCATTTAAACTAAACAATTGATTTCTGTTTTTTGTGAGGAATTTTTAATATTGATATGTAATTCAAATTCAACTTTCAAATTTGTCAAAAGAGTCAGTCATTAAATAAATTGAATATTGGATAATTAAACCAACTAAGGCCCATTATTACAACTTGCCGTTATAGTTAAAGTTACCTTTAAGGGTACCTTTTTCTATTACTTAAAGTTACCTTTAACTATAACGTCAAGTTGTAATAATGACCCTAACAATAGTATAACTTATACTTGGAGCTTGGCTGGTTGCCGAAAGTCAACTGACCCTACATAGATTACAAAGAGACTGTTATCAACTTCAAAGTAGTCAACGCATGGGAATTCACATACCGGTTACATAGAGCTAGTTATGCCAGTAGTTACCTAATTGATTACTTGACGCTTAATCAAGACTAGCAAGGGATATACTATATCGAGCCCTTAGCGCCAAATTATCGTAAGCGACATTTTCAAAATTTTTTTTATTGCAATAATTAAAATTTTATGGGCCGACTGATGTTTTAGCGTTCTCAGAATATCAAAATTGTTAATAGCTTCAAAATTGTAGGGGGTAAGATTTTATCGTAAGTCAATGTTTACATTTTACAGTAAATGAATTTTATCGTAAGCGACACATAGTGGTATAGAAAAAAAGAAGGAAATAAATCTGTAACTTCTAAATGGTTAGATTGGTTTTCACATGCGCAAAGAAGAAGTGCTGTCGAGTTTAAGTTTTGAACGTGGACCTCATGGGCACACCAGGGGCGCCACCAAGGGACACCTCGGTTATGTTACAAACGATCCTATTTCTTCGTTTGTGTTCCGATTTAAAATAAAATTTCACATATAAGATCTTTTCATCGAACGCTACAAAAAGACCTAATCGTAGCTATCAATTACCTCTCATAGCTTAGGAGATATTCGCATTTGAAAATTAAATTTTCAATATTTTTACCCAACCTACTCCAGTTTTTTGATAACAGCGTATCCAAATATTTTCCGATTTTCTCCAGTTTTCCTTCATTGGACTAACAACATTTGTATGTGTCAAATAGAAAAAGAACTGTTTAAAAATAATGACTAAGTCCAAAGTTATATGCATTTGAATTTAAAAAATTTTAAAAAAGCGATTTTTCGCTAATTTTTTGGGAAAAAATAACTGTTTTTCTTTTTAAGTTATCACAAAAAATGTCTAAGAGGATGTATAAGGAATTTATACCTTCTGAAAGCTAAGTTTTCATAAAATATTTTAAATGAAAAAAAAAATAAAATTTTTGTTACCGAAGGGACCAGGTCCATTCAAAAAACACTTATTTATACCCTACACCACCATAGTGGGGAGGGTATAATGCGATTGTGCAGATGTTTGTAACGCCCAAAAATATTAGTCTAACACCCACCTTAAAGTATACCGATCGACTTAGAATCACTTTCTGAATCGATTAAACGATGTCCGTCCGTCCGTCTGGTTGGCTGGCTGTCCATGTAAACCTTGTGCGCACATTACAGGTCGCAATTTTGAAGATATTTCGATCAAATTTGGTACATATTATTTTTTCGGCCCAAGGACAAAGCCTATTGAAACTGGCTGAAATCGGTCCATTCTTTCACCTAGCCCCCATACAAATGTCCTTCCGAAATTGGACTTTATCGGTCATAAATGTTTAATTTATATAGGTGTCTACACAAATTCCGCTCCAAATAAGTTTTATATATACAAAATTCATGTCACCAAATTTTGTTACGATCGGCCCATAATTAGTCATAGCTCCCATATAGACCCGCTTCCGAAAATCACTTTAACGTGCATAAATCGCTTAAAAATGTTGGTATACTCACAAAATTGCACATAGTAAACTTTCATAAAGACATAAGTCACACGACCTAATTTCATGGCGATCGGTTCATAATTGGTCATAGCCCCCATAGAAGGCCCACTTCCGAAAATCAATCACATATAAATTATTGAAATTTTAAAAGAAAAATGTTTCTGCTCTTTTACTTAGTGTAGGGTATTGTCAAGCCCGACCATACTTTCTTACTTGTTTATGTGGAAATTAACTTTCCGAAGCCCCCAATTTACTATCATACTTGATTCATACATCAATATATCCGCTACACTCCAACAGTCCAGCGAGAAAATCAGCTCACAAATGGCTGAGATTTCACAAAAAACCGTGACTACCCGACTTATTCACACATATTTTTTTCAACAATTTTTTTTATCAAATTTCTTCATAAATTTTTTTTTCCAAAAAATTCGTTTACCTGTAGAAAATCTTTTGTATAACAGTTTTTTCTATAGAAAAACAGTATTTTCTATAGATAATCTATATTTTCTATAGAAAATCTTGTGTATAACAGTTTTTTCTATAGAAAATCTTGTGTATAAATGTTTTTTGTATAGAAATTTTGTGTACAGCTGTGTTTTCTATAGAAAATCATATGTATAACACTAGTTGCTATAGAAAATCTTGTGTACAACAGTATTTTCTATAGAAAATCTTGTGTATAACTGTTTTTTATAAAGAAAATCTTGCGTATAACTGTTTTTTATTTAGAAAATCTTGTGTACAGCTAAAGAAAATCTTGCGTATAACAGTGTTTTCTATAGAAAACCTTGTATATAACACTATTTTCTATAGGAACTCTTGTATATAACACTATTTTCTATAGAAAATCATGTGTATAACAGTATTTTTTATTGAAAATGTTGTGTATAACAGTATTTTCTAATAATCTCTATTGCTCTAGTAGATTCTATATATCTTCCAGTTACTTAATTAATTAGTTTGCCACCAAAAACACAAATCAACTAATTTTTATTAAATTTAATACTGATCATTAACTTTCTATAACAATATTTTCATTAAGTCAACTGCTTTAAAACTCAAAGTTATCTTCACACATACATCTCAGTCATTAGAGAAATTCTGCATCAAGAAAACAAAAATCCCCTTTCCCTACAAAACACAAAAAATGTTTGAAAGTAAAAATTTTTACTTAAAAACTGACTAATAATAAAATGACTTTCCAATGAAGCAGCAGCAGACAAATATAATAAACCCTTTTTTTACTCCGCTTAAATATGCAAACAAAATGCATATAAATTATCTTATAAACATAATTAATTTTTTGTTTGTGTTCAAAAAGAAATTTTTGAATATATAAATGACATAAAACGCCTGACATTAACATAATTTACACGGCATAGTTTATTTGAATGCACGCATATTGAAAAATCATTTATTTTGTAAATATTTAAACAGTCCATTCCCAAACGTTTGTATTTCTTATACACAATGGTAAATTAAGCAAGAGAATATATTAAATTTGAAAATCAAAGCAAATCATTTAAAACCATTTAAACACATTTAAAAAATTCCAAATAAAAAATATCTAAGAAATGGACTTTGTTTCGAATACTTTCAGTTTATATTGAATTGAATTGAATATATACTTATTGATTGTTAAATTATGTAAAATGAAATTACAGAGGTACCTTTTTTTAAAAAAAAAAAAAAAATTACCTTACTACAAATACTTACATACAAATACTTATGCACATATTTATATGTAAATTAGTGCTATTAACATAAGACAGTTTTGTTTAACTAAATAGCACAGCACATGCAACAATTTAAATAAAACTGATTTCATCAAATAAAGTACGTCTGTATAAAAAAAGCATACTAGTTAAGGCTTCATTGTGTATTACAGTATTTCCTATAGCCAGTCTTGTGTATATCTCTAGAAAATCTTGTATATAACAGTGTTTTCTATAGAAAATCATGTGTATAACAGTATCTTCTATAGAAAATTGTTTGTATAACAGTATTTGCTTTAGCAAATCTTGGGTATAACAGTATTTTCTATAGAAAATCATGTGTATAACAGTATCTTCTATAGAAAATTGTGTGTATAACAGTATCTTCTATAGAAAATTGTGTGTATGACTGTATTTCCTATAGAAAATCTTATGTATATCTATAGAAAATCTTGTGTATAACAGTTTTTATCTATAGAAAATCATGTGTATAACAGTACCTTCTATAGAAAATTGTATGTATAACAGTATTTTCTATAGAAAACCTTGTATATAACAGTCTTTTCTATAGAAAATCATGTGTATAACAGTATCTTATATAAAAAATTGTATGTATAACAGTGTTTTCTCTGGAAAATCTTGTGTATAACAGTATTTTCTATAGAAAATCATGTGTATAACAGTATCTTCTATAGAAAATCTTGTATATAACAGTATTTGCTATAGAAAATCTTGTGTATAACAGTATTTTCTATAGAAAATCTTGTGTATAACAGAATTTTCTATAGAAAATCATGTGTATAACAGAATTTTCTATAGAAAATCATGTGTATAACAGAAAATCTTGTATATAACAGTCTTTTCTATAGAAAATCATGTGTATAACAGTATCTTCTATAGAAAATTGTTTGTATAACAGTATTTGCTCTAGCAAATCTTGTGTATAACAGTATTTGCTCTAGAAAATCTTGTGTACAACAGTATTTTCTATAGAAAATCATGTGTATAACAGTATCTTCTACAGAAAATTGTATGTATAACAGTATTTGCTCTGGAAAATCTTGTTTATAGCAGTATTTCCTATAGAAAATCTTGTGTATATCCCTAGAAAATCTTGTATATAACAGTTTTTTTCTATAGAAAATCATGTGTATAACAGTATCTTCTATAGAAAATTGTATGTATAACAGTATTTGCTCTGGAAAATCTTGTGTATAACAGTATTTTCTATAGAAAATTTTGTGTATAACAGAATTTTCTATAGAAAATCATGTGTATAACAGTATCTTCTATAGAAAATTGTGTGTATGACAGTATTTCCTATAGAAAATCTTGTGTATATCTCTAGAAAATCTTGTATATAACAGTCTTTTCTATAGAAAGTCATGTGTATAACAGTATCTTCTATAGAAAATTGTGTGTATAACAGTATTTGCTCTATAAAATCTTGTTTATAACAGTATTTCCTATAGAAAATCTTTTGTATATCTCTAGAAAATCTTGTATATAACATTTTTTCTATAGAAAATCATGTGTATAACAGTATTTTCTATAGAAAATTGTATGTATAACAGTATTTTCTCTGGAAAATCTTGTGTATAACAGTATTTTCTATAGAAAATCATGTGTATAACAGTATCTTCTATAGAATATTGTTTGTATAACAGTATTTGCTCTAGACAATCTTGTGTATAACAGAATTTTCTTAAGAAAATCTTGTCTTTTTTAGGAAAATCTTGTATATAATAGTATTTTCTATAGAAAATTGTGTATATAATAGTATTTGCTCTAGAAATTCTAGTGTATAACAGTATTCTTTATAGAAAATATTGTGTATAACAGTATTTTTGTTTATAACAGTATTTATATCAGCAATTTCTATAGAAAATCTTGTGTATAACAGTTTTTTCTGCAGAAAGTCGTGTGTATAACTGTATTTTGTATAGAAAATCTTGTGTAGAACAGTATTTTGTATTGAAAATCTTGTGTATCTCTAGAAAATCTAGTGTATAACAGTCTTTTCTGTAAAAAATTTGTGTATTTGTAAATTGTGTGTATAACAGTATTTGCTCTATAAAATCTTGTTTATAACAGTATTTCCTATAGAAAATCACGTGTATAACAGTGTTTGCTCTACAAAATCTTGTGTATAGCAGTATTTTCTATAGAAAATCTTGTGTATAACAGAATTTTCTAAAGAAAATCTTGTGTTTTTTAGGAAAATTGTATGTATAACAGTATTTTCTCTGAAAAATCTTGTGTATAACAGAATTTTCTTTAGAAAATCTTGTGTATAACAGTGTTTGCTCTACAAAATCTTGTGTGTAACAGTATTTTCTATAGAAAATTGTGTATATAATAGTATTTGCTCAAGAAATTCTAGTGTATAACAGTATTTTCTATAGAAAACTAGTTTGGAACAGTATTTCCTATAGAAAATCTTGTGTATAACAGTATTTTCTATGGAAAATCTTGTGTATAACACTATTTTCTACACAAAATCTTGTGTATTTTCTATAGAAAATCTTCTGTATAACAGTTGTTTCTATAGAAAGTCTTGTGTGTAATATATCTTTTAAGAAATCTTGCGTATTACAGTATTTTCTATAGAAAGTCTTGTGTATAACAATATTTTGTATAGAAAATCATGTGTATTGCAGTACTTTCTATAGAAAATCTTATATATAATTGTTTTTTGTATCGAAAATCTTGTGTATAACAGTATTTTCTATAAAAAATCTTTTGTATATCTGTATTTTGTGTATAACAGTTTTGTTTAAATTCTCTCTCTGTGCTAATTATCTATTCTACACTGTATCAGTAGTAAAGGGCACTTTTTTACATTTTGAATTTATTTAATTTACAAAAAAGGTTTGTGTATGAGTTGCATGTTTGAAATTAATGCAGTATTTATTTTGTTGTACTTGATGTTGTTGTCACTCAGCCCCCAAGAGACCTTTGTTTTTTTTTTTTGTAAAGAAGAGTAATGTAATTTATTACATTTGGTAATGGTTTGATAACTATAGGTTGATTTATAAATATATTTATACCCTACACCACCATAGTGGGGAGGGTATTATGCGTTTGTGCAGATGTTTGTAACGCCCAAAAATATTAGTCTAACACCCACCTTAAAGTATACCGATCGACTTAGAATCACTTTCTGAGTCTACTACTCTGTGCGCAGAGTACAGGTCGCAATTTTGAAGATATTTCGATCAAATTTGGTACATATTACTTTTTTGGTCCAAGGACCAAGCCTATTGAAACTGGCTGAAATCGGTCCATTATTTCACCTAGCCCCCATACAAATGTCCCCTCGAAATTGGACTTTATCGGTCATAAATGTTTAATTTATCTATGTATCTACACAAATTTCGCTCCAAATAAGTTCTATGTATACAAAATTCATGTCACCAAATTTTGTTACGATCGGTCCATAATTAGTCATAGCTCCCATATAGACCCGCTTCCGAAAATCACTTTATCGTGCATAAATCGCTTAAAAATGTTGGTATACACACAAAAATCAACATAGTTAACTTTAATATAGACATAAATCACACGACCTAATTTTATGGTGATCGGTCCATAATTGGTCATAGCCCCCATATAAGGCCCACTTCCGAAAATAACTCAAAAATATAAATTATTGATATTTTAAAGTAAAATATTTTTACTCATTTACTTGGTGTAGGGTATTATATGGTCGGGCTTGACCGACCATACTTTCTTACTTGTTTTGTTTTGAAATTATAATGAAGATTTTGCATTAAACTACATTAACCTAAGTTTGAAGTAGAAAAAAAAACTGTCGTTTTCTGGCATGTGGTGACCTCAAAGCCAAGCTTACACGCTGGGGTTTTCGATTAATAAATCTTAAAGGTAAACAGCTGTATAGGTTTCTAGTTGTTAGAAAAAACTGTTTGGATTTTATATAATAGCTGGGCTAGATATATACTGGTCTTGATCTTTATAGTTAACTATTACTAACAAAATAACATGGAGAAATTGTTAATGGAAAGTTTGTATCTCAGTACTAATTGGTTGAAATTAATGATTCCAAAGATAGAATTCTCAATTCAGAGCATTTTTTATAACAATTAAATTAGGAAGAAATTTTAATTTAAATCAAAACATTAAAAAAACCCACCAAGGTTCCAAGTTTTTTGGTGAGGAGGGGTGGTTAGTTTACTAACCACAAACAAGATAGAAAAGTAACACTGAATTCGAGTTTTGCAAAAAAAACATAAACGATGACTTCAAAAAATATAATAGTTGTAGCAAAATGCCAATACATGCCAATTAACTATGTTTTAAAGACTATAGAAAAGGTGGTTAGTAAAGTGACCACTTAACCGCAAAAAGTTAGGTACTTTTTATACAGGTTGGTTCAGTTTTTATACGTCAAATAAAAGTATAAGAAATATTAGTATCTGTTGGCCACCAATAAATATTTTATTCTCCTTTAATATTTTATTAAATATTTTTACGATCCAATATAAATTTTGAATAAAAAAATTTCCATAAATTCATTAAGGTTTATTTTCCTTAAATCGTTTTTTATAGCTTTATGTTTTATTTAAACGATTTGACTGGATATAAAATAGTAATATTTTATTGTTTAAAAATAATATTTATAACAGCAATATTCATCAAACTTAATTGTGTTTTATGGGCCCCAAAAATTCAAATAAAACCACTCCCAAATTGACATGACACATGTAAAATTAACATGACAGACAAGCAAATTAAAAAAAAAAAATATGTTGTTGGTTTTGAATTAAAAAAATAAAGAGAAAATAAACATAACGAATTCAAATTAAAATCATAATTATGGAAACAAAAAATTGAATAGTTTTTAAAGCAAGAAAATCGGATCATTAAATAAAAAGCATTAAATTTTTGTTAATATTTCAAAAAACAGCCAAAGATTAAATTGTCTTAAACTAAACAGCTTTGTTAAAATGCAATAAATAAACTTGTCTACGATTTGCCTAATATTAAGTTTTATAATTTTTTTTATTATATTTTTTTTTTTAATTTTTCCCAACCAAAAAAAATAAATTTCCCAAAACGTCCGTTACTTTTGCTTAAACTTTAGACAACATTTATTTAATCTGACCAGCGCATGATTTAATCCTGTGTTTTAATTTTTCAACTCTTATGCTAAGACACAATCTCGGTAACAAAAAAATAATAAATTCCCCACACGCCCAAACTATTTGATAAGTTTGTCTTATAAACTCCTTAAGAAAAAAAAAATAACTTTTTTAATATAAAATTCAAAAGAGCATAAAATATGTAAAAGGTTAACGAACAAAAACATTTGTAGACGTTTAGTGCTGCAATAACAAGAATCGAATACTAATGAAATCAAAGAAATTAATGTGTAAACGGTTTCAAAATTTACTTACATACTTATGCTATCATTACACTATTTGAGTTCTCCTGTGACAGAGGTGTAATTTTAAAAGATATCGTTTTCCCAAGTTTGTTGGGGATGGATGGGGATGTCATGCCCTAAGCAATAATTTGGTTTTTACTTCGAAAATGTCGAATTTTTTATCAACGAATCGTCATATGCGGGAAGTTTTGCTTTAGAAAGAAGTAGTTGGGAAGTTTTGCCTATCCCCTCTTATAGTCTAGACCGTGTGCCCTGTCCGACTACTATTTGTTTCGATCGATGCAGAATGCTGTCTCTGGGAAACGCTATACATTGGAACCGAGTATCTGAAATTGGCTTGATTCGTTCTTGGCTCGGAATCCATATGTTGCCAGAAATATGGTATCTGGATCGTTATAGATATCGAAGTCGATATAGACATGTCCGTCTGTCCGTCTGTATATTGAAATCAACTTTCCGTAGCCCCCAAATAACTTACCTACATGATTCGTACATCAATATATCGGGAATTCTTCCGGCTCGGTGGCTATTTAAAATCGCCAAAATCAGCCCACAAATGGCTGAGATATAGGGAAAAAACCGGGACAACCTTGATTTTTGCCGTATTTTTTATCTATATCTGGATTACTAAGTCATTAATATAGACAATATGGATATCTAATGATAGATATTTCAAAGTCCATTGCAACGATGTATATAAGGCAATAGTAAGTTGGACCTACAATGGGTCAAAATCGGGACAAATATTTTTTAACCCGAATTTTTTTTTATCAAAAAATTTTTTCTGTCTTAAATACTTTTTCCAAATTTTTTTTTTTTAAAAATTAAAAAATAAAATTGGAAAAAACTTTTTTAAAAAAAATTAAAATTTTTTTTTATTTTTTTTAAAAAGTTTGTACACATTTTTTTAATTTTTAAAAAATTTTTTTTAACAAAAATCGATTTTTAGCATAAGAAAACTCAAATCTCTTAAATCGTTAATAACTTCTTAAATACTATGAATTCAGAGAAATTTGTTTTTATTTTTTTTAAAAAGTTTGTTCAAATTTTTTTTTAAAATTTTTTTTAAAAAAGTTTTTTCCAATTTTTTTTTTAATTTTTAAATAAAAAATTTTGTAAAAACAGAAAAAATTTTTTTTTTATGAAAAAAAAATCGGGTTCAAAAATATTTTTCCCGATTGATCACAGATTGATTTGGATTATCTACGCTTTCTCACTCTAGTACCAAATAGCATCCTGTTAGTTAATTTGTTTATGACTTCAACAATCAACGTTTAAAATGATATCAAAATTGTGTTGATAATTTGGAATAAAACAAGTTTTCCCCATTTTTTCCCTTTTTTTGGTACTTTTTTTTATCCCCATTGAAATTTTACCAATTTTATTTAAATGTAGTGCAAGCTCATAAAAAAATTATAAACAAATATTATTTTTTGAAAAAAAGTACCAAAAATTAATAAAATTTTTACCCCTTAATTGTTCGAATTTAAAAAAGTACCAAATCTATATCTGTTATTTTTTATAAGTAAAGAATACCGTTTGACATTTATTTTTATACTTATGTATCATAAGTAGTAAAAAAAAGTACCAAACTACAGCTTTTATCCATTTTCTCCCCTAAAACATTCGAATTTCATAAAAAAAAATTATAGAAAAATATTTTTTTTTAAAAAAAAGTACCAACAATTAATAAAATTTTTACCCCTTAATTGTTCGAATTTACAAAAAGTACCAAACCTATATTTGTTATTTTTTAATAAGTAAAGAATACCGTTTGAAATTTATTTTTATACTTATGTATCATAAGTAGTAAAAAAAAGTACCAAACTACAGCTTTTATCCATTTTCTCCCCTAAAACATTCGAATTTCATCTTTTTGGTACATTGAATTTATACAAATTTTATTTAAATAAATTTCTGTATCGTAGTGGAGAGTCATAATAAAATATTCGTATGTCTATATCAATTTATAGAATAAAATTATTTTATGAAAAAAGTACCAAAAATAAAATTTTTTTCGAACTTCCAAAAAGTACCAAATTTGTATTTGTTATTTTTGAAAAGGTAAGTAGTAAAAAAAAGTACCAAACTACAGCTTTTATCCATTTTCTCCCCTAAAACATTCGAATTTCATCTTTTTGGTACATTGAATTTATACAAATTTTATTTAAATAAATTTCTGTATCGTAGTGGAGAGTCATAATAAAATATTCGTATGTCTATATCAATTTATAGAATAAAATTATTTTATGAAAAAAGTACCAAAAATAAAATTTTTTTCGAACTTCCAAAAAGTACCAAATTTGTATTTGTTATTTTTGAAATGTACGTTTTGAAATTTATTTCTATGTTTGTTGGTTTAAAACATAGATGGGGTAGCAAAAAAGTACCAAAATACAGTTTTTACCCCTTTTTTCCCTTAAAACGTTCGAATTTCAACTTTTTGGTACTTTTTTTGTACCCATTGAAATGATACAAATTTTATTAAAATAAATTTCGTGTCGTAGTGGGAGTTCATAATAAAATATTCATATGTCTATGTCAATTTATAGAACAAAATTATTTTATGAAAAAAGTACCAAAAATATTTTATTTTTTTGGAATTTCCAAAAAGTACCTAGCTTGTATTTGTTATTTTTTAATAAGTAAAGAATAGGTTTTGAAATTTATTTTTATATTTGTTGGTTTAAAACATATATGGGGTAGCTAAAAAGTATCATAATACAGTTTTTACCCTTTTTCTCCCCTAAAACATTCAAATTTCAACTTTTTGGTACTTTTTTTTGTACCCATTGAAATGATACAAATTTTATTAAAATAAATTTCGTGTCGTAGTGGGAGTTCATAATAAAATATTCATATGTCTATGTCAATTTATAGAAAAACAATATTTTATGAAAAAAGTACCAAAATATGTCAATTTACAGAATAAAGATTATTTTTTTAAAAAAAGAACCAACAATAAATACAATTTTTACCCCTTAATTGTTCGAATTTTCGAAAAGTACCTATAGGTTTGGTTTGTTATTTTTTTTATAAGTAAAGAATACGTTATGAAATTAATTTCTATATTTAAAATATTCATAGGGTGGCAAAAAAGTACCGAAATACAGTTTTTACCCATTTTCTCCCCTAAATGGTTCGAATATCACCTTTTTGTACTTTTTTTGTCCCTATTGAAATTATAAAAAAATTGTATTTAAATAAAATTCAGTATCGTAGTGGAAAGTCATATGTCTATTTATAAAACAAAATTATTTTATGAAAAAAGTACCAAAAATCAATTTTTTTTTGAACTTCCAAAAAGTACCAAAATTATATTTGCTAATTTTTAATAAGTACAAAATACATAATGAAATATATTTATATGTTTATTGGTTTAAAAGATACATGGGATAGTAAAAAAGTACCAAAATACAGTTTTTACATATTTTCTCCCCTAAGAGATTCAAATTTCAACAAAAAAAAACCAAACACTTGTCTGCTAATTTTTTAAGTAGATAAAGATCCATTTTAAATTTTGTTTGTATCTATAATAGTTTCAAAGATTTTATTGAATTTACCCGTTTTTATCTTCTAATCCTTCTTAGTGGAGCTACATAGGGGGGAAGGGTAAAATATTCAATATTTCATATCTCTACCTTTTGGCCATTCGTATCAGCCTATTAGAAATGGCAGATTTATTTCCAACATATTTGGATTTTGTGCCGCTGTGCGATCCTATACATCATTTGAATCGTTTATTTCAAAAATCTGTCAAGCAACAAAAAATCCAAAATTGAGGTATTCGGCGATTACCTGTATGCATCATTTACCTTACAAAACAAATTTCATATTTCTACCTTTTGGCGTTGGATCCTTCATGCCAATCGAATCAGCCTATTAGAAATGCCAGATTTATTTTCAACATATTTTGATTCTACGCCCTACTGTGCGATCATATACATCATTTGCATCGTTTATTTCAAAAACCAGTCAAGCAACAAAAAAACCAAAATTGAGATATTCGGCGATTACTGTTTTGTAAAGGTAAATGCATCGTTTAATGCAAAAAAACTTAAATACTGCCCTCCATATGGTAAAGCAAAACCGAAACATCCGTGTTTAGTGCAGAAAGAAGTCAAGCGACAGCGCTTGTCTGATTTTATACAATGTAATACTATGCCCTAATCTATTTTTTTATAAATATTGTAGGTCTTAATAAAATTGTTGGATATGAAACGTTTTATGGGAATATTTTTCAATAGAAGCGGAATACACTGTAGAACGAGTGTAAGACGACGAATAGTTATTTCAGAAATATAATGATGAACTCTAAGAAGTTCATTTCATATTTTACTTTTGAACTTTGTAATAAAATTAAAAGTAATTTCTAGGTTTCTAGGAAGTTTTCTTTGATTTATTAAAAATCAATAATTTGTTGCTTAACTGGTTATTGAAATAAACGATTCAATTAAGATAGAGGTTAACAGTTGAAGGAGCCATTACAAAATATTGTGCTGTATTAAGAAAAAAAAAGATTTGCTTTATACGAATATTCGTTTTATTCATAGTTTTCACATCTCTAAATGCACATAATTCAAATTCGATTTGTTAATTTTTTTTTTTTTATTTCGGTCTAAAATGTATTACAAAAGATGTATGTTGGATGTAATTTTTAATTAAAAAACATTTGTTGATGGACAACAACGAAAAAAAAATTAAATAATAAAATAATGAAAGGAAAGGAAAGAGAAAACTCTTTTAGCAGCAAAATTTTGCTGTTTGTAGCTGCTAAAAGCAATAAACTCCACCGTAGTAGTAGTAGTGATCAGTTTAGATGAGGAGGATACTGGTTCTAAATACGAGTATTCATTTATTATATTTTAAATTACTAAAAAAGAATAACAACAACAGAATTAAGAAAACAAGTAAGAGAGCTATATTCGGCTATGCCGAATCTTATATACCCTTCATCAAATTATACTTAAAAATACAAATTTTAAATATATAAAAATGAAATGGTCCATGTATGTAATGTCATCACGTGAGAACGGCTGGAGCGATTTGGCTGATTTTTTTTTTATTCGATTCGAAATTTTCAGGAGATGGTTTGTAAAGAAAAAAATTTAAAAAATTACGGGTAAAACTCGGAAATTCTTTTTTTGTGAGTCCAGTCAACTGTAATAAAAAAGTTCCCTAAAGTATGCAGTACAAATTTAGATATTTTATTTGCAAATAAATAAGAACAGGCAGGTGTATGTGGGTTGGAGAAACTTGAAGAACTAACATTAGTAAATGCTAGCGGGCGAAGCCGGGGCGGTCATTTAGTTCTAAATATTTTTAGGTAAACAAAATTTATTTTTTTTGCAAAATTGTTTTTTTAATTTTTTGGAAAAAAAATTTTTTCGGATTGTGTTTTTAAATTTTAATTGTTTTTTTTCTTTAAATTATTAAAAAAAAATTCTAAATTTTTAATTTTTGTTTTTTCAATTTTTTTTAATATTTTGCGAAAAAAAATTTTGGTGAAAAAACAAAAATCGGATAAAAAAATATTTTTTTCCGATTTTGACCCATTGTAGGTCCAACTTACTATGGTTTTATATACGTCATTGCAAAGGTCTTTGAAATATCTATCATTAGATATCCATATTGTCTATTTATACAGACTTTGATTAGCTTCAATCGTAGGTTGACTTAGTAATCCAGATATAGGTCAAAAATAGGTCAAAAATCGAGGTTGTCCTGGTTTTTTCCTAATATCTCAGCCATTTGTGGACCGATTTTGCTGATTTTATATAGCAAACTTCTCGAAAGCATGTCTGACAGAATTACTGAAGATTTGGATCCCAAAGATATTTGGGGTCTTCAGAAAATTGATTTCAACAGACAGACAGACGGACATGGCTTAATCGACTCCGCTATCTATAAAACAGGATTTGGAATTTAAAAACTATTAAATCTAAACATATGACAGTTTTCCCAAAATGAATAATGGATTAGATTGCTACTTAACTTAACATAATATACAACAGTATGGAATTGACGCCAAAAAAATGTGTAATAAATTGATACTTATCTTTATAACTATTGCTTTAATTGAAATTTAATGCCTATGAATTCTATAAAAGAGCAGCTAAACTTTCCTTAATAATACTTTGCCATCAACCTGTTACATATCCACTCTCTAAATCTATTATACTTTGATTCTTAAATTAGGGTATTTGTTGAAAAAAAGAAGTTAATATGAACAACGTTAATAATCGACTGAATATTGCCAGAACACAATCTGCATATTAAACACTGCCACCACTCAGTCATCCAAACTCTTTACTTAATACAACATTATAGTATAGCTTTGTATGCAACAATATTTATATGTTGCAGTACAATATTTTGTTGCAGTACTGTTGTTCATGTTTAAAGGCAACCACTTACAACATAATGGTTGTGGTACCTCGTACTTAAACACAAAACAAGTATGAATACATTCATACGTTTGGTTGTCCTGATGTAACTCCCATGTAATTTTTGTCCATAAACTGGCAGCCACTTGGTCAATAAGAGTGTGTTTGAATGAATATTTTTCTTGGCTACAACCTTAAAGCAGGTGTCATATCGAATATTTATAAAAATGAAAAAAAAGAACCTGCTTTTTTTTCATATATTTGATTTGTTTGTAGCTGTTTTTTTTTTTGGTTTTGATAACAAATTATTTTTAGATAGATTTTTAGCATATTTATATTTTTTTTCTCTTAAAGTTGTCATAATTTTTTTTTTATTATTATTCAATGTTTTGTGGTATTTGAGTTTATATTTTCCTGTTTTATGTTAGGTGGGGCAGTACCCTATAGTTTTTTCGCATTTAGGGGGAACTTGTAGAGGTCTAATCTAAGGTTCTTTACTTCCTAGTCCATGCTGTAAGTATTAAAATTTTAACTATTTGCTTAGAATAGCTTCAATTGTAGGTCTTTATACAGTCTTAGATTAGCTTCAATTGTAGGTCTTTATACAGTCTTAGATTAGCTTCAAAAGTAGGTCTTTATACAGTCTTAGATTGGTTTCAATAGTAGGTCTTTATACAGTCTTAGATTGGCTTCAGAAGTAGGTCTTTATACAGTCTTAGATTAGCTTCTAAAGTAGGTCTTTATACAGTCTTAGAATAGCTTTAATCGTAGGTCTTTCTACAGTATTAGATTAGCTTCTAAAGTAGGTCTTTATACAGTCTTAGATTAGCTTCAATTGTAGGTCTTTATACAGTCTTAGAATAGCTTTAATCGTAGGTCTTTATACAGTATTAGATTAGCTTCAAAAGTAGGTTTTTATACAGTATTAGATTAGCTTCAATAGTAGGTCTGTATACAGTCTTAGATTAGCTTCAAAAGTAGGTCTTTCTACAGTATTAGATTAGCTTCAATTGTAGGTCTTTATACAGTATTAGATTAGCTTCAAAAGTAGGTTTTTATACAGTATTAGATTAGCTTCTAAAGTAGGTCTTTATACAGTCTTAGATTAGCTTCAATTGTAGGTCTTTATACAGTCTTAGAATAGCTTTAATCGTAGGTCTTTATACAGTATTAGATTAGCTTCAAAAGTAGGTTTTTATACAGTATTAGATTAGCTTCAATAGTAGGTCTGTATACAGTCTTAGATTAGCTTCAAAAGTAGGTCTTTCTACAGTATTAGATTAGCTTCAATTGTAGGTCTTTATACAGTCTTAGATTGGCTTCAATTGTAGGTCTTTATACAGTCTTATATAAGCTTCAATTGTAGGTCTTTATACAGTATTAGATTAGCTTCAAAAGTAGGTCTTTATACAGTCTTATAGTAGCTTCAAAAGTAGGTCTTTATACAGTCTTAGATTAGCTTCAACTGTAGGTCTTTATACAGTCTTAGATTAGCTTCAATTGTAGGTCTTTATACAGTCTTAGATTAGCTTCAAAAGTAGGTCTTTATACAGTCTTATATTAGCTTCAATTGTAGGTCTTTATACAGTCTTATATCAGCTTCAATTGTAGGTCTTTATACAGTCTTAGATTAGCTGCAAAAGTAGGTCTTTATACAGTCTTAGATTAGCTTCAATTGTAGGTCTTTATACAGTCTTAGATTAGCTTCAATAGTAGGTCTTTATACAGTCTTAGATTGGCTTCAATTGTAGGTCTTTATACAGTCTTAGATTAGCTTCAAAAGTAGGTCTTTATGCAGTTTTAGATTAGCTTCAATTGTAGGTCTTTATACAGTCTTAGATTAGCTTCAATAGTAGGTCTTTATACAGTCTTAGATTGGCTTCAATTGTAGGTCTTTATACAGTATTAGATTAGCTTCTAAAGTAGGTCTTTATACAGTCTTAGATTAGCTTCAATTGTAGGTCTTTATACAGTCTTAGAATAGCTTTAATCGTAGGTCTTTATACAGTATTAGATTAGCTTCAAAAGTAGGTTTTTATACAGTATTAGATTAGCTTCAATAGTAGGTCTGTATACAGTCTTAGATTAGCTTCAAAAGTAGGTCTTTCTACAGTATTAGATTAGCTTCAATTGTAGGTCTTTATACAGTATTAGATTAGCTTCAAAAGTAGGTTTTTATACAGTATTAGATTAGCTTCTAAAGTAGGTCTTTATACAGTCTTAGATTAGCTTCAATTGTAGGTCTTTATACAGTCTTAGAATAGCTTTAATCGTAGGTCTTTATACAGTATTAGATTAGCTTCAAAAGTAGGTTTTTATACAGTATTAGATTAGCTTCAATAGTAGGTCTGTATACAGTCTTAGATTAGCTTCAAAAGTAGGTCTTTCTACAGTATTAGATTAGCTTCAATTGTAGGTCTTTATACAGTCTTAGATTGGCTTCAATTGTAGGTCTTTATACAGTCTTATATAAGCTTCAATTGTAGGTCTTTATACAGTATTAGATTAGCTTCAAAAGTAGGTCTTTATACAGTCTTATAGTAGCTTCAAAAGTAGGTCTTTATACAGTCTTAGATTAGCTTCAACTGTAGGTCTTTATACAGTCTTAGATTAGCTTCAATTGTAGGTCTTTATACAGTCTTAGATTAGCTTCAAAAGTAGGTCTTTATACAGTCTTATATTAGCTTCAATTGTAGGTCTTTATACAGTCTTATATTAGCTTCAATTGTAGGTCTTTATACAGTCTTAGATTAGCTGCAAAAGTAGGTCTTTATACAGTCTTAGATTAGCTTCAATTGTAGGTCTTTATACAGTCTTAGATTAGCTTCAATAGTAGGTCTTTATACAGTCTTAGATTGGCTTCAATTGTAGGTCTTTATACAGTCTTAGATTAGCTTCAAAAGTAGGTCTTTATGCAGTTTTAGATTAGCTTCAATTGTAGGTCTTTATACAGTCTTAGATTAGCTTCAAAAGTAGGTCTTTATACAGTCTTAGATTGGCTTCAATAGTAGGTCTTTATACAGTCTTAGATTGGCTTCAGAAGTAGGTCTTTATACAGTCTTAGATTAGCTTCTAAAGTAGGTCTTTATACAGTCTTACAATAGCTTTAATCGTAGGTCTTTCTACAGTATTAGATTAGCTTCTAAAGTAGGTCTTTATACAGTCTTAGATTAGCTTCAATTGTAGGTCTTTATACAGTCTTAGAATAGCTTTAATCGTAGGTCTTTATACAGTATTAGATTAGCTTCAAAAGTAGGTTTTTATACAGTATTAGATTAGCTTCAATAGTAGGTCTGTATACAGTCTTAGATTAGCTTCAAAAGTAGGTCTTTCTACAGTATTAGATTAGCTTCAATTGTAGGTCTTTATACAGTCTTATATAAGCTGCAAAAGTAGGTCTTTATACAGTCTTAGATTAGCTTCAATTGTAGGTCTTTATACAGTATTAGATTAGCTTCAATTGTAGGTCTTTATACAGTCTTAGATTAGCTGCAAAAGTAGGTCTTTATACAGTCTTAGATTAGCTTCAATTGTAGGTCTTTATACAGTCTTAGATTAGCTTCAATAGTAGGTCTTTATACAGTCTTAGATTGGCTTCAATTGTAGGTCTTTATACAGTCTTAGATTAGCTACAAAAGTAGGTCTTTATGCAGTTTTAGATTAGCTTCAATTGTAGGTCTTTATACAGTCTTAGATTAGCTTCAATTGTAGGTATTTAAACAGTCTTATATTAGCTTCAATTGTAGGTCTTTATACTGTCTTAGATTAGCTTCAATTGTAGGTCTTTATACTGTCTTAGATTAGCTTCAATTGTAGGTATTTATACAGTCTTATATTAGCTTCAATTGTAGGTCTTTATACAGTCTTAGATTAGCTTCAAAAGTTGGTCTTTATACAGTCTTAGATTAGCTTCAATTGTAGGTCTTTATACAGTCTTAGATTAGCTTCAAAAGTAGGTCTTTATATAGTCCTAGATTGGCTTCAATAGTAGGTGTTCATACATTCTTAGATTAGCTTCAATAGTAGGTCTTTTACAGTCCTAGATTGGCTTCAATAGTAGCTCTTTATACAGTCTTAGATTAGTTTCAATTGTAGGTCTTTATACAGTCTTAGATTAGCTTCAATTGTAGGTGTTCATACAGTCTTAGATTAGCTTCAATAGTAGGTCTTTTACAGTCCTAGATTAGCTTCAATAGTAGGTCTTTATACAGTCTTAGATTAGCTTCAATTGTAGTTCTTTATGCAGTCTTAGATTAGCTTCAATTGTAGGTCTTTATACAGTCTTAGATTGGCTTCAATAGTAGGTGTTTATACAGTCTTATATTAGCTTCAATTGTAGGTCTTTATACTGTCTTAGATTTGCTTCAATTGTAGGTCTTTATACAGTCTTAGATTAGCTTCAATAGTAGGTGTTTATACAGTCAATTGTAGGTCTTTATACAGTCTTAGATTAGCTTCAATTGTAGGTCTTTATACAGTCTCAGAATAGCTTCAATAGTAGGTCTTTATACAGTCTTAGATTAGCTTCAATTGTAGGTCTTTATACAGTCTTAGATTAGCTTCAAAAGTAGGTCTGTATACAGTCTTAGATTAGCTTCAATTGTAGGTCTTTAGACAGTCTTAGATTAGCTTCAATTGTAGGTCTTTATACAGTCTCAGAATAGCTTCAATAGTAGGTCTTTTTACAGTCTTAGATTCTAAATACTTTCTAACAGGTATTGCAACATGTGGCCGAAAGTTGTTATGACGGAATATTAAGGTCAATGCTTACTTCAAACGTATAAGTTGCTTTCGGTACAGGTTCCTTGTGACCAGATTTCAGCAGCTAATAATAGATATGAACCGTTTGGTCACACCAAATACAGAGCATTACCTTTGCGCCTTGGATATTTGGCTTTGGTGTTGATTCGGCTAGTTGCACTGGCTTCATATACGATCTCTTACGCTTCGGTTTATTGTAATGGATCCATTTTTCATCGCAAGTAATAATATGATGCAGAAATGATTTCCTTTCATAGCGTTCAAGCATCATTTCTGACATGCAAAATCGTCTTTCAAGGTCTCCCGGCTTCATGTTAACCAATTTTCCTGCTTTTTGATGAATCCTGCTGCTCGCAAACGTTTTGAAATTGCTGCTTGTGTAGCTTCTAATGATTTAAAAAGCTCTTGTTGAGTTTTACATCAATCTCCATGGTGTAATGCCTCCAATTCATGGTCTTCAAACTTTTTTGGCTGGCCTGTCCGATCTTTGTTTTCTTCTGAACCGAATAAACCATCTCTCGCACGTTGAAACCGATGAAACACATTCACCCTAAGCTTTGGTGAGCAATCGGTGAGCTTCAGTGACACTTTATTTTCAAATTAAAGATAATCTTGCACCAAGATTAGTTCTATTGGATGGTAACTCAAACACAATTTTTCAACAAGATCGATCGAGAACTCTCTAAGTTAGAGGGGGTCAAAATTTTACATTTTGGCCAAGAAGGGTTTTTTTTCTTATCCATGTAACTTATTACCTATTGTTCTTAGCAAAATGTGTCCCAAATATTATGATTGAAGCTATTTCTTCAATCTTTCAAAAAAAAAAATAAAATTTAAAAAAAAAAATAAAAAAAAATTTAATATTTTGTTTCCGAAATCAAAAACTTTTTTGATTTTTTTTTCAAAATGGGCCCTTTTTTCTTAAAATAAAGCTTAGATATTTTCCTTGAAGACATATTTGGTCGCTTAGTGGGATGCGAGTGGGATATCTATCAAAATAAATATTTTGTAACTCAAATATTTTGTAACAAAAAATGTTTGACTTTTTTTTGCAAGATCAAAAACTTTGTTGACCCAAAGCCGAGAATCTGAAACTAATTCCACTTTATTAATTAATTTTACTGAGGTCCATGTCAATTTATTAAATATTCCCATATTATTCAGCTTAGCATACTCAAAAGTCTTTATCAACTCCCTGTTATATAACACCCTGACTTGTTTCATGAAATTATTTTGTAGCGTTTGCCAGTTTTAAACAGGAAGGACTTGTTTTATATTTTGAATAATGACAACAAGACAACTGCAAAATGAAAAGAAAAAAAATACAGACAAAATTGTTGGACTAAAGTTCTGGCCAAGTAGAAGTGGAGTATGAAGGTTTCTTTTGGCATTTGTCTTGGTTTCAGGCCACATTCCTTGCAGACAAAAAAATTTTTACTTAAAACGGTTCATTTCGATTTGTTTATTTTGGCTTTTTCCTTACAATTTAGATAATAATTTATGACATTTTAGTTGTTTTGTAATTATAATTTATTAATTGCTTTAATAAAGTAATAAATTTCCTTAAAAAAGAAAAAAATTAAAAAATAAAAGTTTGAAAATGACATAAGTGGATAAAAGTGTCAAAGTTGCAAATAATTTTGAAAGTTAATTTTCTGGCATTTAAGTAAACTAAAGATTAAGTAAGCTAAAGTTTAGTAATGTTTAAGTAAAGTCTTATTTAAGCTAACTGTAGTTTTAGAAACTCTAGTTTAAGTAATTGCTTTAGTAAACAGCAGTTTAATTAAACCATAGCTTAAGTAAACTAAAACTTATGTTAACTGTCATTTAAATCATGTTCAGACTTAACTAAACTATGGTTTAACTAAATTATATTCAAAAGCGGTTTTTAACTTATTTAAGTAAAACTACCTGTCTTCATAAATCAAAATTTAATATAATTCTAAATTTAACACATAAAATACAGGCAATATTACCTGAACTACATATTAAACACTACGATACGAAAATTATTTATGCTGGTATCAAATCATATTTTCTCCTAGACCCACAAATTATGTTTTATATATTTTTTTGAGTTAAAAAAATGGAATTTTTAACATTTGATTATATCAATTATTTATTATAACTAAAGGTTGGTCTGATTCACTGGAATCAGTTATGAAAACTTAAATAAGAAAAATTATACAATAAAATGAAAACTTTTTAATAAAACTAAAACATGACCAGACTGCCAGCCAGCCAGCCACACGTGCTGTTAAATATGAAATTAATTGTTTATTTTTTTGCTTATATTTTATTAAAAAACTCACAAAAAAGAAACACACAAATTTATTATTATTTTCTACAACAAGTATTAAATAGTTGTTAACTTTAGTTTATAACGAATATTTTTAATTTGTTATGGGTTGCATGCCTCCAGCTAAAATTCGGAGCAAGAAACTCTATGAAAATAGTTAAAAAAAAACACACAGAAAAAGAACTATTATGCATGAAACCAACGTCATAAGTGATTAATATTTAATTAATGTTTTTACTTTTTTTTTTTAGTTTTAAGCGAAAGAAAAACAGTAATATATTTAGTCATAGAAATTAATTAATTTAAACAGTTATTGTTTTCTGTTTTCAACAAAAAATAAACATACATATTACTATACAAAGATTTGCGATTGAAGCTAAAATTTGACTTTAGAAAGACCTGCGAGTGAAGCTAAATGTTGACCTTAAAAAGACCTACGATTGAAGCTAAAATTTAACTTTTAAAACACCTACGATTGAAACTAAAATTTGTCTTTAAAAAGTCCTACGATTGAAACTAAAATTTGAATTTAAAAATACCTTCAATTAAAGCTAAAATTTGACTTTAAAAAGACCTGTGATTCAAGCTAATTTTTTACTTTAAAAAGACCTACGATTGAAACTAAAATTTTACTTTAAAAAGACCTACGATTGAAACTAAAATCCGTCTTTAAAAAGACCTACGATTGAAGCTAAATTTTGACTTTAAAAAGACCTACATTGAAGCTAAAATTTAAATTTAAAAAGACCTACGATTGAAACTAAAATTTGTCTTTAAAAAGACCTACGATAGAAGCTAAAATTTGAATTCAAAAAGACCTTCAATTGAAGCTAAAATTTGACTATAAAAAGACCTACGATTGAAGCTTAAATTTGAACTTAAAAAGACCTGTGATTGAAGCTAAAATTAGTCATTAAAAATACCTACGATTGAAGCTAAAATTTGAATTTAAAAAGACCTTCGATTAAAGCTAATTTTTTACTTTAAAAAGACCTACGATTGAATCTAAAATTAGTCATTAAAAATACCTACGATTGAAGCTAAAATTTGATTTTAAAAAGACCTGTGATTGAAGCTAATTTTTGACTTTAAATAGACCTACGATTGAAGCTAAAATTTGACTTTAAAAAGACCTGCGACTGATGCTAAAATTAGTCATTAAAAATACCTACGATTGAAGATAAAATTTGACTTTAAAAAGACCTACGAATGAAGCTAAAATTTGAATTTAAAAAGACCTTCGATTGAAGCTAAAATTTGACTTTAAAAATACCTAGGAATGAAGCTAAAATTTGACTTTAAAAAGACCTGCGATGGAAGCAAAAATTAGTCATTAAAAATACCTACGATTGAAGCTAAAATTTGACTTTAAAAAGACCTGTGATTGAAGCTAATTTTTGACTTTAAAAAGACCTACGATTGAAGCTAAAATTTGACTTTAAAAAGACCTGCGATGGAAGCAAAAATTTGTCATTAAAAATACCTACGATTGAAGCTAAAATTTGACTTTAAGAAGATTGAAGTTAATTTTAGACTTTAAAAAGACCTACGATTGAAGCTAAAATTAGTCATTAAAAATACCTACGATTGAAGCTAAAATTTGACTTTAAAAATACATGTGACTGAAGCTAATTTTTGACTTTAAAAAGACCTACGATTGAAGCTAAAATTTGACTTTAAAAAGACCTATGATTGAAGTTAAAATTTGACTTTAAAAAGACCTACGATTAAAGCTAAAATTGGACTTTAAAAAGATCTAAGATTGAAGCTAAAATTTGACTTTAAAACGACCTACGATTAAAGCTAAACTTGGGCTTTACTTTGGACTGTATAAAGGGCAACGATTGATGCTAAAATTTTACTTTCAACAGACCTACGATTGAAGCTAAAATTTTACTCTAAAAAGATCCACGATTGAAGCTAAACTTGGGCTTTACTTTGGTCTGTATAGAGGCCAACGATTGAAGCTAAAATTTGACTTTAAAAAGACCTATAATTGAAGCTAAATTTGACATGAAAAACACCTGTGATTGAAGCTAAAATTTGACTTTAAAACGACCTGCGATTTAAGCTAAACTTGGGCTTTACTTTGGACTGTATAAAGGCCAACGATTGAAGCTAAGATTTGACTTTCAAAAGACCTACGATTGAAGCTAAATTTGACTTTAAAAAGACCTACGAATGGAGCTAAAATTTGTCTTTAAAAAGACGTACGACTGAAGCCAAATTTGACTTTAAAAGACCTATAATTGAAGTTATGCTAGGTCTGTATAAATACCACCGATTGAAGCTATTCTAAGACTGTATTGAAGCTAATCAAAGACTATATAAAGACCTGCGATTGAAACTGTTTTAAGACTGTATAAACACCTACGATTGAAGATATTGTAAGACTTTATAAAGAACTTCGATTGAAGTCATTTTAAGACTGTATAAAGACCTATTGAAGCTATTCTAAGACTGTACAAAGACCCTCGATTGAAGCCAATTTAAGACTGTATAAAGACCTACGATTGAAGCTATTATTCGACTGTATATAGACCTGGCATTGAAGCTATTATAGGACTGTATAAATACTTATTAGTGAAGTTATTCTAGGACTGTATAAAGGCCTACGATTGAAGCTATTCTAAGACTGAAAAAGACCTACATTCTATTCTTGGACTGTTTAAAGACCCATGACTGAAGCTATTCTAAGACTGTTTAAAGACCTTCGATTGAAGCTATTTTAAGACTCTATAGAGACCTACGATCGAAGCTATACTAAGACTGTATAATGACCTGCTTGAAGCTATTCTAAGACTGTCTAAAAGCTTACGATTGAAGCTAATCTAAGACTGTATAAAGACTTATGATTGAAGCGATTTTATGACAGTCTAAAGACCTAAGATATTCAAAAGTAGAAGCTAATTTAAGTCTGTATAAAGACCTAAGATGCAAGCTATTCTAAGACTGCATAAAGACCTACGACTGAAGCTATTCTAAAACGGTATAAATACCTAAGATTGAAGCTATTCTAGGACAGTATGAAGACATATGATTGAAGCTATTTTAAGACAGTCTAAAGACCTACAATTGAAGCTATTCTAGGACTATATAAAGACCTAGGATAGACGCTATTCTAGAACTGTATAAAGACTTAAGATTAAAGCTATTCTAAGACTGTATAAATATCCACGATTGAAGCTATTCTAAGACTGTATAAATACCTACGATTGTTGTTCATATCTTCTGTTGTTCCATATAAATTTGTTGTTTATATCTCATGCTTTTCTATAGGAAACGTTTAAATACTCCCAATTAAAAATATTTTTTTTATCAGGTTTCTTTAAATAGAAGATCTCAATTCAATTCAGCCCAATATTTTGTATCTAAAGTAATTTAATTTAAAAAAATTTAAATAATTTTAACTTTGACCTGTTAAACACATCAAAAAAAAAACTTCTTATAAACGATACCGAACCATCATGATCTTGATTTACAATAATTAAGCATGTCGTGGTATGCAGATGACCTGCTCATTAAGAACAATTAAAATTCTAATGTTTTTTGTTTTGTTTTAACTAATAAAAACTACCTGTTTAAAAGATTCCAAAAAACAAAAATCCATTATTTCAACTCAAAAAAACGAAAAAAGCTATAGATACCAATTTAAATTCGTTAACGGTTTTTCAAACTAGTTTCACCATCCAAACAAAAAACAACAACAAACCAAGAAAATATTGATCAAATTGGAATAATTTAAATACGAAACCAAAAAACCAATTCAAATGTTTGAATACTAGAATGCGGTCGTTCTAGTATGCCAACAGGCATGTTAAACTATTTAAATGTTGTTTCTTTTACATTGTTGTCGTTTATTATTATTGTAGTTTTTTTATTTTTTGTTGTTAACAACAATAAAATGAAAATTAAGGTGTATCTACTAACTCTTGATACATTTGACTCGTATCTCCTTGTGTTTCTTATTTTTTGTCATAAAACGTCAGACAACTAAAATGTGCTGACCACCTGAAAACAGAACAAGACTGAACGAACGTATCAAACAAAAAAAAAAGATTGGAAAATAAAAAAAAAGAATTGTGACCAAAATTGATTTCGGTTTCTTTACAATTTTATGTTAACAGGTTCTTAAAATGTTTGTCAGTTGCCCTACACATGTAATGAGGAGGTATTACTAGTTTGGGGGAAATAAATGTAACATTTACAATATTTTTATGATGATTCCAGATTTCATATCTCATAATTTTCTATTAGAAGCAAGGGTTCACATAGAATAGAATAGCTTCAATCGTACGTCTTTATACAATCTTGGAATACCTTTAATCCTAGGTCTTTATATAGTATTGGAATACCTTCAATCCTAGGTCTTTATACAGTCTTGGAATACCTTCAATCTTTGGTCTTTAAACAGTCTTAGAATATCTTCAATCGTAGGTCTTTATATAGTCTTGGACTACCTCAATCCTACTTCTTTATACAGTCTTGGAATAACTTCAATCGTAGGTCTTTATAAAGTCTTGAAATACCTTCAATCCTAGGTCTTTATACAGTCTTGGAATACCTTCAATCGTAAGTCTTTATTCAGTCTTGGAATACCTTTAGTCTTATGTCTTTATTCAGTCTTGGAATACCTTCAATCCTAGGACTTTATTAAGTCTTGGAATACCTTCAATCTTTGGTCTTTCTACAGTCTTAGAATATCTTCCATCGTAGGTCTTTATATAGTCTTGGAATACCTCAATCCTAGGTCTTTATACAGTCTTGGAATAGTTTCAATCTAAGGTCTTTATACAGTCTTGAAATACCTTCAATCCTAGGTCTTTATTCAGTCTTGGAATATCTTCAATCCTAAATCTTTATTCAGTCTTGGAATACCTTGATTCTTTGGTCTTTCTACAGTCTTAGAATAGCTTCAATCGTAGGTCTTTATATAGTCTTGGAATACCTCAATCCTAGGTCTTTATACAGTCTTGGAATACCTACAATCCATACAGTCTTGGAATACCTTCAATCTTTCGTCTTTCTACAGTCTTAGAATAGCTTCAATCGTAGGTCTTTATATAGTCTTGGAATACCTCAATCCTAGGTATACAGTCTTGGAATAGCTTCAGTCGTTGGTCTTTATATAGTATTGAAATACCTTCAACTTAAGGTATTTATACAGTCTTGGAATAGCTTCAATCATAGGTCTTTACTCAGTCTTGGAATAACTTCAATTTGTTTTTTGCTATTTGAACCCAGGGTTCATATCTCATGCTATTCTATATGAACCTAAATGAAGTCAGGCTTCACATCTCAGGCTATTCCATATTCTTTCAGTATCGTTCTAATTATTTTTTTGTGATTGATGTAAAATGTTAACTTTGTTTTCAATAGTAATGGTTACCCATTAGTCGACTTGGTTGACCCTTTATAATTGCTCAATTTTTTTCCTCTACCTCATTTTGGGAGTTGTTTGGTTTTGTGTGTAAAAGAGTTATTTATGTCTTATAACTTTTGTTATTGTGTCTTGAAGCTTTAAATTATTGTTTTTTGTTTCTTTTGTGCTTTTTTTTTTTGGTTGAAAATTAATTTAATTGTTTGGGGTTTTTTTCGGTTCAACCTGATTTAAAATACTTCAAAAGAATTTATAATAGAAAAAAATGCTTTTTTTTCTTTGTTAAAGACATATTTTGATACATTTTATTTCATTGTTTAATGGTTCTTTTTCAGGCAGACAGTTTGTGGTAAAGAACTACTGGAGAATTAATGACCTCCGATCAAAATCGTGATTTATCAACTGGTGAGTGAAAAAAGATTTAAATTAAATAAAATGTTTAAACAAATCTTATTAAACAATTCAAAGGGATTATAAAAGATAAGGTGATTAGGTTAGGTGAATAAAATGGTACAAGAATAATTAAATATAAACTACCGGAATTTTTACAAATTTGAAAGCATATTTTTAAAGTTTTATTGTTTATTGAATTATTTATTTCCTTTAATTGCTTTAAGTTTAAGGCTTTATTCTCGCCTTTAACTTTAATTAATTAATACATTTTCTAGCTGTCAATAATTACGTCAATTCTCTGTGATTGTGTCAACAATTTGCCTCTACTCTAAAGGTTACCAGATGGCAACTTTAACTTTAGGAATGTGGCTTAATCGTAGCTTTAACTTCCTTGTTTACATATATATTTATTAGTTAATAATGTCGTCTGTTTATTAAATTTATACAAGTAGTAGTTTAACAAACACTTGTTTAAACTATTTTATATGTAAATTACCTAAGTTTTCTAATGTAAAAATGTGTGTTTAATTGAAAATGTGTAAAAAAACGCTACACGTATGAATATGAATCCAAACCACTTTATAATGCATAAATTAAGAAATAATACAAAAAAAAATTTTGTTCATGTCTTTCTATAAATCCATAAAAAAAAATATCAAGAGACAAAAAAAAATATCAACAGAATTAATAAAAGTTGTCCACATTTTATTTATTTTTATACGAATGTATTGTTTGTTACGCATACACCCTATATTCAAAGAAAAATTTATATTTTTACGAACCCAACAAACATTGGGATAAATGATTCTAAATATCAAGCTATTCTATATGAACCTAAGGTTCATATGGCGTGCTATTCTATTGGGTGCATGACTTAAAAATGTTACATTTTTTAAATTTTTTTGCTTTTATTTTGAAACATTTGTACAATAAAAATTTATTAAAATTATTGGCCATTGTTAGCTATGACCTTTTCCCATCTTGCTGGCAACATATGGACTTTCTACAATCTTGGAATAACTTCAATCGTCGGTCTTTTTAAAGTCAAATTTTAGCTTCAACCGTAGGTCTGTTTAGAATCAAATTTTAGCTTCAATGATAGGTCTTCATACAGTCTTAGAATAGCTGTAATCATATGTCCTTTTAAATTAAAATTTTAGCTTCAATCCTAGGTCTTTACACAGTCTTGGAATACCTTGAATCCTATGCCTTTATACAGTCTTGGAATACCTTCAATCGTAGGTTTTTAGACAGCCTTGGAATACATTCAATCGTAGGTCTTTAGACAGTCTTGGAATACCTTGAATCATATGCCTTTATACAGTTTTGGAATACCTTCAGTCCTAGGTCTTTATAGAGTCTTGGAATACCTTCAATCGTAGGTTTTTAGACAGCCTTGGAATACATTCAATCGTAGGTCTTTAGCCAGCCTTGGAATACCTTCAATCGTAGGTCTGTAGACAGTCTTGGAATACCTTCAATCGTAGGTCTTTAGACAGTCTTGGAATACCTTCAATCATATGCCTTTATACAGTTTTGTAATACCTTCAGTCCTAGGTCTTTATACAGTCTTGGGATACCTTCAATCGTAGGTCTGTAGACAGTCTTGGAATACCTTCAATCCTATGCCTTTATACAGTCTTGGAATACCTTCAATCGTAGGTCTTTAGACAGTCTTGGAATACCTTCAATCATATGCCTTTATACAGTTTTGGAATACCTTCAATCATAGGTCTTTAGACAGTCTTGGAATACCTTCAATCCTATGCCTTTATACAGTCTTGGGATACCTTCAATCGTAGGTCTTTAGACAGTCTTGGAATACCTTCAATCCTATGCCTTTATACAGTCTTGGGATACCTTCAATAGTAGGTCTGTAGACAGTCTTGGAATACCTTGAATCCTATGCCTTTATACAGTCTTGGAATACCTTCAATCGTAGGTCTTTATACATTCTTGGAATACCTTCAATCGTAGGTCTTTAGTCAGTCTTGGAATACCTTCAATCCTATGCCTTTATACAGTCTTGGGTTACCTTCAATCGTAGGTCTTTAGACAGTCTTGGAATACCTTCAATCCTATGCCTTTATACAGTCTTGGGATACCTTCAATAGTAGGTCTGTAGACAGTCTTGGAATACCTTGAATCCTATGCCTTTATACAGTCTTGGAATACCTTCAATCGTAGGTCTTTATACAGTCTTGGAATACCTTCAATCGTAGGTCTTTAGCCAGCCTTGGAATGCCTTCAATCGTAGGTCTTTAGCCAGCCTTGGAATGCCTTCAATCGTAGGTCTGTAGACAGTCTTGGAATACCTTCAATCGTAGGTCTTTAGTCAGTCTTGGAATACCTTCAACCCTATGCCTTTATACAGTCTTGGAATACCTTCAATCGTAGGTTTTTAGACAGCCTTGGAATACCTTCAATCGTAGGTCTTTAGTCAGTCTTGGAATACCTTCAATCCTATGCCTTTATACAGTCTTGGAATACATTCAATCGTAGGTCTTTAGAAAGCCTTGGAATACCTTCAATCGTAGGTCTTTAGACAGTCTTGGAATACCTTGAATCCTATGCCTTTATACAGTCTTGGAATACCTTCAATCGTAGGTTTTTAGCCAGCCTTGGAATACCTTCAATCCTAGGTCTGTAGACAGTCTTGGAATACCTTCAATCGTAGGTCTTTAGACAGTCTTGGGATACATTCAATCGTAGGTCTTTAGAAAGCCTTGGAATACCTTCAATCGTAGGTCTTTAGCCAGCCTTGGAATGCCTTCAATCGTAGGTCTGTAGACAGTCTTGGAATACCTTCAATCGTAGGTCTTTAGGCAGTCTTGGAATACCTTGAATCCTATGCCTTTATACAGTCTTGGGATACCTTCAATCGTAGGTCTTTAGAAAGCCTTGGAATACCTTCAATCGTAGGTCTTTAGACAGTCTTGGAATACCTTGAAACCAATGCCTTTATACAGTCTTGGAATACCTTCAATGGTAGGTCTTTAGACAGTCTTGGAATACCTTCAATCCTATGCCTTTATACAGTCTTGGAATACCTTCAATCGTAATTCTTTAGACAGCCTTGGAATACCTTCAATCGTAAGTCTTTAGACAGTCTTGGAATACCTTGAAACCAATGCCTTTATACAGTCTTGGAATACCTTCAATGGTAGGTCTTTAGACAGTCTTGGAATACCTTCAATCCTATGCCTTTATACAGTCTTGGAATACCTTCAATCGTAATTCTTTAGACAGCCTTGGAATACCTTCAATCGTAAGTCTTTAGACAGTCTTGGAATAAAGTAAAAAATTGTATGTCTTGAGTTACAAAACATTTTTTTGAACGAAAACTATTTGGGAAAAATTTTGCAAAGGAAAATAGTTAATAAGATACATTGACAAAAATTTTTTTTGGCCAAAATTTAAAATTTTGACTTCCTCTAACTCAGGGAGTTTTGACCGAACTTGTTGAAAAATTGTGTCTAACATACTATCCAATAGGACTAACCTTGGTGCAACATTCGATCGGAAGACATTGGTTTTAAAAGTTGGTTCACTTGACATGAAACGCCCCATATATTAATTATGTTACTTTGTTTGGAATGTAGATAGAGTGGAGAATAAAAGGAGGTGAGAGGAGGAAAAAGTTTTTTGTCTGATAACTCTATAATTGCGCGTTATGTTTGTTATTATTACAGGATTCTCTGGTGTTGCACATTATTTATTTATTTATTTTACTTCAGTGGTGTTTCAATGGTATACTTCCGAAAGATGGCGCTGTGATAAATACTAAACTAATAACACTGCTACAAAATGACACTTTTTGCCAGAACTTGAAAAGCCACCTAATGGAGGTTGTAGGCCTAGGTGAGGTCATACTCAAACCGTTTTCAAAGATTTTGAAACACCCTCAAAATTTTTAGTTATTTTGAAAAAAAACTGTTTTAGGGTAGGTCGTAGTACTTTAGTACCTCTAACTCACACAATTTTAGACCGATATCAAAATTTTAAACAATTATAGTTAGAATTAAAATGTATATATAAGATCTATTTTCCTAGAAATTGTTTAAGTTTTTATAAATAGTTTGGCTTTCTTTTTTAATTTTTTTTTCTAATTTTTCAAATTCAACAATAGTTATTTTAAATTTTGTCTACGAAACACTATTTTTTTGGCACAGTAATTTATAGACAATTTTATGTAGATAAAAACGAGATATTAGTTGTTAAAATCGGTTTATACTTGCAAAAGTTATTAAACTTTTGTCGAAAAAAGTTCCACAAAATTTACCTTGTAAATTAAAAATTGTAGAAATTTTTTTTTTTATAGTTTTTTGTTTTTATACCCTCATTCCGTTTGTAATTTCTACATTTTTCCTTTGCGACCCCACAAAGTATATACATTCTGAATCGTTATAGATAGCGGAGTCGATATAGCCATGTCCGTCTGTGTGTTGAAATCAACTTTCTGAAGCCCCCAAATAACTTACATACACGAATGATACATCAATATCTCCGAAATTCTTCCGGCTCGGTTGCTATTTAAAATCGAGAAAATCGGTCCACAAATGGCTGAGATATAAGGAAAAAACCAGGACAACCTCGATTTTTGACCCATATCTGGATTACTAAATCATTATTATAGACAATATGGATATCTAATGATAGATATTTCAAAGACCTGTGCAACGACGTATATAAGACCCATAGTAAGTTGGACCTACAATGGGTCAAAATCGGAAAAAATATTTTTTAAAGCGAATTTTTTTTTCATATTAAAAAAACATAAATTTAAAAACAAAAAATTTTTTTTTTTTAAATTAAAAAAAAAAATTATAAAATTAAAAAAAAAACATTTCGAAAAAACAACTGCAAAAAAAATTTAAATTTTGTTTACCTAAAAATATTTAAAATTTTTATTTTAAATTTGGTGAAGGGTATATAAGGTTCGGCACAGCCGAATATATCTCTCTTACTTGTTTTTTATTCATTATTAAAACGATGGTTTGTTAAGAACTAAATTTCCTAAATACATTGGTATAAATTTGTATAAGCTTCCATATCAAAATAAGCAATGAAAAGCGATTAAAATCAAAAACTTGATAAATTACTCTTTAAAATGCACGTCATTTTAAAGCGTAATCAGTTTTCTTTTTAAGCCCGTTAAAAAATGTAAAGTCGGACAGACACTGACTGAGTTACAGAACGATAAGTTCACGGACATAACTGAAAACGGTTTTTTCAGAATAACTTCTGAATTTGAGGGTGTTTTGGAATTTCTAATGTACTCAGCAAGCCCTTTAACCTACGCTAGGTCGTTTTCCAAGTTTTTTTTCCATCGTAGCACCGTGTAATTGGATGATTTTTTTTTTGTTATTTTGGCAGGAATAGTCTTTAAGAACTGGTATGATTTGTCACTGTATTGTTTATACCTGATGTGGTATTAATTTTTTTTCTCAGGTACTATATTTTAGTTAAATTTGAATTTCAGTACAATAAAAGTGGTTAGGGTCAAAAGGGGTTAAATTTTACTACCAGGAGAAAGGCCAAAGTGTCCTCTTTAAGCCTATATATGTATACTTGTTGACCTGTTTTGACCTGTTTGTTGAACACTTTTTTCATTTGAATGAAATTACTCCCAAATTTTTTTTTCTATTTTTATTTTACTTGTTCATATTATTCATATTCATATCATGAAGTTATCTGTCCATCAAAAATTTATAAAATATCTCTATCAGTTCATAAGTTACAGAGTTTTGGCCGATGAAAAACGATAATGATATAATAGTTGTAAAAATTATAAATTTTGAACCAAATGAGATAATCAAAAAATTTAAAAGTCATATGATAGATAATTGATCAACCTATGAAATGAGTGTTTGAAAAAGGTTCTACGCCGTTAAGGTGTCCAGTTATGGGTTAGCAAAGATGAAATTTGTGGAAAAATCAATTTTATGGAAAGTAAAATTAATTTATTTTAAAAAAATGTTTGATTTTTTATGTTTGCTTTTATGATTTAAAATTATTCCAGAAAAGATTAAAAAATTTTAAAAAAATTATTTTTCAATTTTTTTGTAAAATATTCCAGAAAAGATTTATTTTTTTTTTAAATTTTTGAAAAATATTGGACATAAAAAAACGTATATCTAATGGGTTTTCACGGTTTATGTAATAAATTACCCAAAAATGCAGGAACCATTTTTATTTCGAGGTAAAAGCCTCTAGCAAAAAATGGGTCAAGGACGGACATTTTTGCATTAGATAGAGGAATAATCAAAAAACTTATTTTGAAAATATGGCAAATATAGAAATTTATAGTTTTTTTATTTTCCATCAAAGTTGAGAAATAAACAAACAGTACAATTTTTCTTTGTTCTTTTCTTAATAAATATATCTATCAATAGAATCAAAAATAATGACGATTTGTTACCTAGTTTTCGAGATATTGTATCTGAAAGTGGACCAAATTACATAAAAATTTTAAGTTTTTTTGAAAACTTAAGTCAACTTTGAAGTGTTCTGAACTGATTGTAATAAGAGTAGCATTCATTATTCACTTGAAATTTTTGCAACTTCACTTGTTCTACGAGCGCCACTGTGCGGCATTTCAATGTATAAAGTTAAAAACTGATTATGAATAAGACTTTTAGATTTTAAAGGTTCTAATATAAAATTATATTACTGTTCTAAACAATATTGTTTTTACTAATTTTCTTCTTTTTTTCTTGTTTCAGGTGAGTGTCATATTTACAATCTTTAATAATAACTATTTTTTGGTAAGTTATATAAATGTGAAATCGAAAACAATTTAAATAGCTTTGCGCTCTCTTTGGAGTTTGAAAAATACAGAATCCTGTTGATCAGACTTGGATTTCAAGAGTTTACAACCTTGTTACTGATCACCTACAGTGTCTCTGAGTTGTCGTCGAACAATCGGATGGAGTGAGATCACATCTCTATCTGTTCTTTATAGACTTTGAGAAAGTCTTCGACTGTTAGTATGAATAAGAAGGTAATTCCTCAAATTATAGGTAAATGAATTTCAGATAAAGTAACACCTGCACTGAGACAAGAGCAAGCGAAATTCAGAGCCCACAAATCTACCATTGATCACATAAACAGCTTCCGAGGTCCACATGAAGTTCATTTTCTCTTTATCTTGGTGTAATTGTTTCAGTTTTCAATACAAATCTCAAATTAACACCCCTTATGACTACAAAACGTGAAACACTACCCCAATAGATATGCAAAGGTTTCAGGCATTTATAAACCCGTGTATATTTTAGATTTTAACATAAAGGGTCTTTCATTGAGGGCCTTCATATCATTAAATTTAAATAAAATCATCGATGTCATTATGTATGGAATATAACATCGTTGAATAACCGCCGCGAATTCACTGGGTGGCACGCATTCAAAATATCAAATTTTGAATGTTGCTGCGCATAAATCAGGACGAATTTGATCGATGGCATGTGTTATGTTGGCTTTGAGGGCCGCTGTATCTTATTTACAGTCTAACAGGGTCAAATTGCACGATCTCGATGGACAGTCAACATCTCCTCCACCTGAAATGACCATGCCCTCAAATTTCTCGTGCAGAATGGCCAATGTGATATAAGCTGTGTAACTCGTAGAGCCGTCCTGTTGAAACCACATTTCTTTGGAGTCAATATTATCCAATTCAGGCCAAAAGAAGTTGGCAATCATTTATCTAGCCTACATCGTTCTCATAGAAATATGAACCGATGACGTCGCTAGCCCAAAATTCACACCAGTCACTTTTCGATTGGATGCTCTTGGATCCCATGTGGATTGGTATCGTCCAAAATTCGATAATTTTGTTTGTTTGTCTAAAATTTTTCTAAAAAATATAATACAGTTGTTTATAAAAAATATATTAAAATTGGTTTATTTAAGACCCACAATTGTGTTTGAAATTTATCTACTTAAGGATCTAAAATTGTTGTGAAAATTGGTGTAATAATGGACCAAAGATTGTGCTCTAAATTGTTGTAATGAAGGATTTAAAATTGTTATTAAAATTTATGCACAATTGTGCTTGAAATTTATCTACTTAAGGAGTCAAGATTGTTGTTGAAATTTATCTTCTAAAGGACTACCGCCTGTTATTGTAAAAATTGAAAATTTAATGCTGAAATTCTAGTAATAAAGAACCAACGATTGTGTTATTAATTAGTGTAATGAAGGACTTAAGATTGTTATTAAAATTGGTTTAATTAAGAGCCACAATTGTGCTTGAAATTTTTCTACTTAAGGACCCAAGATTGCTATTGAAATTGGTCTTCTAAAAGACTACCAGCTGTTGTTGAAATTAATATAATAAATGACTCCAGGTTCGTCTTAAAATTATTCTACTTTAAATTACACGATTAAGGTTGGTTCCGCTTTAACATTGATGTTGAAAAAAACCTGTTAATGCTGTTGAAAACTATTGATTTGAAATCATAGAAACATTTCAATTGCTTTACAAAGATACGTGTGAATGATCTACGATTGTTGCAGAACTTGCTCTTCTGAATGAGTTTTAAATTGGTCTACTAAGAGTTCCAGATGAGTTCGCTGAAAGAACCCAGCAGTTGCAGGAGTCTGTCCCGAACTAGTGATCATTTAGGGTGTCAATTACACAGAGGAAACGATTCGTAGTAGCATCCTAATTGTTTGCCAAACGAATGATTCGGTTGCACACATATAATTTATCGTTTCTAACAAGAGAAAGTCAGTTGCTAAAGAAGAATTACGTTTGAAGCAACCAAACGTTTGTTACCCCTTCTAAAATTTTGTACTCATAACTGTAAAATTCGTCCTCTAAGTCAGAAACATTCGATTGGCAACAAATTCGGTTGCTACCACGAATCTGTTTTCTCTGTGTAGTTACATAACTAGCTACGTGACTAGTTATTTTAACATGTGTATGTCCTAAGCACTATTTTGGATTACAATGAGACTGTCCGATATCTGGTCCAAGGTAGTCAACGCATTGGATTCACATACCGGTTACATAGAGTCAGTTACCCAACTAGTTACCTATCTGCTTACTTTTTCAGCTACATAACTAGTTATTTTAACATGTACGAGTTCAAGCGGAAGCTAATTGACCTCAAATAGTCAGTTAAAAAGTGATCTCAAAGACACTCCAATAATCGATTGCTTGTAAACAAACCTTCCTCCTCTAACTCACCAATATATTCAGCCCAATAATGAATAAAAAATTCCCCTGGAGTTTTTTCCCTTTTCTTATTTTTAACATTGAATTTTAATAGGAAAAATGTGAAAAGGGGAAAAAACTGCAGGGGAATTTTTAATCATAATTGGGCTGATTAATTCTGCTGGGTATAATAACTACTTTCTAAAGTGCAGTACAAAATAAACGTTTAAAGTGACTACACTCTAGATTACTTAGAGACAATATAAAGACAATTGATTTCACTTTAGGTTACATGGGATGTATGAAGTTACCAATTGATTTCTCTCGGCACTACAAACAGCACAAAAACAGGAAAAAAACATTCGGGTTAATAAATATTTTTTCCGATTTTGACCCATTGTAGGCCCAACTTTCTTTCTGTAACTTTTGAACCGATAGAGATATTTTAGAAATTTTTTGATGCACAGATAACATCTTGAATTTTTCTCCAGTTTTAATTTCATTAAATTCGATTCAGCAGTTGTTGAGCAATTTAAGGTTAAAGTTGAACTCTTCATTTTTTATAGCATTTAGTATGAAAATGCGGATAAAAGCAAGTAAGGAAGTATGTTCGTCCAAGCTTGACCATATAATACCCTACCCTATAATTTATTTTCGTGAATGATTTTCGGAAGAGGGTCTTATATGGGAGCTATGACTAATTATGGACCGATCGTCATGAAATTAGGTCGTATGATTTATGTTTATATGGAAGTTATTTGTGTTGAATTTTGTGTTTATACCAACATTTTTAAGAGATTTATGCTCCTTAAAGTGATTTTCGGAAGCGGGTCTTATATGGGAGCTATGACTAATTGTGGACCGATCATCATAAAATTAGGTGACATTAATTCAGTTTATATAAAACTTATTTGGAGCAAAATTTATGTAGATACCTATATAAATTAACCATTTACGACCGATAAAGTATAATTTCGGGAGAACATTTGTATGGGTGCTAGATGAAATAATGGACCGATTTCAGTCATTTTCAATAGGCTTCGTCCTCGGGACGAACAAAATTTTATGTACCAAATTTTATTGCAATATCTTCAAAATTGCGACTTGTACATTGCGCCAGTCATTTGAACAAGTAAAATAAAAATAGAAAACTAAATTTGGGAGTAATTTCATTCAAATGAAAAAAAGTGTTCAACAAACAGGTCAAAACAGGTCAACAAGTATATATAGGCTTAAAGAGGACACTTTGGCCTTTCTCCTGGTAGTAAAATTTGTTTAACCCCTTTTGACCCCAAGCACTTTTATTCCACTGAAATTAAAATTTGACTAAAATATAGTACCTGAGGAAAAAAATTAATAACACATCAGGTATAAATGGTACAGTGACAAGTCATAACAGTTCTTAAAGACTATTGTCCTACCAACATAAGAAAAAAAAAGTCATCCAATTATCGATAATAGTTTGCGAGTAATGATAATTTACTTCTGATCAAATTTACAAAAATCACATTTTTTATAAAATGTTATAAAATATTTGCGTCGTTGCAAAGGTCTTTGAAATATCTATCATTAGATATCCCATATTGTCTATATTAATGACTTAGTAATCCAGATATAGGTAAAAAATCGAGGTTGTCCTGGTTTTTTCATTTTAAATAGCAACCGAGCCGGAAGAATTCCGGAGATATTGATGTATGACAGGCAGACAGACAGATAGACGGACATGGCTTAATCGACTCCGCTATCTATAAGGATCCAGAATATATATACTTTATAGGGTCGGAAAAAAGGGTCCCACGAAGGTGAAAGGTAAAGAAATAACTCAAAGCATAAAAAGCCATCCCATTCCAAGGTTTTCTATGGAATGGGGTGGTTAGTTTACTAACCACCAAACGAAATAGCAAACTAACACTGAATTCGATGAATAATAAACACTCTGTGCATTTTTTATTAAATGCCTGAAAGTCTCTTAGAAAAACTGCGGTTTACCATATTTTCAAATTAATATATTTATCTAACCAGAGCAACCTGAGGGCAAAGACTTCAAAATATTTAATTATTTAGAAAAATGGCAATAGATGCCAATAAACTATGTTTAAAAAGAGTATAGAAAAGGTGGTTAGTAAAGTGACCACTTAAGCGCAAAGAGTTTAGAAGCACAGAAAAGGCATACATTTGGTGTTCCAGTTTTCAAATAAAGGACCCCACTATCAATATTAAAAAAAATGTTAAAGACAAGTTGTAGAAAATTAATGAGGTAGGACTAAAATGCATAAGATTGGGTTAAAATTTGTTAATATTAGAATCGTCTTCATGTAGTAAAATCTTTTTTTAATTTTTTAAATCATAGTAGTGAATAAATTCAAATTTATTTAAATTTCCATTACTTATGCTTGCTGGGCATATCTGTCTAGGTTTGGGGCTTAAGTATCTATAGAAGTGTATTTATATTTATGTTTTCGTTAAAGATAAGTATCTTTCAATATGTTGACAATTGTCTTGTTATTATTTTTTAACACTTTGTGTGCTTTTTTTTTGTTGTATAAATAATTTGTTGTCATTTCTTCTTTTTCAAATTTGAACAGCAGACAAAAACACACTGAGCTGGTGGCATACATAGAAATAAACATTTTCAAATACAACAAACATACATTGGATGAATTCAAATCCAATACACCTCTCGGTACTACTTTAAATATATGTATTTCAACAAAGTATCTATGTTTGTTTGTTTGTTTGAATGTATAAGTGGATTTGTAACGTTTATTATGTCTACCACTGAACTGAACAATTTCGATTTGGATTTTTTTTCATATTTTTTATCATTTTCAAACTCACACTCATTCGTATTGGGTGTTGGGTACACCAAGTAGTAGTTGTTTAATAATCTTTGGTGTTGAAATTTGATCTGTTTATTCATAAATATTGTATCTTTTCTTATATCTTTTTTATTATATTTAAGTAATATTTTTGAACTTTTGTAAGAAGAAAAAAAAACTTTATTTAAATTGTATAAATGAAAAGTTGTTTGAATTTTGTACATAAATCTACATAAATTACGTCAATATTTAATATTATCATGAAATTTATTTAATATTTCGTTTGAAGTTAATTGGAAATATAGATTTTGTGTTAAAATACAATATTTATGCATAAATAAGTTATTAAATAATTAACGAAATAGTCAAAATATGATTTTGAAAAATGTAACTTTAAACATTTGGTATACAAATTCATAAAACCGAAAAACTAGTTTAAAATAAACTTAACACAAATGTTTGTTAGTAATATAAAGAATTTTCTAAAAGGTACCTTTTTAATAAGGTACTTTTTTACAAAAATGTACTTTTGCGCTTTAGTATCATATTGAAAAGTACTTTTTTACAAATAAGTTGTTTTGGAAATTTGGAAAAAATAAGCTTAAACATGTAAGAGAGCTATATTCGGCTGTGCCGAATCTTATATACCCTTCACCAAAGTATACTTCAAAATACAAATTTTTAATATTTTTTTTCCAAAGTTGGTTTTCTAATTTTTTTGTAATTTTTTTTTTTAAATTTTTTTTTTAAATTTAAAATTTTTTTTTAAATTTTAATTTTTTTTTTAAAATTTTAAAAAAAAATTTTGTTTTTCCATTTTTTTTTTTGGTGAAAAAATTTCGGGTTACATTTTTTTTCGATTTTGAACCATTGTAGGTCCAACTTACTATGGTCTTATATACGTCGTTGCAAATGTCTTCGAAATATCTATCATTAGATATCCATATTGTCTAAAATCATGAAATGATTCCATGATTTTAGAAACATATTTTGACATCCATTACCTAAGATATTTTTTGAAAAACCAAATAAACTCTTTAACATGAAACGAAAATATCAAAAAAGAAGATTTCGAAGAGAGTGGCAATTGCACAGATCCCCCCAACTAAAATCGAAGCTTCAAGATTGTATAAAAAGACTTAAAAAGCTCTTGGAATTTCGAAAAATGGAATCATTGAATAAATATTTAGAAAGCCTGGACGCAACCCCGCAATCGGATTACTCATTATGGCGAGCAACAAAAAATCTTAAAAGACCCGTTATATGTAAGTCCCCCTTGCGAAATTCAAGTGGTGGTTGGGCAAGAAATGATACTGAAAAAGGGAATCTGTTTGTTAATCATTTAAAAAAAGTATTTACACCGAACACATCAAACGAAGCAATTGAGTTGCCACCTGTTGCACCCTATTTTGGAGCAGCCGTACCCCTACGTTTTGAGATTCGAGAGATCGAAAATGCTATTGCTGATTTAAATCCCAAGAAAGCGCCTGGTATGGACAAGATCAGCAACAAGATGCTTATGGAGCTACCCCGGATAGCAATAAAAATAATTCTTTTTATTTTTAATGCTATATTACGACTTGAATATTATCCTCCAGAATGGAAGGTTTCACTGGGAAAAGATCACACAAAAGTAGAATCGTACAGACCCATCAGCCTATTGTCTAATATATCAAAGCTATTTGAGAAGATACTTATGAACAAGTTGTACCCGATGTTAACTGAAAACAATTGTATTCCGAATCATCAATTTGGATTTAGAAGAAAACACAGTACTATCGAACAAACCCATAGACTTGTAAATATGGTGAGAAAAGCGTTTGAAGAAAAGAAATACTGTTCTGCACTCTTCATCGACATCTCTCAAGCGTTTGATAAGGTATGGCATGCTGGATTAATATACATAAGCTGTTGGAAAGCTATTTAACTGGTCGAACATTTAAGGTTAAAGAGGGAAACTTTTTAAGTACTGCACAACCCATTGAAGCTGGAGTCCCCCAAGGCAGTATCCTGGGACCTGTTTTATATTTGATGTATTCGTCTGATATGCCAACTAACAATCGCACTCATACATCAACATTTGCTGATGATACTGCTATTCTAAGCATTCATGAAAACCCTCAAGAAGCGTCTCGTTACTTACAAAACCACATATTTGAATTAGAAAAATGGTTAAAACAATGGAAAATTAAAGTCAACGAGCAAAACACATTACATTTACATTGCGTAGAGAATCATGCCCCCCTATTCATATCAATAACCAAACAATAATTCAACAATCGGAAGTGAAATACCTCGGAATACATCTCGATCGTCGCCTTACATGGAAAAGTCATATAGATGCAAAGTTGACTCAAATGAAATTGAAATCAATTCAAATTAATTGGTTTATTGGCAGAAACTCCACGCTTAGTTTAGATTGTAAACTTCTACTTTATAACATGATCATAAAACCGATATGGTGTTATGGCATACAGTTATGGGGCACGGCCTCAGCGTCAAATATAGACAAAATCCAAAGACGCCAAAACAAGTTTCTAAGAATGATCACAGTTGCCCCCTGGTATATCAAAAACGCGAATATACACAAAGATCTAAACGTGCCCATTGTAAAAACTGAAATCTCGAAAAACGTACAAAAATATTTAAAAAAACTTGAAGTTCACCCAAACCCGCTGGCCCGCAACATATGAGATAACCGTGGCCACACTCGATTAAGAAGGAGGGACACAGCAGACCTAATCTAGAAGGAAGAATGCCAATTTAACCAAAACAACCATGAACACAAAATTTTTTCGTCCGGCACTGGCTGGACTAATTAAATAATAATATTAGATATAAGATTTGAACCACTTATTGTTAGTTCATTAAATAATGAAAAAAAAAAAATAAAAAAAAATATAAAATTTTAAACAAAATGGCCCATAATCATAGTCAAACACTAAAATCGGTTCTTTTTAAAAACAACTTTAAATTAAAAACCCGCTTTATATTATTTCCCAACTATAGTCAAAATTAAAGTATGTTTTAAATTGAACCGACTTTAACTGGGTTCCACCGCAAATGTAGAAAATGTTTTCATACAATATACAACAAAATACAGACAAGTGGCACTGCTGAACAGCTGACATAGAAAATTAAAACAAAAACCAAAAAAGGTAAACAATAAAAGTAACCGGGACAACTAAAGAAAAAAAGTTTTTTGTGGTGGAAAAATGCAAAAGATAAGATTAATATCATATTTAGAATATTTTGGTACTAATTTTATTGATAACTGTTCAATAATTGCAAAATCTCTGGCAAATTCTTGTAACTTAATTTGTTTACTTTTTGCAGAACTGTTTTACATGGCGAAGAACAGCTGATGCTGTTGTTAAATGAGTTAATAACAGCTTTAGCTTGTTTTATATTTACAGTCGACTTTAACGTCAAAATTATACTTTAACTTGTCTATGGTAGACCTAAAGTCCACTCTTAAGTAAAGACGACTTTATTTCTGTTAAAATATACTTTATTTCTGACTATGATTATGGGCCAATATCTTTTAAATTAAAGAGATGATTGAGTGAAATAAGCTGGAATTTTTTCACCTTCCCACTTCCTGCTTTATTACAAATGAAATGAAGTTACAGCTACAACATGTCAAAATTTATCCTAATTCGAGGTGGTCAACTTTGACACCCTGTATCTCACCTTGTATTCTAACAGGGTTGTCACAAATTTAATTTTCTTAAAGCCCATGTCCTCCTCTAAGATTCGTTCATACATCATTTTGCAGTCGCATCAGTATTTTAGAAGATTCATATTAATTATCACTTTTTTGCGATTGACGCCAATGTGCGACGACCTGATATATAAGCTGCAACAGACACAATTTTTTAAAGAATTCACAGAATGGAGTTTCTTTAAATGCTAAGTCCTTTTGACAGTTTTGTTTTTCACTGTATTTATAGCTACTCACACACAAATGAAAATGAAGAAAGAATGAAAAGAAAAAAAATTGAAATTAAAATTAATAATGCAGTATTTTTGCTCCACTTACGTATGCCAAACATTTATAAAAGACACCAAAAATAAATTTATGTAAACAACACTTTGGAAGACTAACAGCAACAACAGCAATAGCAACAATAAAATAAAAACTTATACAAATTTATACGACCTTCTTGACTTTAGAACCCAAAAGAAATCCATACAACGTCTAAAATTCTTTTTATTTTTTTTTTTGTGTTCAAAGTAGAGAATAAAAAAATGTAGAAACTACTGAATTTAGTTCTAACTTCAGACACACATAGATACCTAAAAGAACAAAAGACCTACACAGGCCTTCTATATCCTACTGTTCAATTGCATTTATTTTTTTTCTGTTTAATATTTTATACAAACGACAAATGAGAATTTGAATGCAAAAAAAAGGGCAATGCACCCCTTGTCTATGCTTTAGAAACGAACAAGTAAAAAGGCTTATTTTTTCATTTTTTTTTGTATTAAAACTAAACAAAAATTTATGCAGAAAACAAATTTTCCAATTCGAACACAATTGTAACACAGGATATGAATGAATCCATGCATACAAAACGTCCATCTTTAACCATTTCAACCGGATGTTTGAATTTGAATTCAAATTTCAAAATGTCCAATGAATTGTTTAAAATGATTTTGGTTTTTCAATGTGTAATAAAAACGAAAATAGTTAAATATTTGAAAAAAAAAGATTTCAATTATTTAAACAGTCCCCTGAAATTATTTATACAGTTTGTTTAAGAGTAAGCTTTGGAAATGTTGTAATAGAAATTGAATTAAATGGATTTAGAGTAGTGTATGTTGGAATATATAAATTAATTAGTACTTTTTTAATATGTTAAATTATGTGTTAAAAATGTGTTCTATCGGTTTCAATGTGCGAGAGATGGAAGCCGATAGAAGTCCTAATGTGGGAAGGGATATTACATAATCAAGCTTCGATGCCCTTTATAATTCCATATTGAAGATTCTGGAGAGTTGTCCGAGCAGTGAAATTATTGTTGCTGGTGATTTCAATGTTCACAACACTTCACTACAGAAGTCCAATATGTTGAGTTATTCGCCGCGCACAATCACCTTGCGCAATTAGTGAATGAACCAAAACACATTTCATGTGTTGAAGGGCACCAAAATAACACTCTTGACCTTTTTCTCACATCACACCCTGTAAAGTATGATGTGATGTTCTTGCACCTCCCGGTAATTCTTGCTAATTATTGCACTATTTCCGCCTCCTTTTCGCTCTCGGAACTTCGGAACGTTTCACAAACAGCTACGAAACGTTAAATTTTTATATACGGAAAGGCTCGTTGGGCAGAGCTCAACGATTACTTTCGGCATTTCAATTGGAAACTTTGTTTCCTAGACAATAACGTCAATGCTATGGCGAAAATGTTGGGATTGAAGATTTTCATCCCATCAAAGAAATCTTCGTTTAGGCCTAGACAAAAATCTTGGTTTAATCAGACATGCAAAATAGCAATCAGATCCAGGGAGGAAGCATTCAGAATTTGGCACAATAACCAAACCCCAGAAACTGATTCGCTACGCAAAAAGGCAAGATCTTCGTGTGCCAAAGTACTAAGGCGCAAAAAAGCTCTATACGAGCAACGCCTTCGTACTAATGTTCTTACTGCTACCCGTGGTAGTAAAAGCTTTTGGTCATTCGTTAAAAGAGTAAATGCTAGTTCCTCAATTCCGACTCTTTTAAAGTATTACCAAACATTCACTGACATGGCTGAATTATTCGCAAGTAATTCTCACTTGCCGGAAAGTGATCAATCACTGCCCGAACTCGAAAGAGTATTAGTAACTATGCCAAATATATTCTTTCGAGCTTGTGCTGTTATCGGATCTCAACGTAAATAAGTCTCCTGGTCCAGATGGCATACCAGCGCTGGTCTTGAAGCAGTGCTCTTCGACGTTAGCTCGTCCATTAGCTAACCTTTTCAGCACTTCATACCGTGCCGGCGTATTTCCAGTATGTTGGAGGGTTGCTAATGTAACGCCAATTCCTAAAAAGGGAGAGGCTAACAACCCTGAAAATTATCGCCCAATAGCAATTTGTTCTGGACTTTCCAAAGTTATGGAGAGTATGGTTAACTAACATCTTGTGAAATATTTAGAGTCCAACAATTTACTCAGCGACCGGCAGTATGGCTTTCGTAGAGGACGCTCTACGGGAGACTTGCTAGCCTTAATATCGGAAAAATGGTGTCGTTCCATACACCGTTTTGGCGAAAGTAAAGTGGAAAGGCAACCTATACTATCGCATTTTATTGTATTAGTTATACACGCTCTCCGCTCTCACCACGAATCGGTGTTGCCAGTAAACTTTCGTCTCTTTTCCCCAATTCAAAATGTAAAATCTCATCTTTAAAAATTGGGACATTTTTTTTTTCACTGGCAACGCTGATTCTTAAATTGTGCGATAAAAAAATGATACACAACCTGCTTGTTTGAGTTCTCAAGCTAGACTGATTAAAAGTTGTTTATTTATTTATACAATGCGTGTGCACACATATGTAAGAGGAGAGTAAATGAAAAACGCGGCGCCCATGTTTTGCCTTTCCCTGCTCTAGATATTTCTAAGGCGTTTGATAGAGTATGGCATGGTGCGCTTTTAGCAAAACATATTGCTTTTGGTGTCGGTATTAACTTCTCTCGATTTATGGGATCTCATCAATCGAGTTCAAGATAAATTCAGGGGTACCGCAAGGCTCCGTTCTTTCTCCTACTCTATTTCTTATTTTTCTAAATGACCTTCCTATCTATTCTTTTGCAAATGACAGCAACATTTTCCATTCATATTCATTCAGTTACAGACCAAGCCTGTGGGAGATTGGCGCAAAATATGAATGGTTCCCTTAATCGGGACCTTCTGACAATCTCTGAATGGGGTCGTCCGAATAGGGTCGCTTTCAACGCTCGCAAAACACAGTGTTGCATGTTGACACATAAACGAACGACAGACCATATCGCTTCATCTGTATTTATGGGTGCTGTAAATATTGTAGAATCATACACTCTTGATGTTCTGAGCATGAGAATACAATGTGATGTCCGCTGGTCTAAACACATTTTTCAAGTGTCGAAAGAAGCATTCAAGTGTCTCGGATTTCTGAAACGGTGTAGGAATTACTTCACTCCATCTGATCTCCTCACTATTTACACCACTTTTTACATATCCGACCGAAAATGGAATACAACTCTCATGTATGGGCCGGTGCTTCAAAGTCTATTTTGGAGCTTCTCGACCACGTACAGGAGAGGGCGAAGGTTATTATCGGTATCCAACTCTATTGATTCGCTGGAGCACCGTCGTAATATGGGCTGCTTTTCACTGTTCTATCGATACTACAATGGAATGTGTTGTGATGAAATTAGGGAACTTGTTGCTGATACCCGCAGATTTTTACGTAATACACGTTTTTCATCAAGAACACATACCTTTATGGTCGATTGGCCAGTGGACCGCACAATACACTACAGAGAAAATTCGTTCTTTAGCCGTACTGTACGTATGTGGAACAAACTTCCCGCTGAAGTGTTTCCTGTCATTTTCAATGTAGGAAAGTTCAAATCTGATGTCCACAAACACTACTCCCTCTTTCCTCTCTCCCATAACCTATTTTCCTAGTTCCAACACAATGCTTTGCATGATTAGGCGTCATCCCCTGAGTGATGGTCCAAGAAGAAAAAAAAAAATCAAGAATTGCAGGCATTACTCTATGAAGATTGTTGTCAAACTCAACAAGAGCTTGCAAAATCATTGGGAGCTATTCAAGCATCAATTTCAAAACATTTGCGAGCAGCAGGAATCACATAAAAGCTGGGAAATGGGGTGGGGAGCAAAAGGGTCCTATCTATTATGAGCAGCTGGGAAGTTTCGCTTTATTTTTTAATTAGAATAAAAGTGCCGCCGAAGCATACCGATTGCTCACCAATGTCTTTCATCGGTTTCAACATGCGAGTTTTGAATGATTATGGAAGCCATAATAGGCATCTCAAATGGCTCATTGGTTTAAATTTTGAATGATCATTTGGGTAGGAGAAAGCTTTCCGTAAAATGGGTGCCGCGCTTGCTTACAATCCAACACAAACGCGGCACCCATTTTACGGAAAGCTTTCTCCTACCCAAATGATCATTCAAAATTGAAACCAATGAGCCATTTGAGATGCCTATTATGGCTTCCACAATCTTTCGCTCTTTCAATCTCCGATCAGTCAACAGCATATCGTGAATTCTTTCAATTGTTTCGGCTGTAGAGACCTTAACTGGGCATCCAGAACGTTCGGCATCTTCCGTGCTTGTACGGCTACAGCGAAATTCATTAAATCAGTTTTTTACCATTGAAATTGATGGTGCAGAGTTCCCAGAATATTTATCAAGCTTAATCTTGGTATGTTCAAAAAAAATATATTTAAATTCTCGTTTTTCCAATTTCTCCTCAAGTCATGCGGTAGTCTGCTAACAATGGCTGTCAAACACAAACCAAATCAAGCAGCTTGTTCAAAATTTTGACAGGAGCCAACTGACAGATGTCTTGTTGTTGACAGGAGAAGTGTTGCCCTTTCAGTTAAGATCCGGGAAATTCAAAAGTTGCGTACTTTTTGACCCACCCTTGTACTTATTTACTGACAAGACATTACATATGTCTTTAAAGATGGCCGAATTTTTTAGACTTTTTCAGAGTCTGCGCTGAATTCACATCACAACTGTCAAATCCACAAGGCAACATATCAATTTAAATGGATGCTAGCTAGTGTTATCTGTGAGGGTTCTTAGAAAATGTTGCTAAAATAAAATTCTATATTTCAAAATGGCAGCTTTTTCCAGCATCTAAAAATATTTCTAGACTTGCGCATTAGTATGCTGATGCTAATCTGACTTTTATTCTCTACAAACATTTGCTTAATCATTGCTTTAAACAAAATTTTTAATTAAGTTGATGTCTTTTAATATTTCAACAACTTAAAGTGGTAATTCCTGTCTTAAACTCTATCAAATGTTTGTGATTAATTTTTATTTATTTTAACTTGACCTGTTTTCCTACTAAACTCTTGTTATTTGTTAATTAATAAACAGTAAATTTCTTTGATTTTGTTTCTTTTTTTTTTCTTATTTTATCTCATTTGTGTCCCCTTTTTTAAAGTCATTCTCCCCAAACCACTAAATGAAGCGTAACCTGTCAACATGTATTTTATTCCTGAAACGCCTAAATGATGTTGCTTTGTTGAGGTTGTCATAACACGTTTTCTTTATATTAAAGGCTTTAACTTTTTTTTTTTTAAATTTAACTTAACCGACTGAATATTTAAATGAGGAAGCTTCATGTATAAAGGATAAAGTGAAATGTATATTTAATGGGCAAACTGAAGAGTAATACTCTTAAGAAATTGTTAAGTTAATGGTAAAATAAGCTAAGTCCAAAATTATTGTATAAGTAAGTCAAGGATTCAGAACTATTTATATAAAAATATTTCAATAACAGTTTGTTCGGTTTTTATCGCTTAAAAAAAAAAATCTAAAAAGTGCACTTAACGCTATTGCATTCTTAGCAAATGCAGAATAATTTAAAGCTTTTATATTTAAAATTGCCTAAGAATACTGGACAAATAACAGGATCATGTCAACTCATAAAATACCTGCCATAAGTAGTTCTTATGGCAACAATGTAATCGTACAATAATGACTTACTGTTACCGCTTTCTTTGTACATATTTTTAATAGGATTGTAAGATTCATTCATAATAGTTGATTGACTTTTTGATCAATTATGAACAAGTCAGTTTTAGTTTGGTTTTCAGTTATGGTTAGCATTTTGAAATTAACCCATAGATCAGACAAATGTTTGTTTTTTTTTTTGAAGGAATTCTTTAAACAAATTAAGATTTCACTAGTGAAATTTTTATAAATTTATTATTAACTAGTTGACCGCCCCGGCTTATCCCGGTAGCATTTACAAATGTTAGTTCTTCAAGTTTCTTCAACCCACATACACCTGCCAGTTCTTATTTATTTGCAAATAAAATATTTAAATTTGTACTGCATACTTTAGGGAGCTCTTTTTATTACAGTTGTCTTGACTCAAAAAAAAAAAATATATCCAAGTTTTACCCGGAATTTTTGAATTTTTTTTTCATTACAAACCATCTTCTGAAAATTTCGAATCGAATAAAAAAAATCAGCCAAATCTCTCCAGCCGTTCTCACGTGATGCCATTAGATATGGCTTTATTTTTTATTTCTAAGTTCCCCGTTTTGGGAATTTTTATTAATATTTTGAGAATTCTTTAAAGTATGTACTAAAGTTGTTGTTATTTATTTCTGAATTTAAAAAGAAAATTTAAATTTTAATATTTTTTATAAATTTATTGCGAAATTTAATGTTCCCGAGTTGGCGATTTTTTTAGGCGTTTTTAGGAATTGTTAAATTAACGAAAAAAATATAATTTATTGATGAATTTGTTTTTCAAAAATTAAAACTGTTAGTTTTTTAAGATTTTTATGTTTTCCCCGTTTTGGTATTTTGTTTAGACATTTTGGGAATTCTTTAAAAATGAAGTTTAAGTCTAAAATCTTAAAATTATTTTTTGTTTATTGCTTGATTTATAAAAGAGAATTAAAATTTTAGTATTTTTTCAAAATTTCTTACGAAATTTAATGTTCCCGAGTTTGGGATTTTTTTAAGAGTTTTTAGGAATTCTTAAATTAACCAATAATTTTATAATTTATTGATTAAATTATTTTAAAAATTTGAAAATTGTTAGTTTTTTAAGATTTTCTATGTTTCCCCCGTTTGGGGATTTTGTTTAAACATTTTGGGAATTCTTTAAAAATGAAGTTTAAGTGTTAAATCTTAAAATTATTTGTTGTTTATTGCTTTATTTGTAAAAGGGAATTAAAATTTTAGTATTTTTTCAAAATTTCTTACGAAATTTAATGTTCCCGAGTTGACGATTTTTTTAAGCGTTTTTAGGAATTTTTAAATTAACAAAAGAAATATAATTTATTGATGAATTTGTTTTACAAAAATGAAAAATGTTAGTTTTTTTTAAGATTTTCTCTGCTTTCCCCTTTTTGGGAATTTTGTTTAAACATTTTGGGAATTCTTTAAAAATGAAGTTTATGTATTAAAATCTTAAAATTTATTTTTTTATAATTATTGGATTTAAAAAAGAGAATTTAAATTTAGTTATTTTTCAAAATTTCTTACGAAATTTAGTAATGATCCCGGGTTGGCAATTTTATAGCGATTTTGGGAATTCATAAAAATTAACAAAAGAAATATAATTTATTGATGAATTTGTTTTACAAAAATTAAAAGTTTTAGTTTTTTAAGATTTTCAATGTTTCCCCGGTTTGGGATATTTTCAAACCATTTTAGGAATTCTTAAATTTACGAAATATTTAATAATTTATTGATTAAATTGTTTAAAACATTAAAAAAAAAATATTTTTCTAAGAAATTTTAAATTTTCCCCGTTTGTTACTTAATTTATTCTTCCCGAGTTTGGGATTTTTCTTAGTCATTTTAGGAATTCTTAAATTAACCATATATTTAATAGTTTTTGATTAACTTATTTAAACTAATTTTATTTTCCCCCGTTTATTACAAAATTTAATGTTCCCGAGATTGGGATTTTTTAAGCCATTTTAGGAATTCTTAAATTAACCAAATTTTTAATAATTTATTGATTAAATTGTTTAAAACATCTAAAAAATATATTTTTTTGAGAAATGTTATATTTTCCCCCCTTTATTACCAAATTTATTCTTCCCGAGTTTGGGATTTTTCTTAGTCATTTTAGGAATTCTTAAATTAACAAAATATTTAATAGTTTTTAATTAATTTGTTTAAAAAATTTTTATTTTTCCCCGTTTTTTACAAAATTTTATATTCCCGAGTTTGGGATTTTTTCAAGCCATTTTAGGAATTCTTAAATTAACCAAATATTTAATAACTTCCCAGCAAAAAAAGTGAGGAAGAAGATGCAGAATTTTCACAACAAATAGCATGCTTGATGTACTTCCAATTTTGGTGAAAAAGCTATGAATTTTACATTAGCTTGTCATTGGAGGGATGTTGTTCATTTTTGACAACTTTTTACTTAATAAATTCGATGCTTTCGATGCGATTAAATTTCGATTTTAAGGTGTTATTTTAATGTAGGTAGTGGATACCTATATTTTTTGGCATCTTGGATGGAAATATAAATAATAGAAAAAAAGTGATGTAATTGAGCATTTATGAATTGATTTTAATGTAGTTATAAAATTTATGAAACAATGGTTGATTAATTTTAATGATTAAAAAATGTAAAAATTGTTTGTATACCAATTTTTACAGGTTTTAATAAATTTTAAAAAATTCAAAAAATGTAGGAAACAATTACATCAACGAAATATTTATAATTCAGTGTCAAATACCCATATTTAAAATCACATCTTCAGAGGTAGAAAAGATTCATTTGCAACTTTAGATGTGATTAAAATGTCATATGTAAAGATGCACTTCCATTATTTTTTGCTGGGTTATTGAATAAATTGTTTAAAACATTTAAAATAAATATAGTTTTCTAAGAAATTTAATATTTTCCCTGTTTATTACCAAATTTATTCTTCCCGAGTTTGGGATTTTTCTTAATCATTTTAGGAATTCTTAAATTAACCATGTATTTAATAATTTATTGATTAATTTGTTTAAACAAATTTTATTTTCCCCCATGTATTACAAAATTTTGTGTTCCCGAGTTTGGGATTTTTCTTAATAATTTTAGGAATTCTTAAATTAACCAAATATTTAATAATTTATTGATTAAATTATTTAAAACATTTAAAAAGATTTATTTTGCTAAGAAATTTTAAATTTTTCCCCTTTATTACCAAATTTATTCTTCCCGACTTTGGGATTTTTCTTAGTCATTTTAGGAATTCTTAAATTAATAAAGTCTTTAATAGTTTTTAATTAATTTGTTTAAAAAAAATTTATTTTTCCCCGTTTATTACAAAATTTTATGTTCCCGAGTTTGGGATTTTTTCAAGTCTTTATAGGAATTGTTAAATTAACAAAATAAATATAATAAATTGATGAATTTGTTAAAAACAATTTTATTTTTTTAAGAAATTTTAAATTTTCACCGTTTATTAACAAATTTATTCTTCCCGAGTTTGGGATTTTCAAGCCATTTTAGGAATTCTTAAATTAACCAAATATTTTATAGTTTTTGATTAATTTGTTTTAAAAATTTTTATTTTTCCCCGTTTATTACAAAATTTTATGTTCCCGAGTTTGGGATTTTTCTTAATAATTTTAGGAATTCCTAAATTAACCAAATATTTAATAATTTATTGATTAGATTGTTTAAAACATTCAAAAAAAAAATATTTTTCTAAGAAATTTTAAATTTTTCCCGTTTATTACCAAATTTATTCTTCCCGACTTTGGGATTTTTCTTAGTCATTTTAGGAATTCTTAAATTAACCAAATATTTTATAATTTATTGATTAAATTGTTTAAAACATTAAAAAAAAATATTTTTCTAAGAAATTTTAAATTTTCCCCGTTTATTACCAAATTTATTCTTCCCGAGTTTGGTATTTTTTAAACCATTTTAGGAATTCTTAAATTAAACAAATATTTAATAATTTATTGATTAATTTGTTTATACAATTTTTATTTTTCTAAGAATTTTTATATTTTCCCGGTTAATTACCAAATTTATTCTTCCCGAGTTTGGGATTTTTTCAAACTATTTTAGGAATTCTTAAATTAACCAAATTTTTAATAATTTATTGATTAATTTGTCTAAAAATTTAAAATTTTTTATTTTTTTTAAGAAATTTTATGTTTTGCGTTTTGGCATTTTGGATAAAAATTTTGGGAATTCTTTAAAAACGATGTTTACTTGTTAAAATCTTAAAATGTTGCTGTGTGTTTTAAATAGCAATAAAATTCTATATTTATATCTCAGTTTTAAGTTCCCCGTTTTGGGAGTATACCTTAACATTTTATGAATTTTAGAAAATATAAATATATTTGTTATTTATTGCTGTATTTAAAAAGAGAATTTGAATTTTAGTATTTTTTCCAAATTTCTTCAAAATTTAATGTTCCCGAGTTGGGGATTTTGCTAAACATTTTAGGAATTCTTAAAATTAATAAAAAAATTATATATTTTATAGATTAATTTTATTAAGAAATGTTTGGTTTTAAAAAATTTTGATTTTCTCATTTGAAGATTTTTCCTGACAAAAAATTTCGCCTTTAAAGGGTTAAATATAATAATTGTAATCATTTTCATTTTCACATCCACATAAAATTAAACTAGTTACATCTTAAAAAAAAAAATACTTAATCTCTACCAGTTTATCGGCTCACACACAAATACAAAAAAAACAGCTGCCGAATTTATTATTTTTAAACCAGATATTGAATTTATTGGTTAATTGCTATATTAAATATAATTTGACACAAGATTTTGAAACTACAAGTAGTTAATGGTAGAGTTATTTTAGTAATTTACAAAAAAAAGCATGGGTAGTAAGTAGTATGATTTTAATTTGTAATTTAACACATGGCCTCTCATAGGCGAAGCAGAAATGTGTGTTTATTTTAAAATTTACATTTTGCAAATTGTAACAAACAATTTGGCGCAAAATTTGTTAAAGGATTATGTTAAAATTCGGTTTTATTCATTTCAAATTAATTTCCCTCCAAAAATTTGTCATTTTTTTTTAAATCTTTTGAATTTTTTGTGTGTGTTTCTTAATAATATTTTTAGTTAAACTCAAGGCTGAAGTAATAAATTTTGTTTACGCAGTTGATGCTTTGTAATAAAATAAATTTTAAGGTATTTACTAATACCGAAAATTTTGTGTCTTCACTAAGAAAACATATAAATATTTATGGCTTTTCATCTTTTGACATTCGTAATAAATGTAGGAAAATAATATAACACAACATACTAAAAAAAATATTTAAAAATAAATAAATACAAATAAATAGTATGTATAATAAATAAAATGTCTGGTGATGACAAATGAAATGGAAAGGTTGTGGTACTTAATTTCAAGGCATGTTGTGATGATGTCTTTTTAAAATCACAGGTCTTTTACAATACTGTCAGTTTGTAGTGGATGAGGAAATTTGGAAATTTTGAAACAAGATCAATCATGATCGCATTTTCTCAGGTGGCCTTGAAGTTGCTTTAATGCTAAAAGCACCCCAGAGGGAAATAAACTAATGTAAATCAAATTTATTTTTAAATGTTTAAACAAATTAATTAAGAATTCCTAAAATGTTTATCCAAAATCCCAAAACCGGGAAAACATAAAATTTCTTAAAAAAACCATTTTTATTTTTTTGTAAACAAATTATTTAATAAATTATATATTTTTTTTGTTAATTTAAGAATTCCTAAATTCTCTAAGAAAAATCCCAAACTCGGGAACTTAAAATATCGTAATAATTTTAATAAAAATACTAAAATTTCAATTTTCTTTTATAACAGCAATAAATAACAAACAAATTTCAGATTTTAACACCAAAACTTAATTTTTGGGGAATTCCCAAAATGTTTATCCAAAATACCAAAACCGGGAAAACATCAAATTTCTTAATAAATAATAATTTTTAATATTTCTAAACAAATTAATGAATATATTATAAAATTTGTTTGTTTATCTAAGAATTCCTAAAATCGCTAAGAAAAATTCCAAACTCGGGAACTTTAAATTTCTTAAAAAAATTTATTAAAATACAAAAATTTAAATTTTCTTTTATAAAAATAACAATTAATACTTAAATTTTAGTTTATTTAAGAATTCCTAAAATGTGAATGTAAAATCCCCAAAATGGGAAACCAAAAAATAATAAATAAATGTAGAATTTTATTGCTATTAATAGCAACAAGCTAAATTTTAAGATTTTAACACATAAAATTATTTTTTAAAGAATTCCCAAAATGTCGGCAAAAAATCCCAACACGGGGAAAGTAAAAAATCTTAAAAACTAAAAATTGTTATACTTTTTTAACAATTTAAACGATAAATTATAAAATTTTATAATAATTTCAGAATTCCTAAAAAGACTTGACAAAATCCCCAACTCGGGAACTTTAAATTTCGTATAAATTTATTAAAAATACTAACATTTTAATTTTCTTTTATAAAGCCAGCCATTTTTAACAATAATCTGAAAATAATCAAGAATTCCTAAAATTTTAATGCAAAATCCCCAAAAAGGGAAACCAAAAAATTTAAAAATGAATTTAGAATTTTATTGCTATTGATAGCAACTAGCTAAATTTTAAGATTTTAACACATAAAATTATTTTTTAAAAATTTCCCAAAATGTCGGCAAAAAATCCCAACACGGGGAAAGTAAAAAATCTTAACAATTAAAAATTTTTAAACTTTTTAAACAAATTAATAAATAAATTATAAAATTTAATAATAATTTAAAAATTCCTAAAATGACTTGGAAAAATCCCCAACTGGGGAACTTTAAATTTTGTATAAAATTATTAAAAATACTAAAATTTAAATTTTCTTTTATAAAGCCAGCCATTAATTACAATAATTTGAGTATATTAAAAGAATTCCCAAAATGTTTATCCAAAATCCCAATACGGGGAAAGTAAAAAATCTTAAAAACTAAATTTTTTTTTGATTTTTTACACAAATTAATCATTAAACTATACAATTTTTTGATAATTTAGGAATTCCTAAAATGACTTGGAAAAATCCCCAACTCGGGAACATTAAATTTCGTATAAATTTATTAAAAATATTAAAATTTAAATTTTCTTTTATAAATCCAGCCATTAATAACAATAATTTGAATATATGTAGGAATTCCTAAAATTTTAATGTAAAATCTCCAAAATGGGAAACCAAAAAATTTAAAAATGAATTTGGAATTTTATTGCTATTGATAGCAACTAGCTAAATTTTAAGATTTTAACATATAAAATTATTTTTTAAAGAATTCCCAAAATGTCGGCAAAAAATCCCAACACGGGGAAAGTAAAAAATCTTAAAAACTAAAAATTTTTATACTTTTTTAACAACTTAAACGATAAATTATAAAATTTTATAAAGATTTGAGAATTCATAAAAAGACTTGGGAAAATTCCCAACTGGGGAACTTTAAATTTCGTATAAATTTATTAAAATACTAAAATTTCAATTTTCTTTTATAAAGCCAGCCATTAATTACAATAATTTGAGAATATTAAAAGAATTCCCAAAATGTTTATCCAAAATCCCAATACGAGGAAAGTAAAAAATCTTAAAAACTATAATTTTTTAATTTTTTAAACAAATTAAATAATAAATATGAAATTTTTTAGTAATTTAAGAATTCCTAAAATGACTAGGAAAAATCCCCAACTGGGGAACTTTAAATTTCGTATAAATTTATTAAAAATACTAAAATTTTAATTTTCTTTTATAAAGCCAGCCATTTATAACAATAATCTGAAAATATTCAAGAATTCTTAAAATTTGTATTAAAAATCCCCAAAATGGGAAACCAAAAAAATTAAAAATTAATTTAGAATTTTATTGCTATTGATAGCAACTAGCTAAATTTTAAGATTTTAACACATACAATTATTTTTTAAAGAATTCCCAAAATGTCGGCAAAAAATCCCAACACGGGGAAAGTAAAAAGTCTTAATAACTAAACATTTTTATACTTTTTTAACAATTTAAACGATAAATTATAATATTTTATAAAGATTTGAGAATTCCTAAAAAGACTTGGCAAAATCCCCAACTCGGAAACTTTAAATTTTGTATAAATTTATTAAAATTACTAAAATTTAAATTTTCTTTTATCAAGCCAGCCATTAATTACAATAATTTGAGTATATTAAAAGAATTCCCAAAATGTTTGTCCAAAATCCCAATCACGGGGAAAGTAAAAAATCTTAAAAACTATAATTTTTTTTAATTTTTTAAACAAATTAAATAATTAATTATAAAATTTTATAATGATTTAAGAATTCCTAAAAAGACTTTGAAAAATCCCAAACTCGGGAACTTTAAATTTCGTATAAATTTATTAAAATTGCTAAAATTTTAATTTTCTTTTATAAAGCCAGCCATTTTTAACAATAATCTGAAAATATTCAAGAGTTTTTAAAATTTGTATTAAAAATCCCCAAAATGGGAAACCAAAAATTAAATAATTATAGAATTTTGGATAAGTTTAAATGTAATTAATTTTAAAAATATGAAATTTGACTAGCTAGTTGATGAGATTATTAAATTATCTCATGTCTAACACATTTCATGTCTAAAAATGGAGTTGCTTTAATTTTAGATAAACTGGAGTTTATCTAAACCAAGTTTAACCATAATTAGTGTCAACATTATGGGATTTGACTTGATGCTTTTTGGTTTTATTGACTTATCTGTATTTACTTGATAATGATTGATTTGAAGCCAGTATTTATTACTTCTGTTTTTTTTTCAAATTTTATTTTCTCTCTTTGAGTTAAACCACTTCTTTTAAGCCGACCATTTATAATTAATTAATTGTGTATATATTGAATTTGTTTCATTTTAAAATTCTTAACTTACCACAAAATATTTTGTTGTTTCATCCACTTTTGTTTTGTCATTATTTAAAAATTAATAACAAACAAAATATTTATAAAAAGACGACAGCAAAACCCGTAGGTGTATAAATTTTATTATAAAAAAAAATTTCGTATAAATGATGATTTTGTTTTTTTGTGGTTCTATTCAAAAATATTTCACCAAAAATATAAATTTTTTATGACACTTTTTTTTATGGCCAACAACAAAATTTATTTATTTAAATTTGTGTGTTTTTTTAAAACTTTTTTATATAAAATATTGATTTAATTAATGTATTAAAATGTTTAAATCTATATATATTTGTTATAAGTACATAATAAAAAAACGTGATATTTAAATTATTTTTTTTTTTTAAATTGTTTGAGTTACTGAATCATTTTTTTTTTTCAAATTATTTAAAATGTTTATTAAATATTTTTCATTTATTTATATTAAATATTTTTACGTTTTAAACCTTTACGTTTTATGTCCTGCGAGCAACTGTTTCTAGTATTTTATTTGCACTCAGCTGGTAAGCCCAAAACTATGCTTCGTTATTTATTTTTGCAAAAAACAACAGCCTCGTTTTGATTTCTTTTTATTTTCACCTGTTTGTCGTTATAATTTAATGCCTGCTTTTTGGCTTTTCCTAGTGAGCCTGCAAGTAGACACCAATATTTAGTTGGCTTTTCTTTGTTTTTGCTAAAACAACAACAAGTAATGTATATATACATACAAATATATATTTTTCAAAATGTCCGACTTTATGAATATAGTAGTTGTTGTATATATATTTATTTTGCCTTTTTTTTGCATTTTAGTTTAAATGTATTGCCTTAGTAACTCGGCAACTTTGACATATTTGTGTGTCTAGAGAATATTACAAAAATACAGCAGAAATTTTGTATTAAATATCAAAAGGGGAAGTTTGTCTGGATTAATTGTTAAACAATTTCTTTAAAGGTCTCTTTGAAATATTTTGATTTCCTTCAATCGAAGGTCTTTATATAGTTTTAGATTAGTTTCAATCGTAGGTCTTTATACAGCCTTAGGACACTGCTACACATTCAATATATATTGTGATATTTGGATCGCGATCCATTGTAATGGATCACGCAAAATTAGGCTATTCTGAGATATGGATCGCGATCCATCAATACTGTAATGCTACACGTTCAATAAATATCGCTATACTCAATCGCTGTCAATATATATTGAACGTGTAGCAGTGGCCTTAGACTAGCTTCAATCGCACAGTGGGGCAGAATCAAATTTTTTTGGAAATAAATCTGGCATTTCTAAACGGCTGGTCCGATCGGGATTAAATTTGACAAGTGCATAGACAAGGAGTATTCAAGTATAAGTTAATAAAATGGACCCTACAAATACCCCATGGGCGGCGCTATCTGGGCTCAAAGTAGGATACCTTGGGCATGTAACATTTTTAAACACGTGCAAAAATTGTTTCCCGATTTCAAAGATATCGGATGGGAAATTATATTTTTTAAAGCGCTCGGCTAGGTCTTGATAAAACATGCTAGTGTATGCTATTTATCTCTTACAATTTCCGAGTTATAGGCATCTAAAAATTTAAATTTAAAAATTTGTCCGTACCTTGGTTTCGTTTTTTAGACAACTAATTAGCATTAATATACAAAGGATTTCAGAGATATGGATCCAAAAATAAATGATTTTCCTTATAAAAATTCCAAAAAAAATTTTAGATTTTTGCTATTTCTTGGGCGAAAAAATACTTTCTTTAAGAACATTTAAAAATGTTAAGTTTTTCTGTAAGTTATCTTTACGCAGAAGATTTTGGTTTAAAAAACATGCTCTATTTTTCGACTATGTCAAACCTACGATCTTCAGAATTTGACCTATTTTTTAACAAAATTTCAACCTTGGGCCACATGTTCAATAATCCCAAAGCTGGGATATTGATGTACAAAATTTTTTGGGATTTTCGCACCAACTTTTAGGAACTGCGGGATTCCTTTTGACTCGAATTTATTTTTTTTTATTTTGACAACTAAATTACCATTAATATTCAAAAGATTTCAGAGTAATATCAGTTATGAATCCAAAAATAAACGATTTTCAATATAAAAACAAGTAAGAAAGTATGGTAGGTCAAGCCCGACCATATTTACACTAAGTAAAAGAGCAAAAATATTTTTCTTTTAAAATTTCAATAATTTATATTTTTGAGTGATTTTCGGAAGTGGGGTTATATGGGGGCTATGACCAATTATGGACCGATCACCATTAAATTAGGTCGTGTGATTTATGTCTATATGAAAGTTTACTATGTTGAATTTTGTGAGTATACCAACATTTTTAAGCGATTTATGCACGTTAAAGTGATTTTCGGAAGCGGGTCTATATGGGAACTATGACTAATTATCGACCGATCGTAACAAAATTTGGTGACATGAATTTTGTATATATAAAACTTATTTGGAGCGCAATTTGTGGAGATTCATTTATAAATTAAACATTTATGACCGATAAAGACCAATTTCGGAAGGACATTTGTATGGGGGCTAGGTGAAATAATGGACCGATTTCAGCCAGTTTCAATAGGCTTGGTCTTTGGGCCGAAAAAATAATATGTACCAAATTTGATCGAAATATCTTCAAAATTGCGACCTGTACTCTGCGCACAAGGTTTACATGGACAGCCAGCCAGCCGACCAGACGGACGGACGGAAATCGTTTAAGAAAGTGATTCTAATAGGTTTTACTTAAAATGTATAACATTTAGGAAATTGGGCTCATTCGCCTAAATATGGACAGAAATAATTTTTTTTTGAAAATTGCAAAATTTAAGTCGCAGGTACGGAAAAACTGTAAGAGGTATTGATATAATTTTTTCATATTTTTATTCCCTATTTTGATCGCAATAAATCCCAATGTGATGATCAAAAAATTTTGAAATTTGTTTAACAAAATTTTTAAAAATTTGAAAATGGAGATTTGAAACAGCCGTTAAAAAAAATATTTTTTTTTGGCCATACCTGCGAATAGGTTAACGGTATCCTACGAAGACAAAAACTCATACACAAGTAAATACGGATATATTTTAAATAAAAATTAGCTTTTATTTTAATTTTTCTCGAAATATGTTAATTTTTTTCCTAAATTTTTTGTTTAAGTGGCCTGAAACACGTTAATGGTCTGGCGAATTTTTAATAACTTTAACATTTTTTAACCAAATTTTGTCAATTATATCTCATTACAACGATAATTACGTACACATTTCGATTCTTTTGCATTCAATTGCAAAAGTATTTATTTAGTAGCAAAATTTTTAAAATATCTGAAAAATTTTAATTTTTTCCGAATTTTGGCAATAATACAGTTTTTGGGTCATTTTGACCCAAAGGAGATGCAGGGTTAACTTCCAAAAAATTTTTTTTAATGTAATATTCATTAATATAAATAAATCTATACATTTCTAGAAAACAATGCAGAAATTTAACGAGTTTCACTTATTTATTCCATATAAATAGTAAAATTTTTCATATATCTGAACTTTGACCTAGATGCGCGTCCAGAAATCCTTGACCGATTTGGCTCAAATTTTCAGCACTTAACTTTTAGGCCTAGTGTCACAATATTCCACCCGGCACTCTTCAAAATTTTAACAAAAAATTTTTTCCATACAACTGATTGTCACTCTACTCCCCACTATGGTGGTGTAGGGTATAAATACTCTTTTTTTTATTAAAAAAAAAACTTTCTTTAAGAACATATAACAATTTTATGTTTTTCTGTAAGTTATCTTTACTGAGAAAATTTTGGTATAAAAAACATGTCCTATTTTTCGAATATGTCCCCCCACGTTTTTCAGAATTTGACTTATTTCTTTTATCAAATTTTCAACTTTGGGCCACATGTTCTAAAATCCCAAAGCTGGCATCAGAAAATGGAAAGCAGGTTTGAAAACCTTGGTGTGTTCCATATTTATCCGCAAAGTATTTACCCAGCCCCGATAGAACCCTATGGGCAAAATTGTACAAAATACCATTTTTGGGATTTTCGCTCCAATTTTAAAGGAATTGAGGGATTCCGTTTGACCTTTTGACAAGTTTTTTTACACTTAATTATTTAGAGTAAAAAATTTAAAAAACGTTGAGTTTGGTAAATGAAGATTTTAGTTCTTCAAGTTGCTCCAACCCACATACATCTGCCTGTTCTTATTTATTTGCAAATAAAATATTTAAATTTGTACTGCATACTTTAGGGAGCTTTTTTATTACAGTTGAATGGACCAAATCGCTCCAGCCGTTCTCACGTGATACCATTACATACATAGACCATTTCATTTTTATATATGGTCAAATCCTGCGTGACGAACGTTTCATTCGTACACGTTTTCATATTTAAATATGAATTTTTTTTGGTTTTTCAAATAAGATACCTCCAACGTATACTATACGCTATAGTGAGATTTAAGTGCATTACTTTTTAATTGTCATTTCTTGCGAAATAATTGATCGCAAATTTGTGTGACGCACATTAGAACAAATGGAAGTAACTTTAAAAGTTGAAGTGTTTTTTTTTCGTAATTTTAGCGAATTTTGCATAATAAAGCACACAAAATCTCATTCCTAAAAGAAAGATGAATTACATGGAATTCTAATATAACTTATTTGCATAAACACGCATTTGCCGTTTTCATAAAAAGCTAGAATATTTTGTGACGCACGTTACGTGACGCTCGTTACAAATTTTCCAGATGCTTGAAAATTATCTCCTTTTCCGTGAGAAGTTGTGAAAAATTCCATTCAAACGTTTTTTAAATTACTCAAAATTCATTTGTATTTAAATTGAATGGTCAAAAATATAGCTGTCAATCGAACCATCTTGTTAACACTTAAGCATGATAAAATCACATTAAAAAATTTAATTTTTTTGTATAAAATTAAGATATTTGAGCTAGTGTTGGATTTAGTAATCATTTTTGTATGAATGACCATAGAAATACATTTTGTTTATATATAAAATATAATACACATATCTAGTCTAATATTACAATTAAAAATTTCAAGTTTGATTCATTTAAAATTTTTTTTCTTGGAAGACTATTTGTGGGACTTGCCCATATATAGATTACATATTTATTGAGTTTCTAAAACTAAAATTTGTATCAAAATTTGAAGATGTTTGCAAAACATTTGTTTTTGTTTAGATAACTTAATATTTCAAGTCAATATCTCAATTAGATTCAAAACTAGCCACTTTAAAACTCAGTCCTTCAAAAATATTGAACATTTTCATGAATGCGCTTCATCGGTTTCAACGTGCTTCATCGGTTTCAACGTGCGAGAAATAGTTTGTGCGGTTCAGAAGTGGTAATTTTAACACGGAATACAAATATCTTCCATGCCAGCCAAAAAAATTTAAAAACCAAGATTTGGAGTCTTTTTTCCATGAAGATTTTTGTCAAACTCAACAAGGACTTCCAAAATTATTGGGAGATACTCAATCAGCAATTTCAAAACGTTTGCAAGCAGCAGCATTCATTCAAAAGCATGGAATTTGGGTACCATACGAATTGAAGCCGAGAGACCATGAATGAAGATTTTGGATGCCCGAAATGTTGCTTTAACGCTATAAATGAAAATCATTTTGGCACCGAAGACATCCTATGTTAAGCTTGGATCGAAGCCAAAGTCAATTATCCATGGCCCTAAGGTAATTCTCAGTATTTGGTGGGAGCAAAGGGGACCTATATATTATGAACTGCTGAAATCTTGCCAGGGAACCTGTATCGAACGCAACATGTTCGTTTGAAGAGAGCATTGGCCGAAAAACGCCCAGACATGAAACCGTAATATTACATCATGACAACACTCGGCTTCATGTTGCAATACCTGTTAACAACTATTTAGAAAGAAGTGGTTGGGAAGTTTTGCCTCACCCGCCTTACAGTTTAGACCTTTGTTTTGAATGATGCTGAACTCTCTCTCTTTTCACATTTTTCACCCAAATTTTTTTTTTCAGCCAAAATTATTTTGCACCATTTTTTTCTCCATAAATAAATTTTTTCACAAAAATTTTGTTTTAATATTTTTTCGTTTATATTTAATTTCAATTCTTATTCTGTTTATTTGCATTTTTCCTTACACCATTTGTATATTCCTTATCCTTTACTTTCTTTGCTCATTGATATTTCGTTAATCGATTTCATAAAATTGTCAAATTACCTAATAAGGAATCTAAAATAATTAGCATACTTAAGCTGCAATAAATATCCCATTAACGCCAACAGAAATTAAGCATTTTTGTATAAAAGCATACCTTCCCCTTAAATATACATACATTCACAAACCCCAACACATACATATAATTACATTTCAGCGACAATTTCTCATCCAACCAACTCGTGTTCGTACAATGAAAACGACGATGAAAATGAAAATTAAAATAAAAAAAAAGAATTTCTAATTTTTCATTGTGCATAAACATTTACAATAACAAAACAAAACTAAAAAAATATTTTTCTGAGTGTGTTATTTTTATTGTTATTTTCTATATATATTTTGTTGTAAAAATACAAACAAAACAAAATAATACAATACAACAATATATTTATATGTACATATTTTGAAATTTCCGCATTTTCCTCTTTGCTTAAATAAAAATCGCCTAAAAGCACGCAACAATTTTGTTTGCATATAACAGAATACAACAGTATAGGTGTGTGTGTGTTTAATCAGTTGCTGTTGTTTGTATTGCTTTCCAAACAATTTGTTCGTTCGTCTTCGTTAGGGAAACAATTTTTGAAAATAAATTTTGTTAGTGTATTGTGAGTTTTGTAGAGTAAAATAAACATTTTTGTTGAAATACTCATGGTGTTTAGAAGTAGAATTGTCATTTGTCTTTTCCTTTTTTTAATTCGGTTTATATGTACATTGAGCCGCAAAAGTGAGTATACACCAAAAATTATTGGATATTTTTTAAGATAATGAAAATTCTAAAATTTATCCATGATTAAAATTTTAAAGTTTCGGTTTGATAGAGATTGGCTTGAATAATATCTTTGGTTGTGAAAAATATAGATTTAAGTCGGACTATAATGATTTTCATGATCTTAAAAAATCAAAAAATTCGCTGCTGTTTACTCACTTTTGAGGCTCACTGTATGTACGAGTAAGCATTGCGAGGAACAAAAGTAGTCTTTGTGTGGAATAAACACAGTTGGGTCTTTGTAATGCAAGACATTTTCCAAAATTTTAATTTCAAATTTTCAATTTGAATCCTTAATTCGTAGTTTGACATAATGTCCATGTAAACGTTAACGTCTCTAATTCGATTAAATGCAGAACATTGAAGTTTCGTTCTCTTCCTCACACGCTTTACAGATCGTATTGTCGGATATATCAATACAAGCCAAATGAGCCCTGGGCCCGATTTACAGCTTTTGATATCGAATAAACCTGATCGTAATATTCTTATTTGAGTTTATGATATTCGATATGGAGTAAGAAATTTGACCCCTGAACTTTTTAAGTCCAGTTAACTTTTCAACTAGTCTCCGATTGAAAAAAAAGTTTTAATAAATCTGAATCTTCTAAACTACTGGTCCGATTGCAAAATGATATATAAACGATTCGTAGATAAGTACGCAAGTCTTGTATTCTAACAAGGTCTCTTCTACGATTCGCTTTGGGTTTCCCACTAAGATGTCGGTCAATCTGCATATTATAGAGTTCTGCAGGTTTCAGACAGAAACATATGCAGTTTTTAAACTTTAGAAAGGTTTTAGTATTTGAGTGTGACAGTAACCATACACGATTCCCTCCTGGATAGCTTGTCCGCCTTCTCGATTGCGTTAATTCTAACATGGAGTAAGCATTTCTCTCATTCATACATTGTAAAACGTTCCGAGATTTAACACTTAGGATTTTAATAAACGCTTAACTATCCGTAAAAATACTAGTTGTAGTTTTGTTATTAATCGTATTCAACAATTTAGTACTCTCCGTAAGCGGCATGATCTCAGCCTGAAAGGCTATATTGTGATCTAGGAGACGAAAGTTTATATTTTTGAACCATCTGTATTTAGATCTATTCCTTGATTATTCCTTACTCTTGTTACTTAATTCCATTCTTCGCCTTTTGGTATTATGGTGATGCAGTTAATGTTATCCTATTTGGTTTGAATTCTGTCACATCCCTTAGTAATAATATTACATTCTGGTAAGATATTTATTATATTTTGGTGTCTGGTAGTTTGGTAATATATTAGCCATTCTCCCATGACCTGTATTGAGATGGTTTTCTCATTTGTTTCTTCTCATTTGCACATTGATGCCTATACATCAGAGTTTCTCTGTATTTTTTTAAAGAGTTTTAATACCTACTTTCTTCTCGAAGGAAAAACAATACGTTAGAATTGGATACAGTACACTCGTGTATGGCAAGCCAATCGAGCCTATCGCTATTTCGAGTCTGTCGCAAATAAAACCCCATATTTTATTTGCTCTTTATACTCTTCTATCAATGTGGTTCTTCCAGTATAGTCTCCAATCGAATATTACTCATAGGTATTTGACTTTTCTTGGTATTTCAATTGTCTTATTTTGAAAATGTTTCGCATTTAAGTGAACATGAAAATGTTCACAACTGTAGGATGTTGTAGTTAGGGTGTGGCAGTATTTAATTAAGCATTTTGGTAGCGATGAATATTTCTCCACTGGGTATCAACAAAATCACCACACTCAATGGATCACAGCAGCATAATGGATCGTTCATCTATAATCGTCTTGTAGGTAGTGAACAAGGTTTTCGATCTAATGGATTCTGTACAATACTCTGTATGCTTTCCTCGTATATGCCGTTGGGGAGATTGCAACTGTATGATATCGTAGTTAGGATGAGTGACTCCTTCAATATCCTAGAAGGAACTGACATTATGTTCCTCACAGAGAAAACATATTCGTAGTAGCAACCTAATTTGTTGTCAATATAATGATAAAGAAGAATTTCGGTTTAGGCAACCATACTTTTGTTACCCTTCTTGTAGCCACAACTGTAAAATTCGGTCAGTGAGGTAGAATTATTCGATTGAAAACAAATTCAGTTGTCACTACGAATCGGTTTTCACGGTGTGGAAGTACTTTTATTTTCTGGTGTAAATAGGGTCTTGTAAGTAGCCATTAAGGTTTCTTTATCCATGTTCCAAGTGATGCCGGCTAGCGCTTTGATCACCTTGTTTCCCCTTAATCACCTTGAAATGTGGTAAAGCAGCAATCCAAGGAGACTCTTCAGATTTGGTGATAGTTCAAAATCAATATTAAGCCATCCTTACGTGGAATATAGTCGGAATATTGATTAAACTTCATCAATTCTGAAGAGAATAATTGAAAAATTAGTTCGATAGGTGATGCTAAATCCTCTGGTCATCCAAAAACAAGACGTTGAAATGTCAATATCGAAACAATGCTTGAGAGAGTTGGTGAAAGTCCAGAAACGTTTAAGAAGGCTATCACATCGTGTACTTAGAAGATATGCGACTACACTGTTATAATTTTCAATTGATACAAGAACTGAAGCCTAATGACAAAAGCCAATGTACAGAGAAGAGAGTTCTTAATATGGATTACTGAAAATCAACGGATTTTTCGATCAAAATCATTCTAAGCGATTAAGCTCAGTTTAAACTAGATGTCATATGCATTAAACACATTCAAGACAGCAGGCTACCAACTTCAAACTGTCAAAAATAAAATGCACACGTTTATATGGAGACGATTATTTAACGACAGCACAGCTACACGGCCACACGACTACTCATGCCGATGTAGCCGAATTAGGCTAATTTCTATTTTTGTCAACTACAAAACAGAAATAGTGTTGCTAATATAATAAAAAAATGTAAATCAAATTAGTGCTTAAAAAAATATATTTTTTTACTTAATTAAGAGAAGTTTCTGATAACCATATTGAAATAAATTAATAACAAGTACATAATTGATTATAACCATATATATATTTTTACTCAAAATAATTGTTTCAATCTTAATTACTTTGGAATTTTGTACGGTTATTTTTTATTAAAGTGGCACCACTGAATTATAAATCAGCTGTTTAATTGTAGCTGTCGTCTTTAAAATAATTTAGTAGCTGACACACGACTACAACTGTAACCAGCAGAATTTGTGTTCGTGTAGTCGTGTAGCCTGTTGTCTTGAATGTGTTTAATGCAATATGCGGGAAGTTTTGCTTTACTTCTTTAATTTGAAAAAAAAGTGCCGCTGAAGTACAACGATTGCTAAGGAAAGCATATGGTGAATGTGTTTCATCGGTTTCAACGTGTGAGAGATGGTTAGTGCGGTTCAGAAGTAGTGATTTTGACACGGAAGACAAATATCGCCCAGGCCAACCAAAAAAGTTTGAAGACCAAGAATTGGAGGCATTACACCATGAAAATGTTTGTCAGACTCAACAAGAGCTTGGAAAATCATTGGGAGCTATTCAAGCATTTCAAAACGTTTGCGAGCAGCAGGTTTCATTCAAAAACAGGGAAATCGGGTACGATACAAGAGACCTTGAATGACGATTTTGCATGTCAAAAATGATGTTTGAACGCTATAAAAGAAAATAATTTTTGCAAGACTACAACAAAAGCGACACCAAAAGCAACCAATGGCGCTAAGGTAATTCTCTATATTTGATGGGAGCATAAGGGTCCTATCTATTATGAACTGCTGAAATCTGATCTGATCAGACCATTACAGGGAACCTGTACCGAATGCAATTGATTCGTTGAAACGAGCATTGGCCGAAAAACACCTAGAATATGCGGCCAGACATGAAACCCTAATATTCCATCATGGCAACACTCGGCCACATGTTGCAATACATTTTAAAAACTATTTAGAAAGAAGTGGTTGGGAAGTTTTGCCTCACCCGCCCAGACCTTGCCCCGTCCTAATATTGTTTGTTTCGATCTATGAAGAACGTACAAATTTGTCAAAGGGGGCAAGGTTTGTGGAACTTCTGAGGAGTAAATAAAGGCTTTTTATATAAGTATTTGATATTGTTAAAAACATTATGACTTAAGGTTTGATATTTTAGTAAAATTAAATAATTTTATAAAATTTTGGGACTTCATTTATCTTAAAAACAAAAAAAATATCATATGGTGATTTTCCACGAATTAAAATATAAAATTTGAATTAATGTAAAATTTTAACAATTAAAGATATCATAACAAAATTTTGAACCAATATACCCTCAAATGTCCTTAAATCAATGGCATTAGAATTTTTGAAATTTTTTATTTTCAAATACCGAAATTCCTAAAACGGTTAAAATGTGTTCCAAAAACTGAGTTTTTTTTTAGAAAAGTGCCTACTGTGACGTTATTTACCGTGTGATAGTAAAAATAGTTAGTAGGTATTTAAGAAACATATGGGGTTATACAAATATTGAGCTTTTTCGTGGATCGGTGCTTTGCCTTTTTAGAATTTTCCGACATTTTTTTTTTTAAATTGGCCAAGTTTGGTTAGGACTGGGAGGTGATATGTCCGCTTAAGTGAGCCAAATTTTTCTTTACACGCTTTTGCATTAAGTTATCTTTCCGAATCATATAAAAATTTTATAGTCCCGAAGAAATTTTTTTCTACAAAAGAAAAAATATATGGGCTTTTTTGGGAAAAAACGTAAAAAATCCGGCCCTTTTTACAAGTTCCAACTTTGGATGCATATAACTTTTTATAGGGTAGAGATAACTGTTAGCAAGTTTTTTTTATTTTATTTAAAATTTTATAGCCAATATAGCTGATATTTTAAAAATAAATTTCGATGCTCTGTAGGCCCACCATATTTAAAAAACCATAAAAACATCGAGCAGAATTAAAATAAATAAATCAATAAACCTGAATATCTCTTCAAATAATAGTGATAACCTACACTTACTTATAAGCGTATTTTTGTAGATCTTCTCAAGGAAGAGCTGTAGATTTCAACTCATTCGGATTATAAATGGATTTTTGGCGATTTTTTTAAAAAATTTGAGACCTGAGGTGATCAACTTTGAGGGGCTACGTACTGGCCCCATTAGCGCTAGGAAGCTGAACAAACGTAAATCAACTCGAAAACACCTCAGCTCAAACCTTGTAAAATTTCGTAACAATATCTCCAATAGTTCACAAGATACCGAATTATTTCCAAAAAAGTTTTTAAATCACTGTGTACTGGTTAAAAACTGTACAAGTGTTTCAAAATAAAAGCTAAAAATTTAAAAAAAAAAATCCCTCATTTTTAGGTCATACACCCAATAAATTGAATCTAAAGTTATATAGTTCCTTTTCTACTTTAAAGCATTTTGCTATATACCTTGTTGTTAGTAATTAACAGCTTATGTCTCTGTTGCAGGCAACAACAAACACGCAGTTTTTTTTATTAATATTTTCCAAAAAATATTTTTGGGTCCAATAATGGTTTGTTGTTTATAATTATTTTGTGTAAACGGAAATGAGCTGAAATTAATATACAATTAACGTATGAATATATTTTCATCTGGACGTATACACTAAATATTGAATCGTATTTGGAAACCAAAAAGTACTTGATTTAAAGCATACTTTGAAACATTTAGTTGGTAATTTAAGTAAGGCATATTTTAAGGGGCAAGATACAATTTAAATTCAAAATGACAATATACAGCCAAATCATGAATAAAAAATCCGTGGGAGTTTTTTTCCTTTTTCCCATTTTTCCTATTCAAATTCAGTGTTTTTTATTCATGACTAGTTGACCCGCCCGGCTTCGCCCGGTAGCACTTACTAATGTTAGTTCTTCAAGTTTCTCCAACCTACATAACCTGTCTGTTCTTATTTATTTGCAAATAAAATATCTAAATTAGTACTGCATACTTTAGGGAGCTTTTTTATTACAGTTGACTGGACTCAAAAAAAAAAAATTCCGAGTTTTACCCGGAATTTTTGAAGTTTTTTTCTTTACGAACCATCGCCTGAAAATTTCGAATCGAATAAAAAAAATCAGCCAAATCGCTCCAGCCGTTCTCGCGTGCTGTCATTACATACATGGACCATTTCTTTTTTGTATATATAGATTGAGCTGATAATAATTTTAAGGACTTCAAATTTGTTAACATGTTAGTTTAAAAAAAATTGTTTACAATCATAGCTATAATAAATAACAATTTGTCTCAATTATAATTTCATTTAATTTAATAATTTATATGAATTTGTTAAATTTTCTTTAAATAAAAGTTGTTTAATAATTGTTTCAATATGTTAATTTTAATAAATAATAAAAAAAACTATTTCATTACATCGACAAAACAATCATGAAATTGTTTATTATGATTGTTGAAAATGTAATAAAAACGCCCTCAAAATATCATAAAATATATAATAGAAGCCAAAAAACACTATAATAAAACTAAAAAGCTATAAAATATAAACTCTTGAACTTTTGTTAAATGTATTGTATTTTACAAAGCATACATTTAGGCGTACATAATTGTATGACAACCAAGGCATGTTTTTAGGCATTTACTTTCCAACTAATTGTATGGTTTTAATAAAATTTTGTGAGAAAATATTTAGATTTAATTTAAACAAGTAAGAGAGCTATATTCGGTTGTGCCGAATCTTATATACCCTTCAACAAATTATACTTCAAAACAAAAATTTTAAATATTTTTAGGTAAACAAAATTTAAGGGGATAAATAAACCTTCACCTTCGTGAGATGGGTATATGTATATAAGTTTGTCATTCCGTTTGTAATTTCTACATTTTTCATTTCCGACCCTATAAAGTATATATATTCTGGATCCTTATAGATAGCGGAGTAGATTAAGCCATGTCCGTCTGTTAGTTGAAATCAATTTTCTGATGACCCCAGATATCATCGGGATCCAAATCTTCAATAATTCAGTCAGACATGCTTTCGAGAAGTTTACTATTTAAAATCAGCAAAATCCGTCCATAAATAACGGAGATATGAAAAAAAACCGGGACAACCTCGATTTTTGACCTATTTTTGATCTATAAATGGATTACTAAGTCATTAATATAGACAATATGGATATCTAATGATAGATATTTCAAAGTCCATTGCAACGATGTAGATAAGGCTATAGTAAGTTGGACCTACAATGGGTCAAAATCGGGAAAAATATTTTTTGACCCGAATTTTTTTTGTCATAAATTTTTTTTCCAAAAAAAAAAAATTTTAAAAAAAATTTTTTAAAAAAGTTAAAAAACTATTTCGAAAAAAAAAATTTTTAAAAACAATTACAAAAAAAAAAATATAAAAAAAATTGAAGAAAACTTTTTTTAAAATCAATTTCGAAAAAAATTTTGAAAAACAATTAAATTTTTTACCTAAAAATATTTACAAAAATTTATTTAAATTTTTTTAATTTAATTTTTTTTTAAATTAAATTTTTTTTTGTTTTTTAATTTTTTTTTGTTGAAAAAAAATTCGGGTTAAATTTTGACCCTTTGTAGGTCCAACTTACTATGGTCTTATATACGTCGTTGCAAAGGTCTTTGAAATATCCATCATTAGATATCCATATTGTCTATATTAATGACTTAGTAATCCAGATATAGGTCAAAAATCGAGGTTGTCCTGGGTTTTTCCTCATATCTCAGCCATTTGTGGACCGATTTTGCTGATTTTAAATAGAAAACTTCTCGAAGATATCTGGGGTCTTCAGAAAATTGATTTCAACAGACAGACGGACATGGCTTAATCGACTCCGCTATCTATAAGTATCCAGAATATACAGTGGTTGACAAAACAATGAAAACTTTTCCAAATATTTCATTAGTGTCCTAAAATCTGAAATAATTTTTTAAAATTTTTTTACATTTTTGTAGTATTTTATTTGTATACTTTAAATTCTAAAAATGAGAAAACAAAATTAAATGGAAACTTAGGTATTATTTTAACTTTGCAATAACTCAATATTTTGATGGGTATCCCTTATTTTTTATAACTGCTACACATCGACGATGCATTGAACCAATTAAAGAGTCAATGGTCTCCTTTGAAATATTTTGCCATTCCCTTATAACCGCCTCCGATAAATCTTCCTTCCTGGTGTAATTTTGGGTCCTTATTTTACGATCTACAATTTCCCATAGATTTTCTATGGGATTGAGATCTGGCGATTGGGCAGTCCACTTCAAAACACGTACCTCGTTGGATTGTAACCACTCGGTTACAACCCTAGAGGTGTATTTCGGGTCGTTGTCGTGTTGGAATCTTCAAACTAGGGGCATAATATGGTTCTGTATCCTATACCTGTCATGGTATCTTTTATAATATGAATTGGGGCCATACCTTGCCCTGAAAAAAATTCTCATACCATAATATTGCCATCGCCAAACTTTACAGTCTTATTTGTGTACTTTGGATCTAATATTTTTCCCTTTGGTTGTCTTACAAATGTTCTCCCATCACTGCCTCTTAAATTGTATTTGGATTCGTCGGAAAAGAGGACAGTATTCCATTTCTGTATCGACCAGTTTAAATAATCCCTGGCAAATTGTAGACGAGCAGAACGGTTCTTTTTAGAAATGAGTGGTTTTTTCACAGGACGATAGCAACCAAGACCAGCCTCATTTGCCCTGCGACTAACTGTTCGGGTACTTATTTCTAATTTTAGGCTATTAACAACCTCTCGAGGAGTTATTTTGGGAATTTCTTAAACTCTCTCGCTATTAAATTATCTTGTCTAGGAGTAGTCTTACGAGGTCTTCCACCTAAATGTTGAGTTTTTACAGAACCGGTCTCACGAAATTTCTTTATAATTTTTGAAACTGCTGATTTATTTATTGAATATTTGTCACAGATACTTTTTTGTTTTAAACCAGCTTTAAAATCGTTAATTATTTTATTTTTTAAGTCTTCACAAATCTTAACTTTTGTGAAGACTTAACTCGTTAACTTTGAAAAAAGCAATTATGCGAAAAACTTAGAAAAATAAATTGTGAAAAATTAACAGAATTTAAAAATAAAATAACTGTAAACAGGATGCTTTTTACATCGTTCTTTTAAATGTTATTTTCGTTTTACAAATCTTTCTTGCAGAAGTTTAAAAGTTTCCAATGTTTTGCCAGTAGCGAAATAGTGAATATTTTTAATTTTGTTCCCGTTTTTTCAGAATATAATTAATTATGTTGTTTGTATTTCAGTTAATTTATATAAATAAAACTATACAAGTAAAATACTACAAAAAAAAAATTTATTTTAAAAAAGTATTTAGAATTTTGGGCTACATATGGAATATTTCGAAAAGTTTCCTTTGTTTTGTCCACTGTATATAAAAATGAAATGGTCCATGTATGTAATGTCATCACGTGAGAACGGCTGGATCGATTTCGGGTTAAACTCGGAATTTTTTTTTAGCGTCCAGTCAACTGTAATAAAAAGCTCCCTAAAGTATGCAGTACAAATTTAGATGTATGTATGTTCGTTGGAGCAACTTGAAGAACTAACATTAGTAAATAGCTACCGGGCGAAGCCGGGGGCGGTCAACTAGTTTTAAATATTTTTAGATAAACAAAATTAATTTTTTTTCCAAAGTTGATTTTTTCATTTTTTGTAAAATTTTTTTTTTGTTTTTTTTTTTTTTGGTGAAAAAAAAAATTCGGTTTAAATTTTTTTGTTATAATTTAAAATTTTTTTTTTGTTTTTAAAATTTTTCCAAAGTTGATTTTTTCATTTTTTGTAAAATTTTTTTTTCGAATTGTTATTTTCAATTTTTTTTTTAATTTTAAAATTTTTTTTTTTGCTTTTTAAATTTTTTTTGGTGGAAAAAAAAAATTCGGTTTAAATTTTTATTTTATTTTAAAAATTTTTTTTGTTTTTTAAAAATTTTTTTTTGGTAAAAAAAATCGACTTTGACCCATTGTAGGTCCAACTTACTATGGTCTTATATACGTCGTTGCAAAGGTCTTTGAAATATCTATCATTAGATATCCATATTGTCTATATTAATGACTTAGTAATCCAGATATAGATCAAAAATAGGTCAAAAATCGAGGTTGTCCTGGTTTTTTCCTCATATCTCAGCCATTTGTGGACCGATTTTGCTGATTTTAAATAGGAAACTACTCGAAAGCATGTCTGACAGAATTATTGATTTGGATCCCCAAGATATCTGGGGTCTTCAGAAAATTGATTTCAACAGACAGACAGGCGGACATGGCTTAATCGACTCCGCTGTATATAAGGATCCAGAATATATATACTTTATAGAGTCGGAAAATTATATTGTGGAAGTTACAAACGGAATGACAAACTTATATATACCCTTCTCACGAAGGTGAAGGGTATAAAAATGGTAGAGGCCTACTTTGTAAGGTCAATGTCCTTAAAGTGAAGAGGAATGTAATTAATATTTAGGTTAATTTTAAGCTTAAAAATTACACTAATTTTGTTCGCAAGTTTATTAACATTTTTTAAACCTTTCCTTAAAAAAAAGAATGCTATAGAAATTTGGAGATATTTCAAATTCAGAATTTGTATAATTTGGTTTTTCATCAATTTAATAAATAGATTTCGTTCTAGGTTTTATGAGAATTTTAATTTCTGTCTGGAAAATGACAGTATTTTATGATTGTTTTATAAAAAAAGCATAAATATATTAAGATATTTAAACCATTTTAACATAATTCCTGAAGAGATACATAAAATTGAGCTGCACCTTCTTAAAATTCCCCGAATGTATTCATGATGGTTTTTGTTTTTGTTAAAAACTCATTAAGTATTCAACTGGTCAAATAAACACACGTCACACATTCAAAATTTTACACCCTTTAATGACACAACGAAAATAATGACTATGACAGTTTTTTTTTTTTGTAACAAGTTTCCTTTTAGCATAAACTCAAGTGAAAAGATAGATAACTTAAAAGTAATTTGCATAATTTTAGGCACTTTACTTAAAAAGTGTACAAAACACACAAAAGAACTGCTGCAGCCCCTTAAACATATGTATGCACGTTTAATACCTATGAACAGCTAGAACTATTAAATGTAACCCAAAGGACTAAAACACCTTTAGTTTAGTACCAGTGAATAAGTAGAAAATGTTGAAAAGTTTTCTGTGTCAAAAATGTCTGTTATTGTTCTTTTTTCTGTAAAAGAAATTATTATACTTTAGAGTAACATAAGTTGCAGGAATATGGTTCTTAGTTATCATATGTGTTTATACCAAAACTAAAAAATGGAAAAAAATAATAATAAAAATAATGAATAAGATCCTCTGGGAAATTTACTAAAGTAGAGTACAAAACAGAAAAAAAAACTGAAACGTTAACTTTTTGAAAATAAAATAACTCATGTAATTAATTATTTAAAACTAAAACGTACATAAATAAACACAAAAACGCCAACTAATGTCTACGATTAGGTGTTAAAAATAAAAACGCATATATTTGCATATTTTAAGGGATGGTATTTAAATGCTCTTCTAAAACTCAACCATATAAACGTGAATAATTTTAGTTAGCTGTAATTAAGATCCTTTTTTTTCCTGGTTAACGTTAATATTTCCGATTTTGTTTAAACATAAATATATTGTGGGAAATAAAATGATGGTAATAAAATAGCTTAATAAGGTATTTTGATTAAAAGTGTGACAGAATTCCAAAAGAGCAATAAAATAAAAAGATAATTTCAAATGTCAAATGCCTTATAACAACATAGTGTTATTGCAAAAACAACAGTCTCTAAGTGACATAGTTTAGATCAGTGATCGGCTCTTAGCTTAATTTTTTGGCGATCTTTAACTTAAAATTGTTGATTTTTAATTTGACAAGTTTAACAACAATTATTTTTAAATTTTGTTTGAAAATTCTAAATAAAATAAGCTTAAATTTGAATAACCGATTATTCGGATAAAAAACAATCGATAATTTATGAAAATTAGTTAATGTTTTGGGCTTAATTAGTTAAATAAATTATTATTAATCTGATTTTTTACAAAAAAAAAATAAATTTTATTCAAATAACCGATTACTCGTGTAAACAAATAAACGATTATTCTTATAATTATACAATTTATCAATTAATTTATTGTTAATCAGCCCAATTATGAATAATAAATTCCCCGGGAGTTTGTTCCCAGAGTGTTTTTTCCCATTGAATTTGAATAGGAAAAATGGGAAAAGGGAAAAAACTCCTGGGGAATTTTTATTCATAATTGGGCTGAATGTGTTTAAGTTAATGATTTTATTTTTTAAATTCGAATAACCGATTATTCTGTTAAAAAAAAACAATCGATAATTTATGAAAATTAGTTAATGTTTTGGTCTTAATTAGTTAAATAAATTATTATTAACCAGATTTTTTTACGAAAAAAATAAATTTTATTCCAATAACCGATTATTCGTATAAACAAATATCCGATTATTCTTATAATTATACAATTTATCAACTAATTTACTGTTAATGTGTTTAAGTTAATGAATTTTTTGAAAAAAAAATAAAAATATTCGAATAATCAATCGAATAAATTTTTATCCGATTAAAATTTATTCGATTATTTATAAAAAATTAATTAGTTGAATAAATTATTATTAACCAGATTTTTTTCGAAAAAAATAAATTTTATACAAATAACCGATTATTCGTATAAACAAATATCCGATTATTCTTATAATTATACAAACTATCAATTAATTTACTGCTAATATGTTTAAGTTAATGATTTTTTTGAAAAAAAAAAAAATTATTTGAATCGAATAAATTTTTAGCCGAATAAAATTTATTCGATTATTTGTAAAAATTTAAGTTTATTTTAACATAAAATATTTTTTTGAGCGAATTTAAATTCGAATAAAAATTGGCTTTATTAGTTAAATAACTTATTATTTATAAAAAAGTACATCAAAAAGATAAAATTGGAATAAATTTTATTCGAATAAATTTTTATCCGAATAAAATGTATTCGATTTTTTATAAAAATTAAAGGATTTTTTAACATAAAATATTTACTCTTTGAGATTTTAAATTGAAGAATTTTTTGAGCAAATAAAACTAAATCCCAATACCGATTATTCGAATAAAAAAAATTTATAATTTGCAAAAATTAATAGATGTTTTGGGCTTTATTAGTTAAATAACTTATTATTTATTAAAATGTATCCAAACATAAAATTTATATAAATTTTTTTCGAATAATCAATCGAATAAATTTTTACGTGAATAAAATTTATTCGATTCCTTATAAAAATTAAAATTAATTTATTTGTCAAATAACTTATTATTTATTAAAATGTATCCAAACACAATATTTATATAAATTTTATTCGAATAATCAATCGAATAAATTTGTACGCGAATAAAATTTATTCGATTAAAGTATTTTTTTAACATAAAATATTTACTCTTTAAGATTTTAAATTGAAGAATTTTTTGAACAAATAAATCTAAATTAGAATACCGATTATTCGAATAAAAAAAAAATTATAATTTGTTAAAGTTAAGAGATTTTTTTTAGATAAATAACTTATTATTTATTAAAATGTATCCAAAAATAAAATTTATATAAATTTTTATTCGAATAATCAATCGAATAAATTTTTACGCGAATAAAATTTATTCGATTCTTTATAAAAATTAAAGGATTTTTTAACATAAAATATTTGGTCTTTGAGATTTTAAATTGATTTTTTGAACAAATAAATCTAAATTAGAATACCGATTATTCGAATAAAAAATTGATAATTTTTTAAAATTTTATAGATTTTTTGCGCTTTATTAGTTTAATAACTTATTATTTATTAAAATGTATCCTATAATAAAATTGATATAAATTTTATTCGAATAATCAATCGAATAAATTTTTATCCGAATAAAATTTATTCGATTCCTTATAAAAATTAAAGGATTTTTTAACATAAAATATTTACTCTTTCAAATTTTACCGTTTATTCGATTTAAAAATACCGATTATTCGAATATAAAATGGAAATTTTTAAAAATTTTATAGATTTTTTTTGGCTTTATTAGTAAAATCACTTATTATTTATTAAAATGTATCCAAAAATAAAATTTATATAAATTTTTATTCGAATAATCAATCGAATAAATTTTTACGCGAATAAAATTTATTCGATTCTTTATAAAAATGAAAGAATTTTTTTTAACATAAAACATTTACTCTTTGATATTTTAAATTGAAGCATTTTTTGAACAAATAAATCTAAATTAGAATACCGATTATTCGAATAAAAAAAATTATAATTTGTAAAAATTAATAGATTTTTTTGGCTTTATTTGTCAAATAACTTATTATTTATTAAAATGTATCCAAACACAAAATTAATATAAATTTTATTCGAATAATCAATCGAAAAAATTTGTACGCGAATAAAATTTATTCGATTAAAGTATTTTTTAACATAAAATATTTACTCTTTAAGATTTTAAATTGAAGAATTTTTTGAACAAATAAATCTAAATTAGAATACCGATTATTCGAATAAAAAATATTATAATTTGTTAAAATTAATAGATTTTTTGGTCTTTATTTATTAGTTAAATAACTTATTATTTATTAAAATGTAACCAAAAATAAAATTGATATCAATTTTATTCGAATAATCAATCGAATAAATTTTTACTTAAATAAAATTTATTCGATTCTTTATAAAAATGATTTGATTTTTTAACATAAAATATTTAGTATTTGAGTAAAGAATATTTTTTTGTACAAATAAATCTAAATTAGAATACCGATTATTCGAATAAAAAAATTTATAATCCTTAAAATTTTTATAGATTTTTTTGGCTTTATTAGTAAAATAACTTATTATTTATTAAAATGTATTCAAAAATAAAATTAATATAAATTTTATTCGAATAATCAATCGAATAAATTTTTACTTAAATAAAATTTATTCGATTTTTTTTAAATGAAATGTTTTTTTTAAACATAAAATATTAAGTCCTTGAGATTTTCAATTGAAGAATTTTTTGAACAAATAAATCTAAATTAGAATACCGATTATTCGAATAAAAAAAAATTATAATTTGTTAAAATAAGAGATTTTTTTGGCTTTCTTAGTTAAATAACTTATTATTTATTAAAATGTATCCAAAAATAAAATTGATTTTAATTTTATTGAATAATCAATCGAATAAATTTTTACGCGAATAAAATTTATTCGTTTCTTTATAAAAATGAAAGGATTTTTTTAACATAAAATATTTACTCTTTGAGATTTTAAATTATACAATTTTTTGAACAAATAAATCTATATCCGAATACCTATTATTCGAATAGTTATTCGGATATTAGTTAAATTAGTTAAATAACTTATTTAGTTAAATAACTTATTATTTATAAAAAACTACATCCAAAAGTTAAAATTGGAATAAATTTTTACGCGAATAAAATTTATTCGATTATTTATAAAAATTAAAGTATTTTTTTAACATAAAATATTTACTCTTTGAAATTTTAAATTGTAGAATTTTTTGAACAAATAAATCTAAATTAGAATACCGATTATTCGAATAAAAAAATATTATTTTTAAAAATTAATAGATTAGTTAAATAACTTATTATTTATATTCAAAAAAAAAAAATTGATATAAATTTTATTCGAATAATCAATCGAATAAATATGTACCAGAATAAAATTTATTCGATTATTTATAAAAATGAAAGTATTTTTTTAACATAAAATATTTACTCTTTGAGATTTTAAATTGAAGAATTTTTTTAACAAATAAATCTAATAGAATACCGATTATTCGAATAAAATAAATATAATTTGTTAAAATTAATAGATTTTTTGGCTTTATTAGTTAATTAACTTATTATTTATTCAAATGTATCCAAAAATAAAATTGATATAAATTTTATTCGAATAATCAATCAAATAAATTTTTATCCGAATAAAAATTATTCGATTCTTTATAAAAATTAAAGGATTTTTTAACATAAAATATTTACTCTTTGAGATTTTAAATAGAAGAATTTTTCGAACAAATAAATCTAAATTAGAATACCGATTATTCGAATAAAAATGTTGATAATTTTTAAAAATTTTATTGATTTGTTTGGCTTTATTAGTTAAATAACTTATTATTTATTAAAATGTATTCAAAAATAAAATTGATATAAATTTTATTCGAATAATCAATCGAATAAATTTTTAAGCGAATAAAATTTTTTCGATTCTTCATAAAAATGAAAGGATTTTTTTTAACATAAAACATTTGCTATTTGAGGTTTTAAATTGAAGAATTTTTTGAGCAAATAAAACTAAATCCCAATACCGATTATTCGAATAAAAAAAATTTATAATTTGTAAAAATTAATAGATTTGTTGGGCTTTATGAGTTTAATAACTTATTATTTATTAAAATGTATCCTATAATTAAATTGATATAAATTTTATTCGAATAATCAATCGAATAAATTTGTACGCGAATAAAATTTATTCGATTATTTATAAAAATTAAAGGATTTTTTAACATAAAATATTCAGTCTTTGCGATTTTAAATTGAAAAATTTTTTGAACAAATAAATCTAAATTAGAATACCGATTATTCGAATAAAAAATTGATAATTTTTTAAAATTTTATAGATTTTTTGCGCTTTATTAGTTTAATAACTTATTATTTATTAAAATGTATCCTATAATAAAATTGATATAAATTTTATTCGAATAAATTTTTATCCGAATAAAATTTATTCGATTCCTTATAAAAATTAAAGCATTTTTTATCAGAAAATATTTACTCTTTGAAATTTTAAATTGGCTTATTAGTCAAATTTTATTCGAATAATCAATCGAATAAATTTTTAAGCGAATAAAATTTATTCGATTCTTTATAAAAATTAAAGGATTTTTTAACATAAAATATTTACTCTTTGAGATTTTAAATTGAAGAATTTTTTGAACAAATAAATCTAAATTAGAATACCGATTATTCGAATAAAAAAAAATTATAATTTGTTAAAATTAATAGATTTTTTTGGCTTTGTTAGTAAAATAACTTATTATTTATTAAAATGTAGCCAAAAATAAAATTTTATTCGAATAATCAATCGAATAAATTTGTATCCGAATAATATATATTCGATTATTTATAAAATTAAAAGGATTTTTTAACATAAAATATTTACTTTTTGAGATTTTAAATTGAAGAATGTTTTGAACAAATAAAATTAAATCCGAATACCGATTATTCGAATAAAAAAATTTATAATTTGTTAAAATTAAGAGATTTTTTAGTCTTTCTTAGTTAAATAACTTATTATTTATTAAAATGTATTCAAAAATAAAATTGACATAAATTTTATTCGAATAATCAATCGAATAAATTTTTACGCGAATAAAATTTATTAGATTCTTTATGAAAATTAAAGATTTCTTTTCACAATATGAGTGAGGCCTTCATCTATTAATCATAGACTTAATAGAAAATATTTGGCCCCTGAAAACTGTCTACAATAGTTCAATAATCACTAATCTCAATATTTGAACTTTTTTCTTTTGTTACTTCAGCAAAGTCTTTTACAATATTTTTTTTTATAAAATAAAATATAATGATTTATTTCCATTAAGAAAATGTCTACCTACACTACAATTCTTTTTCCTTAAAAAACACACAAATAAATATTTCATTCAAAGACATTTTTTGGGAAAAAATAGCTCTTGAAAAGCGATTATTATCGCCGTGATCACACATTAAGAAATCACGAAAAAATTTAACACGTGTGAAATGAATGAAGAAAAACCTTCACAAAAAATAGAAAAAAAAAACACGAAACGTAAAAATCCATCTAAAATATTTGTGGGATAAACGCAGAGATCATTAAAATGTATAAATTATGAATACTTAAATTTAAAAATACAAAGAAATTTAAAAAAAAGTGACATGAAATAGAACAAAAAAAAAATAAAGAAAAAAACACACATTTTGGAAATTTATCTTTTTTCTAGTGGTGACTGTGGGGAAGTGTTTTTAAATAAAAAAAAGAAAAGAATATAAACTTTCTATGTTGTCGTTTTTTATTTAAATCTTTTGCTGAGTTTCTGTCTGCACCATTTAAATATGGGGGATAACAATACATTTTAATTTAATTTTATTGTCATGATGCTGACTCTGATTCACAATGATTGAGGTGACAATTTATAGATGATTCATGTGTGTGCGATTAGTTGGATATAAATTAATTTTCTTTTCATTTGCTGATGATTTCATTAAAGTTTTTCATTGAAATTTAAATTTGAACATTCATTTTACATTTATGACTGTTGTATATAGACTGTAGTTTGCAGAAAATTTCATGGGTTACTTTATACATCCCTGGTAATCTAACGTGTAGTCAACTGTCACTTTATTTTTTCAACGAAATCTAGAGAGTAGTATTTTACACACCAGCAGTAAGCTATTGATTTTAAACTGGCTAGATTAGAATACACATTTTTGTTCTCGAAATTCCAAACAATTTAAAATAAACCAGCACTTTTTCGGCGAAACACAGTCAAATCAATCCCCTTAGAACAGTATATAGTTATATCCCTTTCCAAACAAATCATTCTCATTTGTTAAACTTTTCTTTAAACAAAAGTCCTTATTAAATTCTATTCTCCTTGTTTTTTATACCAAATTTAATAAGTTTTAATTGCTATCAACAGAAAGCCAGCACAACAACTATGAGAATACATGTCAGACCATCGGACTAGTTGTATCTACTTCCACCCTCTTAATTAACATGCTTGTTGCTTGTTGCCTTTTGGAGTTAATAATTTTATTAATTTAATTGTCTAATCAAGCTCGAATGTAAGCATATCCTTTGATAATATATAAACACACTTACAGCCATAGACAACCCCCCCCACATTTAATCATACATGCCCGGCTAGTCATGGAGCTAGTTTCGAGTTGTTAGGAAAATCTACCATTTTTAGAAAGTAATTTTCTCCAATTTTCTCTTAATTTCTTGGCTGAAATATGTGCTCTTTGTACTGCAAAGAAACTTCAGGTGGTTACTTTATACATCCCAGGTAATCTAGCGTGTAGTCAATTGTCACTTTAATGTCTGTCACTTTAATGTTTATCCACCAGCAGTAATCTATTGGAGAGTCAGTGCCACTTAGTGTCCCTCTGTTGTAATTGTGTGTTTAAATTTTATATTGAGTGTATGACTTAAAAATGCGGGAATAGATGACGTATATTTTGAACATTATAGTGTAAACAACAAAGTTATTTTTGCTTCGAAAATGTCAAATTTTGTACCAACAAAGCGTCATATGTGAGAAGTTTTGCTTTACTTCTTTAATTTGAAAAAAGTGCCGCTGAATCACATCGATTGCTTCCAAAGCTTATGGTGAATGTGTTTCAACGTGCCAGAGTTCGTTTGTTCGGTTCAGGAGTGGTGATTTTGACACGGAAGACAAAGATTTTTCAGGACAGTCAAAAAAGTTTGAAGACCATGAATTAGAGGCTTTACTCCATGTAGATTGTTTGTCAAACTCAACTAGAGCTTGCAAAATCATTGGGAGCTACTCAAGCAGCAATTTCAAAACGTTTGCAAGCAGCAGGGTTCATCGAAAAGCAGTGAAATTGGATACCATACGAATTGAAGCCGAGAGACCTTGATAGACGAATTTGCATGTCCGAAATGATGCTTGAACGCTATAAAAGAAAATCACTTTTTGCACCGAATCATTACTTGGAATGAAACATAGATCCATTACAATAACCCGAAGCGTACTACATCGTATAGAAAGCCCGGCCAACTAGCCGAATCGACACCAAAGCCAAATATCCATGGCACTAAGGTAATGCTCTGTATTTGGTGCGAGCAAGAGGGTTCTATCTATTATGAGATGCTGAAATCTGGCCAGACCATCACATATAACCTGTAACGAACGTTTAGAAGCGGCAGTATTCATCCACAAGCAGTGAAATTAGATACCATACAAATTCAAGCCGAGATACCTTGGAAGACGAATTTGCATGTCCGAAATAATGCTTGAACTCTATAAAAGAAAATCACTTAGAATCATTACTTGCGATGAAAAATTGATCCATTACGATAACCCGAAGCGTAAGAGATCGTATGTGGAGCCCGGTCAACCAGCCGAATGTACACCAAAGCCCAATATCCATAGCGCTAAGGTAATGCTCTGTATTTGGTGCGAGCAAGAGGGTTCTATCTATTATGAGATGCTGAAATCTGGTCAGACCATCACATAGAACCTATACCGAAGGTTTGCAAGCATCAGGAGTCATCCACAAGAAGGGAAATAGGGTACCAAACGAATTGACGCCGAGAGACCTTGAGAGACTATTTTGCGTATCCGAAATGATGTTTGAACGCTATAAAAGAAAATCATTGTAGCACCGAATCATTATTTAGCCGAATCAACACCAAAGCCAAATATCCATGGCGCTAAGGCAGGCGCGGATCCAGAAGGGGTGAAATAGGATATTTCCCCCCCAAAACCGAAAAGTTTTCATATAAAAAAAGGAATAAAAAGAGAAATGTAGAACAAATTTTAATTCCCCCCCAAATGGTTGACATGGATCCGCGCCTGCTCTAAGGTAATGCCCTGCATTTGGTGGCAGCAAAAGGGTCCTATCTATTACGAGCTGCTGAAATCTGACCAGACTATCACATGGAACCTATACCGAATGCAACTGATTTGTTTGAAGCGTCATGAACCGAAAAATGCCCAGAATATGCAGCCAGACATGAAACCGTTAAAAAGTATTATATTGAAGTGGTTGAGAAGTTTCGCCTCCGACTACTATTTTTTGATCGATGCAGAACGCTCACTCTGGGATTTGTGTAATTTTGAAACAGAGTATCCGAAATTGGCTTGATTCGTTCTTGGCTTCAGAATATGAGCAGTTCCTTTGATTCGGAATCCATATATTGCCAGAATGATGGGAAACGGTCATAGCTATCAACGGCCAATACTTTGAATATATTTCTATTGTACAAATGTTTCAAAATAAAAGAATTTCTAAGTCATACACCCAATACATTACGATATTTTGTTTGATCTCCTTGTCAGCTACTTACTAAAGATATCGAACTATTCATATTGTTTGTGAAAGCTACAGTTTTGTATACGAAAAGTATCTTGCTGAAATTGATCATAGTAATAAGATTCGTTGGATGTGAGAGGATATTGAGGAACTAGAAACAGTGCAACAGATTCTGTGAACTGTCCTAGATTACAGGGTCTCAGGCAAAAATATCTAGAGGATGATTACATGATGAACTGGGGAATATACCGATATATGATCTAGTTAACCTTCGCTTTATCAATACCCACCCGGGTGACCTTTATGGTTTTGTTAGCTTAATAGTTTTTTTTAATTTTGTTTCGATTTAGATGGAATTTAGACTCACTGAACAAATTTTAGATTTCTATAGAATTTAATAAAAACATTTTTAACTTTTAATAAGATTTTTTTCGATTTTTAAAAATTTTGTTCGACGCATATATGCTTAGAAGTCCAGTACCACCAGGGTGGGCATTGGTAAATCATGTATATAAAAAATCCTTGGTAAAGCGAAGGATAATCTATTAGGCTTTATAAGGGGAATAGGCAGGCTATTTTAGGTAACAGATAAAAACTGCAGGGTGCTGTGTTAAACTGTCATGTATATAAATGCATGTTATACAGTGATGATCAAAAAGTTAGACTCCTGCAACAAAGCAATTGTTATTGTTGCTGATATTTGACTTTTTTGTTCTATCCAAGAATCATATTTTCTTAAAGAATTGTATGACAGTGTGTGCATTTCATAACCGATTTTGAACTGCTAATTTGTTTCCCTTTTTAACAAATTTCACTCTCATTCGTGTTGAATAGTCGATAGCGTTCGGCTCTAGATCGCTATGAGTGAAGGCGACTGATATGGAGTGGAACAAATAATAGGGCTATTATTCATACCTCAGCTATATACACTATATTTTCTAATCAAACCTGAATATTAGGAAATCTTTATTTGTTTGGCACAAAAACTCAACAAAATGTAATGTTTATTTGGTTTAATGCTAAAATTAAACTTAAACTACTTTAAAGCTGTTCATGATCCTTTCAAAATCCTTTCATACGATTCCCAACATTTCTTATAGTTTCTTTAGAACAAATTTTCAAAAGAAAACTATGAAATCTTTAAGGAAATATAGTTTTTTCCGCGCCCTCCTAATGTACTTACATTTATACATCTATAACCCTTGTATTTTAAAACTAATACGAGTAGACTCCTTTCCTTTTTTTCTGGCTCACCAACTGAAAAACTTATATTAAACCCAACAGTATCTGGAACTTGTTTAGATTTGACGAATTCGTTAGCCACTAAGAACTCCTAGTATGTAAGTAGTTGCTGCACTTCTATTGTATCCATTAGATGATTTACTAAATTTACTTAATATAAAAACATTGCGATATTTTATTATTTATTAAAGTATCCAAATTTAAAAATACTCGTATTCGGCTCTGCCGAATCTTGTATACCATTCACCAAAGGATATTTGTTGAAAAAAAATCGAAAAAAAATTTGGTGGAAAAAATATTCGGAAAAAAATTGAGATAATCGTTTTTTTGCTTATATCTCAGCCATTTGTGGGCCGATTTACTAGTGGATACATCGATGTATCAATTATGTATTTAAGTTATTTATTGGCTTCTGAAAGCTGCTTTCACCATACAGACGAACATGACTATATCGACTCCGCTGTCTATAAAGATGCGGAATATATATAAAGGGCCTACCAATCAATAGGGACTTTCGAACTTTGGCAATTGATAGCGGTCATATGTCGAATTGGCGGATATAACGAGGTTTATCAAAATGGGTGTTCTGTTCGGGCAACGTTCCTTTTTTGGGTACATGGATAAGTCAACAAACAAAATTGTCGAATTTTTAACGATACCAATTCACATGAGATCCAAGAGCGTCTAATGCATCCCAAAAAACTTAATGTTTGGTATAGATTTTAAGCTGGCGGCGTCATCCATTCATAATCCTTTGAAAACGACTTTGGCCAGGACATCACCGTAAACTGTGAGCGCTATAGTTCGATGATTACCAACTTCTTTTGGCCTGAATTTTTTTGTTGTTTTTTTTTTTTTTTTGTATAACCAACACTCAGGGGATACCCCTATATATGCAGTTCATTGTGTTGATGTTAGGAAATAAAGTTGTGAGTAAAAGGAAAAAGGGAATAGTGTTTGTTGACGTTTGACTTGAATCGATAAATATTATATTCCGCCGGAAATACGTTGACAGGTAGCGGATCTCAACATAAATAAGTCTCCTGGGCCTGATGGTATACCAGCACTGGTCTTGAAGCAGTGTTCTTCGACGCTAGCTCGTCCATTAGCTAACCTTTTCAGCACTTTATACCGTGCCGGCAAATTTCCAGTATATTGGAAGGTTGCTAATGTAACGCCAATTCCTAATTCCTAGAGGCTAACAACCCTGAAAATTATCGCCCAATAGCAATTTGTTCTGCACTTTCCAAAGTTATGGAGAGTATGGTTAACTACCATCTTGTGAGGACCTACCATCTCGTAGAGGACGCTCTACGGGAGACTTGCTAGCCTTCCTATCGGAAAAATGGTGTCGTTCCATACACCGTTTTGGCGAAAGTAAAGTGGTGGCTCTAGATATTTCTAAAGCGTTTGATAGAGTATGGCATGGTGCGCTTTTAGCAAAACTTATTGCTTTTGGTGTTGGTAATAACTTCTGTCGATTTATATCGAGCTTTCTCAAAGATCGCACTATACGAGTTGTTATAGATGGAATTTCATCAAACGAGTTCAAGATCAATTCAGGAGTACCGCAAGGCTCCGTTCTTTCTCCTACTCTATTTCTTATCTTTATAAACCACCTTCTACGTCAAACTTGCAACCCTATCTACTCTTTTGCAGATGACAGCAACATTTGCCATTCATATGTATTCAATTATAGACCAAGCCTGTCGGAGATTGGGGCAATGAGGCAAAATATGAATGATACGCTCAAGCAAGATCTTGTGACAATCTCTGAATGGGGTTGTGCGAATAGAGTCGATTTTAATGCGCGCAAGTCTCAATGTTGTATGTTAACCCACAAACGCACAACAGATCATGTTGCTCCATCTGTTTTTATGGGTGGTGTAAATATTAAGGAATCAGAAGCTCTTGATGTTCTAGGCATGAGTATTCAGTGCGATGTCCGCTGGACAAAACACATTTTTCGAGTGTCGAAAGAAGCATTCAAGTGCCTTGGTTTTCTAAAACGGTGTAAGAAATACTTCACTACATCTGATCTCCATACTATTTACACCACTTATATCCGACCTAAAATGGAATACAACTCTCATGTGTGGGCCGGTGCTTCGAAGTATATTTTGGAGTTACTCGACCGCGTACAGGAGAGGGCGAAGATGATTATCGTTGACAGTAGGGTATCCAGCTCGATTGACTCACTGGAACATCGTCGCAATGTGGGTTGTGTTTCACTGTTCTACCGATACTACAATGGTATGTGCTCTGCTGAAATTAGGGAACTTGTTCCCGAAACCCGTAGATCTTTACGCAACACACGCTCTTCGGCAAGGGCACACAATTCGTTGTCGACTGGACAGTAGATCGCACAACACATTACAGGGAAAATTCGTTCTTTAGCCGTACTGTCCGTTTGTGGAATAAGCTTCCTCCTGAAGTATTTCCTGTCACTTTCAATATAGGAAAATTCAAATCAAATGTCCACAAACACTACTCCCTCTATCCTCCCTCCCATAACCTATTTTCCTAGTTCCAACACAATGCTTTGCATGAGTAGGGGTCATCCCCTGAGTGCTGGTCCAAGAAAAAAAAAAGATCAACCGCCCTTCTTTGAACCCGGTCCAGCAGCTCTAGGCTTGACCCTGCAGCTCCGGCCCATATGTGGGAATTATATTTCATTTTTGGACGAATGAAGCTTGTGTATATACGAAGAAGGTTGGAAGGGGAGAAATATATTCCGACACCGTCTCAAGAAACCCAAGCTCCTAAATGTTTCCTTCGCAACATCGAATATATGATGATTCCAACGGACGTCACACTGTATTCTCGTACCTAGAATCAAAAGGTTATCTGAAACTCCAACAGTTGTGTTACCCATACAAAGAATTGATTCTGGTGAAATCTCAAGACGTTTATGTGTCAATAGGCAGCACTGAGTTTTGAGTGCATTGAAATTAACTCGGTTCAATTCACCCCATATGGAGATTGTTGTAAGGTCACGATTTATCGAGTCGTCCATATTCATTCTTGACAGTTTAATCTCAGAAAGAGTAGGTCTATGGTCGAATGAATATGAGTGAAAGATATTACTGTCATCCGCGAAAGAATAAATCGGATTTGAAGTGATTGTTAGTAAATCGTTCATGAAAATTAAAAAAAGGGATGGAGAAAGAACAGAACCCTGGGGGACTCCAGAGTTCAATATGAAGTAAATCCCATCTCGGAGTAAATCCCATCTATTACTACCCTTATAGTACGACCACGAAGGAAACTAGAAATAAAACGTGAAAATTCTACCCCGACACCGAACGAGATCAATTTCGAAACTAGTCCATCATGCCATACCCGATCGAATGCCTTCGAAATGTCGAGTGCGACTACTTTACTCTCTCCCATGCGGTGTATTTATTGACACCACTCTTCTGAAGGAAACGTCATTAGGTCTGCATATGAACGACTACTACGGAAGCCATATTGTCTGTCATTTAGAAGTTTGTTCGAATCTAAATAATTGACAAGGTGATAGTTTAACATGCTCTCCATAACCTTCCAGACAGCCGAACAAATTGCGATTGTGCGATAATTTTTCGGATTGGTGGGGTCACCTTTTTTGGGGATTCGCTGGACGTTGGCGACCTTCCAACAATTGGGGAAAATCCCAGATTGATGTGAAAGGTTAAAAAAGGTTCCTAAGTGGACGGGCTAGCGATGATGAACAATGAAATACCTTTTATTTAATTACAGGTTCCAGAGATAGTTGGATTTCAAATAGATATTAAAATCTTAAATACACACTGGTTACAAATACTTGTATCCTTTGCATATATTTTGAGGTAGTGTTCCACAGTGTTTTACAGTCATAAAGGAGAGTCGATTTGAGATTTGTATTGCAAACTAAACAGAAAACGAGCTCCATGTATACCTTAATCGGCCGGAAGTTTGTCAAGCTTTCTGAATTCGGTTATCAAAGGATTTCTCTAACACATCAGTTTTATAGAATGCTACATTTATAAATAGATCATAACTTTTCCAAAGTCTACTAAGCAGTTTTACTTATTGTTCGATGATTTTACTGGGAAACTGTTTATGTGATCAATGGTGGATTTGTGATTTCTGAACTTCGCACGCTCTTGTCTTAGTACAGGTGTTACTTTATCTGAAATTCATTTAGCTATAATTTAAACCTTCACCTTCTTATTCATACTAATAGACGAAGGCTTTCTCAAAGTCTATAAAGAACAGATAAAGATGTGATATAAGTCCTTCCAATTGTTAAACGACTACTCAGAGACTTTGAGGGTGATCAGTAAGTAACAAGGTTGCAAACTCTTCAGCGCAGAAAAAGGCTAGATTGGAAATTAAAAATGGCTAGAAGTAGCTAAAAAACCGACATAACTGAAGAAAAATCGATACATTTATAATTAAAAATGGCCAAACTGTCAAGATTGATCAATAGTGGATTTGTGAGAGTCTGAATGCCGTTTGATCTTGTTTAAGTACATGTATCACTTCTGAGATTCTTTAGCTTTTATTTGTGAAATCATCCACATTGTTAATCAGACTATGTGATTATTTGGATATTTTTGATGAAAATAATTTAAATTTTTATTTCTGAAAATAATTCTGACGGCATTCGGCCGGAAAAGGTTATTATTGCATTGAGTAAGTAGTGATGTAACTAGTTACTCATAAAACTACAGGGTCTGTACAGGGTATACTCCTAATAGTACATGTGTTGTCTTTGTTTGCCAGTCTGGCCCATTTAATTTCAATATTTTTCACACCCTTTACTGTTTGTTTTTCATGTCTCAAGTACAAGTAGGTTTATCCTCGTACTCATACGAGTGCGCGATAATAAATATATTTATACATTTGTTGTCTATATTAAACGTTTATAAATTTAGTTTTTGTTTTCTATTTTTTTATTTATTAAAATAAAAGAAGAGAAAATAGAAACACAGCACTTGTATGTGTTTGTTTGTTAGTTTCATTGGCAGACGATATCATCATCAACGTCATTATATTTATTATTAAGGGGTTTTCCATAAATACAGTTCCAATAATGAAAGGGAATAAAACATGATGTGTGTTTTTTAAACCTCAAAATCGAACCGCTGTTGTAGGAAACCCCTTTTTTATATGTAACTGTTACCATGTAGTTTTCAATTTCTTGTCTATGTTTTTTGTTGCTGTTGTTATCCTAGTTGTTGTTTTATGAAAAAAGGACTATTTATCTAGTTGAGTGTGTTTCTATTGTTTTTTTTTCTCTATAAAAATAATAAACTAAATGTATGGTTTCCTTGGTTGTATGACACCAAAAAAACAAAATATTGAATTTCAATAAGAATTTAATAGAGGAAACAAAAAAAGAAAACACCACAGGAACTAATATAGGAACTTGAAATGAAATCATACTAAGTAAAAATAGTTATAAATGAAATTTAAATTGATTTGTCAATAAAAATTTACTAAACAGTGGGAATCGTTATTAAGGCAAAGTTAATCAGTTTTTAATTGAATTAATAAGGATATTGAAAATGAGAAAATTCAAATAAAGGGTTGATTATTTGGTGGTAAATTTCCGAAAATATCCAGATATTTAAAAATAAACTGCTATCCTGCTATTTAAAATTTCCAAAATTGTGCACTAAATGTCTCTAAATGTTAACAGCTCCGAATAGGCCGAACAGTCAATATTGACTCATTTTGTGATTAAATTAAACATTCTACAGACAATTAAATTAAATTAAACATTCTACAGACAATACACTGTCTCCTAATCCATTCGATTAAGCCATGTCCGTCCGTCTGTCTGTTGAAATCAATTTTCTGAAGACCCCAGATATCTTCGGGATCTAAATCTTCAATAATTCTGTCAGACATGCTTTCGAGAAGTTTCCTTTTTAAAATCAGCAAAATCGGTCCACAAATGGCTGAGATATGAGGAAAAAACCAGGACAACCTCGATTTTTGACCTATATCTAGATACTAAGTCCGAATCCGATTTTTTTTTTTTTTTTTTTAAATTAAAATTTAAAAACAAAAAAAAATTAAAATAACAATTCTAAAAAAAAATTCTAAAAAATGAAAAAACAATTTTGGAAAAAAAAAATGTTTAAAATTTTTATTTTGAAGTATAATTTGGTGAAGGGTAGGTAAGATTCGGCACATTGGAATATAGCTCTCTTACTTGCTTTACTTCGAAAAGATCGAATTTTGTACCAACAAAGCGTCATATCGAGCCCTTAGCGCCAAATTATCGTAAGCGACAAAACACAAATTTTACAGGAGATGGTTTTTTCGATTATTTTGAAATTTATACATAGAATTAAAAATGTTATGATGCGATATAATTTCGTTCAAGCTATTTGTCTATTTTTCAAAACTATTTATAACTTTTGACAATTAAAAATTCATGGAAAATTCTTTATTAAAAAATATGACAAAAAATGTTTTTTATTGAATTTTTGCATAGATAAAAATTTTTCGAATTGAAATAAAATTGTTATTTATGAATAGTTTTTAATGAAATTTCACAGTTATGTAAAATTTTCTATTCAAAATGGAAAAATAAAAACGAATTTTGAAATTTATTATCCGCAATCCCGCAATTCCCAAAAAAGTGTTGAAAAATCCCAAAAATGGAAATTTTTAGTTTTTTGGCTATAATATATCGGAGTTATCGGAACCCTTTACAAAATAATTAAAAGCATATTGGACCATCTAAAATCGGTTACTATATTTTGATATCGAATATGCGATTTTAGAATTTTTGCCCTAAAGTTCAATTTTACATAAAAAATAGGTGTTTTTTGAATGGACCTGGTCCCTTCGGTAACAAAAATTTTTAATTTTTTTTTCATCTAAAATATTTTATGAGAACTTAGCTTTCAGAAAGTATAAATTCCTTATACATCCTCTTAGACATTTTTTGTGATAACTTAAAAAAAAACAGTTCTTTTTTCCCAAAAAATTAGCGAAAAATCGGCTTTTTAAAATTTTTTAAATTCATATGCATATAACTTTGGACTTAGTCATTATTTTTAAACAGTTCTTTTCCTATTTGACACATACATATGTTGTTAGTCCAATGGAGAAAAACTGGAGAAAATTGGATACGCTGTTATCAAAAAACTGGAGTAGGTTGGGTAAAAATATTGAAAATTTAATTTTCAAATGCGAATATCTCCTAAGCTATAAGAGGTAATTGATCTATCGACTAGGTCTTTTGTAGTGCTCGATGAAAAGATTTTATATGTGTAATTTTTTTTAAATCGGAACACAAACGAAGAAATAGATTCGTTTTAAAAATGTAACATACCCGAGGTGTCCTACTTTGAGGACCCCAGGTCGCGCCCCTGGTGGGCCCATGAGGTCCACATTCACAACTTAAACTGGACAGCTCTTCTTCTTTGCGCGTGTGAAATTTCATTCAAACCAATCTAACCATTTAGAAGTTAAAGATTTATTTCCTTCTTTTTTTTCTATACCACTATGTGTCGCTTACGATAAAATTCGTTTTCTGTAAAATATAAACATTGACTTACCCGCTATAATTTTTAAGTTATTAACAATATTGATATTCTGAGAACGCTAAAACATCAGTCAGTCCATAAAATTTTAATTTTTGCAATAAAAAAAAATAGAAAATGTCGCTTACGATAACTTGGCGCTAAAGGCTCGATATGATGGAAGTTTTGCTTTATTTCTTTAATTTGAAAAAAGTATTGCTGAAACACACCAATTGCTCACCGAAGCTTATGGTGAATGCGTTTCATCAGTTTCAACGTGCGAGAAAAGATTGCGGTTTAGAAGGGTGATTTTGAACTCAACAAGAGCTTGCAAAATCATTGGGAGCTACTCAAGCAGCAATTTCTAAACGTTTACAAGCTTCAGGATTCATCCAAAAGCATATAAATTGGGTACCATACGAATTGAAGCCGAGAGAATGAAAGACGATTTTCCATGTCCTAACTGATGCTTGGACGCTATAAAAGAAAATCATTTTTCCACCGAATCATTACTTGCGATGAAAAATGGATCCATTACGATAACCCAAAGCGTTAGAGATCGTATGTGAAGTCCGGCCAACCAGCCGAATCGATACCAAAGCCAAATATTCATGGCGCTAAGGTAATTTTTTGTATTTGGTGAGAGGAAAAGGGTCCTATCAATTATGAGCTGCTGAAATCTGCCCAGATCATCACAAGGAACCTGTACGGAACGCAACTAATTCGTTTTAAGCGAGCATTGGTTGAAAAATGATACCATAATATTTCATCATTACAACACTCGTCCACATCTTGCAGACCATCACAGGGAGCCTGTACCGAACTAAACTGATTCGTTTAAAGCGAGTATATGCCGAAAAAATCACAGAATATGCGGACAGATATGATACCGTAATATTCCATTATGACAACGCTCGGCCACATGTTGCAATACCTGTTAAAAAGTATGTAGAATGTAGTGGTTCGGAAGTTTTGCCTCACCCGCCTTATAGTCCTGATGCTGAACGCTCTCTTCACCTTAGAACAGTGTATCCGAAATTGGCTTGATTCGTACCTGGCCTTAAAAGATGAGCAGCAGAGAAGCAAGCCGATTCAAAAATTTCGGCGGCGGCTTATGAGCAAAAATTTTCGGCGGCGGATAGCCGGCTCTACGCCGAGTTTTCTACCGGCTGAAAAAAAAAATTCAGCTTAGCAGAATTCGAGCAATATAGAATTAGCTTTTTAAGCAAATTATAAGATATTTTCATGTCAATTTGTCTGAACAGTATTCATTCCTACTTTTTATAAATACCCAAAAAAGCTACTTTAAATAAAAATATTTTCATTTATTAAAAATTAATTACAAAACAAATAAATCAAAAACCAAGTTAAGGGTATTCATTTCAAAAAAATGGAAAATTACACAAGAAAAAAAATCTACAAAAAATTTAATCATAAATTTGTAACTTAATATTTAATAAAATACGATAGAAAATATGACAATCGGCTAGCAATTGAGCCGCCAACCAGCCGAGTGATTCGGCGGCGGCGTGGCTTGTTGAAAAAAATTGGCTGAGTGGCTAGCCGTCAGCCGCGCCGATACGGCTTGCTTCTCTGATGAGCAGTTCTTTTGGCTCAGAATGCGAATATTAGGTTCCATTCTAAAAAACGGTTTAGGTGGGATTCTAATGTTTCTCACTAAACATACAGTTTTGATTTTTTTTATTTGATAGAAATTATTATTACAATTTACAAAAAATATTATTTTTATACTTCTAATCAATAGTGATGAATTTATGAACCTTTTCAGAAACCCTTCCATTAAGGTATTTATAGAGCTTTCTGTCACTTTGTTCGAACAGGTAGACCCGTTTAAAATCTAACACACTTTTGGACACCTTTTTTGTGCTCTTCAATTCTCTTTTAACAAGAGCCCAATATACATATCTCCACTGGCCTTAACTCCAGACAAATACCACATTCTTGTTCTTGTACCACTCATGACCTTGCTTAAGTGGACACATTAAGAAGTCTTATGAATGGAAGCATCCTCTTTTGTAAATATTCCTTGATATAAATTTCGGTATTTATAGAGCCATTTGTAACAAATGTTTGGCCATGCCCGTCTATCCGTATGTATGTTGAAATCGACTTTCCATAGCCCCATGTAACTTATATACATGATTGATACATCAATATATCGGGAATTTTTCCGGCTCAGTTGCTATTTAAAATCGACAAAATCGGCCCACAAATGCCTGAGATATAAAGAAAAAACTGGGACAACCTCGATTTTTGCCCTATTTTTTATCTATATCTGAATTACTAAGTCATTAATATAGACAATATGGATATCTAATGATGCAATAGGTCAAAATTGGGAAAAATATTTTTTTAACCCGAATTTTTTTTCATCCAAAAAATTGTTTTTGTCTTATTCTTTTTCCAAAAAAAAAATTTTAAAATTAAATAATTTGGAAAAAACTTTTTGAGTCTTGTATGTTTTTAAACCTGCATTGGCTTTAACTTTTCGCACCAAATAGTCCGACCTGACCTAACCGGACTGCTTTCCTACCGGAGGTGTTGGGAGCTCTTTTGAAAATGCTTTCTATTTATTGGCTTTAGAAACATCATGTGGACCATTCCTTCTACCTGAACCAGGTTTTCTATCAACGGACATGCTCTCCCGATACTGTTTAATAACATTGGAATCTGTTTGATGAGAAACCTTTGATTGATTGGCCAACTTTTTGTTTTGGGTTTTGTTGAAAATTTTTAATAATTTTAGTACGCACTTTTTTGTCGTCACTCATTTTAATTAGATTAACAACAAATGAACATAATTGACATTAAACATAATAACTGGCATACTTTTCAATGGTAACTTAATCAAAAAATACTTGGGTTAAAAGTGTTAAGTAAAATCGTGTGTTAAGGTTTTTTCGTTCTCACTCTTTACTTTTACATAGTGCTTATATCTACCCTTCAGCAGACTCACAAACATTGCCACTTCTTAAAATTTAGTGATGTGTTCGGATAATAACTGAATTTTAGTGATTTTGAGCCACTTTGGATGCCGCCACTAGACCCTTTTCCAAATACGAACCCATATAAAAACTCAAAAACTCCTCAGTTCTGACTGTTTTAAATTTCATTAAGATAATATTTAAACGTTCATGGGCTATCGAATTATTTCTAAAATAAAAAGTTTCTGAACCACTGAGCAATGCTTGAAGATAGCCTAATCATAAAATCCTTCCTAGACATTGGTTTAAAACGATTTGAATTGTTTGATTGTTTTTTGGGGCAATATTCCACGTGTCCAAGATATTAAAAGTAGATCCTGTATTATTGCGTTGATAATTAAAGTTTTTTTTTTCGCAACGTTTATTCTCAAGCCGACGTCCTCGATTTGATTCCGAAATATTCATGAAGTTTTGATGTAAAGTCATCCTATGTTATTCCTTTAACATTTGTAAAGTGCTGCTTTCATGAGTATATCAGCACTATATTAAAAAGAACGGTATATAGAAACACTGTCTTGCTGTACTCTTTAATAATTTCACACTTCTATTCCAATATCTATCTTCAATTTATCGTTCTAAACCACCTAAACAACTAAAAAACCAATTTGCTACCATTTAACAATGACAAATTATCTGCAATTATAATAATCTACAATATTTAAATGATTTTCAGCAGAGAGCTATAGTTTGGGTTTTTTTTGTTTTGTCAACAAAAAAAAAGCAAACTTTTATTATCATCATATCGATTTCTATGGTATTGTTTCACTGGCTGCCTTTTTGTTCAGCCACAAAAAGCATTAAAATACATAAAATGAACATACATAACCTAATTTTTGGGATGTATTTTTACGTGTGTTTGGTGAGTGTGTCAAATATAAAATAAAGTGAAATAACTGTTAAACCGCAAATACTGAGAATTAATATTTAAATCCAAACCGAACAAATAAACAGACTTATAGCACAGTGCATGGTGGCAGAAGTCATAGTATTATACGAATTATTTAGTTACATATATATGTAGGTAAGAAAAAACTTTTAAACCACAAAATGACAACCGTCTCTCGTGCAGAGACACATAGAAAGAAGGTCTGTTAGGAAAATTAGACGAATTTCGATATGAATGCGACGGAATGATAGAGTTTCATAGCGTCAAATGCCACGATGTCTATGAACGTTATGACACACCAATATCTAAGATTACAATATCATCACGTCTATCGGTCATTATGTTCAGAGAAAAACTTAATTTAGCGAAGGCAGAATTCACTATTCGTGTATAGGTCGAACTTAGTCGTTATCTTCAGAGAGAACTTAATTTAGCAAAGCCAGAATTCAATATTCATCCAAGTTAAGAACTTCTAAGTCCATCCAAACGCCATAATCCCACTTACAATAGGTTGATATCCTGGAGAGTTCTATTTTACACTGTCTGACTAAGGTAGAAGTCGTAGTATAGGACTCTGACATCATGTTGGTTTCTGTAATTCCGAATAGAGACTACTACGATAATGAGCAGGTAGACTTGTTGGCCAGAGAAGGATCTGCTTTAAATGTCTCAGATGCAGTACCGCTTGGAACTATTAAAAGCTACATTTTCATAGCAGGCCAGCATGAAAAGCATTGGAATTTCGAAGCTAAAAACAAGCTTATTGAGCGATCGGTAAAAATACAAGCAGAATTGAACTTCCATTCAACTGTAACTGCGGCAGGTACCTAGACCGCGGAATGAAATTAATAGTCATCAGCATCTTTAAGAATATATTCCTCTGTGAAAGTCTGTCTCTTCATTTGTTAATATATAGATTTCCGAACGTACATATACTGATCGATCTATAGTGCACTTAACTAGATTGAATCTTGTCTATTGATTTCACTGCCATCTAGTTTGAACGGTCTCATTGAGCGTTGTGGTCTTGTAAAAACGAAATTATGTCAACTCTGCCTGATTTCTTGTGTGAAGAGATTTACCAAGTAAAACAACCAACCTAGACCACCAGATCCAGATATAGTGAAAGGCTTGAATGTAGTGGAAGACCGGCCACGTTTTATACTTCTTTGTGAAACGACTTTTTAATAAACCGTCTCTGAAATACATAACCGTCTCTGAATACATGTGACTGTGATAAATTTCAGCTAGTTCAAATCTAAACGGAAGTTAAATAGTTATGTCGACATTCAATTTTAATATTCCTTGTTTTAAGTGACAGAGAAGTCTTCTGCAGTTACGACTACGTAATGAATTTCTCCTGTAATTCCAAACATAAAATTACTACTGGATGTGAAAGCTAAAAATTCCCAAATGTGGATTATCTTGTTTAAAGCAATAAGAACTGCTGCTGATTCTGTAATAATTTAACCATATTAAACAAATAGAAAAGAGCTGTCTAATCTTACATTCCAAGTGGACAACTCACTAAACTGAATTCCGAACATATTTCTCAATAGGTGAATTGTAGTTCTTATTGTAACAGGCCTGTTACTCTGGGAATAAAACTTCTGGCTTCTACAGCTGATGCTGAGTAAGTCTTGTAAATTTACAGAGCGAAGATCCAATTTTAGTGGAAACGCTTCATATATCCATTGTTTCCCCTTCCTCTTGGTTGTCTATGAGGATGCCAGGATTCGCTTAATCCCATTTGGAGATTATCACAAGATCCCGGTGAAGAGTTACCAACAAAAGAGCACGTTTGTCAGAAACTTCTAACTGACAGAGCTTTTGCTGAGTGAGTCTTGGATACTTACAGTGCGAATATCCAATTTTAGCTGAAACACATCATAGATCCATTGTTTCAGCGTTGCTCTTGGTTGTCTTTGAGGATCCCTGGATTCGCAGGATCCCATTTGGAGATTATCACAAGATACCGATGAAGAGTTACCAACAAAAGAACACCCTCTCTTCCATTACCCGGACATCTTCGATCGGATATTCAAGACGCTGCATGACTTCTTTTAGCATGACTTGCTCTATCGTAGATCGTGTAATTAAATGATTTGGTTAAGGACTTATCGGACGAAGGGCATACTGATTCAGTATTCCTTACCTTCATTCTTTTATTCCAGGTCACATCACCTCCACGTGAGATGACCATGCCCTCATTTCGCTTGTTCAGATTGTCTAATGTGGCATGTAGCGTCCTCCTGTTGAAACCACATCTCGTTGGTGTGCATATTATCCAATGCAGACCAAAAGAAGTGGGTAATCGTCGACCTATTCCGCTCCAAATCCAAACCAAACGGTGACTTTTTCGGGATGCTCTTGGATCTCCTGTGTATTGGTATCGACAATTTTATTTGTTGACGTTGACCAATTCATCCATAAATGAGCCTCATGGGAGATGATGATTTTTTGATGATAATTAGGGTCAGTTTCCAACTGCTTCAGGGCCTATTCAGCGAACACACTTCTTTGCCTACGGGTTACCTTCAGCTCCTGGGTCAGTTAAATTATGTTCGGGTGCAGGCCCAAGTCACGACACCAAGTTGTAGTCTGCAAATGGCTGAGTTATTGTGAGAGACATCGGCGATGTTTTCGGTAAATCTTAAATTTCGTCATCGGGTGATGATACATTGCTTGCTGAACCAGTGAAATCAAAATTATTTTACCATTTGTACATGTAGTTGAAAGACTTGGCCTACGGTATAACAACTACTATAGAAGATGTCGTAATGAAGAAGAGGAGGTGACTATCTAACCTATTCTGCCCATGCCGGGTTCTGATAGACCAGAGGGAACGCATCCTCGGAATCCAATTCCTATCATGTTTGGATGAGCTATCAAGGATGAGTCTTAGACGAATCTACTCCTTCATCAGGGAATCTGGTTGGTTTAACTTGGATACAACGGATGTATAATAAATACCCTGCTGTTTACCCCTTGGTTATTACAATGGGATCAGTTTTGAATGGACCCAAGTGAGCTGCTTAAAGAGTGGGTGCCCATGGAACCTAATCTTATCTGATTTGCCAAAACAAACTGAATAAATCGGAGTTGTCATAGAATCCAATCATTGTCGGAATCGGTTCTGAAAACGACAAAAATGGTACATTTGACATCTGATATCCAATCTAATTTTTTCTTTAATCGATATAGAATTTAATTCTAGATCGAATGTTAAACCGATAACTTTCGATTTAACGAGACCAATGTACTTTTTCTATACCTTGAACTATATGGCCGCTATCAAAGTTTGGAAGCCCCTATTGGAAGACTCTTTATAACTATCCTTTTCAACTAACCTTTATAAAAGATACTCCCTTGTCTCTTAAAAAAAGGAGAGTAAGAATTTTTTAGTTTTTCCAAAACCACGTTCTTCCAATCTAAAAAATAGTTGTCGATCCAAGAACGGCCTATGAATAGTTTAAATAGCCTACTTGTGATCATATATCTGTCCTTTATCCAGGAGCGGCCTTAAAAGGACATAAATATCCTACATGTCACCATCGAACAGTGCAATATCTAATTGGTAAGGACTTCAAAAGCATGTACTTTACATTCAAACTGATCTTATTGGAAAATCTAGAAGTTTAAAATGTTGATGATAATGCAGCTAATCTAATAGATCTCGAGTTTTCTTTGTAAAGCTAAGTTAAAATGTATCCGAGAAACAAAAATTAATATTTTACGCTACCTTTCATTTTATTATACCCTTCACCTTCGTGAGAAGTGTATATATAAGTTTGTCATTCCGTTTGTAATTTCCACAATATAATTTTCCGACCTTATAAAGTGTATATATTCTGGATCCTTATAAATAGCGGAGTCGATGTCCGTATGTCGGTCTGTCTGTTGAAATCAATTTTCTGAAGACTACAGATATCTTCGGGATCTAAATCTTCAATAATTCTGTTAGACATGCTTTCGAGAAGTTTGCTATTTAAAATCAGCAAAATCGGTCCACAAATGGCTGAGATATGAGGAAAAAACCAGGACAACTTCGATTTTTGACCTATATCTGGATTACTAAGTCATTAATGTAGTCAACATGGATATCTAATGATAGATATTTCAAAGACCATTGCAACAACGTATATAAGACCATAGTAAGTTGGACCTACAATGAGTCAAAATCGGGATCGGGCTACAATAGATCTCTTACTTGTTTTAAAATCACTTTGATCACTTGATCTATCTCTCTTTTCCAACTGGGTCCGCCATTTTTTCTCTGTACAATATAGTTGTCGCATTAAATTTACCAGTTTAACGGGTAGGAAAAAAAAACGGAAGGAAACATGACAGAAAGCTTGTTGATAACTGTAAAGTGGCAGGCAAAGACATGCGAAACTAACTAAACACAACTAAACACACATGTATAAAATTAGGTACAATCTCGCATAAGTACTTTCCCTGCAGTTAAGCAAGTAGTCAATGTATCCTTTATAGACAGTACAAGTAATTGTCATTAATTTCTGATAACTTGGCTGACTCCAATTTATATATTTTGGGTTATTTGACACGTATGTACTCTTGGTTGTGCAGAGAGTAGTCAATAGTTACTTAAGTGTCTCTAAGTAATCTAGAGTGTGGTCACTTAAAACGTTTAGTTTCGTACAAACTGTTTTATTTTCTTTTTGTTTAAGTATACTGGCATCCCATGTAACCTAGTGGGGAGTCAATTGTCACTTTAGTGTCTCTAAGTAACCTAGAGTGTAGTCACTTTGGAGAGTTGTCGGAGGAAGGTTTGTTTACAAGCAATCGGTTAAATTGGAGGTCAGTTAGTACCCGTACATAGTAAAATAACTAGTTATGTAGCTGACCAAGTAACCAGTTAGGTAGCTAGTAAGGTAACTGACTCTATGTAACCGGTATGGGAATCAAATGCGTCGACTACTTTGGACCAGCTAACAGACTGTTTCATTGTAATCCAAAATGGGACATGCACGTGTTAAAATAACTAGTCACGTAGCTAGTTGTGTAACTAGTTGTCACCCTAAATGATAGGTAAAATCACTAGTTCAGGACTATCTCCTTGAACTGCTGGGTTTCTACCACATACAACATTTAAGGCAGAGAACGCAAAAAAGTAAAAATAAACACAAAAAGACGCAAGGAAAATCTAGTTAACAAGTGACCCAAAAATAATGGCACATAAAATGGAACTAAAGAACAACACTTTGGTCGCAACACAGCAAACAGCTAAGGAAAAACTAGGTGTATGTTTTCTATTAGTACTAAAACAAAGACGAGTAAATATTTGCGTAGACGACGACTCCTTTTCTTTATTTTTAGCTTGATGAGGATGAGGTAATGAAACATTTTAACAAGTAAAATTTATGTTATTTATAAGGCTTCAAATCTACATTGTTGTAATAACAACGACTAACTATAATAATGTATATTTGTAACACATTCTCTAAATTATTTAATATGTGTTGTTGTGTTGGCAGTACATTTTTTCCATCTAGCTGGCTAGCTGTATTAACAAAAGTTAGTGAGTAATTTTTGTAATACAATATTAAATCTATTCTAAACATGCAAATCCCTGTTGGCTCGTTACTTAAATGTATGAAAGTAGCCGGCCTACATATGTTGCAGGACAATGTAAAATATGGCCGAAAAAAGCTATTTGTTGTTACAAAAATTTAATATATTAAAGTACTCGCAGCAAATTACAGAAAGATATTTTTCAAAATGACCTACTTTTGCGGGTTGTTAATTTTTCATCCCTTAATGTCAGCATCCCTTAGGATGGTTTACTTTCAAGGGATGCTGTGAAAGTTTGGCAATGGTTTTTGCAACATGCGTAGTTTATATCAATGTTTTTCGGAGAAGATGGCCAAAAAATATTACATTTTATTGGCCAATCAAAGAGTAAAACAGTTATGGTTTTATTTGTCGAATTAGCTGATACGTTTCAAAACTACAGACAGTTTTTTAAAGTAACCCTTGATTACACAATATCAGTTGTTGATTCATTAACAATAAGATTCTTAAGTTCCAAACCAACTTCGATTTAAAGCTTTTATGGGTTAACATAGGGAAATTATTCCTCTGGGTCTAAACATATTCAGGCATCATATGAGTTTCCCAGAAATCTTGAAGCTCCTCGCTTTGATCTCTCAGATTTTCCGGAATCTTATATATGAAGAAAATAGACTTTAATACTCGTCTAAAATTTCAAATGTAGAACATTGTACTTCAACATATCTGTAAGATTTTAGTATTTAAAGTAAGTTTTGCATCACTGCGCTGTGGTCAATTTCGGTCAAAAATCCATAACTTCTTTATTTCTTCATAAAGATGTTTGAAATTTGGTATTTGTATTAAGAATAACATAACCGATCGATCGATAAATATTTCGATGTTCAAATACAGGGTTTGGCCAAAAAAGAATGGACGTTCTAAAAGTATCAAAAAAAATTGCATGTAAGTGGCTAAAATTTAGTCCAAAAATACAAAAAATAAAATATGTGATCGAAGAAAAAATTGTTCATTCAAATTTCGGATTACATATACAGGGTTTGGCCAAACAATCATGGACGTTTTAAAAGCATCGACAAAATTAGGTTATTCATGTAAATGCCTGAAATTTTGTCCAAAAATGAAGAATAGCATAATGATTGAAAACAAGTAAGAGTGCTATATTCGGCTGTGCCGAATCTTATATACCCTTCACCAAATTATACTTCAAAATTTTAAATATTTTTAGGTAAACAAAATTTTTTTTTAGTTTTTTCATTGTTATTTCAAATTTTAAATTTTTTTTTTAAATTTTAAATTTTTTTTTTTTAAAAAAAAATTCGGGTTAAAATTTTTTTTTCCCGATTTTGACCCATTGTAGGTCCAACTTACTATGGTCTTATATACGTCGTTGCAAATGTCTTTGAAATATCTATCATTAGATATCCATATTGTCTATATTAATGTCTTAGTAATACAGATATACAGTGGTGGACACCAATTTAAGACAAATTCTTGAATTTATTTCATCAACTGAATTTTAAGTGCGATAGAGCCAAAATAAAGGGACCTTTAAGGGTATAAAATTTATTATTAATGTTTCTAGTTTCTGAAAAATGTTTGTAAAAATCGGTAAAACATATATGGACAAAGATATGTGGAAATACGTTGACCCACCTCAGCGAACATCCGCTGTTAATAAAAATTTGTTCGGAATATTTTATAATAATAAAAATATAATGATATAAATGTGAGAAAATATGTTTATTTAAAAAAAAAATTTTTTGGTCAAGTTGTAGAAAAATTGTATGTGTTCGTGGTGAATATGTTTGAATTGATACAGTCGAATAAAACACACTTGTGTGTTAAAACAGTCCTCATGCATACATATTTGTGGAAATATTTGAAAAAATAATTGACAATTACATGGAATTTAGCAAACAATTTTTGTCTTAAATTCCTGGCCACCACTGTAGGTCAAAAATCGAGGTTGTCTTGGTTTTTTTCCTCATATCTCAGCCATTTGTGGACCGATTTTGCTGATTTTAAATAGCAAAATTCTCGAAATTCTCGACAGAATTATTGAAGATTTTGATCCCGAAGATATCTGGGGTCTTCAGAAAACTGATTTCAACAGACAGACGGACATGGCTTAATCGACTCCGCTATCTATAAGGATCCAGAATATATTAGGGTCGGAAATGAAAAATGTAGAAATTACAAACGGAATGACAAACTTATATATACCCTTCTCACGAAGGTGAAGGGTATACAAATGGTCGTACAAATTTCGGAATACATATACAGGGTTTGGCCAAACAATCATGGACGTTTTGAAATTATCGGAAAAGTTAGGTTATTCATGTAAATGCCTGAAATTTGGTGTACATTTAAGAAAAACACACTTGATCCATCGCAAAAAATATTAGAAATTGCATACAGGAGGAGTTGGCCAAATAAACATTGACGTTATAAAAGTATCGAAAAAAGTATGTAATTTTTTTAAATGGCTTCAATTAGGTTTATAATTAATATTAACATAAATGATCCATTGAAAATAAATGATCCATACCAATACATGATTTGGCCAAATCAGCATAGACGTAAATAACTCTCAAATTTACATAATTTTTGAGATTGACCAAAAAAATACAAACAAAAATGTGTAAAATATGACGGCACTGAAATCGTTCTGGTTATTGGAATGGCAAATAATTGCAGCTGAAATTTATAGTACTTACTCTTGGTACTTTACAGTATTAGATATATTTTAATTTAGTTTCTATAGATTTAAAACTAGTTCCTAATCACTTCACTTTTATATAAAAACAACACACAAAAACTTCTTAATAACTACGTGAAATGGTTAATTGTTTTATAAAAACATGTGCTAATTTGCAAAAAAAAACGTTAAAGAAAAAGACACAGGCTACTTCGATTCAAAAGTAAAAAAAATCACATTTTTCTATTATTAAAATGAAAAGAAAAAACCTTTGACTTTACAGCACTATAAATAACCATATAGTTACTTTATAGCCAAAAAAATAATGATACTGTATATTCTGAAGTGTTAAGAAAAATTTACCATAAAAATTTTATAAAAATTAAAAAAAAAACAAAACATTTTTGGCCGGAATTTACCACCGTGCACTGATACAAAAGCTCTCCAAACATTTAATTCTGGCTTGTTTAGAAAAAAGTATTGGCTTAATAATCCGGAAAATATTCAAAGTCAGTATCGTTTTCTAATGATCTTGATATAAATTTTTCTTGACTTTTATTTTCATTAATCGAAATCGATGGAACCATAGCTAAATGTACAGTACAGTAGTAGTACTTGGATATTTCCAATTAAGGAGTGAGATCGATCTTCTGGCTCGGTTGCTATTTAAAATCGGTCCACAAATGGTTGAGATATTAGAAAAAACCAGGATAACCTCGATTTTTGACCTAAATGTATATATGGATTAATAAGTCATTAATATATGACAAATCTAATGATAGATATTTCAAAGACCTTTGCAACGACGTATATAAGACCATAATAAGTTATACCTACAATGGGTCAAAATCGGAAAAAATATTTTTTAACCCGAATTTTTTTTTCACCAAAAGTTTTTTTTCGCTAAATAATAAAAAAAACAAAAAAAAATTTAAAAAAAAAATATTTTAAAATTTAAAAAAATCAAATCCAAAAATTTTTTTTCCAAAAAATTAAAAATACAACTTTGAAAAAAAAATAAATTTTGTTTACCTAAAAATATTTAAAATTTTTATTTTGAAGTATAATTTGGTGAAGGGTATATAAGATTCGGCACAGCCGAATATAGCTCTCTTACTTATTTTTTATTTGATTGATATTATTATTACAATTTACAAAAAATATTATTTTTATAGTTCTAATCAATAGTGATGAATTTATGAACCTTTTCCGTTAACCCTTCCATTAATGTTTTTATGGTGATTTCTGTCACTTTGTTCGAACAGGTTTTGGACACATTTTTTGTGCTCTTCAATTCTCTTTTAACTAGAGCCCAATATCTCTCCACTGGCCTTAGCTCCAGGCAGTTTGGAGGATATGCCTCTCTTGGTACAAATACCTCATTATTGTTCTTGTACCACTCAAGATCATGCTTGCTAAAGTGACAGGATGCCAAATCAGGCCAAAAATAAGTGGACACATTAAGAAGTCTTATGAATGGAAGCATCCTCTTTTGTAAACATTCCTTGAGGTAAATTTCAACGGTTTTTTGCTTACCATGCCAAGAACTTTTAGGGAAAATTGTCTGGTTTTGGGTCCTAAACTTTTCTACAACATTCCCTCGAGCAGCTGCAACATACAAATATTGACCCGGAAGCTGCGAAATATTTTCCAGAAATTACGTTTCGTCGTCCATTATGCAGCAGGTATATTTTTTGTATAAAATTTGACTTCAATTTTGGTGCTCTGTCTTTGGCTTCTAAATTGTTAGCAGAGTTCCTGTCAGAAACTTGTTGAGCCTTGTATGTTTTAAAACCTGCGTTGGATTTAACTTTTAGTACCAAAAAGTCGTTGTATGAACTAATCGGACTGCTTTCCTACTAGATGTGTTTGAAAATGCTTTCTATTTTTGTTGGCTTTAGAAACATCATGTGAACTTTATTATTTCTACCTAAACCAGGTTTTCTATCAATGGACAAGTTCTACCGATAATATTTAATAACATTGAAATCCGTTTGACGGCAGACCTTTGATTGTTTGGCCAACATTTAGTAGGAACAAGTGGGGTTTTGTTGAAAATATTTAATCATTTTAGTACGAATTTTTTTCTCGTCACTCATTTTAATTAGATTAACAACAAATGAACATATGTCAATTATATATAAAACATAATAACTGACATACTTTTCAAATTTAACTTGATAAAAAATAAGTAAGAGAGCTATATTTTATATACCCTTCACCAAATTATACTTCAAAATAAAAATTTTAAATATTTTTAGGTGAACAAAATTTAATTTTTTTTGCAATTTTTAATTTTTTGGAAAAAAATTTTCCGAAATGTTTTTTTGAAATTTAAATTTTTTTTTGTTTTTAAAATTTTTTTTTAATATTTAGCGAAAAAAACTTTTGCTGAAAAATAAAATCAGGTTAAAAAATATTGTTCCGATTTTGACCAATTCGGTCTTTGAAATATCTATTATTAGATATCGATATTGTCTATATTAATGACTTAGTAATCCAGATATAGGTCAAAAATGGAGGTTGTCCTGGTTTTTTCCTCATATCTCAGCCATTTGTGGACCGATTTTGATGATTTTAAATAGCAAACTTCTCGAAAGCATGTCACTTTTGTTTAAATATTTTTAAGTATAATTTGGCGAAGGGTATATAAGATTCGGCACAGCCGAATATAGCTCTCTTACTTGTTTTTTTTATAATTTTGAATTGGCAATGTTTTGGTTATTAAATCAAAAATTAAGTAAAGATGTTAATTAAAACTTGAAGAAAACCCAATAATATTAAACAAAATTCAATTCCACGGAAGGTGGTTTTATTCCAAAAATTTACGTTTTACTCTTTGTGAAAAAGCAAAATACTAAAATAATTCCAATTTCGATCGAAATAGATTTCTGGACTGCCCCGAAAATTCACGAGTTTTTGGAATAATTTGAATAATGAACTTGTTATTGGCCTATTTGAGTCAAATCTTTTTTATTGTATGAATCTTTTGCATTTGTTAAGTTCCCGTCCCTGGAATTCCCGTGAATAACCCTATTGGGAGGCATTACTCCAATTACTTTCCGTAGCTACCAAATAACTTATATTCACTCGTCAGTTGCTATATAAAATCGAGAAAATCGGCTTACAATTTGCTGAGATATAAGGAAAAAACCAGGACAAACTCTATTTTTGATCTATATCTGGATTACTAAGTCATTTATATAGACAATATGGATATCTAATGATAAATATTTCAATGGCCTTTGCAACGACTGAAAAAATGTTTTTTTAAAACCTTAGCCATGGCTATTTTCTCTGGTGTCGATTCGGCATGTTGTTCGGGCTTCACATACGATCTGTTACGCTTCAGGTTATTATAATGGATCCATTTATCATCGCAAGTAATGATTCGGTGCAAAAATTATTTGCTTTTATAGCGTTCAAACATTATTTCGGACTTGCACAATTTCCTGCTTTTGGATGAATCCAAAACTATCCTGAAGCCAACTATCTTCAATGTGGAATTAAAAAATATTTTTTTTTTTTTTCAAAATTAATTTTTTTACTTGATTTATTTTAATTTTTTTCAATAAAAAAAATGTTGAAATTAAAAATTCCAAATATTTTTAGGTAATATTAAAAAAATGTTTAAAGTATAAATTGGAGAAGGCTATATAAGATTCGACACGGAAGAGAGCTATTCCTTGGTTTTTTTAATTTCTCCCACTGTGCATAGCTGAAAATCATTTATTTTCAATTTTTTATTTATTTACGTTTTTGACGGCACCAAAGTCATTGTAAACCTATGAAATAATTTACTTTAACAAAAAACGCCTCTGGACAAGAGGTACAGCCATCTGGTTGTCAAAAACGGAACTAAAATCGTGATGGTAACATTGTTACTATTTCATGATGATAATACAGTGCTCCATTCTGCTTTGTGGTAAAGCTGTTCAATTAGTTGTTTTTATGTTAATGCCGTTAAACCCTGCCTTATCGGTAGTAAAAACCCGTTACAATTAAAACACATTCGATTTTTGTTTTTTATTTATCCAACATGAAATTGTGCCTCTGGGCAAGAGGTTGTCCATCCATCTGGTTATCAAAAACGGCACTAAAATCGTGATGGTAACATTGTTACTATTTCATGATGATAACACAGTGCTTCATTCTGCTTTGTGGTAAAGCTGTTCAATTAGTTGTTTTTATGTTAATGCCGTTAAACCCTGCCTTATAGGTAGTAAAAACCCGTTACAAATAAAACACATTCGATTTTTGTTTTTTATTTATCCAACATGAAATTGTGGAAGTTTTATTTTTTTTTGGTTGTTTTTGTGGTATTTTTCGTATGTTTTTGTTGTTGTTTTTAATATTTATATATGTATGTATTAATTATAAGTATTTATTATTTTGTTACGTTTGAATAAAAGTTATTTTTTATATTTTTTTACTTGATTTTTTTGTTGTTTTAGTATGCAATTTAATAATGATTAATGATTTTATTTATTACTTCTTCGAATGTTGGTTTTTTTTGTTGTTATTTTGATATTGATAATAATGTGATTTTTTACGCTAATACATATTTTTTTTTTTTGGTTTGTTAAATATGATAGTATTAATTATGGTAAATTGTAATTGTTTATGAGTAATTAATTAATATTTAAATGTCTGTTGTTTGTTGCAATAGATTTTAATTTGCTTTAAATATTGAGGGATTTCTTAGTTTTTCAAAATTTTGTATCGAGACATTTAATGAAGAAGTTTTTTTTTCACAACTAATTTTTTGTTTTTTTTTTCAATTTCTGTTTAAGTTTTTTTTAGTATAAAAAAGAGAGTTTTTTTTGGGAATGAAATTTTCTTAATTGTGCGAAAGTATTTATGTTTTTTTTGTTATATTTTTAATATTTATTATGATGATTTTGGAATTATTTGCTTGTTATGAGGTTTGTTTTTTTATATGAATGAATGAGCATGTATGAATTAATTTATGATTACGATGAGATTTTGATTTTATGTTTAATAGATTTTTATGGCTTGATTAAAAAAGATTTATTTTATTTGTTAAAAAAAATGTTGAGTTAAAAAATGCTTTTGGTGATTTATGTGAGAGAAAAGCAAAAATTAATGAAAACTGAATAAAATTTTGGAAAATTTTTAAATTCAGCTTTCAAAGATTTTTGTTTTGATGTGTGTTTTTAAGCGATTTTGTAATGAAATTTTGAGTAAAAAATTAAATTTTAATTTTTTTATTTTTCAATATTTTTTTTTTTTAAATTTCGTTTAAGCCAAACAGTTTTGTTTAATATTTTTTTGTATGTTTATGCCAAATATATTTTATTTTAAGTTGTTTATACTTGAGTAAATTTTAAATTATTTTTGATTTTGAGTTTTTTTTTTTCTATAATTTAACTGGTTTCCAAAATGTAAGTAATTTAAGTTTTGTTCTAATTTTCGAAATTTTTATATAATTTTTTGTTTGTATTTAATGAAACTCCCTTAAATTTAAATTAATTATGTTTGATACTGCTTACTGCTAGGTTTATTTTAATAATATTTATTTTAATATTTATATATAATTTGTTTTAAAGTTTGGAAATATTTTTGGTTTTTTTTTTAAATTTTTTTTTTATAATAAATTTAAGCCATATAAATAGTTATGTTCACAACACTACATTTATAATTATAAATTTATGTCTTGTTTTTTGTTTGTTTTTAATTTATATAAAAAAATAATAAAAAAAATTTTATTAAAAAAAAACTCAAAATTTTGTTGCCAAAAATATTTTTATTTATTAAATTATTTAGCTTAAATTTTAAATTAATGGAAACTATATAAATTGCATTTGTTAGTTTATCATAAAATTAAATTAACTATAAAAAGCCTCTAAGTTTTTTCTATTTTAAGCAACTTATATTTAAAATGTTTTGTCATATTTTTTAGCCTTTGTTTTCCGGTAACATTTGTTTACCTAGTGTAAACTTTATGTAAAGTAAATGTAAATATTAGGTTTTTGTTATTAAATTATATTGATATTTGTGTCTTTGGTGGTTTTTATTAAATATATTTTATATCAACGTTTTTTTCGTTATTATTATTGGTTAAAGAAGAGGGAGTAGTAGGTTAGTAGCATGATTTAAATTGTCCAGTTGTGTCCTGTCCTGTCTTATAAGTGGGGGCTCAAGATTTAGCAAATTTACACAAATTCTTGGAAATTTTAAAAGTCATTTGAGCTGAGTTCGGTGTATTACATGCATAAACATGTTATTTATATGTTTAGCAACATGTTGCTGAAGATATCATGTAAAAATTATGATTAGCTGCATGTTGCTGAAGATATTACTTACGTTATCATGTTTAATACAGGCTTATCAATATTTTTCTAAAGAATATTACATTAATCACAATGTGGCTCAAGTTTTAGAAAATTTACACAAATTCTAGGAAATTTTAATAGTTATTTAGCTGAGTTCGGCGTATTACATGCATAAACATGTTATTTATATGTTTAGCAACATGTTGCTGAAGATATTTTGTAAAAAAAACATAATTAGCTGCATGTTGCTGAAGATATTATATGCATTATTAAGTTATTTAGCTGAGTTCGGTGTTTTACATGCAGTAACATGTTTTTTATATGATTAGCAACATGTTGCAGAAGAAAATACATGTAAAAATCATGTTTAGCTGCATGTTGCTGATGATATTACATGCATTATTAGGTTATTTAGCTGAGTTCGGTGTTTTACATGCAGTAACATGTTTTTTATATGATTAGCAACATGTTGCTGAAGATATTTTGTAAGAAAACATGATTAGCTGTATGTTGCTGAAGATATTAAATACATTATCATGTTTAATACAGGTTTAGCAATATTTTTCTAAAGAAATTATATTAATCACGGTGAAATTATAAGTTTCTGAAAGTTTTTAACATAACACAAGCTTAGCAACATGTTGCTAAGAGTATTACATATTTATATTACATATTTCTGTAATTACAATGTACTAAGCTTAATTATAAGCTTTTAAGTCAGTTTTTAGTATGTTTTTAAAACAATTCATGTTTAGCAACATGTTGCTAAAGGTATTTTATAAGTAAATAACTTGGTTCTTGGTATTATTACAGATTTTTTAATGGTTGTAAAATGTTTTAAACATTATTAAGACTTTACAATGTACTAAGCTAAATTATAAACTTTTAAGTCAGTTTGTGCTATGTTTTTGAAACAATACATGTTTAGCAACATGTTGTCAAAGGTATTTCATAAATAAATAACATAGTTCTTGGTGTTATTATAGATGTTTTAATGGTTGTAAAAAGGTTTTTACCATTATTAAGACTTCACAATGTACTAAGCTACATTATAAGCTTTTAAGTCAGTTTTTAAAAACAACACATGTTTAGCAACATGTTGCCAAAGGCATTTTATATGTACATAACATGGTTCTTAGTATTATTACTGATTTTTTTTATGTTTTTTTACCATTTTTAAGACCTATTTACTAAAATTGCTGGTGAAGCAATTTATAAGTATGTTTAGTAATATATTGCTGAAGATATTACACAATGTTAACTACATGTTTACCAACATGTTGATGTAAGTGTTTGGCAACATGTTGCTCGAATTTAAACTCTTTTTATATGAATGTTTTTTAAAACATATTTTACTCTATAAAATCTATAAATTGTTTAAAATTTAGTCTAAGAAATGCTTCAAAATGTTTAACAACATGTTGCATTAATCAATGGTAGCAAATTTTAGGAATCTTTAATATTTTACAGCTTTAATACATGGAAATTATTGAATAATTAGAAATAATTTTAAAGATGTAAATGTTTAGGAACTTGTCACAGTTGAAGCATTGCGTAAGAAACATATACAAAGTGATAAGAATCTGTAGCTTGTTGTCAAGTCATTTTAGAGATGACTATAAACTGTTTAGACAACATTTTAAACTAATGTACACAAATCTTAATCATATTGAAATAATTAAAATGATTTTGAATTCAAAATGTTTAGCAACATGTTGCCAAGACGTAAAACAATTTGTAATATATTTTATAAAAGTAGATACAAATTATTTGATCACTTTAAACCATTACAAAGAAAATGTTTCAATGTTTAGCAACATTTTGCAAATATTTTAAACTAATTTAAAGTGATGTCATTAAAATCATTTTAAAGATTATTAAGCTACATATTGCCAGATACATTAAGCTAACAAGTCTTTAAATGCCATTTCTAATTAGAGCTTAATATCATGTTACTTTCAAATTCAAAATGTTTAGCAACATGTTGCCAAGATGTGAAACTATTTGCAAGATATTTTCTAATTTAAAATCATTTGATTGAAAATGTTGAGCAACATGTTACAAATATTTTAAAGTTATGTCTTTAAGATCATTTTAAATATTATTTAAAATAGTTAAGCAGCATGTTGCTATATTCAATATATTACCAAGACCGATTGAAAAAGTCCTAAGTGCTTCTTTTTAATTCAAAATGTTTAGCAACATGTTGCAAAATTGTGAAACTATTTGTTATATATTTTCTAATAGTAGATACAAGTTATTGAACTATTTAAAATCATTTGAAAGAAAATGTTGATCAACATGTTGCTAATACTTTAAATTAATTTAAAGTTGTCTTTAAAATAATTTTAAAGATTATTTAAAATTGTTAAGCCTTTTCTAACTGCAGCTTAATATCATTGAAATTTGCCTATTAAAGGAGCCTTTTTAAGTGTTACTTTTTGATTCAAAATGTTTAGAAACATGTTGGCTGGATGTAAAACTATTTGTAATATATTTTTTAATGGTAGATACATTTAAAATCATTTGAAATAAAATGTTTCAATGTTCAGCAACATGTTGCAAATATGTAAAATTAATTTCAATGATTAGCAACATTTCAATGTTTAGCCACATGTTGCAATTACAATATTTGCAACTAATTTCAAGTTATGTCTATAAAATAATTAAAAATCATTTAAAGGATTATTTAAAATTGTTTAGCAACATGTTGCCAGTGACCATATGTTACCAAGTCTTCAAATTCCAATGCCTTCTCTAACTAGAGCTTAATATCATTTAAAATTGCCAATTAAAAGAGCATTCTTAAGTGTTTTTTACTTCAAACAAAATATAAACTAAAAAATAAATTGAAAATAAAACTATTTAACACTTTCCTTAACAAAAATCTCCATTAAATTTCTACGCGCATAAATTTTTTGCAAAAATTTTGAGCAATTTATTGATTTCAGTCTTGTAATTGGTAAATTTTTGTTTAAGATTTTGTTTTTTTATTTCAATTAATAGAAATTTTGTAAAAGAAAGTTAACTCAATAAAATAAATAATAATACCAACCTTTATTTTGAACACAAAATTTTAAAAATTAAACCAAAAAAAAATAAAACAATTTTTATATAAAATGTGGGTTTAAATTATCAGTTTTTTTTGTTTAATTAAAAGAAATATAATAAAGCATGTATTTTTGTTGTAATCTTAATAATAATAAATATATAAATAAAATATAATCGTTATTAAAAGAAAAATTATAAAATGTTTCCTTTAAATTAAGAAAAAATATAAAATTATAATTGTTTTTTTTTATATAATACAAATAAAATGTTAAAGCTTTTGTAAAATAAAAAAAAAATTAGCAGTAAATATTGTATAATACAAATGAAAGTGATGTTTAATAGTTAGAAAAATAAAAAATATAAAATTATAAGTCATTATTTAAAGGGAAGCACTATTTAAATTAAAACAGAATTATTAGGACAAAAATTAACTTAAAATATAAAAAGATTTTAAAATCTAGATAAAAAAGAAAATTTTGCATTTAATTAAATGTTGTGCCTTAGATTTTTAAACATAATGCAGGCTTTATATATTTTGTATATAAAAATGTTTATAAACATGTTGCTAGGTCTTGCATAAGGCAAAAATCCATAATTTTTATACAATAATAAATTGTATATGTTTTAACATTTTGTTTCTTTTATGCAAATTTTCCTTATTTTCCTCTTATCTAATTTATATTTCTTATAAAGTTATTAAAACATAAAATGACTACCATAAACATCACACATTTATCCTTTTTTAATATATTGTTAAAAAAAAGAAGTATACATAGTACTTGTTTGATTTGCTTGTGTAAATATTAATAGGATTGTTTTAAATTTATATTAAAATCATAATTATTAATATACAATACATAAAATATTTAAAAACTTATAATTAATTAGGTTCTCTTAAGAAGTCCTATTAGTTAAAATAATATTTTTTCAAAATAATGGCAAATTATTTAATGACTTTTTTTTTCTTATTGATGTTTTACTTTTTCCAATAATGAGATTCTTAAAGTTTTAAATTTAAAATAAAATAATGAAACTCTTGTAAAAAACACTTAATTATTTTCTTATAAGAGTTTTCGTCTTGGTCCTTGTCGTCGTCATCGTTTAGATTTTGTCTTGAATTTTGTTTAAAATGATTTGTGCTTGGTGTATTGGGTTTTGTTTAAATCTAAACAAAATATTTGTTAACTGAGTAATTAAAGGGTAAGATAATGATGGTTTTAGGGTTTAAAAGAAATTTAGAAAATATTCCTATTAGTTTTGACTATAAAGATTTTGTAAAAAATAAAAAAAATGTTTAGCAACATATTGCAAAAACCTTTTCATACTTTTGTAAAAATCTTTGCTATATAACGTCTTTATTACATTTTAATTACTTAAGAATATGAAATAATTGCATAAAATTAATTAGAAATGATTAGCAACATGTTGCAACAATCTAGAACTATCTTTATCACAATGTATTTAGTATTGAGAAATGTAAAATATTCAAACTTCCAAGGAAATTTTAGAAAGAAATTTAAAAATGTTTAGCAACATGTTGCTACAACCGAAAACTATTTTTTTATGATCAACATGTTAAAATAAGTGATTCAATTAAATATTTTAAACGCTAATGAATGTATAAAGGAAATATTTAAAATGTTTAGCAACATGTTGCATACATTTTAAATTATTTGTAACAATCTTCATGATAATTTAGACTTAGTAAATGAATAATTTAATGATAAAAAATCATTAAATTGCTAAACAAAATGTTTAGCAACATGTTGCTACAGTCTGATACTATTTTCAAGAGTTTTTATTTTTATCATATTTTAGTAGTTACAATTTATTAGCGGGCTTAAATTCAGATTAAAAAAATACTACAAAATGTTTAGCAACATGTTGCAAATATATACGTAGAAATTCCTAACATATTTTCAACATGTTGCTAAACATTTTTAAGTATTTTTTTAAGAATTTTTTAAGATGAGTTGTATATTACTATAGGATTTCAAATCAATTTAAATTTATGCTTTGAAATGTTTGGCAACATGTTGTAGAAACCTTATTCTAACGATTTCATAAGAATTTTACAAAAATATTTTTATAATTTTATTCTGAAAATCTCTTTTAACAGATGTGATAATATTTTGTAACATGTTGCTAAACATATTGTTTTTAGAAAATGTCTCTTTATTAAAATGTTATAAAAACTTACTTAGAAATATTTAGCAACTTGTTTCTGTAGATTTGAAATATTAAAAGAGATTCCTGCTTTATGTGATATAAAATAACTGTTAAATATACAGCTTTGTCTTGTATTGGAATCTAGTATAAAATTGTGGGCTAAATGTTTTAAATCAGATTTTGAAATATTAAGCAACATGTTGCTGAAGATTTAAAAGTATAAATAAGAATTTTTGACACATCCCTATGTAAAATTTACAGCTTTGCCCTGAATGTCTATAAAAATGTTGCGAAACATGTTGCTATGAACAAAACTGTGAACACGGCTTTAGATTTTGGAGTATTGTATAAAATTGTGGGCTAAATTTCAGTTGAAGTTCTTAATAAAATGTTCAAAATCAGTCACTAAAGTAGATAGTAACATGTTGCTGAAGATTTAAAAGTATAAATAAGAATGTTTAACACATTTCTATGGAAAATTTACTTTGATTTTCCCTGAATATCTATAAAAATGTTGCGAAACATGTTGCTATGAATAAAACTGTGAGCAGGACTTTAAGTTTTGGACTCTTGTATAAAATTGTGGTCTAAATTTGAATCGAATTTCTTAATAAAATGTTCAATATCAGATTCTGAAATATTAAGCAACATGTTGCTGAAGATTTTAAAGTATAAATAAGAATTCTTGAAACATTCCTATGCAAAGTATATGAACCATTTTCAACGTTGCCATGAATGTCAATAAAAATGTTGCTAAACATTTTGCTATGAACAAAACTGTGAGCAATCCTCTATATGTTGATATTTTATTATTAAAATATTTAAAAAACAGACCTTATAATATGTAGAAATATGTTGCAGAACATGTTAAGTAATAAAGACGAGTTTTTAATAGGTTTCGCCTTCATTAGAGCCAAATTTACTGTACAATTTCATGTTTTTCCCTGCATTTCCTCCATAATGTTGAGCTTCAATGTTGATAGCAGCAAACAAATGATAATCGTTAAATGATTTTCTTAATGTTTTGATGTATTAGGCTTATAACATTTTTTTACTGATGGAAAATCTTTAAAACGTTTTGGTTAAGGTCGGTTAAATGTTTAGCAACATGTTGCTGACTTATCATTATATTGAAATTGTATAACAAACTAATATTTGTGTTATTTTACACATCTTTAATTCTTATTAAATTTCTGGCAACATGTTGCAGAAGTTACAAGTAATATGTTCAAATATTAAAATAATGAGGTGTACTGTGTTTGCCTAATATTAAAAAACATTTGGCTAACGTTTTATTGTATTAAGTTATTTTATAAAACAATTAGCATCAAAACTGCTATCAAATAATCATCGTTGAATGTTTTTCGTAATGTTTTGGTGTCGGTAAAGTGTTTAGCAACATGTTGCTGACTTATGATTCCATTGAAATTGTATAACAAACTAATATATGTATTAGGTTCTTATGAAATATTTACACAACTTTAATTCTTAGAAAATTTCTGGCAACATGTTGCAGAAGTGACAAGTAGTATGTTCAAATATCAAAATAATTAGGTATATTGGGTTTGCGTAATATTAAACAACATGTTGCTAGCATCAAAATTGTTAACAAATGATAATCGTTGAATGTTTTTCGTAATGTTTTGATATATTTAGGCATATAAAGTTTTTTTTTACTTAATTCTTAGTAAGTTTCTGGCAACATGTTGCAGAAGTGACAAGTAGTATGTAAAGTACTTAGTTTGCATAATATTTAACAACATGTGGCTCTTGTTTTCTTGTATTAAGTTCTATTATAAAACAATAATATCGTTTAAAGTCTGATAAAATCCTTAAACATTATTATTTCGGTGTAAAAAAGACTAAGACGATTAAAATAAATCCTAATGTGAAAAATGGGGTCTTGAGTAAAAAAAATATTGAAAATGTTTAAAAAATGTATGTAAAATACTATGAACATGTTTAGCAACATGTTGCTGCATGTTATCCAGGTATAATTATGTGTTAAACTTTTAATTTGATAAGTTTTGTCAAAAAATATTAAATTATCTTTAATAGTTTGTGATTTTTTAGCAAAAACTATTTTTTAAATGACTATTTAGCTGAAAGCATTTGAAGACAATATGTTCCTAAACATTTGTTATCTTAGAGCACATTTTACTCATAATTAACTTTAACATAGAAGATTTGCTACATAAACTGTCGAAAAAGTTGAGCAACATGTTGCTTACAGCATTATTTAGACACACAGAAGTATTTTAAACATATTTGAAATATATTTTTCCAAATTTCAAAGAATTATAATTCTCTTATAGCAATTTATTATAGTCAGTCTCTGTTATACATAACATTTCATTTAAATATGAATATTTTCCTATAGTTACAAATCTTGGCAACATGTTGCCCGCAACAAAAATGTTTCTCAAAATATTTCTCCTTAAAAAAAGAGAAAATTTTCAAAATTTCTTTAAATAACAAAATATCATCTCGTACAAGATGATAACTTTCTATAAACATGTTGCCAGGCACATGTTGCCCAATCCAATTATTTCATTTTAAACCCTTCAACATCATTATCCTCCTTTAAAACTTTGCAATTCAACAAATTTAATGCTATTTTTTTGTTTTGTTTTGTTTTTTATCATTAAATAACTATTTTTTCTGTGGTGTTTTAATTACTTTTCCTGAATTTCTTATAACTTCCCTTCTTGTTTTGTTTTTTTTTCGTTTTTTTTTGGTAGTTTCTTAAATTAGATTATTAACCTTTTCTTGTTTAATTATAAATAATGAATATTTCTGTTGTTTATATTAATAATATTTACCATCAAAATACACTTATACATTTAAAAAAAATTGTTCTTTGTTTAAATACGTTTTTGTTTTTGTTGTTTTTTTCTTAAAAATGCATAAATTACTTTTTCGTTAAATGTTGTTTAGCTTTCGCACAATTTAGAAGCACCAAAAAACCTTGAAATATTTTCATGTTTTTAAAGAAAACATTTGGGTTTTAAGAAAACTTCCGATTTAGAAGTTTGTGGGCTCATTCCTTAAGATGTGTTTTTGTTGTTGTTGTGTTTTTTTGGGATGAGGGAGAGAAAAAAACACTTTGTTTTTTCAATAAAGTTACGTAGATGTAAATGACTTAATATTAAATAGTTTTGTTCGTATTATTCACTCAATGTTTTTTTATGTTTTTAGCATAAATATTCCTTATTTCTTTGTTCTCAATTAATAAATGAGTGATTATGTTCTTTTGGATTTGAAGTCGTTTGAAATGACATTTGCTGGCTGTTCACAAATTTACAAATTACACTGCCATAGTATCGTAGGCTGTGAATCCTGCGCCACTTTGTTGTTGGAGTTGTTTTGGGCCGGCTTCGTTTCTAAAGTTGTAAAGAGGATTAAGACATTTGTTAAAAATATAGTTTTCTTTCTCTTTAAAAAACAGTTACATAACTATAATTAAATATACACATTTTTATGGTTAATATTAACTTTATATTTAGATTTTACAGCTGAGCAAGCAAAACAAGCTTTAATATACATTATCTTTTTTCTTCTAACTGTAACTGAAGTACAGGGTTAATTTTTATACTTCAGTGTCTTCAATAGGTTGCTAAACTAACATAATTCAAAAATGTCTTTAACATCTAGTTATTTTTTAGTTTGCTACATTTTCTATGCTTTACTCATAAGCTTTATCGCAGTTCAAAAGTTCAATTTGAAAGCTTTGTCGATGCTCTAAAACTGTTTTATGAAATGTCAAATGCTTTTCTATATAGAAAGCCTTTTCGCAGATTAGTTTGACAATATAAAATTTTCTTATAAACACAGTTTTCTGTAGAAAATTGTTTTATAACGACAGTTTTCTATAGAAAATTAAAAATAAAGTCAGTTTTATATTGAAAATTGTCTTATAAAGAAAGTTCTCTATAGAAAATTGTCTTATAAAGACAGTTCTTTATAGAAAATTGTCTTATAAAGACAATTTTTTGTAGAAAATTGTCTTATAAAGACAGTTCTTTATAGAAAATTGTCTTATAAAGACAGTTCTTTATAGAAAATTGTCTTATAAAGACAGTTTTCTATGGAAAATTATCTTGTAAAGGCAGTTTTCTGTAGAAAATTGTGTTATAAAGACAGTTTTCTATAGGAAATTGTCTTATAAAGGCAGTTTTTTTATTGAAAATTGTCTTACAAAGACAGATTTCTGTAGAAAATTGTTTTATAAAGACAGTTCTCTATAGGAAATTGTCTTATAAAGACAGTTTTCTGTAGAAAATTGTCTTTTTATAGAAAATTGTCTTATAAAGACAGTTTTCTGTAGAAAATTGTCTTATAAAGACAGTTCTTTATAGAAAATTGTCTTACAAAGAAAGATTTCTGTAGAAAATTGTTTTATAAAGACAGTTCTCTATAGGAAATTGTCTTATAAAGACAGTTTTCTGTAGAAAATTGTCTTATAAAGACAGTAGAAAATTGTCTTATAAAGACAGTTCTTTATAGAAAATTGTCTTATAAAGACAGTTTTCTATAGTTTTCTGCAGAAAATTGTCTTATAAAGACAGTTCTTTATAGAAAATTGTCTTATAAAGACAGTTTTCTGTAGAAAATTGTCTTATAAAGACAGTTTTCTGTAGAAAATTGTCTTATAAAGACAGTTTTCTGTAGAAAATTGTCTTATAAAGACAGTTTTCGGTAGAAAATTGTGTTATAAATACAGTTTTCTATAGAAAATTGTCTTACAAAGACAGTTCTCTATAGGAAATTGTCTTATAAAGGCAGTTTTTTTATAGAAAATTGTCTTACAAAGACAGATTTCTGTAGAAAATTGTTTTATAAAGACAGTTCTCTAAAGGAAATTGTCTTATAAAGACAGTTTTCTGTAGAAAATTGTCTTATAAAGACAGTTCTTTATAGAAAATTGTCTTATAAAGACAGTTTTCTGTAGAAAATTGTCTTATAAAGACAGTTCTTTATAGAAAATTGTCTTATAAAGACAATAAGTCTTATAAGACAATTTTCTACAGAAATCTGTCTTTTAAGACAGTTCTCTATAGGAAATTGTCTTATAAGACAGTTCTTTATAGAAAATTGTCTTATAAAGACAGTTTTCTGTAGAAAATTGTCTTATAAAGACAGTTTTCTGTAGAAAATTGTCTTATAAAGACAGTTCTTTATAGAAAATTGTCTTATAAAGACAGTTTTCTATGGAAAATTATCTTGTAAAGGCAGTTTTCTGTAGAAAATTGTGTTATAAAGACAGTTTTCTATAGAAAATTGTCTTATAAAGACAGTTCTCTATAGGAAATTGTCTTATAAAGGCAGTTTTCTGTAGAAAATTGTCTTATAAAGACAGTTCTTTATAGAAAATTGTCTTATAAAGACAGTTTTCTGTAGAAAATTGTCTTATAAAGACAGTTTTCTGTAGAAAATTGTCTTATAAAGACAGTTCTTTATAGAAAATTGTCTTATAAAGACAGTTTTCTATGGAAAATTATCTTGTAAAGGCAGTTTTCTGTAGAAAATTGTGTTATAAAGACAGTTTTCTATAGAAAATTGTCTTATAAAGACAGTTCTCTATAGGAAATTGTCTTATAAAGGCAGTTTTTTTATAGAAAATTGTCTTACAAAGACAGATTTCTGTAGAAAATTGTTTTATAAAGACAGTTCTCTAAAGGAAATTGTCTTATAAAGACAGTTTTCTGTAGAAAATTGTCTTATAAAGACAGTTCTTTATAGAAAATTGTCTTATAAAGACAGTTTTCTGTAGAAAATTGTCTTATAAAGACAGTTTTCTGTAGAAAATTGTCTTATAAAGACAGTTCTTTATAGAAAATTGTCTTATAAAGACAGTTTTCTATGGAAAATTATCTTGTAAAGGCAGTTTTCTGTAGAAAATTGTGTTATAAAGACAGTTTTCTATAGAAAATTGTCTTATAAAGACAGCTCTCTATAGGAAATTGTCTTATAAAGGCAGTTTTCTGTAGAAAATTGTATTATAAAGACAGTTCTCTACAGAAAATTATCTTATAAAGACAGTTTTCTATAGAAAATTGTCTTATAAAAACAGATGTTTATATAAAATTGTATATAAAGACAGTTTATAAGACAGTTGTCTTATAAAGACAGTTTTCTGTAGAAAATTGTCTTATAAAGACAGTTTTCTGTAGAAAATTGTCTTATAAAGACAGTTTTCTATGGAAAATTATCTTGTAAAGGCAGTTTTCTGTAGAAAATTGTGTTATAAAGACAGTTTTCTATAGAAAATTGTCTTATAAAGACAGCTCTCTATAGGAAATTGTCTTATAAAGGCAGTTTTCTGTAGAAAATTGTATTATAAAGACAGTTCTCTACAGAAAATTATCTTATAAAGACAGTTTTCTATAGAAAATTGTCTTATAAAAACAGATGTTTATATAAAATTGTATATAAAGACAGTTTATAAGACAGTTGTCTTATAAAGACAGTTTTCTGTAGAAAATTGTCTTATAAAGACAGTTTTCTGTAGAAAATTGTCTAATAAAGACAGTTTTCTGTAGAAAATTGTCTTATAAAGACAGTTTTCTATGGAAAATTATCTTGTAAAGGCGGTTTTCTGTAGAAAATTGTGTTATAAAGACAGTTTTCTATAGAAAATTGTCTTATAAAGACAGTTCTCTATAGGAAATTGTCTTATAAAGGCAGTTTTTTATAGAAAATTGTCTTAAAAGACAGATTTCTGTAGAAAATTGTCTTATAAAGACAGTTCTCTATAGGAAATTGTCTTATAAAGGCAGTTTTTTTTATAGAAAATCTTCTTACAAAGACAGTTCTCTACAGAAAATTGTCTTATAAAGACAGTTTTCTAAAGGAAATTGTATATAAAGACAGTTTTCTATAGAAAATTGTCTTATAAGGACAGATTTTTATATAAAATTGTATATAAAGACAGTTTTCTATAGAAAATTGTCTTATAAAGACAGTTCTTTATAGAAAATTGTCTTATAAAGACAGTTCTTTATAGAAAATTGTCTTATAAAGACAGTTTTCTATGGAAAATTATCTTGTAAAGGCAGTTTTCTGTAGAAAATTGTGTTATAAAGACAGTTTTCTATAGAAAATTGTCTTATAAAGACAGTTCTCTATAGGAAATTGTCTTATAAAGGCAGTTTTTTTATAGAAAATTGTCTTACAAAGACAGATTTCTAAAGAAAATTGTCTTATAAAAACAGTTTTCTATAGAAAATTGTCTTATAAAGACAGATTTTTATATAAAATTGTATATAAAGACAGTTTTCTATAGAAAATTGTCTTATAAAGACAGTTATCTAAAGATACTTTTCTATAGAAATTTGTCTTGTAAAGACACTTTTCTATTGTCACTTTTCTATAGAAAAATGTCTCATATAGACACTTTTCTATAGAAAATTGCCTTGTGAAGACACTTTTCTATTAAACATTTTTTTGCGGAAACGTAAAGATTTCTGATTCTGGAAGTTTGTGTTAAACATAACTAAAAATAACTTCATATTTCAAAATTTAGTTTTCTTATTCTTCTTTCAATAATAATTTTTTTAATTTAAAATCTTAATTTGATTTTTTAAAATTTTCTATAAAAACCTTTTTTTTTTTGCAAAAGAAAATTATATTTTTAATAAAAAATTTAAAACAGTGAATACCATAAATATTTTTTTTAAATATAAACGTTGATAAACGAGTTAAAATCATTGTATCTTTAGTATAAATTAAGCACAACTTTAATATGCTTTAATAAGCTGTAAATAATTGTAATTATTATTATTAAAATATTTATTATTAAGTGTAATTATTTGGTAAACTTTTGTCAAAACTGTGAATTGCTTAAACAAAACTCAATTAACAAAAAAAATAATAAATTAAAATCAAGAATTTTTGAATTTAAACCAAACTTGAAGAAAAAGCTTTTAAAATCATGCATTAATGGTTAAAAAAAAGAAAAACAAACTAAATATTATAAAAATTAAAACATTTACATGCCATTAGACCAAAAACCATAAACTAAATATTCTACTTACATACAATTAGTTTTAATTTCTACTATAATTTTACTCACTACTGTCTACAGACAACATACAAAATCAAACGAAAGTGTACAACTTACAAATGTCTTCGACTATTAGAGAGATTGTTTTTTCGTTTTAAGTTTTAAGTGTTCAATTGTTTAGTTTCAAACGTTTAAATATTTGCAAGTTAAAGAGGGGGGATTAAAGGGAATAAAAAGTAGACAAAAAAATAAATAAAATAAAAATGTAGATAACTGTAGAAAAAGTTAAGTTTATTTCTATATGAATATAATACTTAAAGGATCAGTTTCTGGGATTTGTAAATTGAATTAAAATGCTAAAAAGTTCTATTGGAAAATTAAAAGCTTTGCTAATTAGAGAGTTTATTTAGTACATCCAAAGCTTGATTATATAAAACATGACTCTCAGTATATAGCTTTTTTGATGGCTTAAAAGCTTTCCCATAAGGACAACTTAAAAGCATTTCTTTAAGGAAAGCTTAATCCTATCTCAAACGCTTTTCTATATAGAAAGCTCTACACGGCTCTAAAATAATAAGCTTTTCTACTTTTCTATAGAAAATTGTCTTATAAAGACACGTTTCTATAGAAAATTGTCTTATAAAGTCAGTATTCTATAGAAAATTGTCTTATAAAGACACGTTTCTATAGAAAATTGTCTTATAAAGTCAGTATTCTATAGAAAATTGTCTTATAAAGACACGTTTCTATAGAAAATTGTCTTATAGAGACACGTTTCTATAGAAAATTGTCTTATAAAGTCAGTATTCTATAGAAAATTGTCTTATAAAGACACTTTTCTATAGAAAATTGTCTTATAAAGACACTTTTCTATAGAAAATTGTCTTATAAAGACACGTTTCTATAGAAAATTGTCTTATAAAGACACGTTTCTATAGAAAATTGTCTTATAAAGACACGTTTCTATAGAAAATTGTCTTATAAAGACACGTTTCTATAGAAAATTGTCTTATAAAGACACGTTTCAATAGAAAATTGTCTTATAAAGTCAGTATTCTATAGAAAATTGTCTTATAAAGACACGTTTCTATAGAAAATTGTCTTATAGAGACACGTTTCTATAGAAAATTGTCTTATAAAGTCAGTATTCTATAGAAAATTGTCTTATAAAGACAGGTTTCTATAGAAAATTGTCTTATAAAGACACGTTTCTATAGAAAATTGTCTTATAAAGTCAGTATTCTATAGAAAATTGTCTTATAAAGTCAGTATTCTATAGAAAATTGTCTTATAAAGTCAGTATTCTATAGAAAACTGTCTTATAAAGTCAGTATTCTATAGAAAATTGTCTTATAAAGACACGTTTCTATAGAAAATTGTCTTCTAGAGACACGTTTCTATAGAAAATTGTCTTATAAAGTCAGTATTCTATAGAAAATTGTCTTATAAAGACACGTTTCTATAGAAAATTGTCTTATAGAGACACGTTTCTATAGAAAATTGTCTTATAGAGACACGTTTCTATAGAAAATTGTCTCATAAAGACACTTTTCTATAGAAAATTGTCTCATAAAGACACTTTTCTATAGAAAATTGTCTCATAAAGACACGTTTCTATAGAAAATTGTCTTATAAAGACACGTTTATATAGAAAATTGTCTTATAAACCCACGTTTCTATAGAAAATTGTCTTATAAAGTCAGTATTCTATAGAAAATTGTCTTATAAAGACACGTTTCTATAGAAAATTGTCTTATAAAGACACGTTTCTATAGAAAATTGTCTTATAAAGACACGTTTCTATAGAAAATTGTCTTATAAAGACACGTTTCTATAGAAAATTGTCTTATAAAGACACGTTTCTATAGAAAATTGTCTTATAAAGACACGTTTCTATAGAAAATTGTCTTATAAAGACACGTTTCTATAGAAAATTGTCTTATAAAGACACGTTTCTATAGAAAATTATCTTATAAAGACACGTTTCTATAGAAAATTGTCTTATAAAGACACGTTTCTATAGAAAATTGTCTTATAAAGACACGTTTCTATAGAAAATTGTCTTATAAAGACACGTTTCTATAGAAAATTGTCTTATAAAGACACGTTTCTATAGAAAATTGTCTCATAAAGACACGTTTCTATAGAAAATTGTCTTATAAAGACACGTTTCTATAGAAAATTGTCTTATAAAGACACGTTTCTATAGAAAATTGTCTTATAAAGACACTTTTCTATAGAAAATTGTCTCATAAAGACACTTTTCTATAGAAAATTGTCTCATAAAGACACTTTTCTATAGAAAATTGTCTCATAAAGACACTTTTCTATAGAAAATTGTCTTATAAAGACACGTTTCTATAGAAAATTGTCCTATAAAGTCAGTATTCTATAGAAAATTGTCTTATAAAGACACGTTTCTATAGAAATTTGTCTCATAAAGACACTTTTCTATATAAAATTGTCTCATAAAGACACTTTTCTATAGAAAATTGTCTCATAAAGACACTTTTCTATAGAAAATTGTCTCATAAAGACACTTTTCTATAGAAAATTGTCTCATAAAGACACTTTTCTATAGAAAATTGTCTCATAAAGACACTTTTCTATAGAAAATTGTCTCATAAAGACACTTTTCTATAGAAAATTGTCTCATAAAGACACTTTTCTATAGAAAATTGTCTCATAAAGACACTTTTCTATAGAAAATTGTCTCATAAAGACACTTTTCTATAGAAAATTGTCTCATAAAGACACTTTTCTATAGAAAATTGTCTCATAAAGACACTTTTCTATAGAAAATTGTCTCATAAAGACACTTTTCTATAGAAAATTGTCTCATAAAGACACTTTTCTATAGAAAATTGTCTCATAAAGACACTTTTCTATAGAAAATTGTCTCATAAAGACACTTTTCTATAGAAAATTGTCTCATAAAGACACTTTTCTATAGAAAATTGTCTCATAAAGACACTTTTCTATAGAAAATTGTCTCATAAAGACACTTTTCTATAGAAAATTGTCTCATAAAGACACTTTTCTATAGAAAATTGTCTCATAAAGACACTTTTCTATAGAAAATTGTCTCATAAAGACACTTTTCTATAGAAAATTGTCTCATAAAGACACTTTTCTATAGAAAATTGTCTCATAAAGACACTTTTCTATAGAAAATTGTCTCATAAAGACACTTTTCTATAGAAAATTGTCTCATAAAGACACTTTTCTATAGAAAATTGTCTCATAAAGACACTTTTCTATAGAAAATTGTCTCATAAAGACACTTTTCTATAGAAAATTGTCTCATAAAGACACTTTTCTATAGAAAATTGTCTCATAAAGACACTTTTCTATAGAAAATTGTCTCATAAAGACACTTTTCTATAGAAAATTGTCTCATAAAGACACTTTTCTATAGAAAATTGTCTCATAAAGACACTTTTCTATAGAAAATTGTCTCATAAAGACACTTTTCTATAGAAAATTGTCTCATAAAGACACTTTTCTATAGAAAATTGTCTCATAAAGACACTTTTCTATAGAAAATTGTCTCATAAAGACACTTTTCTATAGAAAATTGTCTCATAAAGACACTTTTCTATAGAAAATTGTCTCATAAAGACACTTTTCTATAGAAAATTGTCTCATAAAGACACTTTTCTATAGAAAATTGTCTCATAAAGACACTTTTCTATAGAAAATTGTCTCATAAAGACACTTTTCTATAGAAAATTGTCTCATAAAGACACTTTTCTATAGAAAATTGTCTCATAAAGACACTTTTCTATAGAAAATTGTCTCATAAAGACACTTTTCTATAGAAAATTGTCTCATAAAGACACTTTTCTATAGAAAATTGTCTCATAAAGACACTTTTCTATAGAAAATTGTCTCATAAAGACACTTTTCTATAGAAAATTGTCTCATAAAGACACTTTTCTATAGAAAATTGTCTCATAAAGACACTTTTCTATAGAAAATTGTCTCATAAAGACACTTTTCTATAGAAAATTGTCTCATAAAGACACTTTTCTATAGAAAATTGTCTCATAAAGACACTTTTCTATAGAAAATTGTCTCATAAAGACACTTTTCTATAGAAAATTGTCTCATAAAGACACTTTTCTATAGAAAATTGTCTCATAAAGACACTTTTCTATAGAAAATTGTCTCATAAAGACACTTTTCTATAGAAAATTGTCTCATAAAGACACTTTTCTATAGAAAATTGTCTCATAAAGACACTTTTCTATAGAAAATTGTCTCATAAAGACACTTTTCTATAGAAAATTGTCTCATAAAGACACTTTTCTATAGAAAATTGTCTCATAAAGACACTTTTCTATAGAAAATTGTCTCATAAAGACACTTTTCTATAGAAAATTGTCTCATAAAGACACTTTTCTATAGAAAATTGTCTCATAAAGACACTTTTCTATAGAAAATTGTCTCATAAAGACACTTTTCTATAGAAAATTGTCTCATAAAGACACTTTTCTATAGAAAATTGTCTCATAAAGACACTTTTCTATAGAAAATTGTCTCATAAAGACACTTTTCTATAGAAAATTGTCTCATAAAGACACTTTTCTATAGAAAATTGTCTCATAAAGACACTTTTCTATAGAAAATTGTCTCATAAAGACACTTTTCTATAGAAAATTGTCTCATAAAGACACTTTTCTATAGAAAATTGTCTCATAAAGACACTTTTCTATAGAAAATTGTCTCATAAAGACACTTTTCTATAGAAAATTGTCTCATAAAGACACTTTTCTATAGAAAATTGTCTCATAAAGACACTTTTCTATAGAAAATTGTCTCATAAAGACACTTTTCTATAGAAAATTGTCTCATAAAGACACTTTTCTATAGAAAATTGTCTCATAAAGACACTTTTCTATAGAAAATTGTCTCATAAAGACACTTTTCTATAGAAAATTGTCTCATAAAGACACTTTTCTATAGAAAATTGTCTCATAAAGACACTTTTCTATAGAAAATTGTCTCATAAAGACACTTTTCTATAGAAAATTGTCTCATAAAGACACTTTTCTATAGAAAATTGTCTCATAAAGACACTTTTCTATAGAAAATTGTCTCATAAAGACACTTTTCTATAGAAAATTGTCTCATAAAGACACTTTTCTATAGAAAATTGTCTCATAAAGACACTTTTCTATAGAAAATTGTCTCATAAAGACACTTTTCTATAGAAAATTGTCTCATAAAGACACTTTTCTATAGAAAATTGTCTCATAAAGACACTTTTCTATAGAAAATTGTCTCATAAAGACACTTTTCTATAGAAAATTGTCTCATAAAGACACTTTTCTATAGAAAATTGTCTCATAAAGACACTTTTCTATAGAAAATTGTCTCATAAAGACACTTTTCTATAGAAAATTGTCTCATAAAGACACTTTTCTATAGAAAATTGTCTCATAAAGACACTTTTCTATAGAAAATTGTCTCATAAAGACACTTTTCTATAGAAAATTGTCTCATAAAGACACTTTTCTATAGAAAATTGTCTCATAAAGACACTTTTCTATAGAAAATTGTCTCATAAAGACACTTTTCTATAGAAAATTGTCTCATAAAGACACTTTTCTATAGAAAATTGTCTCATAAAGACACTTTTCTATAGAAAATAAACACACTCTTATAAAGTTTCCTATATAAAAAGCTCAAAAAACTTTTAAAATGCTTCAACGCTAGATCAAAAGCTTTGAATATAGGAACAAAGCTCAAATGCTAGCTCAATATATGTCCGATATAGAAATCTTTACTGTTAGCTCAAATGCTAGTCTATAGACATAAATTTAGCTCTAGCTTGAAAGCTTTTTAATGTAAAAAGCTATAACTCTAGCTTAAAATCTTGTTTATGCAGACAATTTTTATATAAATCATTAACTGTAGCCAAAAGCTCAGAGACCTAAATTTTCGTTTAGTAAAAAAGCTTTTAAGTAAAAGGATTTTAAAGCAAGGGAAGTTTAAATTAGATTAAAGGGATTCAAATTAGATTGTTAAACTAGGCTTTATTGAACATACACCATAAAACTGATCCTTTTAATATGATTATTTTTCTAGCTTTCAATATTAGTTTGTAATTTTTTTTAATACTTTTAAGCAACTGGCTTTTTATTAAAATTATTCTGGGTATTAAATATTCTTTATATTGTTTTTTTGCAACCATTTTTGATTTACTTTACCTTTCGATTAATTTACGCATCTCTTCTGTGGTACGTTGATCCTTGTGCATAGGGGATCTTTTAACAGCTGTGTATTTTGAAATATTATATTTCACATTTTTACAAATTTCCATACAATTTTGAATATTTTTTGTTTAATTTTTTTTAATAATAAGGCCCAGGTTTTAGTTTTATAAATTTTTTTTTTCAAAATATTGAGTATAAGAAATGAAAAGAAATAAAAAATAATAAAAATTAAACAAAAATATTTTGTATATTGTATTTAAATTAATGACAACCCTATACAGTATACGGTTGGAATCTTTTGGAAGATGATATAGTTTTCTTTTGTAAGGGGTATAATGAGCATTTAAATGGGTGAGGGGAATATTTACAATTGAAATAATAAAAAAATCCTAATAATTAAGTATTTATACAAATTATTGACAGAATTATCTAAGTTTTTTTAAAAAAAAAAATAAAAAAAATACATGCATTATTGACATTTAAAAAAAATAAAAAAAACTTTTATAAACAAAATTAAATGGCCATTTATTAATTTACTTAATGAACAATTTGTGTGGCATGCTTTTCATAGCGGAATCGATATAGCCATGTCGGTCTGCATGTTGAAATCATTTTTCCATAGCCCCCAATTAATTTACATACATAAGGCATACATCAATATATCCGCTATAGTTGCGATTCTGATGCTATTTAAGATCGAGAAAATCGGCCCACAAATGGCTGAGATATAACCAAAACTACTAACTCGATTTTTGATCAATATCTGGATTACTAAGTCATTAATATAGACAATATAGATATCTAATGATAGATATTTCAAAGACATTTGCAACAACGTATATAACGCTTTAGTAATACGGACCTATAGTGGCCATTTAATTTTGTTTATAACTGTTACTTACTTAAATTATAATAAAAAAATCATATTGTTTTTTTTAGTCACAAATAAACATTGAATCAATTAATTAATATTATGTGCGTTATGATATAATAAAGTGCTTGAAATGAAATAAAAATTTTGAATTGTATAAAAAAAAAATATAACCAAAAAACCAATGAATAAATTTTAACACAATTTAAAAGAAAAAAAAATAAGATCGTCTTAAAAAATTAAAAATTATTTGCAAAACACAGTATGATTTTTGTTTTTGATGATAAAAATAAATAATTTTGTTAAAAACAATATAGAGTAATTGATTTCGTGGTAATGATTTATTTATACTTATGTATTTATGTAGAAGAATTGTTTAAAGATGAAATGATTTCAAATGAATGTGAAATCATGTTATAATGATTTAAATTTTTTCTTAATACCTAAAATATAACCACTAAGTAACTAAAGAGAAAATCGTTAAATTCGAGAGCTAAAGGTTGCTACTTGAAAAAAATCGGGAAAGATTTGCATCCGCTATTAGCAAAAAATCAGACTAAGGCAGGCTAATATCTCAGAGATAATATATATATATATATATATATTATCTCTGAGATATATATATATGTAGTTATAGCAATGTTTTTGTAGACCTCTTCTAAAGGGTGTTATTTTTAAGCCCACTAGAACTTACGAAAAGGTTAACTGTCAAACGAACTATCATATTGCGCTCACTTTTTGACATTTATGATCAGTATACTCTGGGAAATTATCATGAATAGATTGACGCTTGAACAATGCTACCAAACTATAAACATTTATTTTGAAAATCAGTCATCGATTCGCGCAAGTTATACCCAACTGTTTTATCGCAAAATTGTGTTCAGCGATGAGGTTAATTTTTGGCTTAACGGTATTAAACTAAATTGCACCTTATGGAGTGAGACCAATCCACAACAGACCAAAATACTTCATTTCACACAGAAAATCTACCGTTCGGTGCGATTTCTTAAAAAATGAAGCCGAAGCTCGAATTACGATCAATGGAGATCGTTACCGCGCCATGATCATTGATTTTTTAGTTGGAAAATATGGATGATATTGTTCCGGGCGAGATGTGGTTTCAACGGGAATACGATTTATTGAAATCGAACTTTATTTCTTCAAAGATGAAGCCGAAGCTCGCATTACGATCAATGGAAATCGTTACCAATGATTTTTTTTGTTTGAAAATATGGATGACATTGATGCGGTCGATATGTGGTTTCAACACAATGACGTTAGGTGCCACAACCAACGATTTATTGAAATCGAACTTTATTTCTTCAAAAATGAAGCCGAAGCTCATGTTACGATGAATGGAGATCGTTACCTCATCATGATCAATGATTTTTTGTTTGAAAATATGCATGACATTGTTCCGGGCCAACCATCGATTTATTGAAATTGAACTTTATTTCTTCAAAAATGAAGCCGTAGCTCGCATTACATTCAATGGAGATCGTTACCACATCATGATCAATGATTTTTTGATTGAAAATATGGATGACATTGTTCCGGACGAGATGTGGTTTCAACAGGATGACGTTAGGTGCCACAACCAATGATTTATTGAAATCGAACTTTATTTTCGAACTATATGAAGCTGGAGCTCGTCATGATCAATGATTTTTTTGTTTGAAAATATGCTTGACATTGATCCAGGTGAGAGGTGATTTCAACAGAATGATGCTACGTGCCATAAGGCGACCGCACCATCGATTAAGTGAAATAAAAATTTGGCGATATCTTGATTTCGAGAAATTCGAAATCGAGATTTGACACCTCTCGATTATTACCTGTAGCGCCACGTGAAGTCACTGGTTTATGCTGATAAAAAAGCAACAATTGACGCCTTGGAGGCCAACATTGTTCGTGTTATTCGTAATGCTGTGAAAAGTGGCTCAAACATTTTTTAATGTTAATGCCATGTATTGATCTTTCGAATAAAAAATTTTGGGGATAACTTCATTTGGAGAAATGATCTTGTCCCGAAATCATTTTTAAATGTTAATGACATGACATCTTTCGAATAAATAAATTTTAGCGATAACTTGATTTCGGTGTTATTCGTGATGAGCAATGCTCTTAAAAGAGGCCCAAAATTGGATGTCCAGAGTGATTTTCAAATGTTAATGTCATTTATTGATCTTTCGAATAAACAAATTTTGGTTATAACTTGATTTCGAGAAATGGACCTGTCAATTGACCTCCAAGGTTGTGCGATTTGACACCTCTCGAGTATTTCCTGTGGCGCCACTTGAAGTCACTGGTTTGTGCTGATAATTTAGCAACAATTGAAGCCTATGAGGCCAACAGTGTTCGTGTTATTCGTGACATAGGTCAGAACAGCTCTAAAAAGAGGTCCAAAAATCGGACGTCCAGAATATGCTTCGTCAAGAATAGCTGCGGTGGCCATATACCCGAAATCATTTTTAAATGTTAATGCCATGTCAATTGGCCTCCAAGATCGTGCGATTTGACACCGCTCGATTATTTCCTGTGGATTCACTTGAAGTCACTGGTTTGTGCTGATAAACCAGCAACAAATGACGCCTTGGAGATCAACATTGTTCGTGTTATTCGTGACATATGGCCAGTGTTATTTTTTACAATTTCAAGTTCTAGCGGACTTAACAAACACCCTTAGTAGTTTCCTTATATAAAGGGTCTGTCCATAGGCACTTGCGAACTTTGACAGTTGAAGTTACATCTGTCGAATGGGCTGTCTTTTATTGTTTTAAGTAGCAATATTGTTGTTATTTCGGGCAACGTTCCGTGCGCTTCCTCCATTTTACGAGAACAATATTGTCGAATTTGGGATGAACTAATCCACATGAGATCCAAGAGCGTCCAATACATCCCGAAAAAAATCACTGTTTGGTGTGGATTTTGGACTGGTGGTTGAGAATCACGTTGGCCAGCCCATCATCGTCAATAGCGAGCACTATGGGTTGATGATCACCAACTTCTGAGGGCATGGTCATCTCATGTGGAGATGATGTGAACTGGATACTGAGATAAATCGATTTGAACCCGATAGACTTTAGTTTGTTGGCTTATATTAAGTCGCAGGTCTACCACAACGGACATCAAAGTCAACATAATCCATGTCATCAGCCTGATTTACGTGCCAGAGTCATGGAAAATTCGACATTTGCACGATGTTATATTCCATACATAATGGCAAGAATGGGCATTTCAAACGAACAAAAAAATTCGATGAGATCTCACAAACTCAGAGAAAAACAAGTAAGAAAGTATGGTCGGTCAAGCCCGACCATATAATACCCTACACTAAGTATTGCTCATTTACTTCATCAGTTTTCTTTTAAAATTTCAATAATTTATTTTCGTGAATGATTTTCGGAAGAGTGCTATGATGAGAGCTATGACTAATTTTGAATCAATCGCCATGAAATTTAGTTGTGTTATTTATGTCTATATGAAAGTTATTTGTGTTGAATTTTATGTATATACCAACATTTTTAAGAGATTTATACTCGTTAAAGTGATTTTCGGAAATGGGCCTTATATGGGAGCTATGATCAATTATGGGCCGATCATCATGAAATTAAGTCGTATGATTCACGTCTATATTGAAGTTATTTGTGTTGAATTTTATGTGTATACCAACATTTTTAGGAGATTTATGCACGTTAAAGTGATTTTCGGAAGCGGGTCTTATATGGGAGCTATGACTAATTATGGTGCGATCATAATTAAATTTGGTGACATGAATTTCGTATATATAAAACTTATTTGAAGCAAAATTTGTGCAGATACCTATATAAATTAAACATTTGTGACCAATCAAGACCAATTTCGGGAGGACATTTGTATGGGGGCTAGGTGAAATAATGGACCGATTTCTGCCAGTTTATATATGCTCCGTCCTTAGGCTGTACCAAATTTTAACGAGATATCTTCAAAATTGCGAACTGTACTCTGCGCACAAGGTTTACATGGACAGCCAGCCAGCCGACCAGCCAGACGGACGGACGGACATCGTTTAATCGACTCAGAAAGTGATTCTAAGTCGATCGGTATACTTTAAGGTGGGTGTTAGACTAATATTTTGGGCGTTACAAACCTCCCCAGTGTGGTGGTGTAGGGTATAAATATTGTTGAACATGTTTACAGTAACCATTTCAACATTTGTACAAGTTTTTTAACAACCATAATATTTTTTTTTAACCATAATATGGTAAATTTGTCATGCACGTGATTATCGCAATCATATATATGATTGTAGATATAAGATTGTTAAAAAACTTGTAAACATTTTTAAATATTCACAGTAAACATGTTCAACTATAGTTTTTCTTTATTTTATTTAAATTTAAAGATAGGAAGTGCTTAATAAAAGACCCTTTATATATAAAATTTTGGGGCTTTAATTAATTTTCGGCTTGAGGACTTACTTCAATGGGAACTTAGTTCATGGCGCCTTCTACAAACACACCTTAAAAGTTATTGAATACTAAATATGTAGTGAAATGTGAAGGGAATTTTCTAAAGTCTTTTTCTGAAATCTTTTATATGCAAGACTTCTAATTGAAAAACAATGATTTTCTAAACAACTTTATGAAAACTAAATGATTGTATAACTATGTACATCGGATGAATGTGTACATAACAAATAAGATGGTTTTTGAAATGAGTGATTTGTGTATTTGGAATGTTTTTTTTTTTTCTAAGGATAAATGTCAAATGTTTGTTTCTTTTTTACAAAAAAGGGGGAAAATGTCAAAGTGATTAATGACAAATATGGGGGTGATAATTTCCAGTTACACACTCACCATCCTTAGAATCTTCTGTTAAACATATTATTATTATTTACAATTAACACAAAATTTTGACATTGGCGAGAAAGAAATAGTTAATAAAATTTGGAAAAAATAAGTAGAATAAGATGTTTATGTTAAAATTTTTGAAAACATTTTTTAAGGAAAAATACAATTTATATGTATGTATTTTGTAAAACTCTTTTATGAATTTACTTAAAGCCTAAAATTTTGTTATAATTTTTCAATGTAAAAAGGAAGCATAAACTTACCGCCATAATTGCCACGTGGTCCATGATCGCGATCACATTCGGCCTCGGAAATTTCATTACTTTCCTTGGAGTCATTGAAAGATGAATTGCTCATGTCATGGTTGCGTGGTGGAGGTGGTGGTGGTTCGGGAGAGCCATTGCCAGGATTGCGGGTGGAACCTGTTGAGAAAGGGAAAAAGGGTTTTAAATAAATTTTAAAATTTTAGTTTTATAAATTGATTATGAATATGGGGCCAATTAATACTCACCAACACTACGTCTGCCCATGGAGCCGCGAGAGCCATAGTGATCATAAGGTGTGCCATAAGGACCGCCATATTGAGAGCCATATTGATCTTCTTCAGGAGCACAATTGGCTGGATCATCATATTCGGGTCCGGGGCCAGAATACAAACTACCACCTTGAGAGTTGACACGGGTATAACGGCGCTAGTTTAGAATAAAAATTAATTAATAAAACCTTAAATTTGTTTTAAAAAACTCCTCTTGTACTTACATATTGATCTTCTTCGGCACAATTAGCGGGATCATCATATTCAGGAGCTGGGGTATAAATCGATGATTGTCCACCTTGACTGTTCTTGCGAGCATAACGATTGGCACGTGGCATAGATTGAGAACCAGAGCGAGAGTGCATGTGTCCAGGATGTCCGGGTGGTCCCATGGTGCCGGCATGACCGGGTGGGGCATGTCCATTTTGATGGGGGAAGGTCTGGAAGTTCATGGCCTTGGTTGGATCCATTTCTTCGCGGAAGCCCAATAAATGGAAAGTGGCATAGGGGCAAATTTCATCTTCCATACCTTTATGTTTTATTGATTAATTTAAAACAATATTAGAGAATTAGTTCATGATTGGAATAATTTTTGCTTTAAGTGTTTATGTAGGTGTAAAGTGTTTAGTGTTGGGTGTGTATGAAGTGATTGTGTTTAAAGTGAGTGATTAAAAGGTGATTAGAAAACAAACATGCTCTACATTATATACTTTTTTTTTTATATATAGAATGAAATGTTCAATCAATTTCAGTTATAGTTTTGATTACTTACAATTACTGATGTTAAGAACATTGTTAGGAACGACCATTAGAGTAAAATGTTAGTAAAATTAATAGAAATAAATAATAGAATTGTTTGTTAAATGTTAAAATAAAATGTACAAAACAAATTCTTAAATAAAATAATTAGTAGTGACGGCCATAGATCGGAAACTCTCCTGTCAAAGACCTAACTCAGTTGTCAAAAACATAAGTGGTGATAATCTATTAGTAAAAAAAACAATGTGTGATATTTTGGAGTAATTTTTTGTTTTAGTTTTTTCTAGTTTCCGCTCTTTGTATATTTTCTCTATTAGCAACTTTTTATTTAGGAACAATTTCGGTAGCTCTTGAATGCTTGGATATTGCAAAACCTTAACACACCTTTTTCCTTAAAACTTTTTACCCAACTATTATTTGATTTTTGTTTTGATCAATCATTGAGATGATCATTTGTTGTTAATCTGATTGAAATTAGTGACGTGAAAAAAGTATTAAATATTTTCAACAAAACCCAACTTGGTTCTACAAAAAGTTGCCCAAACAATCCATGGTCTGCCGTCAAACTGATTTCAATGTTATTAAACAGTATCGGGAGAACATCTCCGTTGATAGAGAAACTAGAAAAAATGGTCTACATGATGTTTCTAAAGCCAATAAATACAAAGCATTTTCAAAAGAGCTCTCAACACATCCGTCAGGAAAACCGTCCGGTCCGGCTCAGTACACGGACTATTTGGTACGAAAAGTTGAAGCCAATGCATGGTTAAAAACATACAAGACTCAAAAAGTCAGACAGGAACTCTGCTAAAAATTTTGAGACCTAAGACAGAGCACGGAAATTGCAGTCAAATTTTATAAAAAAACAAGAGAGCTATATTCGGCTGTGCAGAATCTTATATACCCTTCACCAAATTATACTTTAAAATAAATTTTTTTAAATATTTTTAGGTAAACAAAATTTTTGTTTTAATTGTTTTTCAAAAATTTTTTTTTTTAATTTCTTTTTTAATTGTTTTTCAAAATTTTTTTTTTTTAATTTCTTTTTCCAAATTTTTTTTAAAATTTTTTTTTTTTAGTTTTTAAATTTTTTTTTTTTTGGAAAAAAAATGTATGACAAAAAAATTTTTTGATGAAAAAAAATTCGGGTTAAAAAATATTTTTTCCCGATTTGACCTATTGTAGGCCCAACTTACTATAGCCTTATCTACATCGTTGCAATGGACTTTGAAATATCTGTCATTAGATATCCATATTGTCTATATTAATGACTTAGTAATCCAGATATAGATCAAAAATAGGTCAAAAATCGATGTTGTCCCGGTTTTTTCCTCATATCTCAGCCATTTGTGGACCGATTTGGCTGAATTTAAATAGGAAACTTCTCCAAAGCATGTCTGACAGAATTATTGAAGATTTGGATACCTAAGATATCTGGGGTGTTCAGAAAATTGATTTCAACAGACAGACTGACGGACGGACATGGCTTAATCGACTCCGCTATCTATAAGGATCCAGAATATATATATACTTTATAGGGTCGGAAAATTATATTGTGGAAATTACAAACGGAATGACAAACTTATATATACCCTTCTTACGAAGTTGAAGGGTACAAAAATATACCTGCTGCATAATTGATGACGAAACGTATGTTCTGGAAAATTGTTCGGAGCTTCCGGGTCATTATCTTTATGTTGCTGATGTTCGAGGGAATGTTATAGAATAATTTAGGACCCAAAAGCAAAAAATTTTCCCAAAAAGTTCTTGGTATGGCAAGCAATATGCAGTTGCAAAGGGCTCTATAAATACCGAAATTTACATCAAGGAATGTTTACAAAAGAGGATGATGCTTTCATTCATAAGACTTCTTAATGTGTCCACTTATTTTTGGACTGATTTGCCATACTGTCACTATGGTAAGCAAGGTATTGATTCATACAAGAACAATAATGGGATATTTGTACCAAGAAAGGCAAATCCTCCAAATTGCTTGGAGCTAAGCCAGTGGAGAGATATTGGTCTCTTGTTAAAAGAGAATTGAAGAGCAAAAAAAATGTGTCCAAATTAATTGTGTGGTAGATTTTAAACTAATTTCTGTTCGAACAAAGTGACAGAAAGCTCTATAAAAACCTTAATGGAAGCATTTCCGGAAATGGTTCATAAACTCATCGCTATTGATTAGAACTATAAAAATCATATTTTTTTGTATGTTAAAAAAATCAAAACTGTAGGTTTAGTGGTTTCTTTTTTATTAACATTTGTGTATGTTAAGATTTTTTCGATCTCACTCCTTTTTTAAATAATGACAACATTAGAAACCGACCTAAACCTTTTTATCAGAACCCAATCTAATATTCGCAGTCCCAGCCAACAGAGCTGCTCATCTTTTAAGGCCAAAAACGAATCAAGCCAATTTCGGTTACTCTGTTCTAAGGTGAAAGAGCATTCTGCATCAAGACTATAAGGTGGGTGAGGCAAAACTTCCCAGCCACTTCATTCTAAATATATTTTAAAAGGTATTGCATAATGTGGCTGAGCGTTGTCATGATGGATTATTATGGTTGAATTTCTGGGCGTTTTTCGGATTCGAACGTATTAGTTGCGATCGGTACAAGTTTCTTGTGATGGTCTTGCCATTTATTCCCACCAAATACAGAGCATTATATTAGCGCCTTGGATATTTGGCTTTATTGTCGATTCAGTTGGCCGGGCATCACGTGCAATCTCTTACTTTTGGGGTTTTCGTAATGGATCAATTTTTCATCGTAATGAAGTAATGATTCGATGCAAAAATGATTTTCTATTATAGCGTTCAAACATCATTTCGGAGATGCAAAATCGTCTTTCAAGGTCCCTCCGCTTCAATTGGTATGGTACCCAGCTTTTTGATCTTCAAATGTTTTTGGCTAGCCTCTGCGATCTTTATCTTCCGTGGCAAAATCACCACTTCTGAACCAAACAAACCATCTCTCGCACATTGAAACAGATGGAACACATTCAGTATAAGCTTTGGTGAGCAATCTGTGTGCTTCAGAGTCACTTTTTTTCAAATTTAAACAAGTAAAGCGAAACTTCCCGCATATGACGCTTTGTTGGCACAAACTTCTGTATTTTCGAAGCAAAATAAAACTTTGCCTGTTGACAGGAGCAGTGTTGGCCATTCAGTTAACTCTTTGCTGTTGGGTGGTTAGTTTACTAACCACATTTTCTATAGTCTTTAAAACATGGATTATTGGCATCTATTGCCATTTTGCTAAACAATTATATTTTTTGAATTTGAAAATATTGTAAAAATCAGTTTTTTAAGAGACTTTCACGCATACAATAAAAAAAATGCACAGGGTGTTTATTGTTCATCGAATTCAGTGTTTCTTTGATATTTCGGTCAAAAATATTCCATTTCAAAAGAATTTATACGAAACAAAAATGTTTAACATACATAGTGGTTAGTAAACTAACCACTTCACTCCACAAAAAACCTTGGATTGGGGTAGTTTTTTAATCTTTTGATTATTTTTTTCTTACTTTTTATAATAAACTAACCTTGATTAAAGTAAAACTGCAATTGTTTTGATTTTAAACTTATACACAAAAAAGCGTGGCTGAAAGAGTTAAGAGACGGGAAATTCAAAAAAGTCACGGACTTATTGATTCAATTTCGAATCCTTCACGAGCTACCAAATTACTTCCAAAATAAAAAGTTTATAAACCTCTTTTCGCCATAAATGACATATTTTTAAAAAAGTTTCAAAATTTTAATAATTTTTTTGTCATCGATAACTACCCTCAAATTATAAACAAAAAACTTAATTTATACCAAGATTAGTAATTTTTTTTAGTAAAAACTTAACTTAAATGGAAATTTTATTCAAATGGAACTTAACATAAAAACACAAAAGGAGAAAAAAAAAATCGGTTTATTTTAAACCCACCTGGATGTTTATAGGCACATTCATTAACCACATGACTATGACCATAATGATTACCATGAGCTGGCACTGGTGGTGCTTTAAGTTCTTCATATAAATTGGGTCTTCTGGGATCCCAAGTTGAGTGATTTGAACGCATACCACCACGAGCTGTTTAGTATTTTTTTTTGTTTTTAACACAAAAATGATTTTTGTTTTTTTTTTTACATTTTCAAAAATGTGTAATTGTGTATCAAGTGTTTTTGTAATATTTTTTTTAGTGTTTCAGTTTACATACATACGTATTTACAACATTTATTTTTCAAATAATATAAATTATTTAATTAAAAAAAAAACAATTTATACAGCAACATAAAAGTGTGAATGTAAGTGTGTTTGGGACACAGACAAGAAGCCAGAGTAATATGTAAAAAAAAAATAAAATATTTATATTGTTTATAATAAAGAAACAAAAATTAAGAAAGTACATATTAGAAAAAAACAAGAAACTGGTAAACATTTTTAGGTTAGGTTTTATGATTGGCTAAGTTTTAGCAAAGACTTAAACCTTTGTATACTAGAAATCACTTCACTTTGATACATTTTTAATATAAATTGATTTTGTGTTAACCAAATTTATAGAGAAATATTATTAAAGTGAATAATAGTTTTATTTAATGTAATTTCTTCAATATTTTTTTTACCAGTTTCTTTAAAATAGTTTGTATTTGACTACATTTAATATTAATACTAGATCTAAATTTTCAACAACATTTATAATAAACCAACATGCGAATTAAAAATTTAATGAATAAAATATATGCACAGTGTAGAACCAACTAACTTTTGGACAAAAACAAAAATTCTCTAGACAAAAAGTTTCCATACATTTAAAGTAAAATATGTATTGTATATTCTCATTAAATCGAATAAAAACCCCCTTTTTAAAATTAACAAAAATTAAACATTTATTCGAATATTAAAGCCTCATTACAATCGAATACATTTTTGAATGTTTTCTTTTTGAAATAAAATTTTTCAAAATTTAAATTTTCGGATAAAATCCGTAGATAAAAAAAGATATCAGGCTTCTGGATACTCATTAAAATAAAATTTTTCAGAATTTAAATTTTCGGATAAAATACGTAGATAAAAAAAGATATCAGGTTTCTGGATACTCATCAAAATTGTAATTATCCGGTCGATTTTTGGAAAAATGTTTTAAAATTTATTCGAAAAAAAAAATTTTAATCGAATAACTATAAAAAATTTTGAACCAGATCTTCAAAAGCAAAAAAAGAAACATCAATATTGTAATTATCCGGTCCATTTTTAGAAAAATGTTTTAAAATTTATTAAAAAGTTTTTTAATCGAATATTTTTTTATAGTTAAAACCAGATCTTCAGAAGAAAAAAAATTATATTCGAAAAAAAAGTAAACCGGATCTTTAAAAGAAAAAAATTAAACATGAAAATTATACGAACGATTTTTAGAAAAATGTTTTAAAATTTATTCGAAAAAAACATTTTTTTAATCGAATAACTAAATTATTCGATTAAAAACCGGATCTTCAAAAGAAAAAAGTGTTTCTGTATACCAATAAAAAAGTTCAAAAATTTTAATTTTATCAAACTAATTTTTGAATTTTTAAAATTTATTCGAATAAAAAACCGAGTATAAATTAATTATGACAAAATATTTTAAACGATTTTTAATGAGTTCTTAAGATTTTCAACATATATTTGTGAACAAGTTTTTAAAAAAAATAATTTTTATTATTCGAATAAAAACCGGATTTTATTCGAATAAAAACCCGGGTTGAAAATAATTTTGACAAATTTATTTATTTTTAAATATATTTTTGGACAAGTTTTAAAAAAATTATTTTGATTATTCGAATAAAAACCGGATTTTCAAAGATGAAAATTTTGACAAAATAAATTTGTAAACGATTTTTATGAGTAATAAAAGTTTTTAAAAAAAATATTTTTTTTATTCGAATAAAAACCGGACTTTATTCGAATATAAAACCGGTTTAAAACGAATTTTGCTTAATAAATTTGTAAACGGTTTTTTATGAGTAACTTAAGTTATTTAAGTTGTTTTAATCAAATTATTTTTATTATTCGAATAAAAACCGGATTTTAAAAAATAAAAATTTTGACAAAATAAATTTGTAAACGATTTTTATCAGTAAGAAAAGTTAAACAAAATATTTTTATTATTCGAATAAAAAACCGGGTTAAAACGAATTTTGACAAAATAAGTTTGTAAACGGTATTTTATGAGTACATAAGTTATTTTCTTAAAAAAAATTATTTTTATTATTCGAATAAAAACCGGATTTTATTCAAATAAAAAACAGGGTTGAAAAATTTTTTTCACAAATTTATTTATTTTTAAATATATTTTTGGACAAGTTTTAAAAAAATTATTTTGATTATTCGAATAAAAACCGGATTTTAAAAGATGAAAATTTTGACAAAATAAATTTGTAAACGATTTTTATGAGTAATAAAAGTTTTTTAAAAAAATATTTTTATTATTCGAATAAAAACCGGATTTTATTCGAATATAAAACCGAGTTAAAACAAATTTTGATGAAATAAGTTTGTAAACGGTTTTTTATGAGTACATAAGTTATTTTTAAAAATATTTATGGACAAAATTATTTTTATTATTCGAATAAAAACCGAATTTTCAAAAAAAAAGAGTTTACAAAATAAATTTATAAACGATTATTTTTATTATTCGAATAAAAACCGGATTTTATTCGAATAAAAAACCGGGTTAATTTTGGCAAAATAATTTTGTGAACGGTTTTCTATGAGTACTTAAGTAATTTTCAAATATATTTTTGGACAAGTTTTAAAAAAATTATATTTATTCGTAAAAAATGGATTTTCAAAGATAAAATTTTTTACTAAACAAATTTGTAAACGATTTTTATGAGTAAGAAAAGTTTTTAAAAAAATTATTTTTAATTTTCGAATAAAATAACTACTACTATTATTGGTTTTCGGAATAATGGATTTGAAAATATTTAGTAGATTTTTAAAAAATTTTATTCGAATAAAAAAACCGGATTTTAATCGAATAATTTTGTAACCGAGTTTGAAAGTTTTTGAACTTTAAAAACGTCGAATTTTTTCAAAAAATTTATTTTTAATTTTAAAATTTTTTTTTTTAAATTATCCGAATAAAAGTCATCAAAATTATTCGAATAAAAACAACGGTTTCTAATGAAAAATTTAACAAGCCATGATTTCTAGTTTCACCAGTAATTGTAGCAGGTTTTTAGAGATATTCTAAATATTTATTCGAATAAAACCGGATTTTAATCGAATAATTTTGTAACCGGATTTGAAAGTTTTTTATCTTAAAAAACTTCGAAAGTTTTATAAGATTGATTTAAATTTTAAAAATTATCCGAATAAAAACCTTTAAAATTATTCGAATAAAAATATTGTTTTGTAATAAAATTATGACTTTTTGATTTGAAATAAGTTATTAGGATGCTTTTTAAAATGTTTTCGAACAAAAGCCAAGCTCTTAATAGCTTAAAAAATGGTCGAATAAAAAAATGAATTGGTCATGTTTCATTAAAAGTTACTTTTCGAATAAAAATCCAGAGGTCTGTCATGCATTAATTTTTATGAAAAAAAAATATAGATATTCATTTAAACAAAAACCGGTTTTAAATATCTTAAATTTCCTATAGATAATACCACTGTGCATATATTTTATTTAAAACAAAATTAAACTAATAAAATTTAAACATGAAAACTACCATGAATGAAAGTGTTTTTTTTAGAAAAGAGATAAAAATTAATAAAAATAAAGCTAAAGCTTTTTTAAAACAAATATTTTAAGGATTTCTTAACAATAAATCAATCCTTTTAAATACTATTTATCTCTCAGTATTAAGACTCTGTTCATGACTCTCTCTCTCGTATTGCAGAGAGTTGTTGGTCTATGGATATATTGATGGGCTTAAATATTTTGCAACTCAAGAATATTCGAATACAAAACGAAACGATAATGTTTATGGAAACCGAATCAAAATCAAAGAAAAAAAAGATGTATTAATAAATGTTGTTTTGGAAAATTTAGATGCTTACTTATAACTGTACCTCGCTTAATCCGATCGCAGGTGTTGTAGTTGGAGCCGGGTACGGGAGGCAGCTTACGGTTGGGTGGTGCAATATAGCCCAATTCATCACGCAAGTCAGGTCGTCTTTTGTCCAAAGTGGCGCCAGGTCCCATTGTCTGATTATAAACTACATCATCTAGAATTAATACGTGATGTTCCGAAAAACAAAAATTGTATGTTTTTAAATACTGAAGATGCTTTTACCGGGGCTTAACTATTTTTGTTTGTTTTTTTTGTTTTTTAGAAAACATACTCTAAAATTCTTTCTTTCTTACTTTATTTCTGTTTTGTTTAAAATTAGAAGATCATTTTAAATTGTTTTTTTTTATCTTCTTTTAATAGGTGCATTTTAACAATAAACAAATTGTGCCAGTTTAATTTTATTTGTTCAAATACTTTCAACAAGTCACTCACAATCCAGCCGTACGCAAACTTTATTATAAAAATTACTGGGTGCTTAGATTTATTTCTTTTAATAAAATAGTAAACATTTAGCAAATATACCAAACCACTTTCTTTTTTTTTTTTGTTTTGTTTTGTTGCTTAAATATATATTTAATAAAAAGAGTTTTAAGAAAAATGTTAAAGTTAAATGTTTTAAATGAATGATTTTGATTTTAAATTTCAATTTTTGCGATTTTCTTTTTATAATTATTTTTTAATGAAAAGCATCTTAGTTTTTAATTTCATAGAGGGGGGAATATAGAGGTAGCAAAGTTTAACTAAAAATTGTAGTATGAAACAGATTTTTAAAACTCAAACATTTGTTAGGGTTAAATTAAAGAAATTACTCAAAACTTAAAAGCAGTTAAAACAGTGAGGAAAAATTCTGCTGGGAAGAAACATATATTTATAATATTCTTGTTGGCTAGATTTTAAACATATTTACACAATATCGATTTTGGTTACTAGATATTTATTGACTATGAAGGAGAAATTTACAAAGATTGAGTAGTTTATTTTATCCTAAACCTAATCAATCATTGTAAATTTAGATTTCAATTTAAAAGAAATGGTTCCAAATCAAAAGGGTTTTCAAAAGTTTAAACATTTAACAAATTCTACAGAAAATCTTGTTAACAACAATTGGAATTTTATAAAAAAAACCTATATAAAAACGGTATTTCTGTATTAAAGTTAATCCATTCCAAAACTAACGGAAATTCTGCAAATATTCGGATTTACCATCATTTATTTCAATATTCAAAGAGTTCATCAAATCATTGGATTTTTGACTAGATGCTCCCTAAATTTAAGCTAGATTTAAATATCTATAACTATTCTAACAGATTTTTAGAAATATTTGCAAATTTTATGCTAATAAAAAACCGGTTTTTAATCGATTAATTTTACAACCGGTTTTTAATCGAATAATTTTGTAACCGATTTTTAATCGAACAATTTTGTAAGTGGTTTTTAATCGGTTTTTAATTGATTAATTTTTTTTAAATATAAAATCCGAACTCCTTCTGAATCGCTTATAAACTGATTCGAGTAATCTAATAATAAATCTGACTAGGTTTTGGAGATTTTTTAAAAAAAATCGGTTTTTAAACGGGTCGCATATACTAAAATGATTCGAATATTGGAATAAATCCGACTTAAGTTTCGGAATGACATTGGATTTGAAAATGTTTTTTACTATCGTATTAGTTTTTTTAGAAATATTTGCAAATTTTATGCAAATAAAAAACCGGTTTTTAATCGATTAATTTTACAATCGAATAATTTTGTAAGTGGTTTTTAATCTATTAATTTTGTAAACGGTTTTTAATCGAATAACTTTGTAACCGGTTTTTAATTGATAAATTTTGTAACCGGTTGTTTATGTAGCTTAATAAATTTGAAATATTTTTTAAATACAAAATCCGAACTTCTTCTGAATCGCTTATAAATTGATTCGAGTAATCTAATAATAAATAATAACAAATTCTACAGAAAATGTTAGCAATAATTGGAATTTTATAATAAAAACCTATATAAAAACGGTATTTCTGTATTAAAGTTAATCTATCCCAAAACTAACAGAAATTTGCAATATTCGGATTTACCATCATTGATTTCAATATTCAAAGATTTCATCAAATCAATGGCTTTTTGACTAGATGCTCTTTCCAATCCTTAAATAATGGATGTCCCTAAATTTAAGCTGGATTTAAATATCTATAACTCTTCTAACAGATTTTTTAGAAATATTTGCAAATTTTATGCTAATAAAAAACTGGTTTTAAATCGATTAATTTTGTAACCGATTTTTAAACGGGTCGCATATAAAATGATTCGAATATTTTAATAAATCCGACATAAGTTTCGGAATGACATTTTATTTGAAAATGTTTTTTTACTATCTATTAGTTTTTTTAGAAATTTTTTCAAATTTTATTCGAATAATAAACCGGTTTTTAACCGAATAATTTTTAAACGATTTTTTAAATAGCTTAATTGGAATTGGAAGCATTTTAAAATTTAATCTAAAAAAAAAATATCTTAAATTAGTCGAAAAAAATCCGAACATTCTTTAAAAAACTTATTGGAATACATAATGCAATAAATCCGACTAGGTTTCTAAATAACATTGGGATTTGAAAACAGTTATTACTAATTAAGTAGTTTTTTAAAAATATTTAAAAATTTTATTCGAATAAAAAACCGGATTTTAATCGAATAATTTTGAAACCGGTTTTGATAGTTCCCAATTCAAAAACGTCGAATGCTTTATAAAATGTATAATTATTATTTAATAATTATCCGAATAAATGTTTTAAATTATTCGAATAAAAACCAGGGTTTTTAAATATTCTATAATTAAACATTCCGTGATTTTTAGTTTCACCACAAATTGTTGTAGGTTTTTAGAAATATTTTAAAAATATATTCGTAAAAAAACCGGATTTGAATTGAATAATTTTGTAACCAAATTTTTAAAGTTTTTGAACATTAAAAAACCTCGAATGTTTTCAAAAAATTTATTAAAATTTGATTTTTTTTTTAAAAAGCCTTTAAAATTATTCGAATAAAAACAGTGTTTTCTAATCAAAAACTTAACAGGCCATGATTTTTAGTTTTACTAAAAATGCACTAGGATTTTAGAAATATTTTAAAAATTGATTCGAATAAAAATCCGAACTATTCATCTTTAAAAAAACTTATTGGAATAATGCAATAAATCCGATTTGAAAACAGTTATTACTAATTTAATAGTTTTTTAAAAATATTTAAAAATGTATGCTATAAAAACCGGATTTTAATCGAATAATTTTGTAACCGGATTTGGAAAGTTTTTGAAGATTAAAAAAACTCGATTGTTTTCAAAAAATTTATTAAAATTTGATTTTTTTTAAAAAAAGCCTTTAAAATTATTCGAATAAAAACAGTGTTTTCTAATCAAAAACTTAACAGGCCATGATTTTTAGTTTTACTAAAAATGCACTAGGATTTTAGAAATATTTTAAAAATTTATTCGAATAAAAAACCGAATTTTCACGAATAATTTTGTAACCGGGTTTCAAAATTTTTTTAATTTTTTATATTTTGAAAACCGAATTTTTCTAAACATTCTATGATTTTTAGTTGCACCAAAAATTGTGGTAGTTTTTTAAAAATATTTTCAAATTTTATTCAAATAAAAAAACCGAATTTTAATCGAAAATTTTTTTAAACCGTTTTAAAATTTTATTAACTTAAAAAACGACAATTGTTTTCAAAAAATTTTTTCCAAAAAAATAAAAAACCGGATTTTAATCGAATAGTTTATAGGTTACATAAAATTGATTTAAATTTAAAAAATTATCCGAATGAAAGCCCTAAAATTTATTCGAATAAAAATATTGTTTTCTAATGAAAAAATTAAATTGACCAAATCGCTCCAGCGATAACTGATATCCTATATAGAAACGTGATTGACTCGATTTGGGATATTGTACAAATTTAAGGAGTTCTCAAAATAATCGTATAAACGATAACTGGATTTCTTTTTATAATCGTATTTCTATAGGATTACTCGATTTCATTATAAAACCGTTTTTACATTTACTGGTTTTCTATAGAATATTATTTATACTGTATTTGGAACCATTTCTTTCTATTTAATATTTAAGGGAATAGTTTGATTATTATATTTAAATTTACAACATTTATACAAGGGTTGTTTAAAATATTTACACTTATTACAACAAATATTCTTAGTACAATTTAAAAGATATTTACAGGAACTAAAAGGTTTAATCAGGACTCAAAGATAAAAAAGAAGGATTCGTAAATTTGTCTAAATTAAAGTAAAATATATGAAGAAGAAAAATATTAAATTAAAAGGTTTAAATAGGGATCTTGTGAGGTTGGTTGGAAGTGAAATAAAGAAGTTTTTCAGTTTCGTTGTTTGTACCTTGAATATTTGTTTTGAAAATTTCTATCGCAAAAATTTGTTTCACAATTTTGCCAATTCAAAATTTAATGAGATGATTTAATAAGTTTAATTAAAGGTAAAAATGTGTTTAAATATAAGTAAGATGTACAAATGATTATTATAAAGGGTGAGGGGCGCATTTAAAGGTACGTGTTTATGTAAAAATATTTGCTTAGGTCATTGCTTGCTGTTACGTAGTTTTGTAAGAGCAAGTAAATATTTGAGGCAAATAGTAGTTACTCCATTTTTAGCAACTGTGAATTCTAATAATATTTATGAAACTGAAATAAAATATTTAAAAGTTTATAAAACTAATTTTTGTGTTATAAAACATTGATAATGTTTAGGGGGGTTAATGTATAATTGTAGAATGTTTTGTAAGCTAATAGTTTCAAAAAACATCAAATAAAAACCTAAAAATTTTATGATTTCTCTTTGAAATTTTTAAATTTTAAATGTGGTGATGGATTTATGTTTGAAAGTTTTGTTATGTACATTGATATATAAAAATAAAATATTTAAGTTTGAGTGTGGTATATTTGTGTAATTGAATTGTTGAAGTATTTTCTTTTTTTTAGTTTAGTTTAGTTGTCTAGTTGCATGCTTTATAACACATTAAAACAGTGTATAACATTAAATATAATTTTTATACTAAGAAAAATGTGTTTCAAAAATAACGTAAAACAACTCTAAAAAAAACAAACTCAATTTTGTAATTAATAATGAGTGACCTTTGAAATGGAAAACTTCCGCTGTGTAATCCATTACGTTAAATTTTTTGTTTAAAACAGAAATAAAATAAAAATAAATTAAAAAGAAAATTAAGAGATAAAAAGCTGTTAGAATAAATTTTTGGTTTTAAGTAAGGAGAACGTAAATTTGCACTTTTTAAAGGGGAGATTTATGATATATGTAGATTTTCTGGTTCAAAACAAATAAATTTCGAATTATACAACATTAATTTTCGATTTTTTTTAATTTTAAAACATGTTATAATTTCTTAATTTATGTTCGAAATTCGAATTTTTTATTAAAAATTGCATTAATAAGCTACTGTTAAATATGATTTTTTCCTTATAATTTTGATTACAAGTCCAAGTAAAGAAATTTTGAAATGTTTAGATTTATTTTATATTATGTAGAATTAACGAAATTTGTAAATTTATTTCAAAAAAATTAATTTCGAATTTCAATTTCACATAAAATATTTTTCAAATTTAGAAATTTTTTTTTAAACATTTATTAAACTGTCAAATAATTTAATTTTGAAATTTCAAAATTTTTGGAAATTTTGCTAAATTTGAAGAATTATCCGAATTTTTTTTGGAAACATTTTTAATTTTATTTTATATGATGTACTGTTGATTTAAAATTAATTTTAAGTTATGTTCGAATTTTCGAAATTTGAAAATTAAAAAAAAATATTCCAAATTTTGCTAAATATTTTAATTTTTTTTAAGCCATTTCAAACTTAATTTCGAATTTTCGAAATTCTGATTTTTTTAAAAAATTCTTATTAACGCATTATTAAATTGTAAAATCATTTAACTGTACAATATGATTTTTTTCCTTGTAATTCTGCTTATTAAATTCGAATATCATCATTTTCAAATTTCGAAGTAGTTAAGAATTTTCGAATTTTTTTTTAGAAACAAATTGTTATTTTATTTGTATTAAAATTAATTTTAAGCCATGTTAAAATTTTCGAACATAATTTCGAAATTTCAAAACAAAAAAATTTAAATTTCAAAAATAAAAATGATCCAAATTTTTAACATTTTGCTAAATATGTATTCAAATTTCAAACTAAATTTAGATTTTTTTTTAATTCTTATAAAATCATTATTATATTGTAAAATCATTAAACTGTACAATATGATTTTTTCTAGAAATTCTGATTATAAAATTCGGATAGTGTAATTTTCAAATTTCAAAATAAAGAATTTTCGAAATTTGTTTTAGGAAAAATTTGTTATATTAGTTTATATGATGTACTATTGAAGTAAAATTAATTTTAAGCCATGTTCGAATTTTCGAACTTCAATTCAAACCTTGAAAATTTTTGAAAAAAACTAAATTTTGAAATTTCTACAAAAAAATTCAATATTTTCGAAATTTTACTAAAATATTTATTTTTTTTTTCATTTTAGACTATGTTCGAATTTTCAAACTTAATTTCGAATTTTCGAAATTTGGATTTTTTTTTAAAAATTTTTATTAACGGATTTAAACCGTACAATATGATTTTTTCCTAAAAATTCAAATAATAAAATTCGAATTGTATCATATTCAAATTTCAAAGTAAAGAATTTTCAAAATTTTCTTTATTTTAAGCCATATTCGAATTTTCGAACTTCAATTCAAAAATTTAAAAAAAATAATTTTTGAAATTTCTACAAAAAAAAAACAAAATTTTCGAAATTTTACTAAAATTTTTAATTTATTTTCATTTTAAGCCATGCTCAAATTTTAAAACTTAATTTCGAATTTTCGAAATTTGGATTTTTTTAAAATTCTAAACTGTAAAATTATTAAACCGTACAATATGATTTTTTCCTATAAATTCTAATAATAAAATTCGAATTGTATCATATTCAAATTTCAAAGTAAAGAATTTTCAAAATTTTTTTTAGGAAAAATTTTTTATTTTAGTTATATGATGCACTATTGATTTAAAATTAATTTTAAGCCATGTTCGAATTTTCGAAATTTAAAAATTTTGTCAAAAAATTTAATTTCAAGATAATTTTTTTTTTTGTAGATTTTACTTAAATATTTACAGTTTTTAATTTCCAATTTTCGAAATTCTGATTTATAAAATTCTTCTTAATGCATTATTAAACTATAAAATCCGTAAACTGCACAATATGATTCTTGCCTAACAATTCTGATTATAAAATTCGTATAGCATAATTTTAAAATTTCAAAGTAAAGAATTTTCGAATTTTATTTTAGGAAAAATTTTTTATTTTAGTTTATATGATGCATTAAAATTAATTTTAAGACATGTTCGAATTTTCGAAATTTGAAAATTAAAACAAAAAATAAATTTCAAGTTTCTATAAATGTTTAAATTTAATTTGGATTTGTTAAACTATATTAGAATTTAATTTTGAGCATATAGCATGACAATGCCGCATTCGATATCGAGTAAAATGTTTCATAATTTTTTTATTTGACACTATTGCATTCGATATCCAGCAGTAAATCTAGTACATCGATCACGAACGCCTTAATTCTGACTCAGATTTAGACGATAACTTTGCTCGAAAAAGTTTAAACTTTTTTCTACAAAGAAATGGATAAATGTGCCTTTTTCTGTCAAACCTGTTTCCTTTTTTGTTTGGCAACACTTTACTTTAGAAATGGCGGCAAATTCAAATCTTGCTTAAATTTTTAAACAACCTTGTTTCCTATATCCTGCCAGTGCAAATTTATGTTTTCCTTATACATAGAGTTAGTTAGAATTTATATATTGTATTACAAAATAAATAAACTAAAACAACATAGTTTTGTTGTAACTGTCGTTATAAATTTAAGGCATTCATAAATCAACCTACAATACACATCCTTTTGTCCACCGTGCAAATCATCAGAACGACGTCTTGACAAGGCAACACATACAACCAAAATACCCACAAACACCACAATAACGGTGGCTATAAGAGGTACCATAAAGTTCAGATCTAGCCATTCTGGCATCCAGGCGGGTAAACGTATACGTGTATGTAAATTGCCAGAACCTCGGCCATCATCCAAAGGAGCCACAGTGCCTTTTTAGTGGTATTTATACAAACCATTATGATTTATTTTTTTTGATTTTTGGACAGACAGTACAATTATTTTGCATGCATTGTTCGAAATTTCGAAATTCAATATTGAAATTTTCGAAATTATTAAAATTATTGTATAAGCCATATTTTTTGAACACCATTTAACAAATAAGCAAGCAATTTTTTTTTGTGTTTAATTCAATAAATTATAAACCAAATATGGACAGTAGTAAACCAACGTAAAAAAAAAATAATTTAAATAATATGAAAAGAGAGAGAGAGAAAGAGAAACAAAAAATCGAGATTAGTTTTGTTGGGGTATATACCTTTGTGATGATTGCCTTTGCTACGTAGTATACAAATAACAATTATAGCAATAATTATGACGAGTAAAGCAGCTACCACGGGTACAACTAAATTTAAGTTTGACAATATGATGCGAATTGTATCCTCGGCCGTTAGTTCGGGTAAATCGCGCGATGGGGCTATAGTTCCTGTAACAACCAAATATTAACCAAAACATCATACATGTATAGAAGAGCAAGACACAAACAGACACACACACAAAAGAGTGAGACAGTTAAAGATAATAGAGAGAAAAAGAGAGCAAATTTGTTTCGTTTTCGTTTTTTTTTCATTTGTTTTTGTGGCAAAAAACAAAACAAGGTTTATTTCGTTTTCTTTTTTTGCAAAATTTATGGAACTACTAAAACAATGTATTTGGAACATTACCTTTGTACCTCTAATATACAAATACACAAACATTTATAGTAAAAAAAAAAATGTTAAAATTTAGAAAAATTCTTAATTATAAAATATGTTTCAAAGAAAATTTATCGAAAAAAATCTAGAGATAAAGAACAAGTAACATTATTATAACACAACTAAACAAAAATATATATGAAAAATTTTGTAAAAGAAACTTGTTATGGAAAAATAGTAAAAAAATTTTGTAAAGAAATTTTGAAATTTTAGTGGTTTTTTACACTTATAAACTGTTAAAAAGGCTTAAATTCTATTGGTGATGGTGGTGGGTCTTTTGTATTCCAACGAACAAAAAACTATAAATGCAATTTGTTTTTTTGTTTGTATTGATTGATTTAAATTTTAGAACTAGAACTTTCTTTTAAGCATAAAATCTTGGCATGATAAAGAAAACGTTAACAACATTCCGTTTAACTAAGAAAATAATTTAAACATAACACTATTTAGTTAATTTGTATGGTAAAATATTTTAAATAAGGCTTAAACACAGTTTCTTAAAGCATACTTTTAGGCATAATGCTTTAAAGCAAGCATACTTCAATTATGCTTTAAATAGCATACTTCCAGGCTGTCATGTATTTATACTTAAAAAATAAATAAAGTATCTGCCCTAAAGTATGCTTCTCATTTATAAAACAAACTGTGTTGCCTTTTTAATTTTAATAATAAAGTAATTTTATCGTTAACAAACAGTATATGTAGTAAATATATAGAAATAAATATATAAATAGTAAATAGTATAAATATAAGTATATTTTCGAAATGAATTAATAAATTAAACTATAAATTTGTTTAACAAAGTAAATTATGTAAAACTGAATTATTTTTTTTAGGTAATAAATGAATTTTGTATTTAAAAAAAAAACGAAATAAACTGCATTTTTTCTCATTTCATATTTTGTATTATTATTACTTTTTTTTATTTATTGAAAAATGATGAATATTTCTGATGATTATTTTTTGGTTGTTGCAGGTTGAGATTTTTTTTTGTAAATTAGTAATTTTTTGTTTAAACCCCATTTTGTTTGAAATGATTCAATTGTTTTTCATTTCAATTGTTCAATTGTTTTTCAAAGACTTTAGTAAATTTGTTTGTTTATAATTTTTACTTGAAATTAAAATGATTTTTGTTACAGTAAAAAGGAACTTAAATATGCTTTAACTAAAAAAAAAAGTTTTTAAATCTTTTAATGATAAATTATATATGAAAATTAACTAAAAACAAACAAAAATTATAGATATGTGTGGTTAAAAGGTGAGATTATTCAAACCATTATAAGGAAGTAAGGATATAGTACTCAAGTTTTGTTTTTAGTGGCAAAATTTTTATGCTGATGTCTTGTCTTGTGTGTCCATAAAAACCCATTTCAACATCTATATATAATTTTTATTTATGTTTGTTTCTTTCCAGTGCTGGTGGAAGATCCACGAAGACTTACAAAATTTAAAAGAGGCATGCTTATTATACTAATCTTAATTCAAATCCAAACTTTCGTTCACAAAGGGGAGTTTATTGCTGGCATGAACAGAGGTATATACAATTATTTTCTGTCACAAATAATTGTATTACTTTTATTATTCCAGGTAGACCAATGGATCCATTATGATTGACTAAGAAACGTAACGAAATATACTGCATCTTTACCTTAAACGAAACGTTTTCTATTGGTTGTCAGAAGAGAAGGAGGTTTTATTATTGAAAAATTGGCTGCAAAATACTAAGTGCTTTCTATAAACGATGTCACAACTAAAACAGAAGTGAGTCCAAAGTGAGATGAGACTATTTATGGTATACACTCCCACAAAAGTCAAGTCAAAACGTCAATCAAAATAGATGCGTTTTGATTGGATAATTTTGGACGAAAAACTTACATCAAATTTGGCTTAAACAACATCTATGAGACAAATTTTATACCACAAGTGAAAGGCGCAACACACATGATAACTCATAAACATGAAATGTGTTTAATTTCCCGAAAGGTTATAGATTTGGCTACTCATTTATTCCTGAAGTCTGAGAGATGGAACTTACATATCAATAAACATATGAATTAAGTTCTCATTGATCCGAACTGTCGTCCTGTCCAAACTATGGAATGCTTTAATAATAACAATGTATCATTTAGAAATTTTCAACCCAATATATGAGGGTTTGGAAGAGTTTAGAAGAGCATTCTTTATATGATACTAGTGTCAAATATAAACTGCGCTTTTTGAAGCACAATCATATGAAACGGGTCTCTGAATAATGCTGCTTCTGAAAGCTTAAAAAAACGTGTGTGATGTTAAAAACAAAAATTAATTTTCCGCATCAAACGATAAATGGATAAGAATATTCGCAGTAAAAATAGATAGAACCCCATTTCTAAAACTTGTGAGAAGTTTCGAATTGAAAAACATTGTTTAATTATAAGAGTCATTCAGTTTATAACTGGATTATTTAGATAATGTTCAAACTGAACACATTTAAAGTACAAACAAAGTAAACGTATTCTCTTACTCAAGAGGTTTGTAAATATTTCGAATAAAACATATCTCAAATACATTTCAGAAACGAGGTACTGGTATTGAATGTCTTGTTAAGAAATCAAAAACTAGCTAAATTTTATGGTATACGAAAATCCAGTTCGAGGTCTCTCTCATATCACTCCGAAAAAATGTCACTACCGATATCTGAGACATTGAGTGGATGGTTGTGGAATAATTATATTTTGAAAAAATATTTCAGAAGAGTGTTGAAGAAGAAAACTGTTCCTAACTGACTTTAAATTTTAATACTTATTAACGGAATAGTTAAATTTTTTATGTATTTTATAACCAGAAGCTACATTAACATTAAGTTCTCATCAAAACTGAACAATTGACACATGTTAAGACATTTGATCCTTTCATCTTTAATCCATATAAAGCTCTGTAAAATTAAAATATTCTTAAAATGGAGATGGTCATTTTAGCAAATCAGTTAATCGTTTGCCTTTAATAAAAAATAGTTTTTTGTCAAAAATGAATATGAAGATCTCAAACTTTGTGATGTCAAATAAATTTGAATTCTGAAAAGCGCACGGGCTACAATTTTGCAGAATGTTCATGACATTGTCATTGAATCAAATTGATGACAAATGTATTTGAAGATCGTAAAGTTTAAGTGCCAGATATTGCAGACCCCTTTCAAGATTGAAAACGTTTTTCATTACCGATTGATCAAAAACGAAAATGTTTATAGAATTGTTATTTTGGCAAGTCAGATGTTCTTCAATTCTTTTTTATTAATCATTGTTTTTTTTTTAGAAATAGTTTAGAGCTATGGTTTTAAAAACTATTCAGGTACTAGAATGACTCTGTTATTACTGAAGTTTACAAACCGTATTAGAAGATCGTGAAGTTGATAGTGAACATTGCTGACACTAGGCCACTTTGTTACAAAATTTTTTTGTTGCAAGATCTACGTTGCGTTCTTTGACGCTAGTTCATTAACGATGATGTGTACAGGATTTAAATTTATGATTTGACTAATAAATCATAGAAAAACTACTTTATTTATACAAACAAATATGATCTCAATGTTGTACTTTATCCAATTGTTTCATTAAAAAAAGAAGTACTTATTGCTTGTTTAGAATTATAAAAAATATCTCCACAGCTAAAGATATCAGTCCAAGATCTATCTTGAAGAATTAGACAAATTCTTTTTTAAAAATGTTATTGAAATTTTAGATCAAGTACTTTTTAATCTGTATAGTATTGAAGTATCTCTTTTCAAATGATTTGTATACAGAAATTTATTAGTTCTTGATATAACTAATATTTAATATTTTATAAATATTTAATAAACATTATTAACTGATCTTCATTGATGTTAGATGCTTTAGAGTTGTATCAGCACTTTGCAAAAAACTTTTGTTGATAGTCTGACTAAAACAGTTTTGTTTTTCAGATCGAAACCGCAACAAATATTTGCCATTAATCCGAAACTTGTTAAATATTCTAATTAACTTTCGAAATCAGTTGATTCTCAAAGTTTCAGATCATCAGCTCTTTTTAGGTGGCAGTATTTTATTTTAATTCCGTCTGGTATCATCATCTTGAACAACAACCGTTTCTTGGAGGAATGACTTAAAAATAAGGGATGAATGTATGACTTAAAAATAAGGCATTTACAATAGATGGCATATCTTTTGAACGTTGTTTTTGTTTTTAATAACTTATATGTCATTTTGAAGGGTACATATCTAACATTTATTCTCACTTAGTTATTGAAAATTATAGTGTAAACAATAACGATTATTTTGCTTCGAAAATGTCGAATTTTGTGCCAAGCGTCATATGCGGGAAGTTGTGCTTTACTTCTTTAATTTAAAAAAAAAATTGCCTCTGAAGCACACCGATTGCTCATCAAAGCTTATGGCGATTATGTTTCATCGGTTTCAATGTGATAGAGATGGTTTGTTTGGTTCAGAAGTGGTGATTTTGACAACGTTTGCATGCAGCAGAATTCATCCAAAAGCATGGAATTTGGATACCATACCAATTGAAGCTGATACACCTTGACATATGATGTTTCATGTCCGAAATTATGCTTGAACGCTATAAATGAAAATTATTTTTGCAGCGAATCATTACTAGCGATGAAAAATAGATTATTACGATAACCGGAAGTGTAAGAGAACGTATGTAGAGCACACCAAAGCCAAATATCCATGGCCCTAAGGTAATTCTCTGTATTTGGTGGAAGCAAAAGGGTGACCAGACCATCACAGGAAACCTGTACCGAATGCAACTGACTCGTTTGAAGCGAGCATTGGCAGAAAAACGTCCAGAAATTGCGGCCAGACATGAAACCGTAATATTCAATCATGACAACACTCGGCCACATGTTGGAATACCTGTTAAAAACTATTTAGAAAGAAGTGGTTGGGAAGTTTTGATTCAACCGCCCTATAGTCCATCCGACTACTATTTATTTCGATCGATGTTGAAAATTCTCTTTAGGATACGATTTAAAGGGAGCATTGGACGAAAAACGCCCAGAAATTGCGGCCAGACATGAAACCGTAATATTTCATCATGACAACAATCGCCCACATGTTGCAATACCTGTTAAAAACTATTTACAAAGAAATAAGTGGTTGGGAAGTTTTGCCTCACCCGCCTTATAGTCAAGACCTTGCCCCGTCCGGCTGCTATTTATTTTGATGGATGCACAACGCTCTCTCTGGGATACGCTTTACTTTAGAACAGAATATCCCAAATTGCCTTGATCCGTTCTTGGCCTCAAAAGACGAGCATATCTTTTTGCTCTGAATACTACTCTGCATAGCTAACAATAGAAAATACTTTGAATAAATTTATATTGTACAAAGCTAAATATTTGAAAAAGTCCCGCATAATTTTTAAATGATTACGAGTTTTAATATCTTAAAAACGAAAAGTACTTTTTCCCGAATAGTGCTAAATATATATGTATGTACGTCCTTCGTAGCAATATGTACAAAAATGAGACTGTTCACTTATCAATAAAATAAACCGAAGATAAATGATCTCAATACATGCAATATATCTGATAATGACGTTTCTAGGATTCTGTCAAAATATATTCAAAATTCATGTTCAAAAAGTGTTGATCTTATTCACAATTACACAATTGTTGCAAAACAAAAAAACATTTCACAAAATATTTGCAGACTGTAATACAACATTTAGCAACATGCTAAATTATATAGACATCAAAAATGCCACAGTGGGGAGGGGGTAATACATAAATTAAACTTATTTTCAAAACAATAATTTATTATGTTTAAGTACTACATACATTTAAAGGTTTTTAGAAGAATTTCAAGTAATACTTTAAGTAATTGTTGATAGTATTTCTTGAAATTCTAATTAACCTAACAAATCTTTGTAGTAGTTTAACATAATTTCAAATACAATTACAAGAAATGAGTACTCAATCTTCACATAAATGGTTTGAAAAATTAAAAAATAAAATTATAAACATAAAATTCAAACTAAACAAAATTAAAATAAACTACTACCATCGATAAATACACTTAGATGGGAAACTCTGCTGTCGAAGAACTAACTCAGTTGTCAAAATCCTAAGAGGTGATAATGTACAATACTCGTATAAGGTTTCTGTTCTCACCATTTATGTTTTTGACAACCGTGTTAGGTCTTTGACATTAGAGTTTACGATCTATATTTATTTATCTATGACTACTACTATTTGTAATTTAATTCTATTAAAATTTCTACCAAAAACTTTGTAGAGATTTCCGTAAAAAAACAAAATAATAAAATTGTGTTTACTATTAAGCAAAATTTAGTTTTTTTTTTTATCAATACACTACCAAAAATTTTCACAATTTTTTGTTTCTAAATATATATAATTTTTTTTTTGTTTAAATCAACAACAAGGGGGAGGAAAAACAAATTGCATTTACGCAATAGAATTTTTTTTTTTGTTAAATTTTAGTTTAGTTTACAAAATTTGTTTGTTTACACTAGCAGCTAAGTTGATAATTAAAGGAAAATTTTTAAAATAAAAACCAAAAAATCATTTACAGTAAAACAAAAAATTTTTACACAAGCTTTTTTTGAAATTATAATTTAAAGAAAATCATAAATTTTAAAGTGCTTTTAAGTTAAAAGAAAATTTAAATGAAAATTATAATTTTTTTATAATAAAAAAGCTAAAGAACTGAAAACTTTTTTATGTATAATTTTTACATTTAAGCAAGTGTAGCTTATCTTTGTATAAATAATTATTATTTTTTTTTGTTATTTGTATATTTTGTTTAAGATTTTTATTGTGAATTAAATAAAAATCTTAAATGTACGTAGTTGATTTTGTGGTATGTACAAAAGCAATGTTTTTTTTTTTGAAAAGAAAAGTTTTAATAAAAATTAAAAAAATTAATTGGAAAACTGAGTTAACATACCTCCAGTAACAGTTAAAGTGGCAAAATCGTATTCGGCTACAGTAAAACCAGCAGAGTTGTGGGCAGTAATGCGTAAATTATACCAGGTGGCAGGTTCCAAATCCAACACCACATAGTTATTATCGGGCTTAACATTATTCGATATTTGATTCCATTCAATTTGATCGCTATAAAAAATAAAGTTAATAAAACTTTATTTTATATCTTTCTAGGGGAAAAAATTAAAACTACCACCAACCGTTTTTTGTTTTCTACCACAAAATGAGACATGGGGCAACCGCCATCTTTCCAGGCCTTGAAATGCAATGACACAGAGTTGGAGGAGACTTCAATGAAACGTGATTTCTCAGGCAGTTTGGGTTTGTAGCCCTTGGTACGGGTATTCAAGATATCGGAAGCTTCACCAGCGCCAATGCTATAGAATTTTAAACAAAAATGTGAATAAATATTTGATTTTACAAACAACAAAAAACAAATTTCAAATACTTGTTAAATCCGGTAGCATAAACTTGATAACGTGAACCACACAAGAGATTTTCAATAGTGTATTTTTGAGCATCAACCGAAACTTCAGCAGTCTCCCATTCACCGAATTCTATAAAAAGATTTAAAAATAAAAGTTTGAAATTAAACAAGTGAGTTATATTCGGTTGAGCCGAATCTTATATACCCTTTACCAAATTATACTTCAAAATACAAATTTTGAATATTTTTAGGTAAACAAAATTTATTATTTTTGCATTTTTTGGAAATTTTTTTTTTAAATTTTTTGAAAATTTTTATTTTAAATTTTGAAAATTTTCTGAAAATTTTTAGTCTTAAATTTTAAAATTTTTTTATGAAATTTTAAAATTTTTTTTTGTTTTTCTGAAAATTTTTATTTTAAATTTTGAAAATTTTTAAAATTTTCTGAAAATTTTTATTCTTAAATTTTAAAATTTCATAAACAAATTTTAAAATTTAAGAATAAAAATTTTCAGAAAATTTTAAAAATTTTCAAAATTTAAAATAAAAATTTTCAGAAAAACAAAAAAAAATTTTTGAAAATTTTTAGTCTTAAATTTTAAAATTTTTTTATGAAATTTTAAAATTTTAAAATTTTTTTTTGTTTTTCTGAAAATTTTTATTTTAAATTTTGAAAATTTTTAAAATTTTCTGAAAATTTTTATTCTTAAATTTTAAAATTTTTTTATGAAATTTTAAAATTTTAAAATTTTTTTTTGTTTTTTTAAATTTTAGCGAAAAAAACTATTGATGAATATTTTTCCGATTTTGACTCATTGTAGGTCCAACTTATTATGGTTTTATATACGCCATTGCAAAGGTCTTTGAAATATATATCATTAGATATCCACATTGTCTATGTTAATCCAGATATAGGTAAAAAAAGGTCAAAAATCGAGGTTGTCCTGGTTTTCTCCTCATATCTCAGCCATTTGTGGACCGATTTAGCTGATTTTAAATAGCAAACTTCTCGAAAGCATGCCTGACAGAATTATTGAAGATTTGAATTCCGAAGATATTTGATATCTTCAGAAAATTGATTTCAACATACAAACGGACAGACAGAAAGGCGGACATGGCTTAATCGACTCCGCTATTTCAAGGGTGAAGGGTATAAAAATAATCATTCTTCCTTACCAGGTTTGTAGTGCAAAGTGTAACCATGTAGAGGAGCAGTATCACCTTCATGAGGCTTCAATTTAACAGTCAACGAATCGGTGGTGGTTGCGGACAAAGTAACCTGAGGTGACATGGGTGGAGCCAAAACAATCAGCTTATGAGTTATCGAATCCTTGGCAATTGAATTCTCAGCATGACAGGTATAATCACCAGCATCTTGTCTATTCACCGACTTAACCAACAACGAACCATCAGGTAATACACGCATACGATCGCTACCAGTAAACTCAACACCCTTAATTTTCCAGGTTATATCAGGTTGTGGAGAACCAACAGCTAGACAGGGCATTTTGGCGTCTTCCTTGAAGGTGGCAGTGAAGGTGTCATCGAATGAGGCAATTTTAGCAGGAACTTGATCGCTGGGCATGGCTACAATACTCTTTGAGGGTTGACCTTCACCAATATTTGTGCTGGCTGTAACCCAGAATTCGTAGGGATTATTCTTTTCCAATTCGGTGGCTTCATAGCTCATTTGATAGTGGGGTACTTTTTGGCTTTTGGGTTCACCTTCGGCTCCCTCGACTTTAGTGTAGACAGTGTATTGTTGTATGATGCCGTTGGGTTGTGCTGGTGGACGCCATGATACCAAGATGGCGGCATGACCCATAACAAGAGCCTTAACATCGGTGGGGGCTTCAGGTACTGTTTTGAAGATAAATTTAAAGCAAATTATTAAAGATTTTCAACATGTTTCCCATAATTTTTTTAGTATTTACCATCTGGTTCAGTTTGGCAGTGTATGGCAGCGCTGCGTACACCATCTCCGCCGGCAGTGGTAGCTAAAATTTGCATGGTATAGTTGGTGTATTTCTTCAAGCCATGTAAAACGGTATCCGAGGAGGCAGTCTTCTTGTAGTGACGTTTGGTTTCATCTAAAGGCAATAAAATAAATTAAAATTTAAGAAATTAAAGCCAGTTAATTCTAAATTTGTCTTTTCAGATACTCACCATACCACTCTTCACTGGGAGCATAGACCACCTTATAAGTCTTAATAACACCATTTGCCGATTCCAATGGGGGACTGACCCAGCTAACGCGTATTGTCTGAGAAGTCAAAGTGGTGCAGGATGTATCACTGGGTGGTTGACTGGGTGTGCCTTCAGCGGTAAATTGTTTCTCTTCATCGGACAAGGGACCGGCGCCAATCTTATTAAAAGCCTGAATAACAACCGAATATTGGGTATACACACGCAAGTTGTTCAATTCCAAATTATGTTCTTTGCCTTCTTCGGTTACGAAATTCACAGTTTCAAAGACATACGAGGAGTTAGTGTTGGATAGTTTGTAGCCTACATAGTAGCCCAAAATTTCACCATTCCATTCCGAGCGTGCTGGTGGTTTCCAAGTGACACGTAATGTGGTCTGATTAACAGGTTCAACTTTAATATTTTGAGGCTTGCCAGAGGGAGCTTCTTCGGCGGTGATAATGGTAACAGCTTCGGAGGATTGAGAAGTACCAATAGTGTTTTCGGCAACAATGCGAATGTTATAAGTAGTAGCAGGGTTTAGTTTCTGGACCTGAGCTTCTGTGGTATCACCAGGCACCATAACACGATCAATTTCATCCCAAGAGGCACGAGAACGTTTGAATTCAATAATATAACGAGTAATGGGAGAATTGCCATCGTAGGGTTGGGCCCAGCTCAATTGCACGGAACGGCCAGATTTGTCTAAAACTTTCAAGGCATAAGGCATCTCAGGCACCTCCTGGATAATCATATTAATACTTGCATCATCGGAACCAAAAGCATTAGTGGCCACACAGGTAAACAAGGCAGAGTCAGAACGTTCGGTACGCTTAATCGATAGACTAGACATGACACCGGTCGATAAGATTTCCTCGCGTATGGTATAACGATTGTCGTTCTTGGGATCCAAACGCATGTTATTCATGTTCCATAAAATGCCAATGGGTTTTTCGCCTTTAGCTTCGCATTGCAAGACAGCGGGTTCGCCACGACGAGCAGTTTGATTGCGTAATTTTTCGGTGAACTCTGGTGGAGCCTGTACACTAACCATTATGACAGCCGAGAGTCCGGAACCAATGCCATTTATAGCCTCACACAAATAGTAGCCTTCGTTGGTCTTTTGAATGTTGTCGATGTGTAGAGTGCCTTCTTCAACGCGAATATTGTCGTTTTTCTTCAAATCCTTGTATTCACCGGGACTGTTGCCTAAAGATTATGGAAGAAAATAAATGATTACAAGAGTTTGGTAAATATAAGATTTGTTTTAGTCAGATTTTCAGATTTTAATACAGAAATCGAAACATTATCTGCCTGTTCCACGATGTCGAAAGAAAATTGAGTCGAACAATTTTGTTGAAAAACACTCAGTTTTTATAATTCTTGCGAATAGTTTTCATACAAATTTGTTCGACTCATTTTTCTTTCGACATCGTGAAACAGGCCTTTAAATCTGACTTGTACTGAAACACAGCATTTGTTTAATTAGTTTTTTTTCTACTTACCCACAGCTTTCTTCCATGTCACTTGAGGCTTGGGGAAACCATCAGCTTTGCATTCAACTTTAGCATCGGATCCTTGAGCGAAAGCCTTATCGGTGGGTTCCAAAATCCATCTTGGTGGTACTGTTTTGGTGTTATTTTTATAATTTATTGAGATTTTTTAAAAATGATGATAAAAGAAAAAAATATGTTAATAAAATATTCAAGTTTTTCAATTTAATTTAAATAATTTGTATTTAAGCATGCGGTATAATTCAATATATTAACGGACTGACCTGTGGACTGAAAGAGAAAGATAAAATTAAATGGTTTATTTAAGAGTTATGGTTATAAAATTATTGTTGAATAAGACAATATTATAGTAGAAAAATTTTAAAGTAAATTGTTGTTAAAGTCATTGAAATTAAACTAATTTTAAGTACAAGTTTAAAAGTAATTTAAGGTTATATAATAGATCTTTGTAAAGTCCTTTCATTCAATTCAAATTAAGTTCTACTGGAAAAAATTCAGCGGCAACAAAATCTAATGTAAATTCTTAGACTATATTTTGTTCCTACAACTTGTTTTAAAAAGTTCCTTAATAAATAAACAAGCTCTTTTTTACGAAGTTTTTTAAATATTATTTAAGAATGTAAATTTGAATTGCTCAGGATTTTCTTAAAAAATCCCAAGCTTGGGTACTTAATTTTGGTACTTTTTTGTAAAATTGTTCATTGTAGCACTAAGTGCCATTATTACAGTAGAAAATAATAGAAAAAGGTACCCTTAATGTTAACTTTAACTAAGTTGTAATAATGGCCCTAACAATGTTAAATTTGAATACATTTTAAGTCAAAACTAAAGGAAGTTGGTACCATTTTATTCAAAATGCTAAAAAGTACCAATAGACTATAGTTTAGTACTCTTAAAACATATGATTTTTAACCCAAAATTACAAAGAGTTGGTACCAATGAATGAAGAATGAGATATTTTTAAAATTAATTTGAACATACTTTAGTATTTAAGTACCAAAATAATGTCAAATTTGCAAAATAAAAGTACCAATTTCAAAAATATCCAAACTAGTGCAAGTAACAAAAATATACGCAATGGTAAAAGTTATGAAAATTCTTTAAAAATATGCAGTTTAGAGTACTAAAATTTAATTTTAGAAAAAGTACCAAAAAATTATAAAAATTCTTCAAAAATTTGCAGTTTATTTACTAAGTACTAAAATTTAATTTTATAAAAAGAACCAAAATTCAAAATTTATGAAACATTATAAAATTTAATTACCAAATAAGTTCTAAAGTATTAAAATAGTATCAAGAATAAGAAAAATGCGAAGTACCTTTTCAAAAGTACTAAAATCATTAAAGCACCAAAATATTATCAAGGTACTAAACTATGAAAATAGTATCGAAATACTAAAAAAAGTACCAATTTCAAAATTATGAAAAATATGTAGTTTAGAGTACTAAAATTTAATTTTATAAAAAGTACCAATATTAAAAATGTATAAAACGTACTAAAATTAAAGTAAAACAGTTTTAAAATATTACCAAGAATCATAAAATTACGAAGTACCTTTCCAAAAGTACCAAAATATTATCAAAGTACTAAACTATGAAAATAGTATCGAAATACCCAAATAAGTACCTACCAGTTTCAAAATTATGAAAATAGTACCAAAATAAATATTAAAAAAAAATAATACGGTAAAAATTATAAAAATTCTTGACAAATATCCAGTTTAGAGTACTAAAATTTAATTTCAAAAAAAAGTACCAGCATTAAAAATTAATGAAACATACTAAAATTAAAGTACCCAAGTTCTAAAGTACTAAAATAGTATCAAGAATTAGAAAAGTACCATATATCTTTCCAAAAGTACCAATATCAATAAAGCACTAAAATAACAAGGTAATAAACTACTAAATTAGTATCAAAATACCAAAAAATGTAGTTTAGAGTACTAAAATTTAATTTTATTAAAAGTACCAAAATTAAAAATTTATGAAAAATACTAAAATTAAAGTACCAAAGTTCTAAAGTACTAAAATAGAATCAGAAAAGTACCAAGTTCCTTTCCAAAAGTACCAAAGTACTATCAAGGTACATACTAAAATTAAAGTACCAAGTTGTAAAGTACTAAAATAGTATAAAGAATCATAAAAATACGATCAATAAAGTACCAAAGTATTAAAATACCCAGGTACTAAACTATGAAAATAGTAACGAAATACCAAAAAGATGTACCAATTTCAATATTATATAAATAGTAACAATTTTCGAAATCAAATTAAATTGTTTCTCTTAACCATTCCATTAAATAATCCAATACGAATTAATTCCCAAGGTGTAATTCGTTTGTACCTTAAATGTACAGAACTCATTTCCTTTGAGTATTGATTACTTATTAAATCATTCAATTGTTATCGGTACTATTTTGCAAAATGGTACATTTGTACTATATTATTGCTAAGTTTATTAGAATATAAACCCACTTTATTAATTTGTAGAGAATTCCTTCCTTTGGGAATTGATTCCTTATTGAATCATTCATTTATTATGTATTACAAAAAGGCTGGAGTATATTTTTATCAATTTAATATATTTTTCAAAACGGTACTTTTGTACCATATTATTGCTAAGTATATTACAATTTAATTTTGGTACTTTTTGGAAAAAATACCTTTTTCGTAATTGTTGGTAATTTGGTACCATTTTCATATATTGCGAATTCTAAATATTTTTGTAACTACCTTCATTAGTTTTGGTACTTTTTAGAAAAATTAAGATTTAGTACCTTTTTTTAAATTTTCGAATTTCAAATATTTTTGTATCTGCTTTCATTCATTCTTTATTTTATTTGTAATTTAATGTGTTACACAGTGGTGTAAAAAATTACCAAAAAGGCTTGAGTAATTTTTTTTTTTAAATTTTATAATTGGTACTAATTCGATATTATTTTTCGAAATGGTACTTTTTCGTACTTTGGTACCATATTATTGCTAAGTATATTACAAACAATTGAATATAAATCCACTTTATTAATTTTGGTACTTTTTAGAAAAGTACCTTTTTCATAATTGTTGTTAATTTGGTACAATTTTCATAATTTTTTAAACTGCTTTCATTAATTTTTAATTTGTAGAATGTTGAAAATTCTCAAGGCGTAGAGAATTAATTCCTTTGAGAATTGATTCCATATTAAATCATTCAATTATTATCTATTACAAAAAAGTTAATTTTTGTGTAAATTGGTACTAATTCGATACTATTTTTCAAAATGGTACTTTTTTGGTACTTTTGTACCATATTATTGCTAAGTATATTACAAACAATTGAATATAAAACCACTTTATTAATTTTGGTACTTTTTAGAAAAAGTACCTTTTTATAATTGTTGGTAATTTAGTACAATTTTCATAATTTGTGAATTCCAAATATTTTCGTAACTGAATTCATTAATTCCTTATTAATAGGTACTATTTTAAAAAAAATATTTAAAGTTGTTTATAATTAAAAGTCATTTAAGGCAATTTATGTCGATTTTTTTAAGGCAACTTAAGAAATTTTTCTTTGCCAGTATAACAACACCTGTCTCTTCTTAATAATTCAATTCAAAACCATTTAATTTTATCTTTTTTTCTTTCAAACAAAACAGCATTAAATTTTGTATGAATTTTTTTTCATGAATTTCCTTAACTCAAGTTTGTAGCATAATTCTTTTGTTTTCGTTTAATAGGAAATCTTCAAGTTTGAGTCTTAAATCTTTTGTTTTAATGCTATTAAGTTGTTTTACACAATAAATACTTATTAACTATTAGAAATAATAGAAATTATAAAGCCAAACTACAACCAAAAAAGCTTATAAACTAATTTAATGTAAAAAAAACTCAAGCATAAAAGGACAACATAAATGTTTGGATGTCTGTAAGTGTAAGTGTTTGTGTTAAAAATAAATGAAAAGTTAATGAAATGAAAATTAAATTTAAAGCATGCTCAGAAAACGAAGTGTTAAAGGGGATTTTATTTTTTGGTATAACCCTTTAAACTGTTACTTCGTTTTATATACAACTAAAAAGTTGAAGAAACTAAAAATATAAATGAACAGGATGTTAAGGAGGTTAGGGTATGAGGAAAGTTGTATTGTAAAGTGTGTTAGGAAGACATGGGTTTAGGATGTTTTGAGGAGTTTCATTATTTTAACGAGTTGATGTAGTTGTTGCAGTTTAAGTCTTAAGGCTGCTTTATAATGATTATATTTATATGAAATTGGTTTTGTTTGTTGTTTGTTTAAAGAAGCCCACATTGTGGTTTTTGTTATTTTTATATATATAGTAGTATATAAGAAGTTTTGTTAATAGTTTTTCTTTGATTTAGTATTTAAAGTCCTGGGTGATTTTTTTTATATTTTGGTATTTAGATTTGCTGCGCACATTTATATTTTGCTAAATTCATATAGTACATAGTGATATAAAGAGATCATACCATTTCAAACAAAAGAAAAAAGTATACGAAAAGCTGAATTCTGTTTAATTTATTTTTTTTATATTACAAAAATTATATTAAAGCCATAAAAACTTAAAAAAAAAATTAATTAAAATCAAAAAAAAGCCATATCATTTGTTTTATATTTCGTTATAATTTTTTTATTATAATATCGTTTATTTGTATGATTTTTATATAAATTTATTTAGTTTTTCTGTGGCTTGTTTTAAAGTCTCTTTAGGAGTGCTTTATTTGTGGTGTTTTTGAAGTAGTGTAAAAGTGCTGGAGTTTTGTGTGTGTCTAGTTTACTATTTAGGTGTTGACTGTGCTTTTAAGTGCTGTTTTTCTTTTCTTGGGGGTTTTAAGAATTTCAGTATGCATATGTTGAGCTGTTTTTTGCTTTATACAATATGGTTTTTGTTATATTTAATTTATTAAGGTTTTTTTTATATACACTTGGTAGTTTCTTTAAATTTATAAAGATTTTTTCAAAGAAAATTGTTCCTAGATTAGAAAAAAAAGTAGTAAAGAGCATAATAAAACGTAGATTTGGGAAAACATTACACCAGTTTTAAAAACAAAAATCGGAACTAGCTTATACCACCATCTATAAATTTCAATTACCCTCATTAACACGATTACTGGTTATATGTTAACTTATAGTTTTTAGTATGAAAACTGTCAGTATAACTTTATGTTAAAACATAACTTTACATTCCCAATAAGCATTTTTGCTAGAATTCAAGTAGAAAACAAGTATAATTCCAGCCTTGAATCCAGTGTCAAGCAATTGTATTATAGTTGAATCTCACTTTATATCAATAGCATGTTTTTAGTTTGAAAAAATATTTAATCTTTCAAGTTTATAACATAATTTTCTTTGCATTCAAGTCAAATTCCATTAAATGGTTCAAGTGCTTGAATTTGTTGGGCTTTACTGATTATTACGTTGTGATAATAGCGGTAATTTATTTAAAGTAAACTGGAGTTCCATCACGTTACAGTTTTCTTTATTTTTCAACACAATCAGCCCAATTGTTCCCTGGAGTTTGTTCCCCGGCAGTTTTATCCCATTGAATTTACATAGGAAAAATGGGAAAAGGGAGAAAACTCCCGGGGAATTTTTATTCATAATTGGACTGAATATTGAAATTTCTACATCGATTGTTTTTTTAAACTATCAGCCCAATTATGAATAAAAAATTCCGCGGGAGTTTGTTCCCCGGAAGTTTTTTTTCATTGAAATTGAATAGGAAAAATGAGAAAAGGGAAAAAACTCCCGCGGAATTTTTATTCATAATTGGGCAGTATCTAATAGTAAATATATTGTTAGACGTTGGGTTTTGTATAGCAAAACCATGCGAATTTAATATTTTTCTATTATTTATAAGCTCACTTTTATTTCACAAACTTTGCCGTAATGTTCGTAAATCAAAAAACTACTAAAAAATGGCTGCATCTTTATAAACAGCTGTTTTTCCATTGTTTTGATTTTGATTACATTTCACTGCAACAACAAAAACAAAACAACATCATAACAAAAACTTGTTTTTCTCAGTTTATTTTATACATTCTCTCATTGTTTTTCATTTGTTTTGATTTCGTTAATAGACCTCCATTTTAAAAGAGAGAGAGAGTCTTTTAAAGGTTTTTGTTTCTACAACAACAACAATGCAAAATCATATTTATTTCTGTTACTTAGTTTTTCTTTTCTCTCATTGTTTTGATTTTGTTTATATTCCACCATTTTGAAAAAGAAAGAATCAAGTAACTAACTAAATTAAGCAATGATGACGTAGAAGGCTCAAAATATTGCTAAATATTTGACTTCAATTAATTTTGTTTAATAAAAACGAAAACTTAATTGATAGTTTTTGCTAAATATACAATCCCAATTACAATAAACTGAAATATTGTAAAAAACATTTAAATTGGAAACCAAATTCACAAATTGTTCTAGTATTTATAGCTAAAACGTAAAGGGATCATATGAGAATGTTAATATATCATTTTGCTGATATTATTTGTCTGCAAAGTACTCTGATCTAAATGCTCCAAAGTTATTTAAATACTTGATTGCTTTAAAATAGAAAATATATGAAGAAATAACAATTATATCGCCTGAAATATTTAGGAAAGTGAATAATTTAAAACTAAAAGAGCTCGATTGAGCATAGGCTCTAGAAACTGATATTGTGCCTTAGGTTTGGTTAGATTCCATGGGCAGCCAATTGTCAAGCTGCTTACTTGGGGCCATTCTAAGAAGTAAACAGCAGAATATTTATAATACGTCCGTTGTTTTCAAGGTGATAACTTTTTTTTAGCTTTTATTTTACTAATTATTGTGTAAACCGGGTGTAATGTTTTCCAATTCCCAAAAAAAATTCAAAAATTATAACAATTTTGTTATAATTTTCTACCAAAAATTAGTTCAAGAAGTTGTAATAAAAAGTTTATAAAGTTATAAAATACTAACAAATAAGTTAATAAAAAAAACTTGAAGAGAAAAATTTTAAGAAAAATTTCAAATAATTTGGCTGTCCTTAGCCATTTTTCTTTTTAAGAGAAGAAAAATCCTCCTACCATTCACTATCAAACGTTTTGTGCGATTAAAAGTACCCGCTCGATTAGCAGCCTTGCACAAATAACGGCCAGCATGTTGGGCCGTAACATTGTTAATCATTAGCAGACTGGTATGGGAACCCACCGAGGCCACCGTTGTAAAGGGTAATTCTGGTATAATATCTTTGCCATTAAGGGACCATTCAATGTGCAGGGGCAAATCGCCTTTGGTAACAATGCAGGTTAATTGCACATAATCACCCACATTGCTGAGAGGTGTGGACAGGGAGAGATTTGCCAAATTGGGAGGTTCTTTGTATTTTTTTGAGGAAGGAAAGGGAAGAAAGTTTTATTAAATAACAATTTAAAAGTTGTTCGCTTTTGGTAATTTTCCTACATCATTTTGTCTACTTTGTTTTTATTCGTGATTTAAGGACTCAACATAATTCTTAAAACTTAAATTTAAAAAAGAATTTAAACCAAAAAAAAAAAAAACTATATTGAAAATGGATAGATTTCCTTAATTAATGTGTTACCCTTGACTTTTAGAGTAGACCATTTTCTGGCCTCTCCCGCCTTATTAGCGGCCACACAAGTATAATTTCCCGAGTCCCCTATATTCGTTTGACGCAGCGATAATATCAAAGTATATTCATCGATTTTATGATAAATGGAGCGTAACAAAGGCTGGCCATCTTTAAGCCAATAAATATCAAGCGGTAAATCACCCGAGGTGATCATGCACATGACCCTAACTGCTTGGCCACCATTAACACCGTTCGGATTAAATTGAAACTGTTCAATTTGTGGTAATTCTAGGGTTAAAAACACACACATAAAATAAAAGTTAATAACAATGAAAGCACCGATTAGTACAGATATAAAAACAATGACAGTTGTCAAACAAATAATAAAAATTTGTCAATGGTTATGTTTTGCAGAGAGAGACAGAGAGAGAAAAAATAACATTTTCAATAGACAACCCCCCATTTTCTCAATATCTGGTTATCGTTTTTCGTAATGATAAACCTCCAATTGACATTTTTTTTTGTATGAGAACTGTCAGTTTATCGTCACCATAAAAAATAACCAGAGATTGAGAAAATGGGGGACCGAGTGGTAAATATATATTGGTCGCTCTTTCCAAACCATTATGACATTTTCTTTTGTTTGTTTAATATTGACATATTACTGAAACCAGCTGATTCATATCGGTATAATTTGTGAATGAAATTTTTGAAAATGACAGATGAAAATGATAAAAGTGAAATTGAAATTGAACAATTAATCACAGAATATATTTAATTTTGGTTACTTTTTTGAAATGTTGAAAATTTACACTGATTTAAGCCATTTACAATTAGTTAAGCCAACACCCCTTAAAATTATGCTGCATTTTTCTTTTTTAATTTGCATTAAACATTGATTTGTTGTCTAGTGTTTATTTTGATACTAAGCCGCTACCATATCTAAAATTAAAACATTTAAGGTGTGTAACATACATTATGCATTGATTTTAGTGCAAAATTACATAGAATTAAAGAAACCACAAACCCCTTATGGTTAAATTGGTCGAAACTTCTGTATAACCCGCCTGATTAGCACCAATACACGAATATTTGCCCGCATGTACTGCCAAAACACTTTCAATATTCAACGAACTGCTACGTTTGCTATGCATCATTACCGTTATACCCTCCATATTATTAACCGATTCATCATTATAATACCAGGTGATATTATAGGGTGAATCACCATGTAAAACCGCACAATTCAATTGAAAATAATCACCCAAAAACAAAGGATTATCCACGCTAGAGGGTAAAGGTGTCAACTTGGGGGGAACTTTAAGAAAATGGAAATATAACAAACGTAAATAAAGAAAAACATAAAATAAAAAAATAATAAATTTAAACCTATAATATATAAAATTCATCATCCTTAATACCATTTACTATCAAGTTGGCCGTATAATTGGTTACCCCTGCTGAATTTTTGCCATAACAAGTATAATTGCCGGCATGTTGGCCTTGCACAGACTCTATGGTCAACGCAGAACTTCTGGAACCCATTTTCGATATTTGTATGCCCATTTGTTGAGCCAAAGTTTCGTTGAGTTTTTGTTCATTAAAATACCAATAGACTAGTAAAGGATGATCTCCATGTATGATGGAACATTGTAGGGTACAATAGTCGCCCGGGTAGAAGGCATCTGCTCCCGTGGTAAAGGGAGCAATTTTGGGTAAAACTTTTGTGGGTAACAGAAGAATAAATTTAATAGAAGAATTAAGAATAGTTAAATACTCGTTCTAAAAATATATTTCTAATTTAAGGCTTTTTTGAAAATATTAAATTTAGGCTCTAGTAAAATAAATTAAACAATCACCCCTATTCGCTAATCAATATTTCACCTGAAATATGTTCCATTTTCCTATTTTTAGTTCATCAGCTTTGTTCATGTGAAAAAATTCCCCATGACGTGAAATTTTTTAAACAATAAACAGCTGTTATTAACAAAAATGAACTATTGTGAATGAAAATTTCATGGGAATTGTGAATGAAAAGTTCGAGGGAATTGGATATTTCATGGGAACATAAATTTCACAAGTTATTGCCGATAGGGATGATAATTTCACATGAAATATGTTCCATTTTTCGTTCATCAACTTTGTTCATGTGTCACAATAGCAATTTTCCCTTCATGGAAACATAAATTTCACATGTTATTGGCGATAGGGGTGATTATAATCTCTAAAGGGAAAGTAACTGACACAAACTAGCCTCTTGTGGCTGGTTTCTGGGTGGTAGAGACCGCTTATAAAAACACAGGAGCGGATTCAGCTCAACCATTTGGGGGGAGAAATAAATTAAAATTTCATTTTTCTTTTTTTATAGACTAAGACTAAAGTCTTAGGCGCGTATCCAGGTCAACCATTTGGGGGGTGGGGATTGGTAAATTAAAATTTGTTCTACATATTTCTTTTTTTTACTTTTTTATATGAAAACTTTTCGGTTTTGAGGGGGGGAGGAAATTTATATTTCACTCCCTCTGGATTCGCGCCTGACTTTATATTAAGGAGACCTGTATCTTTAACAGGGCGCTGTCATACTCTTTGACAGGTCGCATATCTAAACATACATTTTCTAGTATTAGTAAGATTTAAAAGTTTTAGCCGGAATTTATTTAAGTACGAGAATAATTTCCTGCAAAACATGCAAGTACGTGAATTATATTGTAAATTCTTTGATAAATAATCTATTTAAATCAGTTTTTGTTGTACTTCTATTTTCAAAAGTCACTGGACTATTATGTTTTCAACAATTGTCACTAAAAATAGAGTGCTCTGCAAGGTTTTACTTATAAAATCATGTTTAAGCATGCTCTAATCAGGGAAAACTAAAATTTATTAAATTATAATCCAACTATTCATTTCTGGTATAAGACAAGGACAGCTTTCTACCACCATTGCTGATTATGGTTTTATGTTTTTAGTCCTCTCAGACTCTTCTAACACACTATAGTGAAGTGAAATGCGAACATTTATCGGCTGATTATATATGTACAAGAGTTGAATCGCGAGAATGACACAAACTCGTTCACGAAATAAATGTTTCTATAACTAAGAAAATATTCATCAATCCTACAGTATCAGAACCTTGAAACCTTCTATCCTTAAAGAAGATTATGTTGAAAATATCATGAAGATGTATTACAATTAGGGTTCCTACGCGGGAAAAATTTCCCGGGAATTCCCGGGAATATTTTTTTGTTAATTTCCGGGAAATGTTTGTCGGGAATTTTCGGGAATTTTTTCATAAGTTTTCTTCTAAAAGTTACTATATTAAGATACGTTTTGATGACTAAATTTGTTGCTAATTGAATTATTCTATTATATCCATAGATTTCTTCGGTTCTAACAACAGATAGTCAGTTGGTAAAGAAGTATTACTATTGAAATAACCGAATTTTTTTAACTCAACTCAAGCCACAGCAGAAAAATTTAGTTATTAAGAATTAATCAAATTTAAAGTACATATATTCTCTTAAACGAATTATTAAGATGCCTAACATTACATCTTTTAGGGATATTCAATGATCATTATTCATATTTAGAGAAAATAACAATAATAGTGCTTCTAATTTATTTATCTACAATCAGATTTGAAAAATTTCCCTAACTACGCATGTTTTGTAGATTTAACATGGTCGAAATTCTTAAGTTTTTTAATTAAACAATGAATTTATTGATTTCATACTGATTAAAACTACGACTGTGACAATACCGATCAAATGCCACTATTAAATCAGAAACCCTTATAAATGCTGGACCAACAACCAAATACAGTAATTTTATACTTCTTTTAAAACCCTGGTAAAATTATAAGTCAATTTATTCGAAAAAATTTTTCTGGTTTTTGGTATAATTTAGTGTTAAAAAATTCCCGGGAATTCCCGGGAATGAAACGATATTTTAATTTCCTCCCGGAAACAAAAAAGTCCGGGAAATTAGGAACCCTAATTACAATCCATAAAGTAGCAGATGTATAGCTTGTCCTATTATAACCACTTGCCGACCATCCTCAATCCAAGAAATGTAAGCAGCATGTAAATATTTGTGCTGTACATCAACTATTGTTACAAGACAATCGTGGTTGTCGTTCGCTCTATGTTGAATTGCAAGAAGACCCTGCAAAATCGTTTGTACCAGACCACTTTGCTTCACTGTATTTATAACACAATCGTGGTTGTCGTTCGCTCTATGTTGAACTGCAAGAAGACCCTGCAAAATCGTTTGTACCAGACCACTTTGCTTCACTGTATTTATAACACAATCGTGGTTGTCGTTCGCTCTATGTTGAATTGCAAGAAGACCGTGCAAAATCGTTTGTACCAGACCACTTTGCTTCACTGTATTTATAACACAATCGTGGTTGTCGTTCGCTCTATGTTGAATTGCAAGAAAGACAGTGCAAAATCGTTTGTACCAGACCACTTTGCTTCACTGTATTTATAACACAATCGTGGTTGTCGTTCGCTCTATGTTGAATTGCAAGAAGACCCTGCAAAATCGTTTGTACCAGACCACTTTGCTTCACTGTATTTATAACACAATCGTGGTTGTCGTTCGCTCTATGTTGAATTGCAAGAAGACCCTGCAAAATCGTTTGTACCAGACCACTTTGCTTCACTGTATTTATAACACAATCGTGGTTGTCGTTCGCTCTATGTTGAATTGCAAGAAGACCCTCCAAAATCGTTTGTACCAGGCCACTTTGTTTCACTGTATTTATAACACAATCGTGGTTGTCGTTCGATCTATGATGAATTGCAAGAAGACCGTGCAAAATCGTTTGTACCAGACCACTTTGCTTCACTGTATTTATAACACAATCGTGGTTGTCGTTCGATCTATGATGAATTGCAAAAAGACCATCGTTGATGATCTATGAAAACAGTTGTTGCAAGATCGTCAAGCAACTGATCGTGGAATTGTGGCTTGTTTAGACATTAAGTTCGACTCTCATTACTTTTCAGTGATCAATACTCACCACTTGGCTTCACTGGATGTTCGAACACAATCTTTGACGTTCGTTCTATGATGATTTGCAAGAAGACCCTGCAAAATCGTTTGTACCAGACCACTTTGCTTCCCTGTATTTATAACACAATCGTGGTTGTCGTTCGATCTATGATGAATTGCAAGAAGACCCAACAAGATCGTTGTTATTCCAGAAATCGTTGATGATCTATGAAAACAGTTGTTGCAAGATCGTCAAGCAACTGATCGTGGAATTGTGGCTTGTTTAGACATTAAGTTCGTGTCTAATTTCTCTTCAGTGATCAATACTCTACCACTTTGCTTCAATGGATTTTCGAACACAATCTTTGACGTTCGTTCTATGATGAATTGCAAGAAGACCATGCAAAATCGTTTGTACCAGACCACTTTGCTTCACTGTATTTATAACACAATCGTGGTTGTCGTTCGATCTATGATGAATTGCAAGAAGACCCAACAAGATCGTTTGTTATTCCAGAAATCGTTGATGATCTATGAAAACAGTTCTTGCAATATCGTCAAGCTACTGATAGTGGAACTGTGGCTTGTTTAGACATTAAGTTCGTCTCTTATTTCTTTTCAGTGATCAATACTCTACCACTTTGCTTCACTGGATTCGTTCACACGTTCGTTCTATGATGAATTGCAAGAAGACCCTCCAAAATCGTTTGTACCAGACAACTTTGCTTCACTGTATTTATAACACAATCGTGGTTGTCATTCGATCTATAATGAATTGCAAGAATACCCTCCAAATTCGTTTGTTATTCCAGAAATCGTTAATGCTCTGTAAAAACAGTGGTTGCAAGATCGTCAAGTAACTGATCGTGGAATTGTGGCTTATCTAGACATTAAGTTTCATACACCTGAATTTGATATTGAAAGAATATTTGTCTGTCATTGGATGTTAGTGATGAATCATTATCATCGTTCGCTCTATTGGAAACTTCAAGAAGATCGATCAAAATCGGTTGCTATTACAGTAAACTTTGATGCTGTGTGATATCAGTTGCTGCAAGATTGTCATGTGACTGATCGTGTAATTTGTGACATTCCTAGACATTTTGTTTAATTCGCTTATATTAAATATTGCAAGTATATTCTACCGTCATAGAATATTGATCACGGAGATCAATAGCGATCTTCTTTCGAAAAAGATTGTTATACCAGAAAACTTTGATGCCGCGTGGAAGCAGTTGTTGTAATATAAACATGTGAATGATCGTGAATTTTCTGACATTAAGTTTAAGTCGCTTATATTAACTATTATCCGAGATTAATTGCGGTCTTATGGCTTATGACGAATCACAAAATTGTTGTTTAAAATCATTTGTAATTCCGGAAAAACGTTGATGCCTTAGGAAGTTGTATCATGCCTGGATATTATGTTTTATTCACATATATTGATCATTGCGAAAGAGATTAATAGCGTTTAAAATTGTTTGGTTCTCCAGAAAACTTTGATGCTGTGCAAATACATTTGTTGCAAGATAGTCCTGAGACTGATTGTGAAATTGTGACACGTTAAATTCGCATATATTTACTATTGCAAGAATAGTTTGACGTCATTGGATTTCCGAGATTAAAAGTGATCATTGTTCGCTTCATTAAGAAAATCATACAAAATCGGTGTTTATTCCACAACTCGTTGATGCCGTGTGAAAACAGTTGTTTTAAAATCGTCATGCGACTCTTTGTGAAATTGTGGAATGCCTGGACATTAAGTTTACTTCAATATATATTCAATTTTGCCAGAATATTCGTCCGTCATTAGATATCCAAGACCAATCGCGGTTATAGCTTGGGATTGTTGTTGATGAATTATAAAATCAAAGAATCTATGCAGAAATTGTTATTGTACGATCGTGAGGTTACTGATATTTAGTGAAATTGTGAAATATCTCTACATTAAGTTCCATGGGCGTATATTTAATAATACAGGAAGATTCGTCCGTTTTGTATAACCGAGATCATCCACCGTCATTTTTTGCTGCATTAAGAATTTGAAGAAGATCGCACAAAATCGGTTGTAGAGCCAAGAAATGTTGTTGCAGAGTAGCAATTGTTGTAACTGTTGATCGTCATGCGATTGATGGTGAAATTAAAATATGCCTGGATATTCAGCCTTATCATGTAAGACGTAGGCGTTTTACGACGACAGTTTCGTACTAGATTAATGAAACAGGTTGAATAACTTCTTTAATCTAGTACGAAACTTTCGTTGTCGTAATACGACTACGCCTTACATGACAAGGCTGATTAAGTTTCATTCGCAACCTGTTGCTTTAATCGATTACGAAACTGTCGGTGACGTAAAACGCTAATGCCTTACACGATAAGGCTGAATATTGCAAGAATCCATAATTGGATATCTGAGATCATCGTGGTCATCGTTCGCTCCATTAAGTATTTCTAGAAGATCGTACGAGAGGAGAAGACAATAAAATTGTCTTAAGTATTTTCACGCTCTGAATTCAAATTCAATTTCGCCTAATACCAAGTTTTCCAAAGTATTTTTGTTTATAGCGATTAAATCGTTATTCAGATTTGACTACTGCAGATTTACGAAATTGTTTTGCAACGAGTGCCGAACACTGTGAGAGAGAACCTTCATTATGATCATCGATTATATGCGGAAAATGAGGAACATAATTCCTATAAATTCCAAAAATGTTTAGAGCTGAAAAATATCCCAAAGTTTCATCAGTGTCGAAGACAAATTCCCCGCAGTAATCATGATCGTGTAGACAATGTTGCTGACACCAGCCCTAGCATCGTGATAGTCCGAAGTAGTGAAACCAGAATCTGACAAAGATCTTCCAATATTTGTTATTGCACCAGTTATGATAAGATTGCTGAGAGAGGACAACTTTACAAAACATTTATTCTACAGGAAAGCGGAAGAATGGGAAGCATTCCAGACCCTTAATCGAAACTTTCTTTATTAAGTAATAGATATAGCAATGAATACAATGAAATAATTGAAAATCCTTTAGATAAATACCGCAAAAAGGATGTTCTTCGATAGCAACTTATGCGAAACTAAGGGGGCACAATAAGAACGTTTACGCCTAGATTTAACAAGAATGGAGACAAATTTTTAAAGTATGTTCCGCAAAGATTTTTTAAAACAACAACATAAACTTAGGCGATGAATTATGATATCAAGCTAAGCATACTTTAAGGCATTTTTCTTAAACCTTTTTCCCATTAGCGGTATATTTAGATATTTAATATATTTTGTTAATAGTCTAATCACAAAGTATACAGAGGCGTCAAATTTGACAGTTCAAAAACACTAAAATCAGCTTTTTTTGAAATTGTTTCGATAGAAAGAGAAAACAAATTTGCGGTTTAATACAGACAGTGCGTTAAAACAAACAACTATATAAATAAGCACAAAACCAAACCAGTTGAAATTGTTTCGAGCGAAAGAGACAAATATATTTTTTTTGTCGTGTCGCCTCTGTATACTTTGTGGTCTAATGTTAGTGTTTGATTGAGCTGTGAAGCCTTAACTGTATTTTGTTTGTAATACGTTAATTGAAAGACCTTTGAAACATTTTGGATGAACCCTAGACATTTGGATAACAAACCAATAATAATTTTTCTTAAAAAGCAGATTATTAAAAGTTATTCGGAAGATAAGTTCCAGTTCCTCTGACGCCCAATATCACAGTGTATAGTTATGTTTTAACATAGAGTTTTCATACAAAAATAATATTGAACAGAGAGTATAACTATAATTTAAGGTATAACCAGACATCGTGATAATGGGAGTAAGTCGAACAAATTTTGTATGAAAGCTACTCAGTTTTAATAATATTCTTGAATAGTTTCTTTACAACTATAGATTGTAACGTTGGCCAAACAAAATTTATCAAAAGTACTTTCAAGGTCCTTCGACTAAGCATGCCCAATCAAGCACTCTCTTACTGGTGTTACAAAAAATAATAGTGTGCTTTGCATGCAACCATTTTCTTTAACTATATTCTAATCAAAACTAATTCAACATGCAGTTTTTAGCATTTAAGAAAGAGAAAAATGTTTTTAATTTTAGCATTTTAGAAAAAGAAACAAAGGAAGTTTTCGATTTTAGTTAATAAAGTTGTTAATAAAAGTTATAAGAAATAAGAATATTTTCAATTGTTTTCTAAAAATCATTAATTATCTAACCATAAACATTCAATTCCGTGGTATAGCTTTGTAAACCAGCACGATTGCGAGCTAAACAAGTATAATTGCCCGCATGATGATCATCTACCGAATCTATAGTCAAGACACTAGTACGTTTATTAACCATCATGGTGGATATACCCAAGCTATTGTTGCCAACAACCACATCTTGCTCATTTAAAAGCCATGAGATATTCAAGGGTAAATCACCAAATGAGGCTGAACAGTAAAGAGTTAAATATTGGCCCGTTTGAGCAGGACCCTCTTCAAAGGTAAAAGGTCTAATGCGGGGTAAAACTAAGATAAGGGGATTAGAAATAAAACAAATAAAATAATAACAAATGATATAATAATAAAAATTAAAAAAAAATATCATAAATTTAATACAACAAAATACCTATAACTTTCAATTGTGTGGTAAAACTGGCCTTGCCGGCCTTATTTGAACCCTGACAGGTGTAATTGCCCGCATTTTTGGCATTAACACTTTCTATGGTTAAAACACTACTACGTCTACCCAATTTCGAGATTAATATATCTGGATTATCTTCATTTACCAAAGGCTGATTATTAAGAGTCCACAAAATATTTAAGGGCAAATCACCCTCGGTTATGGTGCATTGATAGGTAATATATTGATCTAAATGAACAGCCTCAGCACTACCCGATGAAAAGGGTGAGATTTTGGGTGGCACTTTTAGGGTTAGTAAAATATATAAAAGGGATTAGGGAATTAAAAAAAACCAAGAATTTTATTTAAAAAAAAAACTTATAATTAAATCTAATAACTATTAATAAATATTATTTCTTAACCATTAACTACCAATTCCGCTGAATATTCCGTAGTCTGGGCCACATTTCTAGCAATGCAAGTGTAATTGCCTGCATTATGGCCATTCACCGAGTCTATGGTCAAAACACTGACCTTTTTGCCTATTTTCGAAGTGGTGGCACCCAAATAATCATTCAAAGCATAGCCATTAAACAGCCAATTAATATCTACCGGTAAATCACCCTTGGAAATGGTACATTGTACTGTCACCGAATCACCAAAATTGGCCGGTTCATCACCAAAATCAAAAGGTGTTATTTTGGGGGGAACTTTTTGTTTTTTTTAAGGATTAAACAAAAATTTAAACACCAATTAATTAAAAATCATAATAAATATTTCAATATTAAATAAAATACAAAGAAAAATTTAAATTTCAAATTTCTTTAAACACCATTGACATGTAATTCCGCTGTATGATTGGCCTTGCCCGCTCTATTCTCCGCCCTGCAGGTGTATTCGCCTACATGACCGGCATGCACGGCATCTATGGTTAAAACACTGGCCCTTTTGCCACTCTTCAATATGGTTATGCCGGTGCCAAAGGGCTGCATGGTTACATTATTGTGCAGCCATGTTATATTGACTGGCATATCACCCGATGAGATTAAACAATTTACCGAAACAGAATCTTCAAAATTTGTGGGCTCATCGCCAAAATCGAAGGGTACAACTTTGGGGGGTACTAAGGGAAATAAAGCAAGCTTAAAATACTTTAATATTCTCATAAAGTTTTAGGAAAAGCTCAGTTTCTTTAGCTAATTAAAAATGTTTATTAAAACATCTTAAATTTAAACCATTTTTAATACCTATCTTTATTTTAAATGCAAATATTTGCTGAAATTTGCTTTAATAAATTCTTATTTTAATTAAGTGATAAATTAAAATTTTAATATTCATATCGAAATTTATGTTTAAAGTTTCCCATCCCTTAGTGTCGTTTCACACACGTCAAGTTTACTTGAGCAAGACTTGAGTTTATACAAGAGAGAGGAAGATCTTTGCAATATCATCTTCTCTCTCTTCTATAAACTCAAGTTTACTTGAGCCAGTCTTGAGTTTATAGAAGATTTCCTCTTCGTCTTGTTCAAATAACTCAAGTTTATTTGAACAAGACTTGAGTTTATAGAAGAGAGAGGAAGATGAGGAATTCTTTGCAATCTCCTCTTCTCTATTTTCTATAAACTCAAGTTTACTTGAGCCACTCTTGAGTTTATAGAAGAGAGGAGATTGCAAAGATTTCCTCTTCTTTTTCCCCTCTCTTCTATAAACTCAGGACTTGCTCAAGTAAATTTGAGTTTATAGAAAATAGAGAAGAGGAGATTGCAAAGAATTCCTCATCATCCTCTCTCTTCTATAAACTCAAGTCTTGTTCAAATAAACTTGAGTTTATAGAAGAGAGACGAGAGGAGATTGCAAAGATTTCCTCTTCTCCTTCCTCTATCTGTTATAAACTCAAGACTTGCTCAAGTAAAGAGGAGATTGTAAATATTTTCTCAACTTCCTCTCTCTTCTATAAACTCAAGACTTGCTCAAGTAAACTTGAGTTTAAAGAAGAGAGAGGAGAGGAGATTGCAAAGATTTCTTCTTTTTATTCCACTCTCTTCTATAAACTCAAGAAAACTTGACGTGAGTGAACCAGCACTTACTATTTATGACCTTGAAGCGATGACTTATATTTGGTAATTCAAATATTCTAAACTTGTGATAATGACTTTATCAAATACTCCATGTTTTGATACCTTTAAAATCTAGTTACTCAGAAAACATTCTGGCTTAACATCATCTTGAGAATGATTTGAACTCAAACCCTTTCTCCAATGGCAATAGCTTTGATAAACATTTGAGAATAATATTGTTGCGAAATTGCATTAACAATTTGGATCTAAAGGTCCATCAGTAGAAACATCTACTTATAAACTACATTGATAATACGCTGTTATTAACATTGTTTATAAGTATTACACTATTAGCTGTGAAACAAATTTAAAAGCTGTAGGTGTAAATGGAACATTCTAGTTTTCTCCACTAGATAATTCTCGAAACTACTAGAAGCTGTCGCTTTTATATAAATACAGGCAGTTTATTGTGAATCTTGATTCTAAAACCGCAAATAAAAGTTTAATGATTTGAACACAAATACTTTGTGCAATGTCAAATGCTTTCATAAACATTTGAGAATAATATTGTTACGAAATTGCATTATCAATTTGAATCTAAAGGTCTGTAATGGCTGCCTGCAATACTCATCGTGTTTATCAACATTTCAATCAACGCTCTTATTAATATTATTTATAAGTATTAACTGTTAGGTGGAAACAGAATATTCCAGTTTTCTCCATTAGATAGTTCTCGAAACTACTAGAAGCTGTTGCTGTTATATAAATACTGGTAGTTTATTGTGAATCTTGTTTGAGTCAACATCAAGTCGGTAAATAATTTAAGTGTGTTCTAAAACCTCAGAGTGACTATTTTAACGGTTGTTGTTTAGATTTTAATAAATACAATTTTTCACCAACAAATTTTTTTATTGATTTTTTTAAATTATTCTTTGGTGAAGAGTATATAAGATTCGGCTTATCCGATTATATCTTACTGACTTGTTTTTCTTTAGAAACTTCAACTCATGTAATTAATTGTATTATTTATTTAATTTACCTTAATATTTCTTTTAATCTAAAGCAGTGATCGTCACTCATAGCTATCAGAGGAGAATATGTTCGGTTATTTACATATAAACAACACGAATGTTAGCAATCAGTAGCTGTTTTTTTAACAACAGAAAAAGAAAGTTAATAACATATTATTATAAGCCATATCTCTATTACTATTTATGCCGACCACTGATCTTAAGCAACGTTCAGACTGTTTACAAAGGTTTCATAATAAAACTATTTTACTTAAATTCTTCCTTGAATTTTTTGCTTAAATTCTTTTTAATTAATTAAGTTTTAATTTAGAAAATGTTACAGTTTAAAGTCCTAAATATAGGCTTTGTTTGCTTTCATTTACTCCAAAATTTAAACAGTGTGAACGTTCCTTAATAGTTATTTTAAGAATTTAAGGACTAAAATATTTGTTTGTTATTAAAAGCATTTTTAAATTCACTATATTTGCAATAAGCTCAATACATTTTTCTAGCAAAATTAAAAGCAAAAGCAATAATAAACCAATTTAGCTAGAAAAATAATAAAATAAATAAAAGAGAAATATTCAATTTGAAATCTAATAAAGACTAATAACTCAACAAATTTGTGAGGCTCATCATTATTATAAACATTTCCATCAGTAGAAACTTCTTCTTATAAACAATGTTGTTAAAACGCTGTTATTAACATTGTTTATAAGTATGACAACATTAATTGTGAAGCAGCTTTAAAAGCTCTAGGTAATCATTGTGGAAATGGAACAATCGAGTTTTTTACATTAGACAATTCTCGAAACTGCTAGAAAATGGCGCTGACAACCGTACAGTTTATTGTGAATCTTGATAGAGTAAATTTTATTTCTTAATAAGGTGAGTTTAAGAAACAAAAAGGTCACGAAGAATGTTTGGTCATAGTAGACCAGAAAATCTTAGTTGTCTAACTGAATACTTCCATGTTTGGAATATTCACCCTTATCGAGAATCAATATTTCACTTTGTTCATGTGAAAAAATTTCCCATGTTGGAAAATTTTTAGATGTAAATTTTGTAAACAATAAACAGCTGTTAACAAGGCGAATTTATATACATGGTGGTGTCGGTGGCGAATTCAGGCAAATACGAGCGAATTCATTAATTTTTTATATATAGAGTTTGATATTCGAAACAATGAGAGAGTTGTTTCAAATGTCAAATTTAAATAATGAATTCGCTCGTATTTTCTTGAATTCGCCACCGACACCACCTTGCTGTTGCGAACAAAATCAACTATTGTGAATGAAAAGTTCAGGGGAATGTCACGATAGCAATTTTTCCTTGGAGGGAAATGGATATTTCATGGGAACATAAATTTCACATGTTTTTCATGATAGGGGTGATTATTACTTAGTTTCTATTCTTTAAAACATCAAATTGAGCCTAATTAGCCATTTACCGGATTTTCAAATGAATTTAAACAAAATTTAATGAAAAAAAAATAAAAAAGCTTTTTCAAAATAATCATGCATATTTGTAACAGTGTTATTAACAATAAACTACGTTTTTGTATTAAAGGGAATAGAGAGGACCTAAAAACTTAAAGAAATTCCAAAAAAAAAAACTAAAATTTAAAACTCTTCTTTAATTAATTTTATGTATAAAGCATTCACCATTCACTACCAATTGTGCGGTATACATGGAACCAGCCCATAAATTGCGAGCTTTACAGGTATAATTTCCCACATGTCGGGCATTAACGCCGTCAATCATTAAAACACTCAAACGTTTGCCCATTTTGGACACTGAGATGCCCGAATAGGAATTAATGGGACTATCATTGAAAAGCCATTCAATGTCTAAAGGTAAATCACCGGATGAAACTAAACAATTCACCGAAACCGAATCTTCAAAATTGGCGGGTTCAAGGCCAAAATCAAAATGGGCTATTTTGGGAGCAACTAAAAATAGTAAAAAATAATAAAAAAAATTTAAATAAGTTTATTTTTATTTATTTCAAATACCATTAACTATTAACTCGTTGGTAAAATTTACCGAGGCGGCATGATTTTTAGCTTTACAGGAATAGAGGCCAGCATGGCGGGCATGTACATTATCTATGGTTAAAATGCTGGTACGTTTACCACCCTTAACCACGGTTATGCCCGAATAGGAGCTAATGCCATAATCATTAAACAGCCACTCAATATCGATGGGCTGATCACCCGATGATATTAGACAGGTAATGGATACAGAATCTTCAACATTGGCGGGCTCTTCGCCAAAATCAAAGGGTACAATTTTGGGAGGAACTTGAAATGGTTGGAAATTAACAACAAAAAAAAACTTAATAACTAATAAGAATTAATAATAAATATAATTATTTATGAAAAGAAACACTACCATTAACAACTAATTCAGCAGTATAATTAATAGCGGCAGCATGATTTTTAGCCTTGCAGGTATAAAAGCCTTTATGATGGGCCTTTACACTGTCTATGGTTAAAATACTAGTACGTTTGCCACCCTTTATAACCGTTATACCCGAATACGAGCTAATGCCATAATCGTTAAACAGCCATTCTATATCTATGGGCTGATCGCCCAGAGAAATAATGCAAGTAACTGAAACAGTTTCCTCAAAATTGGCGGGCTCTTCACCAAAATCGAAGGGAGTGATTTTAGGAGGAACTTTTTTTTGTTTAAAAAAAGAAATAATAAGAAACAAAAATAAAATTTAATTATTATATTTAAAACAAATACCATTAACAATTAATTCAGCTGTATAATTAACAGCTGAGGCATGATTTTTAGCCTTGCAGGTATAATTGCCCGCATGCTGGGCCTTAACATTATCGATATTCAATAAACTGGTGCGTTTGCCACCCTTCATAACTTGTATACCCGAATAGGAACTAATGCCATAATCATTAAACAGCCATTCAATATCTATAGGCTGATCACCCAGAGAAATAATGCAAGTAACCGAAACAGTTTCCTCAAAATTGGCGGGCTCATCACCGAAATCGAAGGGAGTGATTTTAGGAGGAACTTGAATTTAAAACAAAAAGAGAAAATAATAAAATCAAACAATTTAAATTAATATGTTTTATAAATAACTTAACAAACTACCATTAACAATTAATTCTGCGGTAAAATTATTGGCAGCAGCATGATTTTTGGCCTTGCAGGTATATAAGCCCGCATGCCGACCCTGTACACTATCAATGGTCAACATGCTGCTACGTTTGCCACCCTTAACCACCGTTATGCCCGAGTAAGAGCTAATGCCATAATCATTAAACAACCATTCAATATCTATGGGCTGATCACCCGATGATATAATGCAGCTGATGGAAACAGTTTCCTCAAAATTGGCAGGCTCTTCGCCAAAATCAAAGGGAGTTATTTTGGGAGGAACTTTAAAAATAAAATAAACAAATTAAATTCTATACTAAAGGCAAAATAAAACAAAAAATATTCTAAAGAAAATTCTTAAAAAAAAAATACCATTAACTATCAACTCTGTGGTAAAATTATTGGCGGCCGCATGATTTTTGGCCTTGCAGGTATATAAGCCAGCATGATGGGCCTTGACATTGTCTATGGTCAACATGCTGGTACGTTTGCCACCCTTTACCACCATAATACCCGAATACGAACTTATGCCATAATCATTAAACAACCATTCAATATCTATGGGCAAATCCCCCGAAGATATCAAACAAGTAATCGAAACCGAATCCTCAACATTGGCCGGTTCTTCGCCAAAGTCAAAGGGTGTTATTTTGGGAGGAACTTAAAAATAGATTTAATAAAAACAAAAATAATATTATATTAAACATTTATATATTTATAAGCACCATTAACAATTAATTCCGCTGAGTATTCCTCAAAACCAGCACGATTTTTCGCTTTACATGTATAATTGCCCGCATGGCCGGCATGTACGGAGTCTATGGTTAATAAACTGGTGCGTTTGCCACCTCTCATTACAGAGATGCCAGCAAATATATTTACCGCTTCATTATTAAATAACCACTCAATATCGATGGGCATATCACCGGAGGAGATTAAACAATTTATGGATACAGAATCTTCAAAATTTGCGGGTATATCGCCAAAATCAAAGGCCACTATTTTGGGAGGGGCTAAAAGGTTGTTTTGTTTAAAATAAAATGGATAAAACTTAAATTTAGCTAATTCTTCAAATCAGCGGATTTATTTTAATGACAATTTTGTTTAAATATAAAGAATTGCAATAGTTTTAAAACAGCAAAGAATTTTAGTTGCTCTAAACGAAATTCAGCTAACAAGTTTTTTAAAATTTTATTTTTTTCCATTTTTTTTAATTTTTAAAAAAAAATCAAAGTCACTATTTTGGGAGGGGCTAAAAGGTTTTAAATAAAATGGATAAAACATAAATTTAGCTAATTCTTCAAATCAGCGGATTTATTTTAATGACAATTTTGTTTAAATATAAAGAATTGTAATAGATTTAAAAGAGCTAAGAATTTTAGTTGATCTAAACGCAATTCAGCTAACAAGTTTTTTAAAATTTTATTTTTTTCCATTTTTTTTTTAAATTTTTTAATTTAAAATTTTTTTTTTTTTTTGGAAAAAGAATAGATTTAAATTAGCAAAGAATTTTAGGTGCTCTAAACGAAATTCAGCTAAATATTTTTTAAAATTTTAGTTTTTTCCAATTTTTTTTTTAATTTAAAATTTTTTTTTTTTTTGGAAAAAGAATTTATGACAAAAAAATTATTTGATGAAAAAACAAGTAAGAGAGCTATATTCGGCTGTTCCGAGTCTTAGATACCCTTCACCAAATTATACTTAAAAATATTTTTTTTTTAAATATTTTTGGTCAACAAAATTTAAATTTTTGTAAACATTTTTTCTTTTCGAAATTGTTTTTTATTTTTTTTTAAAAAAATTATTTTTGGAAAAAAAATTTGTGACAAAAAAATTTTGATGAAAAAAAATTCGGGTTAAAAAATATTTTTCCCGATTTTGACCCATTGTAGGTCCAACTTACTATAGCCTTATATACATCGTTGCAATGGACTTTGAAATATCCATCATTAGATATCCATATTGTCTATATTAATAGTAATACAGATATAGATCAAAAATCGAGGTTGTCCTGGTTGTTTACTTATATCTCAGCTATTTGTTAGCAATCGAGCCGGAAAAATTCCCGATATATTGATGTATGAAACATGTATGTAAGTTATTTGGGGGCTACGGAAAGTTGATTTCAACATAAGACGGTCATGGCTATATCGAACAAATAAGAGAGCTATATTCGGCTGTTCCGAAAATTTTTTTCGAAAAATTTAAAAAAAAAAAATTTTTTGGTGAAAAAAAAATCGTTTTAAAAAATATTTTTTCCGATTTTGACCCATTGTAGGTCCAACTTACTATGGTCTTATATACGTCGTTGCAAAGGTCTTTGAAATATCTATCATTAGATATCCATATTGCCTATATTAATAACTTAGTAATCAAGATATAGGTCAAAAATCGAGGTTGTCCTGGTTTGTTCCTCATATTTCAGCCATTTGTGGACCGATTTTGCTGATTTTAAATAGGAAACCTTTCGAAAGCATGTCTGAATTATTGAAGATATCTGGGGTCTTCAGAAAATTGATTTCAACAGACAGACAGACAGACGGACATGGCTTAATCGATTCCACTATCTATAAGGATCCAGAATATATATACTTTATAGGGTCGGAAAATTATATTGTGGAAATTACAAACGGAATGACAAATAATTACATATACCCTTGCCACTCATGGTGAAGGCTATAAAATGAGGGTCAAGCCCGACCTACACTGAATAAATGAGCAAAATCTTTTTTCTTTTAAAAGTTTAATAATTTATTTTCGGAAGTGGGCCTTATATGGGAGCTATGACTAATTATGGATTTCTATATGAAACTTATTAAATCTTGTTAAATTCAAGTATTCACTGTTTCCTTTTCTGAAAAATCACCATTTTCCATTCTATATTTATATATAATTCTATAATATTTCAGTAGGAGATAATACTCTTTTTTGCAGCTGCGTTAAGTACTTTTTTTTTACATTCACCCTTTTCTTCGCATTCATTTCTTTTTAAATATATTTTATTTTAGAAGAAAGAGAGAGAAACAAAAATCTTTCCAGCACTAAAGGCTGGGTTAGCCGACCGTTGATGTAATGTAACCTAATGTTGACTTAACGTAACACTTTAGTGCGATTATAGAACATTAAAAACGTGTCATATGTTTTTGACATAAACAAACAAATTTAAACAGCTGTTTGAAAGTGTTATCAACACAATTGTTTTAAATACTGTTCAAATCGAAACAATTTTATAATTTTTTTCTGCGATTTAAAAAAAAATGTATTCATCATCATTGTGAAGTGCTTCGAAGTGACTTCATATATGTTTATATTAACCCATTAGGAGACAATTATAAATATTATTTATTACCTTGTCATACAGACTTTATTTATTAAAGGTCCGATAACTTAAAAATTAATTAATATTGTATTGTACTTTATACTAAGGGCCATTATTACAACTTGCCTTTATGTTCGTAATAGTAATAGTTAACTTTAAGGGTACCTTTTTCTATTGCTTATGCCCAGTTTTTGACTTGTTATTTAAATACGTATTTAGTTAATTTTAACTTAAAATTAAGTTGTATTTAAATACAGTTTGAGTTTTTCAGTGCTACATAATTTGTCTTATTTAAATAAGATAAAAGTATGGTAGCACTACTAAATATCAAAAATTTATCGATAGTTTTGCTTAAAACAGCTGTTCAACCAAAACAAAAATTGATACATTTTGCCCAATAAGAAATAAAAGTTTATTAAACAATAAAATTATTGGTAGGAAAATGCACAAAAGAAGCTCCAATTGCCCCGCATCGGAATTGTAGTTTTTGCAAGACGCTTTTTTTAGCAAGACGCTGTTGTTTGTTTTTTTTTTTACTACAATAGAGTGAAAAAAAAACCAAACAACAAAAGTCAGCTGTCAAAAACATATGGTAGTTTATGAAACTTAAATAGAATTTAAATGACCAACGTCGGCCATTTAAGTATCATTTAAAAAAGCACTGAGAAACTCATTTTCGCATTTAAATAGAACTTAAATATAATTCATATTTAAATACGAAGTCAAAAACTGGCTCTTAAAGTTTCACCTTCACTATTTCGAACATAAAGGCAAGTTGTAATAATGGCCCTAATTTGTTAATTTAATTTGTCTATACAAAATATTAATTTAATATTTTCAAACTTATTACTTTCGACTATTATTAGTATACATTTTATAAATGCTTGTGTGAACTAATTTGTATAATATGTAAATATTACCATAACAATAAAAAAATTTTGTTTTTAGTAAGAATTATGCTAAATTTCCCAATTATTGATAAATTCACTGACATTTATTGTTGTGGGATATGCTAGTTCCTTTGTCCCCTTTTACAATGCAGAAATTGAAAGGCAGACATTTTTCTCATTCTCTTTTGAACTAATCTAAACCTGTGTAATACACACTGTACCTCTTCAACTTCTGCATTCAATTTCTGCATTGTAAACGTAGACTATGCGCATTTCACTGGTTGCTTAAGCCAGATCATCAGGAAACCTTTTCCCAAAAGGCTTTAGAAAAACTAAAGATATTATACAAATCAAACTATAGAGTGAATGAGAATTACAGACACTCAAGCTTTATTTGTAAAAATATCAAAGCTTAAACAAAAAATCAACAATAAACAGTGAGTTTATCTTTTCTTACATTTTGTTTTTTATTTATGTATTTATATTATTGAAATATTTAAAACATTTTTTGAACATTGAAAATATTGTTAAGCGTTCTGAGCATAAGTATTTTTTATACAAGACTTTTAAAATCAACAAGTTGACAACACCATTAGTAAATGTCACGTTGAAATGTAAAGAAATTCTGTTTTTAACAGGTTCAGACGTTACAGTTACGTTACATTTTGTCACTATAACTGCTTTAACTACTTTACACACAATAGAAACGATCAGCTGTTCCGTTCCGTTAAGGTTACATTACATTACAGTCGGCTAATCCACCCTTAACTGATGTTTAACTTTTGTTAATATTTGTTTCTTTTTTTAAACAATTTTGATGCAACATTTTTGACATCAGCTGAGCTCAAGATGAATTTATATACCAGGTGGTGTCGGTGGCGAATTCAAGCAAATACGAGCGAATTCATTAATTTTTTTATGTATGTAGGTTTGGAGTTTGACATTCGAAGCAATGAGAACGTAGCAAGTAGTCAATGTATCCCTTATAGACAATAATTATCACTAATATTCAAAATTTCGTTGCATCGAATTTTATGAAGATCAGCCCATAATTGGTCATATCTTCCATATAAAGTCCAATATAAGATTCGGCTTAGCCGAATATAACACTCTTACTTGTTTTTGTTCTAATTGAAATTCAGCTAAAATTGTTTTAATAATTAAGAATTCATTTTAATTATTAAATTAAACTAATTTAATTAAATTAACATTTTAGGTGAATGTCTAAAATAACAATTCAGCAAAGTTTTCGAGAAAAATAGAAGCTGAACAATAGAAAAATATCATCAAAATAATTCATAGTCTAGACTGGCAATAAACTCATTAACATATACATATGTATTGCAGCAAATGTCAAAATGATGTTATCTTTTTCGTAACTGTCAATAATTTCTAACAGTTTTTCGTTGAAAATTATTGCGAACATAAAATGTCAAATTTGGTTGTCAATTTATGTTTGACATTTCAAAGAAAACAAAATATAAAATAAAGTACATCGTCTATAATGTCTTTTAAATTGTGTGTTACCATAAATAAGTTTTCCCATATTACGCCGGCGTTATTGCTTTATTGCCAACATTTTTATTGCTAGTCTAGTCTAGAGTAAAGAAATTCAGTTAGTATTTTTTAATATTTTAACAATTCCAAGTTTTACAAATTTCAATTCAGCATAATTAGTGCATTCAGCAACCAACAGTTTCAGATTATTAACAAAGTAAATAGGTTTTTAAAGGCTGGGAGGTAAAACAAAATTCAAATAAATAAAAAAAAAACTAAAAATAAGAAAATTATTACAAAATTCTAAAAAATTTAACATATTTTTGTATTCATCTCTACCATTCACAATTAATTCAGCCGTATATTCAGCGGCATCAGCATCATTACGAGCCTTGCAAGTATAATTGCCAGCATGGCCACCATGTACCGAATCTATAGTCAAAATACTGGCCTTTTTGCCACCCTTAACTATAGAGACTCCTGTATAAGCATTAATGGCTTGGCCATTAAACAGCCAATAAATATCCATGGGTAAATCACCCAAATAAATTAAACAATTAACGGAAACTGATTCCTCAAAATTTACCGCATGATCACCAAAATCAAATTGAGCTATTTTAGGAGGGACTGGAAAACGAAAAATTAAACCAAAACAAGGTTAAGTAAGAGAAAATCAAACTTAAAAAACATTTAAATTTATATAATACTTCATAAGAGTTTAATAAAAAAAACTACCATTAACTATTAATTCAGCGGTATGATTAACCGATATAGCCTTATTGGAGGCCACACAAGTATAATTGCCCGCATGATGGGCTCTCACAATATCTATGGAAAGAGCACTGATCTTTTTGCCCAACTTTACCATGGACACATCATAGACATCATCTGATATTTGACGACCATTAAACAACCAAGCAAAGGTTACAGGAAAATCACCCGATGTCACCAAACATTGAACACTAGCCGATTCACCAAAGTTAACCGGTTCATCACCAAAATCAAATTGAGCTAGTTTAGGGGGTACTACAGGTAGGGGAATTTGCAGGTTTTTTTAACAAAAAAAGATAAGAAAATAATAAAAACAAATTAAGCTTAATACTAAACACACCATTAACTTTTAATTCAGCTGTATAGTTAACACGACCAGCATTATTTTCAGCCACACAAGAATAGTTGCCCATATGTTTGGCGGCCACTGATTCTATGGTCAATTCTAAAATACGTTTACCACGTTTTGTGGTATAGATCTCTAGATAATCCTCAAAAGTTTGGCCATTTAACAGCCACGATATATTAACAGGCATATCGCCTCCCGATATAATACAACCAACATTGATAAATTCACCATAACTCATGGGCTCATCACCAAAAGTAAATTGATTCATTTTGGGGGGCACTAAATTAAGAGATTTTGGGGGATTTTGTTAAGATTTTTTGTAATAAAAGTTAAACCAAATAGTTGCTGAATAAATATTAAAGACATTCAGCTAAATATTAAATACAACGCAATTTAACCAAGATTTTTCAAATACATTTCCATTATTTTCAATTCAGCAAAACAATTTTACACCGATTTTTTTAAAATAACTTGTAAGGAAGTTAATAATCATATTCTAAAAGATTTTTAACAACATCTCTGCTCCTTATTTTTCTGGAAGTTGGAATAGGGTTTTTCAAAATTAAAATTTTTACAAAAATCATAAAAAATTAAATAAAAACAATTTCACTTTATGTAAAACACACCCACACACACCATTAACTTTTAATTCCGCCGTATAATTAACACTTCCAGCTCTATTCTCCGCTATGCAAGAATAATTGCCGGCATGTTTGGCGGCCACTGATTCTATGGTCAATTCATTGATACGTTTACCCCTTTTGGTGGTATAGATTTCCAAATAATCCTCGAATGGTTTACCATTCAAAATCCAGGTGATATTAACGGGTAAATCACCGCCCGATATGATGCATTGGACATTTATAAATTCGCCATAACTCATGGGCTCATCGTTGCCAAAGGAGAAATAATTGATTTTGGGGGGCACTGAATGGAGTCAAAAGTAATTCAGTATTTAGCAAATTAGTTTGATATTACATGTTTAATAGAATTATTTGTATGGTTTATTTTGAAAGTGTATAGTTCTGTTCTAGTTGTGTTCTAGTTGTGTTCTAGTTGTGTTCTAGTTGTGTTCTAGTTGTGTTCTAGTTGTGTTCTAGTTCTGTTCTAGTTCTGTTCTGTTATAGTTCTAGTTCTGTTCTAGTTCTGTTCTAGTTCTGTTCTAGTTCTGTTCTAGTTCTGTTCTAGTTCTGTTCTAGTTCTGTTCTAGTTCTGTTCTAGTTCTGTTCTAGTTCTGTTCTAGTTCTGTTCTAGTTCTGTTCTAGTTCTGTTCTAGTTCTGTTCTAGTTCTGTTCTAGTTCTGTTCTAGTTCTGTTCTAGTTCTGTTCTAGTTCTGTTCTAGTTCTGTTCTAGTTCTGTTCTAGTTCTGTTCTAGTTCTGTTCTAGTTCTGTTCTAGTTCTGTTCTAGTTCTGTTCTAGTTCTGTTCTAGTTCTGTTCTAGTTCTGTTCTAGTTCTGTGCTAGTTCTGTTCTAGTTCTGTTATAGTTCTGTTCTAGTTCTGTTCTGGTTCTGTTCTAGTTCTGTTCTAGTTCTGTTCTAGTTCTGTTCTAGTTCTGTTCTAGTTCTGTTCTAGTTCTGTTCTAGTTCTGTTCTAGTTCTGTGCTAGTTCTGTTCTAGTTCTGTTATAGTTCTGTTCTAGTTCTGTTCTGGTTCTGTTCTAGTTCTGTTCTAGTTCTGTTCTAGTTCTGTTCTAGTTCTGTTCTAGTTCTGTTCTAGTTCTGTTCTAGTTCTGTTCTAGTTCTGTTCTAGTTCTGTGCTAGTTCTGTTCTAGTTCTGTTATAGTTCTGTTCTAGTTCTGTTCTGGTTCTGTTCTAGTTCTGTCCTAGTTCTGTTCTAGTTCTGTTCTAGTTCTCTTCTAGTTCTGTTCTAGTTCTGTTCTAGTTCTGTTCTAGTTCTGTTCTAGTTCTGTTCTAGTTCTGTTCTAGTTCTGTTTTAGTTCCGCTCTAGTTCTGTTGATATTGTTTTATGTATGTACTTCACATTAGTTAGTGAAATTCTTTGGTTTTATTACAAATTGTTACCCTAACATATGCATACGAACGATAAACCTCTACAGCTAGAGATTAAGATTCTTTTAATAAATTGATGTATTTTAAATACCAGCACTAAGTCACTCCACCAATGTCCTTTTCATAAATTTAACTCATTAAAATATTTAATTTTAGTGTTTTTCAAAGGGACTGGGATAGTTATTACAATCAATAGATATAAAAAATAGAAAATTACTTGACAACCAAAATGAAAATTCAAACTCTTAAACCATAACTAACCATTTACCACCAATTCAGCTGAGTGTTCCGTTGTACCAGCTGCATTGGTGGCAATACACATATAAAGCCCAGCATGTTTGGCCTCTATGGCATCAATCATAAGACTATTAATGCGTTTGCCTCTTTTCTCGGTTAAAATATCCAAATCCGGCATTAAAGGATGCCTGTTTAAAGTCCACATTACAGAGACGGGTAAATCACCACCCGAAATGGTGCAATGTACCGATACCGGTTCACCAAAGTTTAAGGGCTCATCGCCAAACGAAAAGGCCGTAATTTTGGGGGGAACTTTTGGTTAAGGATTTAAGGAGGGAGTGGTAAGGGGTTTTTGAAATAAATAAATAAAAAAACAAAAAATAAAATTAATATTTTGAATCAAAAACAAACCATTAACTATTAAACGCGCATAGTGCTCGGTTAATCCCGCCTTATTTTGGGCTCTACACGAATAATTGCCGGCATGATGAGCCGCCACCGCTTCTATGGTTAAAACATTGACTCGTTTGCCTATGCGGGCGAGTGAAATGTCATGGAAACTGTCTATAGCTTTGCCGTTTAATAGCCAGGTTACATTAATGGGCAAATCACCACCCAAAATAGTGCATTGCACTGAGGCAGGCTCGCCGTAATTTAAGGGTTCCTCGCCAAAATCAAAGGGGGCAATTTTGGGAGCAACTTAAGGTGGAGAATAAAGTTAAAGATATCAATATTTTAAAGGTGATATATTAAAAGGTATGGAATTTTGAGGAAATAGTCAACGCAGATTTCATTAAATGGGCCAATGGAATAAGAGAAACTATTACTTAAACTGGGATTAAAACATATTGAGCTGGAAATTAATAGAGAACGGGGTCTTGAGGTCATTAAAAATCACTCTTCAAAAAGCTTTTAGCAATATAAACTATTGAAATTCCTTAATTATAAACATCAATTAGAAAAATTATATATTTATGGAAAGGAAGGACCAGGTGAAAATTATAGCAAAAGAAAACAAATTAAATTCAACAAATATTATTTTCTAAAACATTCTTCACACCATTCACTATTAAAGCCGCCGTATACTTTGCCTTGCCCGCCTCATTTTTAGCCACACATGTATAGTTACCAGCATGGTTACCAGTAACACTTTCAATGCCCAAAGCATGCGTATGACGGGTAAATTTCGATGTTGTTATATCTAAATGGGCCGGTATATGATAATCATTAAATAGCCATTCAACACTTATGGGCCAATCACCGCCCGCTATGGTGCATTGCAGAGAGGCTGGTTCACCAAAATTCAAAGGTTCTTCACCAAATTGAAAGGGTGTTATGCGCGGTGGTACTAAGCAAATGATTAAGATTAGTTTGTTGTTATTTGAGAAATTTAAATATAGAGATGTTAAATATGATTTCAATTAGTTTACATTAGAGATTTAGAAAGCTAAAACACATATAGAATAAGTTAAAACACAAGGTTAATATAAAGTCATTTAAAAAAACAAGAAACTCTTAATTTCTATTAGTTAGAATTCCCATTTAGTTTATACATAAAGTTGTTAAATACCATTAATTGTTAGATTTGTACTGTAGCTGGTATAGCCAGCATTATTACTGGCTGTACAGGTATAAGTTCCGGTATGAGCAGGAGTAGCATTCGGTATCGATAATATGCTAGATTTAGAGCTAATACGATTTGTGCGCATTATTGGTTGTTGGGCGCCAAAACGCAGATCATCAGAGTTACGTTCAAAACTCCAATGAATTTTGATGGGACGATCACCTTTTTGTATTTGACAAAACAGATCCACCGAATCACCAGTATTAACGATGTCGTCATAAGAAAAAGGTATAATTTGGGGTAGAACTAAAGCAGTTAAAAGAAAGCTAAATTATAATCTGTTTTATTACCCTAATTAATAAATAGATTTAACCACAAGTTAGCTTTAACTACAGGTCTAAATTTTAAAAATTATCAGATAAAAACTAGAACAGAACTAGAACAGAACTAGAACAGAACTAGAACAGAACTAGAACAGAACTGGAACAGAACTAGAACAGAACTAGAACAGAACTAGAACAGAACTAGAACAGAACTAGAACAGAACTAGAACAGAACTAGAACAGAACTAGAACAGAACTAGAACAGAACTAGAACAGAACTAGAACAGAACTAGAACAGAACTAGAACAGAACTAGAACAGAACTAGAACAGAACTAGAACAGAACTAGAACAGAACTAGAACAGAATTAGAACAGAACTAGAACAGAACTAGAACAGAACTAGAACAGAACTAGAACAGAACTAGAACAGAACTAGAACAGAACTAGAACAGAACTAGAACAGAACTAGAACAGAACTAGAACAGAACTAGAACAGAACTAGAACAGAACTAGAACAGAACTAGAACAGAACTAGAACAGAACTAGAACAGAACTAGAACAGAACTAGAACAGAACTAGAACAGAACTAGAACAGAACTAGAACAGAACTAGAACAGAACTAGAACAGAACTAGAACAGAACTAGAACAGAACTAGAACAGAACTAGAACAGAACTAGAACAGAACTAGAACAGAACTAGAACTAGAACAGAACTAGAACAGAACTAGAACAGAACTAGAACAGAACTAGAACAGAACTAGAACAGAACTAGAACAGAACTAGAACAGAACTAGAACTAGAACTAGAACTAGAACAGAACTAGAACAGAACTAGAACAGAACTAGAACAGAACTAGAACAGAACTAGAACAGAACTAGAACAGAACTAGAACAGAACTAGAACAGAACTAGAACAGAACTAGAACAGAACTAGAACAGAACTAGAACAGAACTAGAACAGAACTAGAACAGAACTAGAACAGAACTAGAACAGAACTAGAACAGAACTAGAACAGAACTAGAACAGAACTAGAACAGAACTAGAACAGAACTAGAACAGAACTAGAACAGAACTAGAACAGAACTAGAACAGAACTAGAACAGAACTAGAACAGAACTAGAACAGAACTAGAACAGAACTAGAACAGAACTAGAACAGAACTAGAACAGAACTAGAACAGAACTAGAACAGAACTAGAACAGAACTAGAACAGAACTAGAACAGAACTAGAACAGAACTAGAACAGAACTAGAACATAACTAGAACATAACTAGAACAGAACTAGAACAGAACTAGAACAGAACTAGAACAGAACTAGAACAGAACTAGAACAGAACTAGAACATAACTAGAACATAACTAGAACAGAACTAGAACAGAACTAGAACAGAACTAGAACAGAACTAGAACAGAACTAGAACAGAACTAGAACAGAACTAGAACAGAACTAGAACAGAACTAGAACAGAACTAGAACAGAACTAGAACAGAACTAGAACAGAACTAGAACAGAACTAGAACAGAACTAGAACAGAACTAGAACAGAACTAGAACAGAACTAGAACAGAACTAGAACAGAACTAGAACAGAACTAGAACAGAACTAGAACAGAACTAGAACAGAACTAGAACAGAACTAGAACAGAACTAGAACAGAACTAGAACAGAACTAGAACAGAACTAGAACAGAACTAGAACAGAACTAGAACAGAACTAGAACAGAACTAGAACAGAACTAGAACAGAACTAGAACAGAACTAGAACAGAACTAGAACAGAACTAGAACAGAACTAGAACAGAACTAGAACAGAACTAGAACAGAACTAGAACAGAACTAGAACAGAACTAGAACAGAACTAGAACAGAACTAGAACAGAACTAGAACAGAACTAGAACAGAACTAGAACAGAACTAGAACAGAACTAGAACAGAACTAGAACAGAACTAGAACAGAACTAGAACAGAACTAGAACAGAACTAGAACAGAACTAGAACAGAACTAGAACAGAACTAGAACAGAACTAGAACAGAACTAGAACAGAACTAGAACAGAACTAGAACAGAACTAGAACAGAACTAGAACAGAACTAGAACAGAACTAGAACAGAACTAGAACAGAACTAGAACAGAACTAGAACAGAACTAGAACAGAACTAGAACAGAACTAGAACAGAACTAGAACAGAACTAGAACAGAACTAGAACAGAACTAGAACAGAACTAGAACAGCAAAAAATATTGAGCGAAAATTTTCAAATTGAGGCCTGAATTTTGAGCTAACTACAGATTAAGTCTAATCAAACAATTTTCTTACATAATATTTACAACAAAATTCAAGTATTTGATTCCTTAAACCAGTGGTTGGCACTCATTTCCGGCAAACAACACGAGGTTCATACAAATAAGAAAATAAAAACCACAATCAACAAAAGAACAGATTACTTAACCTGTTAATATAATCCATAAAATATATTCTCTTTATGCCAATCACTGGTTTAAACTCGTTTAAAACAACTTAGTTGGTTTGTTTGATAACAAAACATGCTTAAACATGTTTTTTCCTTAGTTTTTAAAAGTTTTCTCTTTAATTCTTTCTCAAGTGTTTTTGTGTAGGATAAAAATATAAAATTTCATAACAAATTATAATAAACTTTATAATAAAATCTAAATATTTAGAATATTAAGCACCATTTATAAACAATTCCGAGGTATAAGAATTCTGGCCCGCCTTATTATTGGCCATACAAGTATAATTGCCGATATTAGCAGCCTTCACCGATTCTATGGTTAATAAACTAATGCGATCACCAATTTTACTCGTTAAAACACCCAAATGCGTAAACAAAGGCAAACCATTGTGCAGCCAACGGATTTTCAAAGGCAAATCACCCTTGGCCACATGGCAAGTCAATTGCACACTGTCAGCCTCATTGGCTTCATGGTCAAAGCTAAAGGGATGTATGGAGGGCAGGACTTAAGGGAGAAAACAATATATAATAAATCAAAAACAAAACAAATTTAATTAAAAATTGCATCAAAACAATGTTTTTAAAAATATTTTAATAACCATTAACTTTAAGCTCATCCTGATAAGAGCTTTCACCCGCTATATTCTTGGCCCTACAAGTGTACATGCCCCTGTGATCCGCTGTTATATAGTCAATATTTAAAGTGCTGGATTTCGAAGACATGCGTCCGATTATTATCTCTAAATCACCGCTGCTTAAGGTTTGATTGCCCAGAGACCATTCGATGACTATGGGCAGGTCTCCCTTGGAAACGCAGCATTGGATGCCTACGGAATCACCAGAATTGGAGGCCTCATCACCAAAGGAGAAGGGTTTAATTTGGGGAGGTACTATAAATGGTAGGGTTTTTAGTAGAAAAAAAATTATAAATTCAAACAATCAGGTAACATAATTTAGCTTTAATAATGTAATTTCTAAAACCAATACCCCATTTATATATTAAAACCAGTGGTCGGCACTTACAGCCCTCATAGAGAGAGAACTTGATCGGTTATTTATTTGTAAACCCCACGAATGTCAACGAAGTTCATAAAATAATCAAACAAGAAACAAAAATCATAATCAATAACACAATCAATCAATAAGAGATTCAAATCCATATTCCAAGTTTATTCTCGTTATGTCGACCACTGATTTAAACATATTTCTTCACTTTGGTCAAACTTGATAACTACACAGCTTACAACAGAAAGTGAAATTCATTTTCCATGTTGGTTCTCATTATGTCGACCACTGATTTTCAGTCAAACTTGATCGGTTATTTTCTTGTAAGTCAAATGTCCACGAAGTTCATAAACATCATCAAAAAAGCAACAAAAATTATCATCAATAGCTGGTTAGCTTACTGCAGAGAAAGAACTTGTTCTCTTTATGCCGGCCACTGATTTAAACAAATTTTTTAACCTTCAGCTTTTATTTTTGCTTTTACAACTCTGTTAAAATTGAAATTATTGTGGAATGGGATTAAAATTATAATAAAAACACACAAATAAAAGATATTCAGGTACTATATAAACTTAAAACCAAATCTCTCGCTCTACCATTAACACTCAATTCCGCCATTTGTTCGGCTGTGCCCGCTGCATTTGTGGCAATACATTTAAATACACCACGATGTTGACCATTAATCGAATCAATACTTAAAGAACTTAATTTCGGAGACATTTTTATAATCCTAATGCCCGAGTGTTCATTCGTTATGGGCTGACCATTTAAGGTCCAGTGTAGTTGTAGAGGTAGGTCACCCTTAAATACCATACACTGTACCGCCGTACTATCGCCATAATTGGAGGGTTCATCACCAAACACAAAGGGCATAACTTGGGGTGGTACTAAAGGATAAAGATTTAGGTAATTATAATTATCTAATAACATATAATCTATATAAAAGAGGCGGGACACCAATTTTTATGATCTTTCTTTTTGGAAGCATTTCATATATGCCCAATTTTATGTTTAAATATGTAAAAAATAAAAAAGTACCATTAGTTTTCGCTTTTTGGTAACTTTAGCCGAAATATCATATTTCTACCTGTTCAAATCATATAATTTAGATAAAATTTCTTTAATTCTGTTCATTTTTAATACACAGTTACTTAAGATCCTTATCAGCTGTTCAAATCGTGTACTTAATCCGTCCCTAAAATTCAGTTTTTAATTACACTATTTTAAATACCAATACCGCTATTAATAGTTTGATTTGCTTGTAAAACAAATAAAATTAAATTTTTACTTATGAAATCCTTTAATTTAACTACAGTTTGTAGCCATTTTGTTTATTTATTTTATTTCCATGTCTCTTCCTTATCTTTTGTTTACATTTTTCCTACACAGCTGTTTTTTGTTTACCTTTTTTTGGGAGAGTCCTACAATTCACAATGTTGCCACATTGGAAAAATAAACAATTCACACTACTATTGTGAATGAATAACTAATAATGATATTTTTAAGATGAATTCCATAAATTATCAAAGATATAAGAAAATAAATTGTATTTTGTCAAACAATTTATACAAATGCAAATACGACAGCTCAAATTTTTCATTAAGCTCTGGATTATAGAAAGTAAAATGGAAATAGCAAACAAAACGAAAAAGCATTTACTACTAAAATACTGTATTTAAAATAGTGTTTAAAACTCCAACACCGTCACATGCTCTGCATAACCCGCTCAATTATTGACAATACATTTTTAAGTGCCACGATGATTGGCCTCCAAAGAATCAATATTTAATGAGCTGGTTATTTTGTTTATTTTAAATAAATTAAAACCATTTTCACCATTGACTAGTTCAAATCATGTAATTTAGATAACATTTTTTTAATTCCGTTTATTTTTAATATTCAGCTAAATTAAGATCCTCAAATCAGCTGTTCATTAGATGAAATTTCATCAATTCTGTCATATTTTAAGTTGAGAAAAAATTGTTTAGTAAAAATGTTATTCAGCAAAAGATATTTAAAATGAATTATATTTTTTTAAACAATTAAAAACACGTTTAAGGTCCCTTTAAATATATTTCAAATTCATTTTTAAATTATTCAAGGAAAAAAAAAACAGCTCAACACTTTCAAACACCAAAATTCAGCACCATTGTTTGTTTGGCATGTATTTATATTCAGCAAATTCACAAAATGTGCACAGAAATCATAATAAACCAACGTGTTAGCAAAAGAAAATATATGAAACAAGCTAAAAGGTGGTTAAATTTTATATAATTGTTTTATTTATTAATATAAATTCCACCAACCATTAACCTGTAATTCCGCAGTATATTCACTAGATCCGGCCTTATTGGTAGCTATACATTTATATATGCCACGATGAAAAGCCGTTAAGGAATCTATATTCAAAGAACTTGTACGTTTGTTTAAGCGTACAATGCTAAAATCATGTTCACCATTAACAATGGGTGCTGAATTCAAAGACCAATGAATTTCTAAAGGTAAATCACCTTTAGGCACCACACAATTGGCACTAGCTATATCACCCATATCGGCAGCATCCTCACCGAAACTAAAAGGTAACACTTGGGGAGGCACTAAAGGGGTTTCAAAAAAAAAATTATAATAAAAATATTTAAAAAAAAAACTAAATATTAAATAAAAAATCAAATAACTTAAAAGAGATTAATGGTTAACCAACCATTAACTTCTAATTCAGCTGTGTATTCAGCAAAACCAGCCTTATTCGAAGCTATACATTTATAAGAGCCCCTATGATGGGCTTCTAGAGAATCGATATTTAAAGAACTAGTACGAGCATTCATGCGTTGCAAGGAGAAGCCATGTTCTCCTGTTATCACGGGGGCCGAGTTTAAAGTCCATCGAATTTCCAAGGGCAAGTCACCCTTGGAAACCATACAAAAAGCTCCTGCCACCTCACCAGTATTAGCAGTTTCATCACCAAAGCTAAAGGCTTGTATTTGGGGTGGTACTTTAGGGAATTTAGAAACAATAAAAGGAGTTTAGAAACTAAAATTTATAACAAAAACTAAAAAAAAGCTAGAAACTATTAACTACATTTGTAAAATTTTCTTTATTATAGAGTATTTTTTATTAACCATTAACATCCAATATTGTAACATATTCACTATAGCCCGCCGAATTATTGGCTATACATTTATAAGTGCCCCGATGATAGGATTCCAGCGCTTCAATATTTAAAGAACTTGTACGCTTGTTCATTTTGAAAATATTAAAACCATTTTCTCCAGTTACAATTATGGCCGAGTTTAAAGTCCAATAGATGTCTAAAGGTAAATCACCCTTGGGCACTACACATACCACACTGGCCACTTCACCGCGATTTAAGGGTTCCTCGCCAAAACCAAAGGGACTGATTTGTGGGGGAACTAAGACAAAGTGACTTGTTATAAATTTAATATTTCTAATTAATTTGTATAAAAAATTAATGCAAGTTTAATTCGCCGATATTTTTCTTTCAATTATATTTAAATATCTACTTGATTCAGTTAACCCTTCAGAAATATATTTCAAAACGATAAGATTTTCATTCAAATTATCAAGACAAATCTTTTGTCCGTTGTACTAAATCAGGCCCTAAAATTCAGTTTAGAATTACACTATTTTAAAGCCTATTTAAAATACCATTTAACCATATTCTATTAATATGTAGTTTGAATTGCATGCAAAACAAATAAAATTTAAATTTTACTTGTGAAATCCTTTTATTTAACTACAATTTGTAGCCATTTTGTTTATTTATTTTATTTCCATGTCTCTTCTTTATCTTTTGTTTACATTTCTCCAACACAGCTGTTTTTTGTTTACCTTTTTTGGGAGAGTACTACAATTCACAATGTTGCCAAATTGGAAAACAAATAATTCACAACGTTATTGTGAATGAATAACTAATAATGATATTTTTAAGGTGAATTCCATAATTTATCAAAGAAATAAGAATATAAATTGTATTTTGTCCTACAATTTATACAAATGCCATACAACAGCTCAAATATAATAAATTTCTATGGGATTTTATAAGAACATGATTTGATAAAGTCCGTTGTACTAAATCAAGTCTTAAATAATTACATTATTTTAAAGCCCATTTAAAATACCCTTTATGAATTGTTTGAATGGCAGCAAAACAAATTAAATTTAAATTGTATGACTTTGTATTGAAATTCCTTTAATTTTACTACAGTTTGTAGCCGTTTTGTTTATTTATTTTATTCCATGTCTCTTCTTTATCTTTTGTTACATTTCTCCAACACAGCTGTTTTTTGTTTACCTTTTTTGGGAGAGTATAACAATTCACAATGTTGCCACATTGGAAAACAAATAAGTCACACCGTTATTGTGAATGAATAACTAATAATTATATTTTTAAGGTAAATTCCATAATTTATCAAAGAAATAAGAAGACAATTTTTATTTTGACCTACAAACAGCTCAATTTTTAAGAAATTTCTATGGATTAAGCACAGGATTTTAGCAAGGAAAAGGGATATAGAAAATAAAACTAAAAAGCATTTACTACTAAAATACTAATATTTAAAAATGTTTTTAAAACTCTAATTAACCATTAACTTCCAGCACCGTTACATGCTCTGCATAACCCGCCGAATTATTGGCAATACATTTGTAAGTGCCACGATGATTGGCCTCCAAAGAATCAATATTCAAGGAGCTGGTTCTTTTGTTCATTTTAAATAAATTAAAACCATTTTCACCATTGACTATCAAGGCCGAATTTAAAGTCCAATAAATATCCAATGGTAAATCACCCTTGGGTACAATGCAAGTAACACTAGTAACCTCGCCACGATTTAAGGCCTCTTCGCCGAAATCAAAGGGACTTATTTGGGGAGGAACTAAAGTAAAATTAAAATAAAATCAATTTAAATTATTCAGCTACCAAAGTTTAAAGATATTTTATGGTTTTAATTCATCATCATTCGTTGATTTTGTTTTTAGTTTGTAGAGGAAGGGAATTTTTAAATAAAAATTTATAACAAATCAAAAATAATTCAACTAAAACTTAAATTCAATTTGTAATTAACCATTAACTTCCAAAACTGCAACATGTTCCGCATAGCCAGCCGAATTATTAGCTATACATTTATAAGTGCCACGATGATTGGCCTCCAAAGAATCGATATTCAAAGAACTAGTTCTTTTGTTCATTTTGAATAGATTAAAACCATTTTCACCATTAACTATCAAGGCCGAATTTAAAGTCCAATAAATATCCAAAGGTAAATCACCCTTGGCCACTATACAGTTAACAATAGTAACCTCACCACGATTTAAGGCTTCATCACCGAAATCAAAGGGACTTATTTGAGGAGGAACTAAAGCAAAATCAAAATAAAAGTTCTTTAATAACTCATCAACCAATTTTTCAAACGTTGTAGATATTCTTAAAGGGAAAAGGGATTTTTAAACCAAAAAATTTAATTGAAACAATAAATAATTCAACTAAAACTTGAATTCAATTTGTAATTAACCATTAACTTCCAAAACCGCAACATGTTCTGCATAGCCAGCCGAATTATTGGCTATACATTTATAAGTGCCGCGATGATTGGCCTCCAAAGAATCTATATTCAAAGAACTGGTTCTTTTGTTCATTTTGAATAGATTAAAACCATTTTCACCATTCACAATTAAGGCTGAATTTAAAGTCCAATAAATATCCAAAGGCAAATCGCCCTTGGTAACTATACAGGGTACACTGGTAACTTCGCCGCGATTCAAAGCCTCCTCACCAAAATCAAAGGGAGTAATTTGAGGAGGGACTTTAATAAAATAATAGAAATAAAACCAATAAAATTTGTAATATAACTATTCTAAAGAAAATATATTAATTTAAACATTTTAGAATTCAACAAATAACTTCTGAAACATTCAGGTCTGAAACTCATTTTAAAATAATGAAAAATATTGGCGTAACATTTTTGTATATAAAGGATAGGGATAATTAAAACATAATTTAAGAAAATTATAAAGAAAAACTCAACTACAAATAGGTAAAACTTTTTCAAATTAACCATTAACTTCCAGCACAGTTACATGCTCTGCATAACCAGCCGAATTATTGGCTATGCATTTGTAAGTGCCCCGATGAAATGCCTCCAAAGATTCGATATTCAAAGAACTGGTTCTTTTATTCATTTTGAATAGATTAAAACCATGTTCACCATTTACTATTAAGGCTGAATTTAAAGTCCAATAGATGTCCAAAGGTAAATCTCCTTTGGGCACCATACAAGTAACACTGGCAATTTCACCACGATTCAAGGCCTCTTCGCCAAAATCAAAGGGGCTGATTTGAGGGGGAACTAGACACAATTACAGATAATAAATTTAGAAATTATTTGGGAAACTAAACACAGCTATATTGAAATATACTCCAGTACATTTTACATTCATTAATCTGACGATTTCTTTAAATACCCACACATTCAGCTAATGATTATCACATTTTTTAAACAAATTTTCATTACAGCAGCTTATTAATTCACACCAAAACCACCCATTTTTGTTATTAAAAGTATAGAAAAGTTTTAGATATTAGAATTATTAGTAGTTTTAAGCTTTTCAATACCTAAGCACCAGATTAATTTTATTAATTACTATAATAACCCACCATTAACTTGCAATTCAGCAGCATATTCCGCTAAACCGGCCAAATTTATGGCTATACAACGATAAGTACCACGATGTTTGGCCTCTAAAGCCTCTACATTCAAATAACTAGTGCGAGCATTAAGTTTCATTATGGTAAAACCTTGATCACCCGATGTTATGGCTTCCTCATTTAAAGTCCAATGCATATCTAAGGGTAAATCACCCTTAAATACCACACAAGTTATGCTCAAAGTATCACCCATATTATAAACTTCATCGCCGATATTTAAAGGTAATACTTGGGGAGGAACTAAGTAAGTTGGAAAGGAAATAATAGCATAAGTTTAATTAAGTCTACAAATTAAAATAATAATACAAATTAAATTACTAATTTAAATAAAAAGAGATTATTTTTTGTAATCTCTGCTAACCATTGACATGTAGTTCCGCTGCATAGGTAGCCGAGCCCGCTTTATTATTAGCTATACACTGGTATAGACCACGATGTTTTCCCTCTAAAGCATTGATATTTAAGGAACTTGTACGCGGATTCATTCTGATTAAGGTGATACCTTCTTCACCATTTATTAGAGGTTGCGAGTTTAGGGTCCAATATATATCTACTGGTAAATCACCCTTACCCACCATACATTGAGCCCCAAACCAATCACCCACATTCATGGGATCTTCGCCAAAGCTAAACGGCATTATCTGAGGTGATACTATATGGGAATTAAGAAGAAAAATCAGGGACATACAACATTATAGGGAAATTTCTGTAAACAAATTCAAAATTCAACTGAATATTTTCTAGAAATCTATGACAATTTATTGGCCGCATAAAATCAGCTGTTTATTAATTCGCCGTGGTTTAATGTATACCTTCTGTCACACCAAGGCGAATTTATAGAAGTTGACCTCAGAAGAACAGCTGATTATTTTTTTTATTCAGTTGCTTGGACAATTGAAGTGTCAATTTACTTGTGGTTGTTGTGGCGAAAAATACAACAAACGCAAAATCAAAAACAACAACAGACAACTTTGACAGTTCACTTATCTTTTAACAAAACCAAAGTACCTGTTGTTTTTGTACATATTGTATTTGTTGTAGTTCTGTCGTCACCTTCTATAGATTCGCCTTGTGTCAAACTTTGTTTATTTTACTATTGTAAATAACAATAGCAATATTTTAATTCGCCTTGATTTTGACATTTCATCTACCTTGTTAATACGCCTTGGGCTGAAACTAGTTCCTAATCAAAGTTTTTTTTTAAATTTTAAAATTTAAGTATAAACAAGGTTACATCAAACTCGAAAAACCTCAAATGAAGGAAGAAATATGTTAAACAGCTAGCAAATTAATTCCTTTACCTAAAACTATTGTTTTTTATTCAGAAAAGTTCTTAATTTATCGTAGAAGTCTTCTCCCATATCAAAACTACTAAAAAAAAAGTACAATAGTACTATATTTTACATCCCTGATTTGTTAATCAAGATGGCAACATCTTAACAACACCAACTTCTTCTTGTTCTCTGTTAATTTTCTTCTTCTTCTCACTGATTTCCTCCTCATTTAGAAATAAAGCGATGTATTGCAATTACTGTTGCCATTTTGTTTTCAATTCTTTACCTACAAAATCTGTTACAAAAGGTTACTTGAAAACCCTCGAAATTAATGAAAAAATATGTTAAAGGACTAGCTAATTAATTCCTTTAACTAAAACTATTGTTTTTTATTCATAAAAGTTCTTAATTTATCGTAGAAGTCTTCTCCCATATCAAAACTACTAAAAAAAAGTACAATAGTACTATATTTTACATCCCTGATTTGTTAATCAAGATGGCAACATCTTAACAACAACAACTTCTTCTTGTTCTTTGTTTATTTTGTTCTTCTTCTCATTCATTTCCTCCTCATATAGAAAGAGAGCGGTGTATTGCAATTACTGTTGCCAATTTGTTTACAATTCTTTACCTACAAAATCTGTTACAAAAGGTTACTTGAAAAACCTCAAAATTAATGAAAAAATATGTTAAACGGCTTGCTAATTAATTCCTTTAACTAAAACTATTGTTTTTATTAAAAAAAAATGCTTAATTTGTGGTAGAAATTTTCACCGATATCAAAAATACTAAAAAAAAGTACAATAGTACTATATTTTTCATCCTTGGTTTGTAAATCAAAATGGCAACATCTTACAACAACAACTTCTGTTCGTTCTCTGTTTATTTTCTTCTTCTTCTCATTAATTTCCTCCTCATTTAGAAAGAGAGTATTGCAATTACTGTTGCCAATTTGTTTACAATTCTTTACCTACAAAATCTGTTACAAAAGGTTACTTGAAAAACCTCAAAATTAATGAAAAAATATGTTAAACGGCTTGCTAATTAATTCCTTTAACTAAAACTATTGTTTTTTATTCAGAAAAGTTCTTAATTTATCGTAGAAGTCTTCTCCCATATCAAAACTACTAAAAAAAAGTACAATACTACTATATTTTTCATCCCTGGTTTGTTAATCTTAAAAACACCAACTTCTTCTTGTTCTCTGTTTATTTTCTTCTTCTTTCATTCATTTCCTCCTCATTTAGTAAGAGAGCTATGTATTGCAATTACTGTTGCCAATTCTATACCTACAAAATCTGCTAGCATAGAAATTCTTTACTTTTGTATTAACAATAGTATTTCTAATGATTTTTATTAAGTAATGTTCAAATTTTGTCGTAGAAAAAAGTACAATAGTACTGAATTTTGCATCCTTAAAATATAACAACTTCACACAGACTTGTTGTTGTTCTCTGTTTATTTTCTTCTTTTCGCTCATTTCCTTCTCATTTTGAAAGAGAGTGAGACAAAGGTAATGTGTAGGCCTGTCATACTTGCCGTCTTTTTTATTATTTTATTAAAAAAATAGCAAAATTGGCGATAAAAAGAAGAGGAAGATATTTATTGGATAAATGGTTTAAAAAATTTAGTAGATGAATGAATCAAGAATGATTTTAATAAAATACAAATATTGTCATTGAATTTTTAACCCCCTGTCTATACATGACAAATATTTATCATAACAATTAATGACGTTTGTTGTCAAGACAAAGTTGTCTGACTAAAAGCACTAACAATTTTGTCATAATGAAGCAATAATACTAATAAATGGGGTCTATACCTAATCATTTTTTATCTTGATAGCCCTTTTGAAGTTTATCATGATAAAAATTTATCAGGTATAGACAGGGGGTAATAGAATTGACAAGATTCAACAAATAAATAAACGAGAAATGATTTATTTACAGTAATTCTAAAATAATTCCCATGTTTTGTTACTGAAATGTCGAATATGAAATTCTGAATTAAGCTGCAGTTATAATGAAATTGTTAGAGAATAAAATTTCCTTAATTTAGTTTAAAGATACTTTTTGCGTACCATCAATCGTTTTCGAGTCAAAACGTATTTATTTTCCCTGACCTTTGACCTTTAATATATCGCTTAGCAGACACTTTTCTATTTAACAGCTTAAAAATCACACCAAAACATTTACCATTAATTAGTATTATTAAAAAAGAGTTGAGGAAAAGAAATTTAGTACGATTAATACTTAATTTTACACCATATACCTAAAGAAAGTTAGTAGCTTGCTAAATAACCCTAACGGCATATTTGCTATATTTAAACACCCACCATTAACTTGCAATTCAGCAGCATATTCAGCTAGACCTGCTAAATTTACAGCTATACAACGATAAGTGCCTCTATGCTTGGCCTCCAAAGAGTCCACACTTAAATAGCTAGTGCGACGATTCATTTGAACAACAGTAAAACCATCCAAATCCGAGGTTATGGGTTCAGAATTTAAAGTCCAATGTATGTGTAAAGGTAAATCGCCCTTTAAAACAACACAATTAATGCTTAACAAATCACCCATATTATAGACTTCTTCACCGAAATTAAAGGGTAAAACTTGGGGTGGTACTAATAATTTAAGAGGAGGGAAATTTATAAATAAAAAAATATAATAAAATCATACTAAACAAAAGAAAACTTAAAATATATTTTTATATTTCAACACTTTCTAACCATTAACATGTAACTCGGCGGAATATTCAATAAAGCCCGCTTTATTATTGGCTATACATTGATAAACCCCACGATGTTTGCCTTCTAAGGCATTAATATTCAAAGAACTGGTACGAGGATTCATGCGCAGTAAAGTAAAGCCTTCCTCATTATTAACTATGGGTTGAGAGTTTAAAGTCCAGTAAATGTTTAAAGGCAAATCACCCTTGCTAACCATACACTGAGCCCCAAACATATCACCCATATTCATGGGCTCATCACCAAAAAAGAAGGGCATTATCTGGGGAGGAACTGGGAATTTAAATAATAATTTAAAAAAGAACTAAATTAAAAAGAATTACAGCTATAATTTAAAGTTTTATTTATGCAGCTACCATTGACATTCAATTCGGAGCTATAAAACACCGATCCTGCCTTATTTTCAGCTATACACTTAAATAATCCCCTATGATTTTCCGTTACACTGGCTATATTTAAAACACTCGATTTTGCTGACATTTTCATTATGCTTATACCTTCCTCATTATTGATTAAGGGTCGTGAGTTCAAGGTCCATTTGATATTAATGGGTGTGTCGCCTTTTTGTATCATACACTGTATACCGGCACTTTCACCCGTGTTTACTGGCTCCTCACCAAATGTAAAGGGTACAATTTGAGGAGGTACTACATATAAATTGTGAAGGATTAAAAAAATAATAAAAAAATGTCTTCAAATAAAGTTTTTACTGTGAAGGGAAGCATTCAACAACACTGTGTTCTTATTCTCTGTTTATTTTCTTCTTCTCACTCATTTCAGCCATTTTGAAAGAGAGAGATGCAAACCAAAGTGTTGTCAATTTTTCTTAATATTTCCAACCAAAACTCAAAATCGCTAGAAAACGCTAAAAATCACCAAACATGTTTAATTGAACAAAACAAATTCAATTTTAATTGAATAAAACCTTTTCCCATTCAAATTTTGATTATAAAACACCAATGAGAGAAATAAGAACTTCAAATATAACAATATAAAGGATATGAGGAAGGGATAAAAACTTATAATTCAAATAATCAAAACATAAAATCAAGAAATTTTTAAAATTTGTATCTATATACCATTGACATTTAATTCGGAGCTATAAAAGGCTGATCCTGCCTTATTTTCCGCTATACACTTAAATAAACCTCTATGATTTTCCGTGACACTGGCTATATTTAAGACACTTGTTTTCGCTGATAATTTCAATATTGTTATGCCTTCTTCATTATTTATTAAAGGCCGAGAGTTCAAGGTCCATTTTATATTTAGGGGTGCATCTCCTTTTTGTATCATACATTGAACACCTGAACTTTCACCCGTATTTACTGGCTCCTCGCCAAAGGTAAACGGTACTATTTGAGGGGGTACTACATACAAATAAAACAAATTTTCTTAAAATAATGTTTTTTCGCTAAATGGAAACCTAATAATTGAAGCGAAACCTACAGCCCATGAAAATTTTATTTCTTGGTAACAACTTAACCTTCGCTTTACCAATACCCACCCGGGTGACCACATCGATTTTATTGGCTTAATATTTTTTTTAATTTTGTTTCGATTTAAATGAAATTTGTACTCACTGAACAAATTCTAGAGTTCTATAGAATTTAATAGAACCATTTTAAACTTTTTATAAGGTTTTTTAAATTTTTTAAAATTTCGTTCGTCGCATATATTTATAGAAGTGTAGTGTCACCCGGGTGGGTATTGGTAAACCATGTATATAAAAAACCTTTGGTAAAGCGAAGGTTAAGAAAATCATGTTCAAGGCGAATTCATATAAGGTGGTGGCAGTTCTAAAAACAGCAACATTAGTCTTAATTAGTCTTAACAAATGTCTTAAAACAGAAATGAAAAATTTATTTTTTTTATTAAAACTTAAATTAGTTTGGATAATTGTATAGTGATGGGTGGTTTAACTTATTTATTTAAAGAATAACTAGATATTGCAATGTAAAAACAACTTTTGACAGAATCTAGAACCAAACAAGCGAAACAACTAAACAGCTGTTTGACAGACTCCACTTTGCATGAATTCGCCTTGTTCATGTTTTCGCTCATTTCCTCCATTTTGAAAAAGAGCGATTTTGCACTGTTGCCAACTTTTCGCACTAAAAACCGCTAAATATATGTGAATCAGGTTAAATTCAACAAAAAAACTCGCAAAATAAATCTAAGAAACTTGACTGATCCAAAATTGTATTATAAAAGACCTAGAAGAGCAATAAGAACTTTGAAATATAGTATTAAGAGGATATGAGGAGAGGATAAAAACTTATAATTCAAATAACAAAATCAAAACATAAAATCAAGAAATTTTTAATTTTTTTTCTAGATACCATTGACTTTCAACTCGGAGGCATAAAACGTCGATCCAGCCTTATTCTCCGCTATACACTTAAATAAACCCCTATGATTTTCCGCCACACTGGCTATATTTAAGACACTTGATTTCGCCGATAATTTCAATATTGTAATGCCTTCTTCATTGTTGATTAGGGACCGAGAATTTAAAGTCCATTTGATATTGATGGGTGTGTCTCCCTTTTGTATCATACATTGAACACCGGCACTTTCGCCGGTATTTATGGGCTCATCACCAAAACTAAACAGACCTATTGAAGGTGGCACTGCAAGGTGGTGCGGGGAGGAATATAAAAACCAATTATGTTAAATTGTATACAGCAAATCGTGGTGAAGAAAATCTGGATTATAAAAGTTCGAAAGCAAATACATTTATGGAAACTGGGTCCAGATAGAAACTCTTTAAATTATCTTTAATTGAAGGAAATTAAAAGGCTGGAACTGGAGTGTTAATATGTATTTTATGTTTTATTTTCTTTAGTTTCAAAATATGAACTGACCTTAAGCACATGATCGGCTAATTACCTGTAAATAACACGAAATTTTCTCCGTACGAGAGACTACAGTTCTATAGAAAATTTCTCTATATAAAAGACTAGTTTTCTATAGAAAATTTCTCTGTATAAGAGACTAGTTTTCTATAGAAAATTTCTCTAAAAAACAGACTAGTTTTCTATAGAAAATTTCTCTGTAAAATAGACTAGTTTTCTATATAAAATTTCTCTGTATAAGAGATAAGATTTCTATAGAAAATTTCTCTGTATAAGAAACAAGTTTTCTATAGAAAATTTCTCTGTAAAAGAGACTAGTTTTCTATAGAAAATTTCTCTGTAAAATAGACTAGTTTTCTATAGAAAATTTCTCTGTAAAATAGACTAGTTTTCTATAGAAAATTTCTCTGTAAAAGAGACTAGTTTTCTATAGAAAATTTCTCTGTAAAAGAGACTAGTTTTCTATAGCAAATTTCTCTGTAAAATAGACTAGTTTTCTATAGAAAATTTCTCTGTAAAATAGACTGGTTTTCTATAGAAATTTCTCTGTATAAGAGACAAGTTTTCTATAGAAAATTTCTCTGTAAAAGAGACTAGTTTAAAACAGACCAATTTTCTATAGAAAATTTCTCTGTAAAACAGACCAATTTTCTATAGAAAATTTCTCTGTAAAACAGACCAATTTTCTATAGAAAATTTCTCTGTAAAACAGACCAATTTTCTATAGAAAATTTCTCTGTAAAACAGACCAATTTTCTATAGAAAATTTCTCTGTAAAACAGACAAGTTTTCTATAGAAAATTTCTCTGTAAAACAGACAAGTTTTCTATAGAAAATTTCTGTGTAAAACAGACAATTTTTCTATAGAAAATTTCTGTGTAAAACAGACAAGTTTTCTATAGAAAATTTCTCTGTAAAACAGACAAGTTTTCTATAGAAAATTTCTCTGTAAATTATACTAGCTTTCTAGAGAATATTTCTCTGTCTAAGAGTCTAGTTTTCTAGAGAAAATTTCTCTATAAAGAGACTAGATTTCTATCGTAAATTTCTGTGTATAAGAGACTAGTTTTCTATAGAAAACTTCTTTATGCCGACCACTGCTTTTCAGCCATCTTTCACATCGCTTTTATAGAAATATTTAATAGATTTTGGAGGATTTAAGGAATGTAACAATAAAAACAAAACATTAATTAACAGAAATTATGAAAACACCGAGAAAAAACAAAAATTAACCCCCACAAACCCTTAACGGCCAAAACAGCCCATTGAGTGCTAACACCAGCATTATTTGTAGCTACACAGGTATAATTGCCCGAATGTCGGGCACGCACCGATTCTATACTCAAAACACTAATACGCTGACTTGTACGAGTAACTATAACGCCATCATTGGTAAAAACTCGACCACCATTACGAGTCCAATAGATATCCAAAGGTAAGTCACCCTTATTAACCGTACAATAGGCCGAAACCATGTCCAGTTCATTAATACTCTCCTCACCAAAGTTAAAGGGTAAAATTTGGGGTAGAACTTGAAAAGGAAAAGTGAAAAAACTAAATAAAAAATACACTAAACAAAGTAAAACATTTAAACTTAATACAAAATTTCATATTGCGAACCATTAACCCTTAACAAAGCGGAGGAAATGGTAACACCGCCATCATTAGTGGCCACACAGGTATAGTTGCCAGCATGGCGGGCCCTCACCGATTCAATACTCAAAACGCTTAGGCGCTGATTATTGCGCATGACTACTAGACCATCATTGGTATAAATGCGGCCACCATTTCGCATCCAATAAATATCCAAGGGCAGATCACCCTTATTAACCGTGCACGAAGTAGAAACCATTTCCAATTCATTAACACTCTCCTCGCCAAAATCAAAGCTTACAATTTGGGGTAATACTGTGTAAAAGGAGGTGCAAAATAAAAGGAATTTTTAAACCAGAAAATAAAAAAAAAAAAAATTATTTTAGAAAAATAGAAATATTAACAATCTTAACCATTGACTCTAAGTATGGCCCAATGTTTGGTAACACCCGCATTATTGGTGGCCACACAGGTGTAATTGCCGGCATGACGGGCCCGCACCGATTCTATGCTTAAAACACTCATGCGTTGACTAGTTTTGGTTACAACTACACCATCATTGGTATAAACACGACCACCATTTTTAAGCCAAGCCACATCTATGGGCATATCACCCTTATTAACGGTACACGAAGCCGACACCATATCCAATTCATTAATACTTTCCTCGCCAAAATCAAAGGGCACAATTTGGGGCAATACTTTCATTTTGAGGAGGTAACGGAGAAAATTACAAAACAAAAAACACATAAACAGGGTAAAATTAACTTAAAAAAGTAAACTACGAAAATTTCATTCTTTATCTAGAAAATCTATTTAATCCTCTTCACCATTAACTCTTAACTCGGCCGTATGATATGCCACTCCTGCTGCATTACGCGCCACACATGTATAATTGGCCCGATGTCGGGCATGCACCGACTCTATACTCAACATACTAATACGCTGAGTTGTTTTTGTTATCAATATGCCATCGTTGGTCATTAGACGACCCGCCCCCAATGTGGGCTCGGGTGCGGTGGTCCAATGCAAATCCAACGGTGTATCGCCCTTATTAACCGTACATGTAGCCGAAACCATATCGTTCATGTTAATGATATCGGAACCAAAATCAAATGGTACTATTTGGGGTGGTACTAATAATTTGACAGCAACAAAATATATTAAAATTTTATGTACAATAAAAATATTTTCATAAAAATAATAATTTCTTTAATACTCAAAAGGTTTTAAACGAATTTATGTAACTTCAAGAGGAGTTTAAGTCAAAAAGGGTAAAAATTAGTACCCTTTAAGTACTTATTACATCAATTAACATAATTTTGAAAATTTTATAAACTAAAATCTCAATTTTGTTATAAATAAATATAATTTAAACCATTTATTAAAAAATAAATCAGATTCTTTAAAGTATTTCACAAAAACTCTAAAATCTATTTAACTTAGAATATTTATAAATTCCTTAGAAAGTATGCAACGCTGAATAGAGTGGAACCAACAACCCTCGATGATTTTGTTTAATTTTGTTATTCGTAGACTTTTTAAAAACCTTGTTTATATAAATAAAAGGGAAGGGTACCCACAAAGAAATAGGAATGAGTTGTTTAACACCCAAAAAAAATAAACGGACGGACTGATTTTAACACCAGAAATTTCAGTATTTAATTGCAATTTAAATTTCAATTTGTTTTAAATTTCCTGGCCTTGCTTTTCTTTTTGTTAAGACCCTTCCCTTTTAAGTTACAGTTTATCAAAATCTTGATCAACATTTGTCTTTGCAATGTTGATCTATAAAAGGAAACTTGAAAAACTTACCCATAACTTGTACTTCCAAGGAACCGCGAGCTGAATAACCTTCAACATTTTTAGCCACGCAGGTATAAGTTGCCTGATCGGAGTTACGTTCAACGTTTTCGATAATTAAGGTGCCATTGGGGAAGACTTTTTGTTTGCGGTTAATGGGTAAGGCACGGTTGTCTAAAGGGAAATTAAAAGAATACAAGTTTAATATATATCAAATTCTATAAATTTCCTAAGACACAATAATTTCTCGGTACAAGAGACCAATTTTCTATAGAAAATTTCTCTGTAAAACAGAACAATTTTCTATAGAAAATTTCTCTGTAAAACAGAACAATTTTCTATAGAAAATTTCTCTGTAAAACAGAACAATTTTCTATAGAAAATTTCTCTGTAAAACAGAACAATTTTCTATAGAAAATTTCTCTGTAAAACAGAACAATTTTCTATAGAAAATTTCTCTGTAAAACAGAACAATTTTCTATAGAAAATTTCTCTGTAAAACAGAACAATTTTCTATAGAAAATTTCTCTGTAAAACAGAACAATTTTCTATAGAAAATTTCTCTGTAAAACAGAACAATTTTCTATAGAAAATTTCTCTGTAAAACAGAACAATTTTCTATAGAAAATTTCTCTGTAAAACAGAACAATTTTCTATAGAAAATTTCTCTGTAAAACAGAACAATTTTCTATAGAAAATTTCTCTGTAAAACAGAACAATTTTCTATAGAAAATTTCTGTAAAACAGACCAATTTTCTATAGAAAATTTCTCTGTAAAGCAGACCAATTTTCTATAGAAAATTTCTCTGTAAAACAGAACAATTTTCTATAGAAAATTTCTCTGTAAAACAGAACAATTTTCTATAGAAAATTTCTGGGTAAAACAGACCAATTTTCTATAGAAAATTTCTGTGTAAAACAGACCAATTTTCTATAGAAAATTTCTGTGTAAAATAGACCAATTTTCTATAGAAAATTTCTGTGTAAAATAGACCAATTTTCTATAGAAAATTTCTGTGTAAAATAGACCAATTTTCTATAGAAAATTTCTGTGTAAAATAGACCAATTTTCTATAGAAAATTTCTGTGTAAAACAGACCAATTTTCTATAGAAAATTTCTGTGTAAAACAGACCAATTTTCTATAGAAAATTTCTGTGTAAAACAGACCAATTTTCTATAGAAAATTTCTGTGTAAAACAGACCAATTTTCTATAGAAAATTTCTGTGTAAAACAGACCAATTTTCTATAGAAAATTTCTGTGTAAAACAGACCAATTTTCTATAGAAAATTTCTGTGTAAAACAGACCAATTTTCTATAGAAAATATCTGTGTAAAACAGACCAATTTTCTATAGAAAATTTCTGTGTAAAACAGACCAATTTTCTATAGAAAATTTCTGTGTAAAACAGACCAATTTTCTATAGAAAATTTCTCTGTAAAACAGACCAATTTTCTATAGAAAATTTCTCTGTAAAACAGACCAATTTTCTATAGAAAATTTCTCTGTAAAACAGACCAATTTTCTATAGAAAATTTCTCTGTAAAACAGACTAATTTTCTATAGGAAATTTCTATGTTTATGAGAGGATTTTTGAATTACAGAACTTTTGCTTTTACTCACCTCTCTCCCATACAATCGAGTCAATTGGATAACCAGCAACGGGACAAGTAACCATCAATGTTTCACCAGCAACAATAGCTTTCTTTTCCATCTGTCTAATGTAGGGTAATCCATAGACATTTAACTTGGCCGAATGTTCAGCTACACCCACTTTACTCTTGGCAATACACTTGTACAGACCACCATCATTAGCATGCACCGAGGTAATATTCAAATACGACACAACATCACCATTAACTGTCACATATTGTCCAACCTGATAACGATCATTGTTTGCAATCTTTTTGCCATCTAATTCCCAGGAGATTTCAGGAGTGGGATTACCGCCAGCAACACACTTTAGGAATACACTTGGTCCAGGTTCCATGGTTTCTTCTTGGAAGGCTTGTCTTATAACGGGTGGATCAAAACGGCCGCCCAATTTCAATTCAGCACTAGCTTCAGCCGATTCCTGATCATTGCGTACAAAACACTGATACATGCCCTTGTCTTCTTTCTTAACCGATTCTATGCGTAAGACGGGATCACTGTGGCCCATAGCTTTGCCATCCTTTAACCAGCTAATGGTCTTAATGGGGTTACCGGTATATTGGCAGGTGAAAACAGCTGGACGTCCGAAATCAACAGTTTGGGTGGGAGGATCAATTTTGGCCGACAAGGGAGCAGTAACAGTCAAGACAGTCTCTACAGATTCACCACCCACAGAGTTGTTAACAACACACAAGTATTTGCCTGAATCGTCAACGACAGCATCTTTAATGATCAAGGTTCCAGAGACTTGTTTAACACGTTCGTTCAAAACAACAGCTTGTTTGCGGGTTGTGCCTTCAATGAATTTGTACCATCTATAAAAGAGATATTAAAATAAAACAAATATTTATTAGTGACACGCCTTTCTGTGAGTTTGTTTGGGAAAAAACTGAAAATGATCTTGAAATAATGTTAAAAATGAAATGCTACAGCTTTTCTACGATTTTGCTCAGACATTGATATAAAATAAAGCACATTGAAATGTGAAATGATTGTGAGTTTGTTTGTATTTTTACGAAAAAAGCCAATAAAACTACTTTTCTAATACAATTTATAGCTTTTAACATCGAGCTGCTTTTTTTTATTACTTACCTTTTGTTGTTATGTTTGGCGAGAGCTTTAAAACTTACCTTAAAGACTGCCATTTTGTAAGAGCTTTAAAGCATTTCATTTTAATTGAAGTTTCAAGATCACTTTTCGTTTTTTCTACAATGAAAGTCTAACGCCCTAGAAAAATCTAAAGAACTGATATTAAGGGACAAAAACCTTCAGGGAAATTTCTAAAATCAACAGAGAATAGTTATGGAAAGCTAAACAAAACAGAAAGAGATCCAGGGGCTCTTCTATAAGGGAACCAATTACTCCGTATAAGAGACAGGTTTTCTATAGAAAATTTCTCTGTAAAACAGACCAATTTTCTATAGAAAATTTCTCTGTAAAACAGACCAATTTTCTATAGAAAATTTCTCTGTAAAACAGACCAATTTTCTATAGAAAATTTCTCTGTAAAACAGACCAATTTTCTATAGAAAATTTCTCTGTAAAACAGACCAATTTTCTATAGAAAATTTCTCTGTAAAACAGACCAATTTTCTATAGAAAATTTCTCTGTAAAACAGACCAATTTTCTATAGAAAATTTCTCTGTAACAGAGACCAATTTTCTATAGAAAATTTCTCTGTAACAGAGACCAATTTTCTATAGAAAATTTCTCTGTAACAGAGACAAGTTTTCAATAGAAAATTTCTCTGTAACAGAGACAAGTTTTCAATAGAAAATTTCTCTGTAACAGAGACAAGTTTTCAATAGAAAATTTCTCTGTAACAGAGACAAGTTTCCTATAGAAAATTTCTCTGTAACAGAGACAAGTTTTCTATAGAAAATTTCTCTGTAACAGAGACAAGTTTTCTATAGAAAATTTCTCTGTAACAGAGACAAGTTTTCTATAGAAAATTTCTCTGTAACAGAGACAAGTTTTCTATAGAAAATTTCTCTGTAATAGAGACAAGTTTTCTATAGAAAATTTCTCTGTAACAGAGACAAGTTTTCTATAGAAAATTTCTCTGTAACAGAGACAAGTTTTCTATAGAAAATTTCTCTGTAACAGAGACAAGTTTTCTATAGAAAATTTCTCTGCAACAGAGACAAGTTTTCTATAGAAAATTTCTCTGTAACAGAGACAAGTTTTCTATAGAAAATCTCTCTGTAACAGAGACAAGTTTTCTATAGAAAATCTCTCTGTAAAACAGACCAATTTTCTATAGAAAATCTCTCTGTAAAACAGACCAATTTTCTATAGAAAATTTCTCTGTAAAACAGAACAATTTTCTACTTATATTACAATTACAAATCTACCTATAAACTGGTACCGGATATGCCTGCCCCGGACAATGTCCCACATAAGTTTCACCTTGAGGCACATCACTGAATTCTATGCTCTTTGTGGCGACTCTGGGTTTAACATGACCCAAAGGTTCTAAAAGAAATTAAATGCAATTTTTTTATAAACTTAAGTAGTCTATAATGAAAACTGCCCGAAAATATCAAAAGCTTTTAGGGATAATTCTAAAAGACAACTTGAATTACCTAAAAAATGGCATAGGATAAGCTTGAGCTTGACATAATATGGCAAAGCTTTCACCTGAACTCATGGTATGTTCCTGTAAACGATCTCCTGATACACGAGGAGCAACACTACCAATGGGTTCTAAAAATTAAAAATATTTTATATAAATGATTTCTAAAAGCTTAAATTAATGTTTAATGAAAACTGCTTGATGTTTAAATACCTAAAAACAGGCGTGGGGTATGCTTGGCCCAAACATAAGATAGCTAAACTATCTTGAGCTGTTCTGGTAACCTCTTGTAAACGTCCACCAGAAATTTTGGGGCCCACGCTGCCCATAGGTTCTATTTAAAATAAATTTACATAAATTCTAAAAATAACTGCCGGAATCTTGCGAAAACTGACCTTATAATTGGCACTGGAAATGCTTGAGCTTGACAGAGTAAGGCAAAACTTTGTGAAATTTCTTTAACAAATGTAAAACTTTTCGATTCGCCAGAAAATGTAGGAGCTTTAGCACCAACAGGTTCTAGAAAAATACAAAACATTAAGAAACCAATTAAGATAATAATTTAGCTTTAAAACTAGCCTAAAATATCTAACCATGAATCACTTTTATAGCATAAAGTTTAACTCAATCTTTACCTTATTATAGGTACGGGATAAGCTTGTGCTTGACATAGCAAAGCAAAGCTTTGATTATAAAAGCGTATAATAGTGGAACTAGCCACATCACTAGAAAATGTAGGAGCTTTTGCACCCATGGGCTCTATAATTAATAAGAAATATTTACAATTTTTTAAAACAATTATGGAAATAAACAAAAAGAACCAGTTGGTAGTGTAGCCAAAAAGTTTAACCCTTAAAGATTTACCTAAAAATGGGTACAGGATAAGCTTGAGCCTGACATAATATTACCAAGTCTTTGCCCTGTTCTTCCCAAAAAGTGCTGCTTTTCATAGCAGAAGGAAAATTTGGAGCTTTGGCTCCTAAAGGTTCTGTAACAAATTAAAATTATGATATTAAAGATAAAATCATTGTTAAATAAATAATGAAAACTGCCTTTTTGAAAAAGTTTGAAAAAAAAAGAAATTATTTTGCAAGATCACCTAAATATGGGCACTGGATAGGCTTGAGCTTGACATAATAATACCAAATCTTTGCCTTGCTCTTCAATAAATGAGCTACTCTTTGACGAGGAAGAAAATGCTGGAGCTTTTGCACCTAATGGTTCTGTAAATTATAGTGAAAGCTTAAATTTTATATAATGTTAAGGGTATAATTGTAAACATTTATTTATTGAAAACTGCCTTGATGTTTAACCTTATTGGATAAAGAATTACCTATGTATTGGTACAGGATAAGCTTGTGCAGGACATAATAAAACTATATCTTGACCCTGAGCTTGCCAGAATATATTACCCTTTGAGAGCGAGGCAAATGCTGGAGCTTTAGCACCCAAGGGCTCTTGAATTATAAATAAATACAAAATGGGTTAAAAGGAAAGATTTATATTGCAGTATAAATGAAAACTATTGCCTTTATGTTGGGGATACTTTCTATAGTTAAATTGCAAATACTTCATACAAAAAGCTTTTTGCAAAAAAATGCTTGCTCAAAGTTTTTTCTTTTGAATTTTTATACTAAAGAGCTCTTGTAATAAATTTAATTGAAAGCTTTTATAGTAGAAAGCTTATTTAAAGCTTTTATAATAAAAATATTATTAAAAGCTTTTATAATAAACAACTTATCAAAAGCCTTTACAATAAAAAGCTTATTAAAAACGTTTATAATAAAAATCGTATTAAAAGCTTTTATAATAAAAAGATTATCAAAAGCTTTTATAATAAAAAGATTATTAACAACTTTTATAATAAGAAGCTCTTACACAATATTTAAGTGATAGCTTTTATAATAAAAAGCTTATTTAAAGCTTTTTTAATAAAAAGCTTATTTAAAGCTTTTTTAATAAAAAGCTTATTTAAAGCTTTTACAATAAAAAGCTTTAAAGCCTTTATAATTAAAAGCTTATTTAAAGCTTTTATAATAAAAAGCCTATTTAAAGCTTTTATAATAAAAAGCTTATTTAAAGCTTTTATAATAAAAAGCTTATTTAAAGCTTTTATAATAAAAAGCTTATTTAAAGCTTTTATAATAAAAAGCTTATTTAAAGCTTTTATAATAAAAAGCTTATTTAAAGCTTTTATAATAAAAAGTTTATTTAAAGCTTTTATAATAAAAATCTTATTTAAAGCTTTTATAATAAAAAGCTTTATAAAAACTTTTATAATAAAAAGCTTTATAAAAACTTTTATAATAAAAAGCTTTATAAAAACTTTTATAATAAAAAGCTTTATAAAAACTTTTATAATAAAAAGCTTTATAAAAACTTTTATAATAAAAAGCTTTATAAAAACTTTTATAATAAAAAGCTTTATAAAAACTTTCATAATAAAAAGCTTTATAAAAACTTTTTTAATAAAAAGCTTTATAAAAACTTTTATAATAAAAAACGTTATAAAACTTTTATAATAAAAAGCTTATTTAAAGCTTTTATAATAAAAAGCTTTATAAAAACTTTTATAATAAAAAACTTTATAATAAAAAGCTTCTATAAAAATCTTAATACAATATTTTATATTAAAAAGCTTAATAAAAGCTTTTATAATAAAAAGCTAAATAAAAGCTTTTATAATAAAAACCTCAATAAAAGATTTTATAATAAAACGCTTTTATAAAAATCATAATATACCTTTATATTAAAAAGCTTAATAAAAGCTTTTATAATAAAAAGTGTATTATAAGCTTTTAAAGTTATTACAATAAAAAGCTTTTATAATAAAATGTTTATTTAAATCTTGTCTAATAAAAAACTTAATAAAATCTTTTAAAATAAAGTTTTTATAATAAAAAGCTTATTTAAATCTTTTACAATAAAAATCTTAATAAAATCTTTTATAATAAAAAGCTTATAAAAGCTTTTATAACAAACAGCTTATAAAAGTTTTTATAATAAAAAGCTTATGAAAACTTTTGTAATAAAAAGTGTAAAAACTTATTAGAAATACCCAAAAAACTTTAGATTTTTTAAATAAGTAACGTTTTACCTAAAAAAGGGCACTGGAAAAGCTTGAGCTTGACACAGCAATACAACCTCACCCGAGCTTTTACCCAATAAACTGCTAATTTTGGAGACTGTATTAAAAGTGGGAGCTTTCGCACCTACCGGCTCTAAAATATTAGAAATTTAAACTTAGATATCAATAAAAAATTATGGGAGAATTAAAAATTTGTTTATTAACTGCCTGAATGTTTATATTTAAAAGAAATCATTACCTTATAATGGGCACTGGAAAAGCCTGAGCTTGACAAAGTAAAGCAAAACTTTGATCAATATTCCTAACATAAGAAAATGAATTGGAATCGGTGTTAAAAGAAGGAGCTTTAGCACCCACGGGCTCTATTTAAAGACAATCAAAAAAAAAAAGCAAATAAATAAACTAGGCCTGGTACACACATTTCTATTAAAATGCTTGTTATTTGAAAACTGCCTGTTAAAGCTTTTAGTGAATTATTGAGCTTTTGCTAAGATTACCTTATTATAGGCACTGGAAAAGCTTGAGCTTGACATAATAATGCAAAACTTGAGTTAACAGCACGCACGAACATGCTAACTTTGGAATCACTGGAAAATGTGGGAGCTTTTGCACCCACAGGTTCTAAAAAGAATTTAAAGTTGTACTTGTTATTTAAAAAGAAACTAATTTGATATTACAGAACCAGTTGCTTAGTGTTAAAGAACCCAAATTGATGTAAAGTATAATATAATTGAATTAGAATGGAATAGAGCTTTAGAAAAGCTTTTTCAAAGTAACCAATTTTATTGCAAATTACCTAAAATAAGGCACAGGATAAGCCTGAGCTTCACAAGTTAGTGCTATAGTATAATTTCGAGCAACATAGACAGTAAATGTAGATGCCACACTGGGAAATGAGGGAGCTTTATAGCCCATAGGTTCTGGAAGGAACAATAACCGTTAAAAGTTTCTAAAATATATAAAAAGCTTTTATAAATTTGCCTAAATGTTGGGGTTTTAATTGACTAAAACTCGAAATTTATTAGCATTACATAAAATTTTATATTTTTCTTCAAAGATTTTAAAAAAATGTAACTGGTTACTTTGTCAAAGTAACCACATGTTTTTCGAAAAAAATCTACTAAAAAATTGCTCTAGTTAAGCTTCAATTTCAAATGTTATAAATCTGAATGTAAACTAAAATTTTTTAAATTTCTAAAAAAGTAACCGATTACTTTGCCGAAGTAACCACTTGTTTTACTACAAATTAAACTAAAAAATGGCTATAAACTAAAACTTCAAACATTGTAATTCCGAATATAAACCTAAAATTATTTGTTTTTTAAGTAACCGGGTACTTTTTCAAAGTAACCACATATTTTGTAAAAATACTACTAAAAGAATTGCTCTAGTTAATCTTCGAAGTTTATGTTTTGAAATCAAGAGTGAAATTAATATTTTTTTAATAAGTAACCGATTACTTTGTTAAATTAACCACTTGTTTTTCTATAAATTTCACTAAAAAATGGCAATAATACTTAACTTAAACTTCAAACTTTTAAATCAGCAAGTAAATCTAAAATTTCACCTATTTTTTTAAAAAGTAATCGATTACTTTGTCAAAGTAACCACATGTTTTTTTTAAAAATTCTACTAAAAAAATTTCTCTAGTTCAGTATCAATTTCAAATGTTTTAAATTTGAATGTAAATTTAAAATTTAAATTTTTTTTAAAAAAGTAACCGATTACTTTCTTAAAGTAACCACTTGTTTTTCTATAAATTCCACTAAAAATGATAATAATCTTCAGCTTAAACTTCAAACTTGTAAATCCGCAAGTAAATCTAACATTTCATCCATTTTTTTTTTAAGTAATCGATTACTTTTTCAAAGTAACCGTTTGTTTTTCTACATATTCACCTAAAAAATGGCACTGGATACGCCTGAGCTTCACAAGTCAGCGCTATTGTTTTATTGCTAGCAACAAACGCTGTAAATCTAGAAGCTATGCTGGGAAATGAAGGAGCTTTAAAGCCCATGGGTTCTAAAAGTAATACAATTTATTTATTAATACTTAAATTTAAAGGGATATAAGAAAAATTGCCTGAATGTTTTAGTTTTGATATGAAAACATTAAAAGGTTTACCTAAAAAATGGCACCGGATAGGCTTGAGCATGACACGTAAGAGCTAAGGTGGAATTAATGGCGGTGTCATAAGAAAATGTCTTAACGCCTCCTGGAAAAGCGGGCTTTTTGGAGCCCATGGGTTCTAAAGTTATAAGAAAATGGAGATTTATAAATCATTTTTTGACTTGAATATTTGAAAATTAAATTTTGCTTGAATGTTTAAAGATAAGTAACCATTTATTGTTATCGAGTAACCATTTGAAATTCAATGAGTATTAATAAGAGTTTATTATTTTGTTCTTAATATAGATTTAATTTAGATTTTGGAAAACCAAAACTTCTAATATTTATGTGTGAAGAAAAAAACTTTCAGAAAATATAGTTTATTCTGAGCCAAGTAACCGATTATAATATTTATTTTTCTCACTATTAGTATTTAAATAATAAAAATAAAACTTTAATTAGCTTTTAAAAATAAATTTCAATTAATTTTCTCTTAATTTTTTAAAAAGTAACCGATTACTTTGTACAAATACTTGCAGGTTTTTTAACATATTCACTTTAATCATGATGTACGCGTATGAAAATAAATTTTTAATCTTTTTCCAACCAATTTTTTAAAAGTAACCGATTACTTTGTAAAAATAACTGATTACTTTTTTAACTTATCACCTTAAAATAAAAAAATAAAAGCTTAAAATTGTTTTTGAAGATCAATTTTCTTATTTTTTTAAAAAAATTTTATAAGTAACCGATTTTTTTGTAAAAGTAACCGTTTACTTTTTTGTCATATTACCTTAAAATATAAAAATAAAAGCTTAAAATTGTTTTTGAACATCAATTTTCTTATTTTCTTAAAATTTTTTAAAAGTAACCGATTACTTGTTAAGAGTAACCGTTTACTTTTTTAACCTATCACCTTTAACTATAAAAATTAAAACTTCAAATAGCTTTTGAAGATACATTTTTTACATTTTCTATCAATTTTGTAAAAGTAACCGATTACTTGTTAAAAGTAATTGCTTTTATTTTAAACTATTCTCTTTTAAATATAAAAACGAATGCTAAAAAAACATTTATTATTAAGATTTCTTTCATTTTCCCAAAATTTTATTAAAAAGTAACCGATTACTTTGTAAAATACTTTGATTTTTCTAACATATTCACCTAAAAAATGGCACTGGATAAGCTTGAGCTTGACAGGTAAGTGCTAAAGTAGAATTAATGGCGGCATGATGTGAAAATGTTTGCACTTCTCCCGGAAAGGCGGGTTTCTTAGAACCCATAGGTTCTAATAAATAAAAAAATTAGGAAATTTTAAATTTTCTTTTTAAAAATATCTAAATCTAGGAAAATTGCCTTTAATGTTGGGTTATTTATAATGATTTATTGATTTTAGAAGATTTTTACCTTATTATAGGTACCGGATAGGCTTGAGCTTGACATAATAGAGCAAAACTTATACCCTGGGCCTTTTTAACTTCTATAGAAGTATATTCCAAAGAAAATGTAGGAGCTTTGGCACCCATAGGTTCTAAAAGATTTTAAAAAGGAAAGTTAATAGATAATTTAGCTGAAAATCTGCCAGATGTGGTATAATTTTGCATTTAAATTCATTATTCAGCTTGAGCTTGTTAAAATAAACCTTGAGCTTTTTTAAACTTGCATTGAAATATATTGCAAAGGAAATAGAGGAAATTATTTTAACATTTTCCCTGAAAAACTCCTAGAAATTGTTTAATTTTGTGTGAAATTCAAAATATTTATTGTTAAATCCTTAAAACTTTGAGTTTTTTATAAATATTTATTAAACAAATTCAATTAAAAAATTGTTGATTGCTTTAATTAAAATTAAAAATCAAACTAGTTCATAACCTTAAACTTTTAACCGTTTAAAGGTCAATGTTAATTATATATGAGGTCAGGAGTAAATGAAACAAAAACTCAAGGACATTTTGTTTCCTATCAAAATGAAAAAAATACAACAAAAATTCAACGATTAATGCAACAAGTCAGCGCCGTCACAGGTTTATTATTTAAAACAATGAGTAAAAGAGAATGACAGAAAGTGTATAAATAAATTAACACCACCCTAAAGTTACCACCTCCCACACAAACAGTTATCAACAAATAGAAAAACAACAACAACATGCCGGCATTCAGGTTAATCGTTTGTAAACATGACCCAAAAACGTGCTTAATTCATTCATAAAAACCCAAACAATCTGGTTTAAACTCTCTTGGCTAAAACAGAGAAAAAGAGAATTTCCATTTATTGTTGTACGCATTTGTTTTGCTCGCTCTATTCTAAACAAACAGTTATACGAAAATACCCACTAAAAAGTGTAAACAGAAATAATAACAACAAGTAGTGGTCTCTTATTTTAAGGGGTATTTGTTATGGGAAATTTCTCTCTCTTGAGACCTGCGCCTTACTACAAAGAGTAAATGAAATGGCTACAAGTTGAAAGAAAGAGATAGCTAGCAAACTGAAAACAGCTGTTAAAAGTAGAACCGCTATTTTTTGGTTTCCTTTTTGTATTGTTTACTTCATAAATTGGCACAACAAAAACAATACCGGGTAACTGAACTGGTTAGAGTTGTTGATGGGGGCTTTGCGCAAACACATACACAAAATGGGGGGAATACTCAGTGTAAACAATTTATTTGTTTGGCTTTGTTTGCATTTTATTCATGTGGTTGTTGTTGCTTTTGATTTATTTTACTTTGTTTCTTTTCCAACAACAATATGCCAGAAATAAACTTGTTATACATTTATGTTTGCATGTAGGAGTGTTATTTCTCTTTCATAATTTTGCCGGTCTAGACCACAAGATGGAGTGAGCTGTCATAAAACGTGATTTTTATAAATTGTTTGTTTAGTTTGTTTAAGTGTTTGTCGTACTTTTAATGTGTACTATTTGTTTGTTCAAGAGACAGCCTCGATTTTTTTCAACGTTTTTCTTTATTTTTTTATTTTATATTTCATGTGTATTTTACTATTGAGTTGTAGAGTTTGCGTAGGAATTGAAAATACAAAATGTATGAATGAATGAATATCGTCTGAAATCGAGTGTAAATAATATCTATAAACAAAAAAAAATTTACTAGAAAAATTAAAACATGTTCGATTAATGATATATTGACCATAAAATCTACAATAGAAAGACATTAGTGGAGGTTTTTATAGTTTTAAATAAACAGTTTTCAATATTTGGGCGTTGAGTGAATGGATTTATTTGTAACTAATATTTGCTTTCAAAAAATAATATAAAAATAGGTTTAGGTAATTGAATAGGCGATTAATCGTTACATTTGGATAACAAATCAGTTGAAATAAAGATTATAAAAATAAATCTTTTAAATATTTGAAAAATATTTCAACAATGAATAAAAAATATTTGCAATTAAAAACCTGTTAGCGCAATTGATTGAAAGAAATTGAAATTAATACCAATAATTTTATGAAATTCTGATTCTTGTTAAGACCCCCTATATTTAAACAAATGTCAAAGATGTTTCTAGAAGTTTTATAAGTATAATTCCAATAATTAATCGCTTTTTCGAATAAATGTTTTTAATACTTATTTTCAAAAGAAATAATTTTTTTCGAACAATAATAAACAAATTTTAAGAATTTAAAAACCGTGATATGCGGATAATTAATAATCGATAATTAATCGGTTAATTGAATAAATATCATATTTTTTTTTTCAAATATAATCACAGAAATATAAAGAAATTGAAAATATTATTCGAACACATACATATGTATGTTAAATATTTGTTTTAATGCGGATTTTTAATTTCTTATTAATAAAAAAATAATAATATACAAAATATTGATTCGAATAATTAATCTATTATTCGATAAATTAATTGTTTATTAGAACAAATCTTTTGATGATCTATTTCTGGTCGAACAATTTTTAAATAAAATTTAACAAAAATATAAAATTTTGATTCGAATAATTATTTGGTTATTCGTGTAAGCTTTTTAAATGCCAATGTTAAGTCACAATATTAATATTAAACCATATTCAACATTTATAGTGAAAATAGATTCGAATAATTAATCAGTTATTCGAATAAATCTCTTAAATATGTATTTTAATTTTTTAAACAGCTTTATTCGAAGAAATAGCAAAAAATTTGCCCAAATAATTCGTTTATTTTTATATTCGATTTATTAATCGGTTATTCGAATAATTTTTTAATTTTTTTTTTTCAAATCGAAAAATATTTAACCTCCATTTAACAAAAATAATAAAAATATAAAAACAGTGGTGGCAATTGATTCGAATAAATTCTCGATCATTCGAATAAATCTCTATATTTTAATTAGAAATTCTTATTTTTATTTGAGCAATAATAATATAAATATCAACAATTTTAAAACTGTTGTTTCATGTTATTCGAATAATTAATCGGTTATTCTGATATTCGATTTATTATTCGGTTATTCGAATAATTTTTTAAATATTTTTTTTCAAATCGAAAACTTTTTAAATCATTTTTAACAAAACTATTAAAAATAAAAATTGATTCGAATAATTTAACGATTATTCGAATAAAGCTCTTAAATATTTATATTAATAAGAAATTATTATTTTTATTTGAACAATAATAAAACAAATATTAAAAATTTAAAAACTGATGTCAAGTTATTCGAATAATTTCTCGATCATTCGAATAAATCTCTATAATATTTTAATTAGAAATTCTTATTTCTATTTGAACAATAATAAAACAAATATTAAAAATTTTAAAACTGTTGTGTAAAGTTATTCGAATAATTAATCGGTTATTCTGATATTCGATTTATTAATCGGTTATTCGAATAATTTTTTAAATATTTCTTTCAAATCGAAAAATGTTTAACCTCTATTTAACAAAAATAATAAAAATATAAAAACAGTGGTGACAAATGATTCGAATAATTTCTCGATCATTCGAATAAACCTCTTAAATATTTATTTTAATAAGAAATTCTTATTTTTATCTGAACAATAATAAAAAAAATATTAAAAATTTAAAAACAGTTGTGTCAAGTTATTCGAATAATTAATCGGTTATTCTGATATTCGATTTATTAATCGGTTATTCGAATAATTTTTGAAATAATTTTTTTTAAATCGAAAACTTTTTAATTCATATTTAACAAAACTATTAAAAACAGTGGTGTCAATTGATTCGAGTAATTTATCGATTATTCGAATAAACCTCTTAAATATTTATTTTAATAAGAAATTTTTATTTATATTTAAACAATAATAAAACAAACATTAAAAATTTAAAAACTTTTGTGTCAAGTTATTCGAATAATTAATCGGTTATTCTGATATTTGATTTATTAATCGGTTATTCGAATAATTTTTGAAATATTTTTTTCAAATCGAAAACTTTTTAAGTCATATTTAACAAAACTATTAAAAATATTAAAAACAGTGATGTCAATTGATTCGAGTAATTTATCGATTATTCGAATAAACCTCTTAAATATTTATTTTAATAAGAAATTCTTATTTATATTTGAACAATAATAAAACAAACATTAAAAATTTAAAAACTTTTGTGTCAAGTTATTCGAATAATTAATCGGTTATTCTGATATTCGATTTATTAATCGGTTATATGAATAATTTTTTAAAATTTTTTTTATCAAATCGGAAGTGATTCGAATAATTTATCGATTATTCGAATTAACATCTTAAATATTTATTTTAATCAGAAATTCTTATTTTTATTTGAGCAATAATAAAAAAAAAATAAAAAATTTAAAAACTGTTGTTTCAAGTTATTCGAATAAATCTCTTAAATATGTATTTTTATTTTCGAAATTCCTTTATTCGAAGTAATAGCAAAAAAATAAGTCGAATAATTAATCGGTTATTTTTTCATTCGATTTATTAACCGGTTATTCGAATAATTTTTTATAATTTTTTTCAAATCAAAAACTTTGGAAATCACAAAAATATTAAAAAGTAAAAAAAAAACAGTGATTTGATTATTTATCGATTATTCGAATAAATCTCTTAAATATGTATTTTAATCAAAAAATCTTATTTTTATTTGAGCAATAATAAACAAAATATTAAAAATTTAATAACTGTTGTGTCAAGTTATTCGATTAATTAATCGGTTATTCGGATATTCGATTTATTATTGGGTTATTCGATTAATTCTTTTAAATATTCCTTTAAAATCGAAAGTTTTTTCAAACTAATGTTAAACAAATATTAAAAATTCAAAACTTGATTCGAATAATAAATCCTTCATCAGATTAATTAACCGGTTATTCGAATAAAATGTTTAAATAGTCATTTTAAGTCAAACTATTATATTTAATAAATTTTTATTTTTTTATACATATAAAAATTTTTAAAATTTATTCGAATAATCAACCAATTATTCGAATAAAATTTCAATCTGTTTAATATTATTGTATTTTAATACGAAATTTTTATTTTTATTCGAGCAACAATAAAAAAAATATAAAAAATTTAAAACTGCAGTGTCAAGATATTCGAATAATTAATCGCTTACTACATATTCGAATAAATATTTCAAAGACCCTTTTTCAAGGTGAAAATTTATTCAAACTTTTGTTAAAAAAATATTGTGAAATTTTCAAAACCGTTGTAAATTGATTCGAATATCATTGTCATATTATTTTCAATTAAATTATAGGGCATTATTTTTATCTACCTAACTTCTTGCCTTTTGTTTTATTACTTATTCTCATTTGTTTTGATTCGGCAGTTTAATGGACAATTGCATTTGACTTGGTGAATGCTAAGCCATTAGAAATATACACATATCTAGTAAGAAAATGAATAAGATTGCTTAACTACCTATACACTGGCACTGGATATGCCTGAGCTGGACAGAGTATGGCAAAACTAACGCCCCATTTACGTTCAATACCGGACCATTTCACGTCACCAGACAATGTGGGAGCTTTAGAGCTAACAGGTTCTTTGAAATACAATATAAAATACAAATAAGTGTTTAACTAAAACTTTTTATGTAATGTTAAAATGTACAAACTTAAATTGTTTTTGTTTTACAACTAAAATTTATAACAACCTGAATGTTGGCACTGGATATGCTTGAGCTGGACAAAATAGTGACAAATCATGAGATTGCTGGCGTTCAATCCATGAACGTTTAATGTCATGCGATAGTAATGTGGGTGCTTTACCGCCAACGGGTTCTAAATGTTAGGGAAATGTTAAGGGCCTAATTCAGTTACAAGAATATAAATTTTATTTTAAATTTTTTTATGAAAATCAGTCAGTTTTTAAAGATTTTCATACATTATTTTTAAAATAGTTTTTCGTTCGTTTTGAATTGATTGGTAATCAATAATTTGCTATTAGAAAACTGCTTGAATTGTGGAAATTTGTTCAATCCTTACCTAAATAAGGGAGCTGGATAACCCTGAGCCGGACATAATAATGACAAGTCATTATTTTGCTTGAGTTCTAAAGGTTTTTGTTGCAGTGCAGGAGTTTTAGGGGGACTGCTGGAAATGGGTTCTATATAAAAAGAGAAGTTAAGTTTTTCCTTATAGACTTTTGTAACGAATTGAAAACTGCTGAATGTTGAAATAGTTTTCTATAATTTTAAACTAAAACCAGTTAGTAGAGCTTTACAGTAATGCAAAAATATTAAATTTAATTTATAATGAAAGAAAGGAGCCAAAATCCACTTCTCTCCCTCTCTAAACAACAAAACAGTGAATCACAGTTGTAATTTCACAACCTTAAATACTAAAAAATACAACTCTGCTAAAACTACAACTGTACATTTTCTTAACAGTGATGTCAACTATTTATGACCAAAAACCGCCTTAAATGGTGAATTATTACCAAACGCTCTAGAAATTGCTAAAAACCGGTTTAAAATTGAATCTCTTGTTAAAATCTGTGTTCACAGAAGTATTGGGAAATTTTCAAAGGTTTCTAAAACAAAGTTTCTATAAAAAATTTGATTTTAAAAACCTTGGAAAAATTTAAAAATTGTTTATGAATAAGGCCTCTAATATTTAATATTTGTTTACCTAAAAACAGGAGCGGGATAACCTTGAGCTGGACATAATAGCGAAACATCCGAATTTTGTTTCAGTTCAAAAGGTTTACTCATTATAGAGGGTATGCGAGGAGCAGTGCTAGAAACGGGCTCTAAATAAAGAATATTTTGTGAAATATAAGCCTGATATATCCAACTTTATTCACACAATAGATCAAATATCAGCAAGAAATAAATAGTATGGAAAATCGAAGTTACGGCATTTCTGTTCAGCTAACATTTGACCAATTGTATCATGAATTTTAGCTGGTATTTTTACAAATTTAATTTTAAAATATTTATTTATAAATTTTATATTAATATAGTTAATGAAAACTGCCCAAATGTATGAAAAAGTTATAACTCAAAGCCATGTCTACCTAAAACTTGGCGCCGGATAACCCTGGGCTGGACATAATATCGCCGAGCTATCATGCAACTCCACCACATTGGGCTTGTAGGTTAAGGCATTTATTTTGGGTGGACTACTTGAAATGGGTTCTAAATTTTATAGATTTTAGAAAATAAATTTAAATATACAATTTTTATATAAAAAATATTTTGAAAACTGCCCGATATATTCTTAAAGCTTACCGAAAATTGGGTGCCGGATAGCCTTGAGCTGGACATAATATGGAAACAGTGGTGTTTTGCTTAATACTTAAGGGTCTAGCGCTAACGGGTGGCACTTTGGGAGCAGTGCTAGAAACGGGTTCTAAGAGAAGTTATGAAGTAGTTAATTGCTTTAAAAACATTAGAAAATAGAACAAAACTGTCTGAATGTGGTAAATTTGTAATTATAAACTATTTTTGGTGGCATTTTTAATTAAAAACAATAATTATCACTTGTTTATTAACAAGATTAAGTTTTAATAAAAATATTTATTTGATATTAAACCAATTTCCAAGTTTGTTTTTCATACCCTACACCACCATAGTGGGGATCACTTTCTGAGTCGATTATTCGCAGTAAATCCCTTATTTAGCTGGACTATTTCTATTTAAAACATTGACAGTTTTAAACATTAGTTAAACCAAAACCCGGTTCTCTTTATAAACTTTCTTTTACCACTATTGTGAATTATCAATAGCTGTAAGCTATTGTGAATATTTTGAAATGATTAACAATAGTTCTAAGCTGCTATAAATGTTTATTTTAACTTTTAAATTATAAATATTACCTAAATAAAGGCACTGGATATCCTTGAGCTGGACAAAGTATAGCAAATGTTGAGTTCAAAGGAAAAGATTTCATATCGAATTTAGCGGATGAAATAACTTTGGGAATTGTACTGCTTATAGGTTCTGAAAATGTTATAGAAAATAAGGGAATTATGCTAATGTTTAGTTTAACCTAATGAAAACTGCCAGAATGTTTAAATAGTTAAAGAAATTTTCAATTTAAAAACATGAAAAATAAACTCTTTCTTTAGTTTCTTTTGAAGTATGAGAAAGTTGTGATAAATTAATTATTTTGTAAAGATTTCAAATCATTTGCATTTTAGAGATATACAAATTGATCAAAAGTATTTATTTTCTATAAAAATAGTGAGGTTTTATAACCCCCTGTCTATACTTCACAAATATGTATCATAACAATTAATGACGTTTGTTGTCAAGACAAAGTTGTCTAAGCAAAAGCACTAACAATTTTGTCATAACGAAGCAATAATACTAATAAATGGAGACTATACGTAATAATTTTTTATCTTGACAACCATTTTGAAGTTTATCATGATAAAAATTTGTCAGGTATAGACAGGGGGTAAAGAAACTTCATGACATTATGAAAACGCCTTTAAGCTGTCAAATATCAGCACATTTTCAATAAATAATACTGAAAAGTGTCTTTACAACGACACTTCATTACTATAGACAATCAGCCGATTTATGATAAAAATTTGTCAGGTATAGACAGGGGGTAAAGAAACTTCATGACATTATGAGAACGCCTTTAAGCTGTCAAATATCAGCAGGATTACACCAGCACATTTTCAATAAATAAATATTGTCTTTACAACGACACTTCATTACTATAGACAATCAGCCGATTTTGTTTCGCTTGGGAGTATGATCAGGTTTTTTTTTATATAAATACGCGCCGTAGAAAAATTCTCTAGGGATGCGAAATATAGAAAATGTATAAAATTTCGACATATTAAGGAGAATTTTGAAACATAATCACCCTTATCGGCAATAACATGTGCAACTTATGTTCCCTTGAAATATCCATTTTCCTTGAAGGCAAAATTACTATCGTGATATTCTCATGAACTTTTCATTCACAATAGTTGATTTTGTTCGTAACAGCTGTTTATTGTTTACAAAATTCCATCTAAAAATTTCCCATGTTGGGGAATTTTATTTCACGTGAACAAAGTTGATGAACGAAAAATGGGAAAGGGAACATATTTCATGTGAAATATTGATTAGCTATAGGTGTGATTAACTTTTAACAAAGCTTTAGTGTTCAAAAAATATCAAACTTTTAATTAATTACCTAAAATTTGGCACTGGATAACCCTGAGCTGGACACATTATGGACACAGTTCCATTAATTAAAACAAATTCTAAGGCATTTTTTTGTATCAATGCTACACGGGGAGCAGCGCCACTAATGGGTTCTAAAGGAAATGTTTAACAATAAATACTAATAAATTACAATTAAATTAAAATAATTAGCTTAAAGAAAACTGCCAGAATTAAATATAATTTATTTAGATTAAAAGACATTTATAGAAATGCATCTACAATTTGCCGAAGCAGATTTAATTCTTGTTAATGATTTTGCAATCATACTAGACGTATGATTAATATTAATTGAGAGATGCTATAACAAATATTGCTATAACTCGAGCAATAGTTGTAGGATTTTCAAATTTGAAATGGTTTTTGAAAGGCAATACTTTAAGTTAACTAAAGTAAAAACAATGATTAAATAATTATTTTTATTTAAGAGAAAAAATTTACAATTTCTAAAAAAAATATTTTTTTGTTAATAAATTTAAAACTCATGTTTCTATTTTTCTCTACTACGAATTAATTAACTACAAATGTTGGGAGATTTTTTATCTCAAAGATAAGCCTTACACTTCTGTGTATGTTTTATTTAACAAATTCCTTTAAAATTAAACAAAACCTTTAAAATCAGCTTTAAAGTTAAATTAGTTATACTAGACGTATGATTAATATTAATTAAGAGGATATATTACAAATTTAAGCATAACTCAAAAAATTGTGGTGGGTTTTAAAAATTTTAAAAGCTGTTTAAAAGCTAAGACTTGTGGTTATAATGTTTAATAAAAATAATTGTTCTATACATTACATTTAAATGTAGGTGTAAGATTTTAAAAAAAATTAAAAAATCAATTTGTAAAAACTTTAGTGGAAAATTTAATTAATTAAATTTGAGCTTAATTCCCTAAAATCGGAATTCGGAATTTAAAAATGTTAGCCATTTATAATCCATTCCCAACATCTAATTCCTTAGCTTCATTCAAAGGCTGTTATTTAAATAGAATTCATTGCTCATGGAACTAATTTATAATAAAATTCATTCAACCTTTGAATGATTAAATTTTTCAAGTCTAATACGGATTCAATTAAAATGCTTTTTCTTCATTCAGTTTTGTTCCTGATTTGATTTTTGCCATTTACAAAATGAATTTAATAAATTGGCTCAAGCCTTTTTGAAATAGATTTGAATGGAAGACAAATTTAATCATTCAATAAATTTTTAAAGCTGTTTTGTAGTGGATTTGAAGTAAAGAAAATTTTAATGATTCAATAAGGAATTAATTCTATAAAGAATTGAATTCTATTGAATTAAAGTTCTATAATTTGCATTTTACTGCAATTTTCTTAAATTTAAACTTAAGTCTTGCTAACAATTGTAAATTTCCAGAATTATGAAGCCAATGGCAGGTTTTCTAATAGGATTTTATTTATTTCACTTAATATTTACCGAAAATTTGGTACCGGATATCCCTGGGCGGGACACATTATTGCCACTGAATTATTGAGTAAAACAAATTCTAAACCGGTTTTTTGCATCGAAGCTACACGAGGAGCAGCACCACTTATGGGTTCTAGAAGTAATTTTATTAGAAACATTTTTAAATTAAACATTATTCGATATACTAATTGATAGATAAAGAAAACTGCCTGATGTATAGGGAATTGGCCCTGAAATAATCTCATAATTGTGTCATGAGATTCGAGATTATTGACCGGTTACAATTCTAACAGGTTTTATGAAAATAACCTGTCAAATCAATCACAGAAGTGAAGCATTGACACATTTTTGACACTTAACCTAAACAAACTGGTTCCGTTTTGGTTTTAATATAGAATCTACAAATTAGGATTAAAATTCAATATATTGTTTTATAAATTAGTAAAATTAATTAATAGATTTTTAATTTAATCCCCTTTTCACCCATTATGTAAATAGAGCGTTTAAATCAATTGACATAAATTTCTCGTAGAGATAGAAATTTCCTTGATAACTTTTAAACTCTCTTTTATATAATTTTATGAGATTAAGAAGTCGATTAGTTCTCTTTATTTACCTAAAGAATGGCACTGGATAAGCTTGAGCTGGACATAGTAGGGTAACGCTTTTATTATAGTAAATATCAATATTACGGGTCTTATCCCCGGAAGTTAGTCTGGGACTAACTGAGCCAACGGGTTCTGAAAAATGTGGGAAATCATATTGTTTCATATAAACATAATTTAAATTCTTAATAAAACTGCCTGAATGTTGTTGTTACTTTATTTAAAATCATTTTAAGGAGTCTATTTTTATAATCTTCACCCATAATGTATATATTTTCAAGATCGTTATAGATAGTGGAGCCAATATAGACATGTCCATCTGTATGTTGAAATCAACTTTCCGTAACCCCCAAATAACATTTATACATGATTTATACATCAATATATCCGCTATAGTCCCGTTTCGTTTGCTACTTTATATCGAGAAAATCGACACACAAATCGCTGAGATATAAGTGAAAAATCACGATGCAGTTATTTTACATATTTTTATACCCTTCACCTTCGTGAGAAGGGTATATATAAGTTTGTCATTCCGTTTTGTAATTTCAACAATATAATTGTCTGAACTTATTAAATATATATATTCTGGATCCTTATAGATAGCGGAGTCGATTAAGCCAATGTCCGTCTGTCTGTTGAAATCAATTTTCTGAAGACCCCAGATAGCTTCGGAATCCAAATCTTCAATAATTCTGTCAGACATGCTTTCGAGAAGTTTCCTATTTAAAATTAGCAAAATCCGTACACAAATGGCTGAGATATGAGGAAAAAACCAGGACAACCTCGATTTTTGACCTATATCTGGATTACTAAGTCATTAATATAGACAATATACTTAGATATTTCAAAGACCTTTGCAACGATGTATATAAGACCTACAATGGGCCAAAATCGGAAAAACAATTTTTGAAACCGAATTTTTTTTCACCAAAAAGAACAAACAAATAAAAAACAAAAATTTTTTTTAAATTTTAAAAAAAACAATTTTTTTAATTTAAAAAATTTTAAAATTCGAAAAAAAAAAATTTCCAAAAAATGTAAAAAACAACTTTGGAAAAAAAAATATAAAAATATTTAAAATTTGTATTTTGAAATATAATTTGGTGAAGGGTATATAAGATTCGGCACAGCCGAATATAGCTCTCTTACTTGTTTATATATATCTGGATTACTAAGTCATTAATATAGACAATATAGATATTTCAAAGACCTTTCCAACAACGTATATAACGCCATAATAATTCGGATCAAGAACGGCCCAAAACCGGGAAAACTATTTACCCGAGTTTTTTACCATACTATTTTTTTTTCACTAATACAAATCGTTTTCAGAGTTTGTTTTAAAGTATAATTTGGTGAAGGTTATATATGTAAGCTCTCTTACTTGTTTTTAAATTCTTTTAATAATTCCTTGAGAATCTTACCTAAAATATGGCACTGGAAATGACTGGGCTGGACATAGTAAAGTAATATCCCGATTTTGCTTAGAACGTACCATAGTCAATTCATCATGGGCGTTTATTTTGGGACCCACACTGCCCATGGGTTCTAAAAATGTCGTTTATTAATGAATTAATACAAACATTTCTAAAAATTCTTCTAAATAATCATTATTATATTGAATTGTTAAAGAAAACCTTGAAATTCTGAGCCTGAATGTTGGTGATAAAGTATTTCAAAATTAAAGTGTTCTAAAAATTATATTAATTTTACATAAACGGCCTCAGAAGTTAAAGACCCATTTTTATAGTCTCTGGTTATCGTTTTTCTTAACGATATACTTCCAATTAATACAATTTTTGTATGAAAACTGCCAGTATATCGTCACGATAAAAAAACAAAAGATTGAAGAAATGCGACAAATACTTCTAAAAATTTTATTATTTTTATATAAACTCAGATCAAACAGACTTTTAAAATCTCGCCATGGTTTATTAAACACTTTTTCCCTTCAAATTTCTAACCTTAAAAATCTAAATTTAATAGCAAAGAAGCTAAATTGACCACACTGGTGACTTCATTTCGCACACACAGTTGATAATTTAGTATGATACAGGGTTGCTTATAGGTAGGTGTATAAAAAGTGCATTTAACCAACAGAGTTGCCATTTTTTATAACCCCAGAGGGAAAGAAATCAAAACAAGTCCTATAATTGGATCTTTTTGGATACAGACCGGTTTTGGCTCCATATCTTTGAAACACTTTGGCATTAGAGGGCACCTTATAAATACCATAGAGAATAGACATAGAGCGGAAACTCGCCTGTCAAAGACCTAACTCAGTTGTCAAAAACCTAAGTGGTGAGAATGTATTAGTAGAAAAAACTATGTGAAAACAAAAACAACACTCGTATGTGTAATTATTTTGAGTAATTTTTTTGTTCGAGTTTTTTTCTAGTTTCCGCTCTATGTTCTCTATGATAAATAAAATCTGTGAATAGTCACTCAATTAACCTAACCGAACCAGTTTTGTTTTAAACAAAACTGAAAATTGGATTAAAATTAATTGATTATATTTTGAATGGGCTATAAAATAAAAGTTTAACAGTATTGAATAACATCGACAACACAAAACTGTATTGAGTAGTTAATTTTAGGCACTTGCTTTACAACTTTATACTCTCCAATACGAGTCCAAAGAATCGTTTGATTAAACTGAAATATTATCGTTTTCGAACTGAATCAAATTACGCTTTTATTTTAATAATAGTTTGTGCAATTTTCATTACTATTACCTGAAAAATGGCACTGGATATGACTGTCCCGGGCAAAAAAGCGTGCTAGTTTTACCCAAGCCAGCTTCGGCATTTTTCAAACGATTTTCTACCGATATTTTGGGAGCCACACTGCCCAAAGGTTCTAAAAAGTTTTATAAATACAATAAGTAACTGATTTTATTAAAAATTTTAGTTATTTAAAAAAACCTGCCTGAATTGGAGGAAATTATTTTTATTTTTTCTTAGTAATACCTGTAACCGGGCATTGGATACGCTTGTGCCGGACAAAACATGGTAAATGTGGCATTTTCTTTGGCTCCTGCATCCCTTAAACGTTCACCTACACTAATTTTAGGGGCAACATGTCCCATGGGTTCTAAAAAATTAAGAATAATTATCCCCATTAATCATAATGAACCAATAAGCATTTTTACTGGAATTCAAGTTAAAAGCAAGTGCAATTCCAGCCTTGAGTCTAATAACAAGCAATTGAATTATAGTTGTATTACACTTTATTTCAATAGAATTTTCCAGTAAAAAGCAAACCTAAATTCAAGTCATATGTATTTTGTTAAAAAAATATTTAATTTTTCAATTCAAATTCCAATAAAATGTTCAAGTGCTTGAATTTTTGGGCTTTGGTGCTTATTTTAACAAAACAATAAAAATATCATTATGAATCAGATAATAAACATTGAAGTCCTTAAAATTCCAGTACTTGAATATTTTATTGGAATTTGTCTTTAATTCAAGTGTTTTAAATGTGGAAAACTTAAATAATTTTCAAACAAAAATCTAGTGGCTTGAAATTAGGTTTGCTTTTTACTGAAAAATGCTATTGATATAAAGTTTAATACAACTATAATTCAATTGCTTGTTATTAGACTCAAGGCTGGAATTAAACTTGATTTCAACTTGAAATCCAGCAAAAATGCTTATGGGCAGAGTTTAAGAGTAATTTTTAATTTAAATTTTATAAAAAACTGCATGAATGTGGGGAATCATTTAATTTTTCAAATTAAAATGTTTAATTTTTCTATTCATCTAATCCAAAATGTTACTTGATAAAAAAGTTTCAATATGTTTACCTAAATCTGGGCACCGGATACGATTGTGCCGGACAGAAAATACTAACAGTGCCATTGATTAAGGTTTCAGCATCATTACGACGATTAGACAAATTGATTTTGGGTGCCACACTGCCCATGGGTTCTATTAAGTTGAATTAAATGAAATAAAATAATTATAAAACAGTTCAAAGACTTTAATTGTTAATAAACTAGCTGTGAATGTTGGCTGGGAACTTATGAATGTTGTAAAATATTTCTTAATAGATAAGCCTAAACGAAGATACCAAATTTTTTCTAAAAACTTTAAACAAAAATCTTTTAAAATTAAACTTTTCCTACCTAAAAACCGGCACCGGATACGATTGTGCCGGACAAAATATACTCAGCGCTGAATTTATGCCAGCTTCAGCATCTTTACGCCTCTCGCCCACACTAATTTTGGGTGGCACACTACCCATCGGCTCTAAAACAAACACACAAAAACAATGATGAAAGGAAAACAAAAGAGTATGAGTCTAGCATGTGACTCAAGAGAGAAAAAAAGTTTCATACTTAAGTAACGGTAAAACTATAGTTTTTAGATTTATAGAAAACTTTTCAGCCTTTTGATGTTGGTTGTTATAGTTATTAGGGGTCTTTAAGTTGTTATTGTTTGTTTACACAACAAAACATTATGCTTATAACAGGATTATAATGAGTAAATGGTTATGACCGACAAAGAGATGAGAATAAAGGGTAAAAGGGAAGAATAATAGAAATAATTGCATGGAAAATTCTATGTAAAATTAATTGGGGGAAGAAATAAGCTAAAAAATAATAAGAAATATTTAAAAATTTGATTCATTTTAAGGATAATTATGTTTAAAATGGTGCTAACATAGCTTCTAGTGATTAAAATTGTAGAATATACAATGACAAGTGTTATTTAGCTAAGACACAATTAAGCGAAGACACAATACACAGTTGCACAGATACAATACAGTGTTGTCTACAACTAATTACGAAATCAGACATTTTGACCACAATGTTAGTAGCATTTAAAAACAATTTCTATAAAAAAACCATTAAATTTGGTACAATTTTTCAAAATTTTGTTTTAAATTCCAAAAGTTGCTCTCTTTGCAAGGTAGAAAATGCATTCTAAATTACTTTACAATGTTATTCTTTAAATTATAACAGAGTAAAGTTCATTGATTAGGAACTTGAGCCAAATTATTAAAACACACCTGTATCCAGGCACTGGAAACGATTGAGCCGGGCAAAATAAGGCCACCGTGGCTTTTAAATTTACCGCCGATTTTTGCAACTGCTCAGCAAGACTAACTTTAGGACCCACACTGCCCAGAGGTTCTAAATAAAAGCAACAAAGTAACAAAATAAATGCAATTGTCAAGTTTCTATAAAAGAAAAAACGGCTGAATGTTGGGATTTTAAGGTTAAATTTAGTTTGGATGGAAAATTACAAAACATTTTTCACAGAGAAAGTTTTCATATTGAATTTTACCTATAAAACGGCACCGGATATGCTTGAGCTGGACAAAGCAGGGTAATTTCTTTACCCTGATAAACGGTGTCAGATATTAAGCTCTCTTTTTTATTAACACGAGGTCCTACACTGCCCATCGGTTCTAAAATGAGTTATAAATAGGAATTGTGTAACTGCGGAGATTTGTTAAAGGTTATTTGAATTTGTGACTGAATGTTGGAATAAGGACATTAATTCAATTTTAAATTAAACTTTATAGGTCTTATTTATAATAAATTTTTTGATTTATCGAAAGTTTATAGAACTAATTTATTACAAATTTAAAGATTTATCATGAATAAAATCTTAAAAATTTAGAATAATGAAAATGAATTTCAAAGATCAATCTTTAATAGCTGAAACTGGGATTGAAAGTGAAAAGTGGTCGGCATAAAGAGAACATGGAACTTTTATTGTTGTTGTCGTTGCAGCTCTGTTTTCGTTGAAAGATCTTTCGTGGAAAAACAACATTTGGCCGAGTGATATTCGGGTCGTTCCGGAGCGAAAATCTATTTGATTACACAATTTTATAATTAAGACAATTCTGGTCTAAAATTTATAGCTTTAACTACAGTTTTCAGCATTGTCTTTAACATGTTTTTAATATTAAAAGTATTTCATTTGTAAAAGTTGTTGAGAATTTTCTGATGTCAAAAGTACCAAGAAAAGTACCATAGTACAAAAATTGGACTTACGCTTTAAAATTTAATAATAATTTGACCATTTTTAATTAGTTTCCTAATTGATTCCTTTAACTATAGTTTTAAGCAGTGTTTTTGTAACAGGTTTTTTTTATCATGAAAACTAATTTATTGCTCATAATTTTCTCATATCAAAAGTACCAAAAATAGTCCCAAAATACCGAATTTTCTCACCCCCTTTTAATAATTCTAATTACCTGTAAAATGGCACCGGATATGCTTGAGCTGGACATAGAAGTGTTACTTCTTTGCCTTGGTAAATAGTATCAGAATTTAAATTATCATTTTTATTGACTCGAGGACCTACACTACCCACAGGTTCTAAAAAATGTAAACAAATAAGATTTTGTAAAGATATGTTTAACTATTGTTCAACTAACAACTGAATGTTGGGATAAAATAATTTCTTTTTTACGACAAATAAAGTCAGAAAAAAAATTACCTAAATATGGGAACAGGATAAGCCTGGGCTGGACATAGAACAGCTATACTTTTACCCACGGCTATTGTGTCAAAGTCAAAACTATCTTTTTTATTAACTCTAGGTCCCACACTGCCCATAGGTTCTGGAAAAACAAAAGAATTATATAAGAACTTCAAAAAGTAATAACTTAGAGACAGACTACTACCAAAAATTACAACTGCGTAGTCAGTGTCAGTGCAAATAATCAGCTGTTCACTGCCAACAAGTAATACTGCCACTGTCACTGCTAACTGGCACTGCTGTTTATGAAAACTGCCACTGACAACTTGCATTGTAAATTGGGCAGTTACTGTCTTAGTTAAAACTTTTCAAACATTTAAAAATTAACCCCTAATGGAAATTAATTTTGAAGTTAGCTTTAACTACAGGTCTTAATTTTTAAAATTTAACAAAAATAAATTTCGTTATTAAATTTAACTACAAGTTAATGCTGGCTAAAGTTATGAGAAATTTTTGTATCAAAATTTTTCCATATTAAGACCTGTGATTACAGCTAACTTCAAGTTAAGCGTTAATTATTTATAAATCTGATAAAAATATGTATTTTTATTAAAACTGCCTTGCTGTTGTTAAGGTTTTAGCCATAATTACCTATAATGTGGCACTGGATATGCTTGTACTGGACACTGGAGACTCATGGTGCCTTTAACTTTAACTTTTTCATGACTAAATTCATCTTTATGATTCACCCGAGGTGACACACTAGCAATGGGCTCTAAACAATAAAATTATAATAATCTTTAATGAATTTTATTTAAACAAAATGAAAACTGCCTGAAGGTTTCTATTTTTTTAGTGTTCCCATTTAAAATTACCTATAATGAGGCACTGGATAAGCTTGAGCTGGACATTGTATGGCAATGGTGCCATTTTGTTTAATTTTATCATGATTAAATTCATCTTTACGACTGACTCGAGGAGCCACACTACCAATGGGTTCTAAGTTTTGTAAATAGAACGAAAATGTAATTTATTAAAGTTAGAAGAATTAACAAAAACTGCCAGAAAGTTGGGTTAGGTTTAAATCAGGGGTTGTCGAAAACATTAATTTTCTAATTGTGTTTTTGATGCATAATCTCCAATTTGTTTCTCTTTAAAGAGTTTCGCTTACATTCGTGTTGTATATATCAGAATAGTCGACTGCATTTTACCCCTGGTAGCTATCAGAGCCGACCACTGATTTAAAGTAAACAAGTGTTTATTTGGAATTTTATAGAGAATTTTATAACTAAAAGTGTAACAAGTATAATTTTAGTTTGTATAGTTATAGAAAGTACGAGTATTTTTAACTAAAATAGAGAATAATCCTTTTCATTTTAAAAATTACCTAAAAAATGGCATTGGATAAGATTGAGCTGGACATAGTAAAGCAAATGTAGTATTGGATTTTGCTAAAAATATACCCAATTTATCTTTCACTTCCACTTTAGGTGCCACCGAGCCCATAGGTTCTAGATTTATTTAATTTAAAAATAAGAAACACTTAAAAATTTATAAAAAAAATGAAATAACAAACTGCCTGAAAGTTAGGTTATAGTACTAAAAACACTCCTTCTATTCAAACACACAAATGCACTCTCTGTGCCCACCACTGATTTAGATCAAGAATAGGCTTGCACGAAATGAACTTCATAATATGCAAACTTAAGAGAAACTGAATGTTTTTGATAAATATGTGAGAGTAAGAAAATTGAGAGCAAGAGCCATGAAACGCATTATATAGGGGACTAATTTAGATTCAATTTAGATTTTAATTTCAAAATACACACAATTTTTTTATCTAGATTTTAATATTAAATCTTGTTTTTCAACTATTACCTAAAAGCTGGCACCGGATACGATTGAGCTGGACATAATAGGGCCAATGAGTTATTTGAATCAGCCCAAAATATGCCCACTTTATCTTTGATTTCAACTTTGGGACCCACCGAGGCCACAGGTTCTAAAAATATTTAAATTAAACAAGATATATACAAGAAAAGCAAACCAATTCAAAACTGCCTGAAGTGGAAAAGAAATTTCCCTTAATTTTATAGTTAAAACGCGATAAAATTGTTGAATAAATTTATATTTAGTCGTATAAAGCTTATTCATTCAATACAATCCATAAAGAAAGAGTTCTATTAAAAAATTCAATTTAAAATTTTATGAAACTGCATAAAGATTGTGTTAATTCCTAAGTCACTCAGCAATTTTTCTTTAAGCAAGTCAGAATTTATAGGAGAGAGTGGAAAGACTGCAAAAATTTACTGCAATTCTCTTTTGTTATTTCATTCTCATTATGGTGTCATATTAGATTTTGACATAAACAATTTAACACAGACTTGCTGTGTGTAAACAAACGGGGAATTTTGAGAGAGAAATGAAGAGACTTGCTTTTTTTTACCAGTCTTTCACATTTCTTAAATTAAATTACCTAAATGCCGGCATTGGATAACCTTGAGTAGGACAAATTAAACTTAAAGCCGAACCCAGTTCATTAGTAGACATTTTAAGCTTATCATTCAAATCCACCTTGGGAGCCACAGAGCCCAAAGGTTCTATAAATAAAAATTTGTTGAAATTTTTAAGAGAGGTTCTGTCACAGAAAAATATACATAGAGAGGAATCTCACCTGTCAAAAACCTAACTCAATTGTCAAAACCATATGTGGAGGGAAAGTATTAGTAAAAAAAACTATGTTAAAACAAAAACAACGCTCGTATTTGTGAATATTTTCAGTATTTTTTTTTTAGTTTTCTCTAGTTTCCGCTCTATATATGTATGTATTTCTCTATGCCAAATGGTTATATTATAGAGAAATACACATAGAGCGGAAAATTGAATTAAACTCAAACAAAAAATTACTCAATAAAATCAATTTTTTATACTAATACATTCTCACCACTTAAGTTTTTGACAACTGAGTTAGGTTTTTGACAAAAGAGTTTTCGATCTATGTAAATTTTAAAGAAAACTGCCGAAATGTAATTAAATTAAATATCTGTCTGCATTGTTTCTTATATTTGTTCTTCGACCATGTTTATTTTTTTAAAAATCTTCTTAATTTAAATTACCTAAAAGCCGGCATGGGAAATCCTTGTGCTGGACAAACCAAACTCAATGATGAACCCTTAATATTAACCTAAATTTTCACTTTGTCTGCTAAATCGACTTTGGGACCAACAGAGCCCAAAGGTTCTGTGTCATAAAGAATAAACAGATTTTTTAATAATAATAATGCAAATGTCCTTAAATTTGTTATAGAAAACTGCCTTTATTTTTTTTTATATAAAAAAAAATTTACCTAAATATAGGCTTGGGATAGGCCTGGCCGGGACAAGTGATGCTTAATGAGGTATTGGATTTGCGGGAATTAAATTTCAGCTTGTCGTCTATATCAATTTTGGGAGCTACAGAGCCCAAAGGTTCTTTGAATGAAAAATAGAAGAATTATAATGAAATCTAGGTAGAAATTTGCTTACATAAATCATTAAGTTTTAAAATAATAAACCAGCTATAAATTTTATTTGAAGAAAAAGTCCATAACAGTCCAATATAGAAACGATTCCGCCTTAAGTCCAAATTATAATTGTGTGTAGTCAGTGACAGTGTTAAGAAAATTTATCAATTGGGGGGGTTTACTCCCTAATTCGATTCGAAAGGAAATCGTTTCGAATTGCAATGTATTTAGCACATAATTTCGAACATTTCGGTTTGAGTTACGCAGTAACCCCCCTGTTCACTGTCAGTTAGTAAGAGCTCTATGTTTCTTTTTTAAATCAATGAACTATTTATCTACAATTAAAGGGTTTAATTTACGTTTTTCACTTAAAAAAACATAATTTTATATTTAAAATATGCATTTTTTATTAAATTAAATCATTATCCTTTTATTGTGATTAATTCACATTTGTTTTGTTTACAATAACAAAACATTTGAGTAACAAAATGGCGTCGGCAATTTGAGAGAAGAGAATGTGTAAAAAAGTTTGTTTTGTTTACTTCTTACATTTGCAACTGTAATGTGCAGAGTTGTAATAAATCGGAGTTATTGCACTAAACCAGAGCTGGCCATTGTGAAATGGACGAAATGGTTTTAAGAAAAATAGGAAATTACTTAATTTCAAGTATCACTTAATTTTATTTTAGCATAAATATAATTAAAGTCTTGTAAGGCTTAACAATATATTTTTAAGCACATTTTCAAATCTTTTAATAAAATAAAAAGTAAGTAAGTAATCGTTTTTAATTAAATATATTTGTGCATTTTAAGTCGCTTGAATGAAATCAGTCCAATAATCTTTAAAAACATTATTTCTTTGCTGGTTTATGATTTGTTTTTCTCTTAAAAAAAGTCTCTATTCAAAACTGCCCGAATGTTGTTTAAGATACAAAGGGTTTTCATATGATATTTATATTTGTTTTAACTTTCATATTTAAATTACCTATAAAATGGCATAGGATACGATTGAGCCGGACATAATAAATTAAAATCTTGACCTTGAGGCTTATTGGTCCAATTAATACGATCTTTCTCATCGATGCGAACCCACTGCCCATGGGTTCTACATACAAAAATATTAACTTATAAGCAATACACATTTAAAGGGGAACATGAACCCTTCCAAATTTAAATTTCACGAACATGGTAAATCTTGTTTTAAAAACTGCCTGAATGTTTTCTTAAATGTTCCAATTTATACTCGTATTTGTATTAAATAATTTACCTATAAAATGGCATGGGATAGGACTGTGCTGGACATAATAAATTTAAATCCTCCGCCTTGGGTTTATCCAACCAAGTTATGCGATCTTTAACATCAACTCTTGGGGCCACACTGCCCATGGGTTCTACAAAAAATTAGAAATTATAAAAACAGCCAAACTATGTTACATATCCCTTTTAAAAATTTTGCAAAACTGTTACTGAATGTTGGTCTAAGATTAAGATTCATCTATTTACCTATAAAATGGCACAGGGAAAGCTTGTACCGGACACTGTAAAGCCATACTTTGCTGTACATCAGCCCGAGCATTAGTTATTTCATCTTTAATATTGACTTTAGGAGCCACAGAGCCCATGGGTTCTTGATATTTGAAAGGATTTGAAATAATTAGTTTAATTTTTTGTAATAAATAATAAAATATATTTGAATATTTTGAAAGAAATTCGACCTGAATGTGGCATAAGGTTCTCTACATCTAAAGCACAAAACATTAAATGAACACTGAAGACGAATTAACGCAAAAGTTAACGAATGAGTTTTCGAATATAAAAAGAATTTTCATAATGAAATTGTAATAAAATTTACTTTTTAAGATGTATATCAAAAGTCTAATATGAAATTTCGAGCAATTTAACCCGCATTCAAAGAAGGTAATTCGACACCAGATCTAGAGATGTGTATTTAAATTTCAAATAAAAAGCTTCCAGTAAGTTTTAATAAAGATGATTAAAAAATATATAAAAAGCTGCCTTTAAGTCATCTCAATATTATATTTTAACCCAAGAATCAGAACCATATTTTCTATCTTATAATTATGGACAGATTTGAGAAATTGTCAGCTTTATCAAATCTTAAGTTTGATGAATCGCGTTCTCTCTCTTCATAATCTTAGCTAAAAATAGGCACTCTAAGGTGAAACATTGTTTGGAATGTCAAACTCCATATATAAAAAATTAATGAATTCGCTTGTATTTGCCTGAATTTGCCTAAATTCGCCACCGACACCACCAGGGCACACTTAGAAAGGTGACTGCGATGAAACAGCTGATTATTTTTTTTATTCAGTTTGTTGTGGCGAAAAATACAACAAAACCCAAAAGCAAAAACAACAACAGGCAACTTTGACAGTTCACCTACCTTTTAAGAAAAACAAAGTTCCTGTTGTTTTTGTATTGTTGTATTTGTTGTAGTGGTGCAGTCACCTTTTTAAGTGTGCCCTGGACACCACCTTGTATATAAATTCGCTTTGAGGCACTCTTTTACTGCAAAAATCTGAACAATTTTCCATCAAGGCGAATTTATATAAGATGATGTCGATAGCACTTGTTGTTGTTGCGAATAACCAACAAAAACAACAGGCCAATATAAGCAAAAACAATTTGCATGTTGTTCTCGTTGTAGAATCACTGTCACCTTATAATGAATTCGCCTTGATTTTCAATCTTTTCAAAATAATTTACAATCTTGAGACATTTTTGTATCTCTTTCTCTCTCTGTCGCTGCCACCTTATAATGAATTCACCTTGATTTTCAATCCTATCAAATCAATATAAAATCTTAGGACGTTTTTCTATCTCTCTCTTTTTTCATCTTACCTAAAATTAGGCACCGGATAAGATTGAGCCGGACATATCAGAGCTTTATCTTGATGTAGGCGTACCCGGGCATAAGTGAACTCATCACGTGTATCAACTTTGGGAGCAACACTGCCCATGGGTTCTGCAAAATTTAGTTAATTAAAGCAAGTAATTCCAACATAACAAAGGTATTTTAAAAACTGCTTGAATATTGTTGAAGTTAATTAAAACTAAATTAAGAAACACAATAAGGCCGTTTAAACAAAGACAGTTTATAGATAAAAATCTCTAAAGATCCTAGAAGATCTTAACCTGATACATTTATGTCAAGATAAACGTCAAAATGGATGTCAAGATAAAAAAAATGATCAGGTATTTGTCTCCATTTTGTTAGTGCTTTTGCTCAGACATCTTTGGCTTAACAACAAACGTCATTGTCATGATAAATTTATGTCAAGTGTAGACAGAGGGAAAGTGATTTTAATAGAATTTCTTTGTTAGAATTGTTAGTGCTTTTGCTTAGACAACTTTGTCTTGACAACAAACGTCATTATCATGATAAGTAATTGTCAAGTGTAGACAGGGGGAAAGGGATTTCAAAAAGATTTCTTGACTTGACTTTTACTTCAATACCCACCTAACTATAGGCACTGGAAATGCCTGTCCTGGACATTTCATGTTATAATCTTCACCCAATTTAACTTGTAAAGCTTGGAATTTATCATTAAAGTTGGTGATTTTGGGGGGTACAGAGCCCAAAGGTTCTAAAGTTAAGAAAATATAAAACTTATTTTATTTAAAACTCTATAAAAAGTGAATGGATGAAAACTTTACTACCAGAATGTTGGGTTTGGGAATAAAACTATTATATTTTAAATTTACCTTACTACAGGCACTGGAAAGGCCTGGCCGGGACATTTCATGGCATAATCTTCGCCCAGACTAACTTGTAAAGATTGGAATTTATCATGGAAACTGGTGATTTTGGGGGGAACAGCGCCCAAAGGTTCTAGATTAACAAAATTTAATTATTAACTAGAAGTAAACCCAGATATATTTAAAATGAAAACTGCTCTAAATATGGGTTGGTTCCTAGAAGGACTTAAGTAACCTTTGCCAAAATTAGTGGTTACACTTCTTACTTCAAATATTTCATAATTTACACTTTAAAACAAAATCAACCAAAAAGAGAAATGAGAATTTTATGGGTCTAACATTTTCATAAAACGAAAAGAAAGCCGATTGCTATTCGTGCCCCGAGGCTGTGTTTGGTTCTCATTGTTTTAAACTCTTACCTTACTATCGGCACTGGATAGGCCTGGCCGGGACATTTCATGGCATAACTTTCATTTAGTTTAACTTGTAATACTTGAAACTTATCATGCAGACTGGTGATTTTAGGGGGAACAGAGCCCAGAGGTTCTTTTAAAAGAAAAATTTAATTTATAATTAAAATGTTGCTACTAATGACATAAAAACTTTTGCCTGATTGTTGGTTTTAGGGTTTTGTTTTAAACATAAATTACCTTACAACAGGCACTGGATAAGCCTGGCCCGGACATTGCATGGCAAATTCTAGGCCTTGCGAGACCACTGTCTTTTGCAGCTTGTCATTGAGATTGGGTATTTTGGGGGCCACCGAGCCCAAAGGTTCTTGAAAAGTTTATAAAACATGAATTAATAAAGCTTACATTTCTAGAGTCCTATAATATATTTAACTGTCTGAATGATGGGATGGGTTCTAAATTTCAATTTCTTAATAATTTTGGCTGAAGATTTACCTTACTACCGGCACCGGATAGGCTTGACCGGGACACTGCATGGCATATTGAGCATATTGTGCAACAATCATTATCTGTGATTTATCATTCAAATTGGGTATTTTAGGGGCCACGGATCCCAAAGGTTCTAAACATATTTATTTATACAAAAGTAGAATTAATAGAGTACTAAAGCAATAGGAAACTGCCTGAATGTTTGTCAAGAGGACTTGATATTTTTTAAACAAAACTACTCTATTTTTATAAATTTTAAAACAAAATATATTAGGTTACATTTAAAAATGCAGTTTTATAGCAACATCCCAGCACAAAAGCAAGTTGACAAGGTATCCCTTATAGACATTAATTGTCACTAATATCTGATCACTTGGCTGACTCCAATTTGTATAGTTTGGGTCATTTGACACGCATGTGCTCTTTGTAGTGAATAGATAAGTCAATTGGTTCCTTCATACATCCCAGGTAATCTAGCATGAAGTCAATTGTCACTTAAGTGTCTCTAAGTAACCTATAATGTAGTTACTTTAAGCGTTTATTCCGTATTGACTGCTCTTTAAATTTAATATAGATTCAATTCTAATTGTATAAAGAAAATAAAAATGTATTGCTTGTACCTCACTCTGGGCACAGGGAAAGCTTGGCCTGGACACTGCATGGCATATTCTTCACCATGCGGAACTTGCATGGTGCGAACTCTTTCAAGTAAATTCATTTTGGGCGGTACACTACCCAAAGGTTCTAAAAAAATAAAGTAAAACCAATCAGAAATAACCTATAAAAACAAACTGTCTGAATGTTGTTAACCCTTTCACGGCCATAAGACTAATTTATGAACAATTCTTGGACAATGTAACAATAAAACTGTAGATTTTCAAATACAATAAAAAATAAATGCTGTAACCGAACTTGTTTTAATCGAAACACATTAATAAGAGACACGTTTATGAACTCATTAAATATTAAAATAGAACCCATTATGTTTTTTAGTATCCCCGTGTACGTCAAAGGGTTAATGTAGAGAAATGCATTTAAATTTTATTGCCATTTACCTATAAACTGGTATGGGATATGCTTGACCGGGACATTTCAGACTTAAACTGTCAGCCAAATGAACGCGGGCATTTTTAAATTCATCATCTATGCTAACTTTGGGCGGTACGCTACCAATGGGTTCTGGAAATGGCAGAAAATATAGGTTTGTTTAGGGATTCCAAACGATAATAGAAAAACACTTACTATGTGTGATTTTCTTTTAGAATCCATAAACAGACGGTAAATCTTAGTAATAAACCTGAATGTTGGGCTTGATTCTAACATATCTATTTACCTATAAACCGGTATGGGATACGACTGAGCTGGACATTTAAGACTTAAGCTTTGTGCCAAATTAGCTCTAGCATTGGCTATCTCGTCGTCTATGCTAACTTTGGGCGGTACACTGCCAATGGGTTCTGAAAGGTTTTACAAAATGTTTAAACAAACAAACTCTAAACTTCAAAATGCAACTCTGTGGCATATGTTGTCATTGCAGGGTTGCATTTGTAGGGCATGTTCAGTGTCAAAAGTATTAAATAAAATGAGAATTTCATACAAATGTACAAAAGGGAAATAAAATAAATTGTTTCAATAGAAAATGTTTGACATTTTAATGCTGTAATTTGAAATTGATTTTTTTTTAAACAAATTTCAAAATAGCGCTTTAAGTTTTTTTTTACCATAGGAGACAATTTCGGACGAAAATTGTATTAAAGAGCTGCTCCGTAAGTTTTCGAAAAAAAATTCTGTTGGTAAAAATAATATTCAAACTTAAGAAGTTTAAAGTAAAGAAGAGCCTCACTATCTCTGTATTAAACGACTATAAAGTGCTAAAATGGAAGTTTTCACTTTTTATTACAGAGAATAGGAGCTGTTATTTTATTTTTTAGAAGAAATTTGCCATTAATGACAACTGAACTGAATGAGTAGAGCAATGGATTGCTACATATCACAATTTGCGGTCTACACATCGCAAATTTTATGGACGCAATCGAAATTGTCAATTGCTACAACAAACATTGCTACGTGGACACAAAAATACAACTCTGCTCCTTTATACACAACATAAACACACAGTTGTATTTTAAAGGTAAGAAAATAACGATAATTCTTTAAATATTCAAACAGTTTCTTTATTAAAGACTGCCTTAATGTTGGGAATTTTAACTAATTAACTTTAATAACATATTTTTTTAACATTTACCTAAAAGCCGGCATAGGATACGACTGAGCTGGACATAGCAAAGCAAAATCTATATTTTGCGAAATTTCTCTAGTCTGCAATTTATCTTGTACATTTATTTTCGGTTTAACACTGCCCAAGGGTTCTAGAGAAAGGTAATTTAATATAATTTCTTTAATAACAATAGGGTTTAAAAGAAAACAACTGCCTGAATGTTTTGGTAATACGACTATGAAAAAAAAATTACCTAAATGCTGGCATAGGATATGACTGAGCCAAGCAAAGTAAGGCATAATGCTGATGTAAGTCCACATCAATAAATTGATGTTTATCTTGGACATTGACCTTGGGTCTAACACTGCCCAGAGGCTCTAAAAAAAGTAAATATTTTTAGAAATAATAAGAAAAATGTGTAGAGCTAAGATTGCAACCTAAATGTTGGGCTGGCTAAAATAAGAAAATAATTTAATGTTTTTGGATTTTTGTCGAACTTTATGATGAAATAATCTTCAGGCTATAAAGTAATTAGAAAGAAAATTTATTATTTTTTTAACATTTCAACTTAAAATGTATGAAATGCAGTAAATTTGCGCAAAATTGTAACTTGTCATTTTTAAAATACAGTTAATGGTTGATTTTGTGACACCACTATCCACCATTTTGTATAAAAACAACGTTTGACATAAAGCAGTGCAGCCAATTAGCGTTTTTTCAAACGCTTAATATATAAAAACAACATTTGAAGTAAAGCAGTGCAGCCAATTAGCGTTTTTTCAAACGCCTAATGATTACTAAATTTAGAAAAATACTTAATAGCTGTAGTTTATGTCAAAAAAGCTCATTTATCTTGAAAATTAGAAAATTTCTTTAGTAGTGGGAAAATTATAACAAAAATTTTTATTTTCAAATGATTTGTTTGAAGTTTACCTAAAAAATGGAGTGGGATAAGCCTGAGCCGGACACAATAAACTTAAACTTTGATTAGATTTACTTTTGATATGTTTAAAATCTTCACCAGTTGTGACTTTTGGACTGACGCTGCCCATGGGTTCTAGAAAATTCAAAAAAATAAATATAAATATGAAAAAAATAATTCTAGTAACGATTAAAAACTGCCTAAATTAGGATAAGGGAAATTAATGGGTTCAAATTTACAACTAAATTAAGCGATCTTTTAAAATCAAACACTTTAGGAATAGACACAAAGAAATAAAGATTCAATTTGTAGTTTTAAGCTGGACGGTACCAGGGAAACTACCCCTTCTGGATCTAAATTAAAAAATCGTTTATCATTAGGATTTGTATAGCGACTAGTATTATAAATAAGAATTTCAAGGCCTTCAGTTATTATTTGAAGGCTCTAATAAGAATTTACATTAAAACTCCTTAGCCTTACCTAAAATATGGCGTTGGATAGGCCTGGGCTGGACATATCAAACTTAAACTCTCACTCTCTTTAACCTTAGTATGTTTAACATCTTCGCCCGTAGAAACTTTAGGACTAACACTGCCCATGGGTTCTTGAACACAAAACAAATCATTTCAATAATAAAATTATTCATCAAAAGTACATTTTGAAACTTGCCTTTATAAAAGGATAAAAATTACCTAAATACTAAAACCGGATAAGCTTGAAAAGGGCACAACAAAGTTACGCTCTTATTTCGATACACTTTAACAGAGCGAGAATCATCGCCCGATGTTAAACGAGGAGCTACACTAGTAATGGGTTCTAAAGAAAAAGAGACATTTTAAAGAAAAATATTTAAGAAAAAGAAAACTGCCTAAAATCATGGTTCCAATTTCGTGGGTTTTAATAAGAAGTTTACCTAAAATATGGCATTGGATAAGCTTGAGCTGGACACAATAAAGTAGCTTTTTGTTGTAATTTAACTTTAGGAGTTTTAATATTATCATCACCGCCCGTTATTTTGGGTCTAACCGAGCCCAAGGGTTCTAAAATGTTAAGATTTTTTTGGTTTTCAATATAATTAAAGAACAGAAAACTGTTTGAATGTTGTTTTTATAAGGTTACCTAAAAAATGGCACCGGATAGGCTTGGGCTGGACACAAGAGAGTGGCTTTTTTGTTTAAATAAACTTTAACTATACGTGATTCATCGCCAGAGGTTAATTTGGGAGCTACACTAGCAACCGGTTCTATATGTGTAAAAAATTCACTTCATTAATATAATAAAACAATCACTAAAAATAAAAGTTAGGGCCTGATTCAGAAATACGACCAGAATAATTTTTAAATGTTTTTCATTTAAAAATGTTGAAATTTCTTTTCCAGTTGTGTTTCTGAATTTATCAAAATGTTGGGATAGTTTTTTTTTCCAAAATTTACCTAAAATATGGCACCGGATAAGCTTGAGCTGGACATAACAATGTTATGGTTAAGTTGGCAGCTATATCTATAACTTTTATATCATTGCCGGTTAAAAGTCGGGGGCCTACACTGCCCACAGGTTCTAAAAAGTAGCACAAGGTTTAACACTTTATAAAAGAGGGCTCAAACAAGAGATATTATGGAAGATTGAACTCAAATTGTTTCAGGTTTTATAAATTTTTTTTATATAAACTAAGGAAAACTGCCTGATTATTGAGTCTGGTTAAACATTTTAGAAAATTAATGCAATTTATACATCATTTACTATAGTGAAATTGTTATACAATTAGAAGTTTATTATTTTATTGTATTTACAGAATGGATTCGATTGGGGACCCTACAAATGCAATTGTTTGTCATTTATTTCTTTTTAATGTTTGAAACAATGTTTGCCAAGAAAAAAACAACTAAAATATGGCAACATCTTAATTTTTTTGTTTGTTTCTCCTTTGATTCACTCTATCTCTCCCTCTCTCTCTTCAATTACGCCATATTGATAAAAAGAGACAGTAATGCAAACGCAACAGTGTTGCAAATGGTGTGATAATTACAAGGGTCAAATTATCATGGAAAATAAATACTCAGATGAGATTAAAGAAGGGCAAACTATTTTTGGAAAACAAAAATTCGGATGAAAAAAAAATTTGTGAAAAAAATCGTGTGTAATAAAATTGGGTGATAAATATAAAAATAGTCGCGGTAAAAAAAAACAAATTTGGGTGAAAAAAAAATATAAAAACTTTAAAATTCTCGATTTCTAAACAATTTTAATATTTAAATTGCTATGATTTAACACATTTCTTTAATTAAATGATTTTTTTAACATTTTAAATATTTAGATTTCAAAACTTGATCTAATTTTTTTTTTAATCAAAAGTTTCTTTAACAATTGTTTGGACAATTAAATCTTTTCCTTTAAACCCACCTAAACAAAGGAGCTGGATAAGCCTGTGCCTGACATAATAATGTCAAGCCTTGGGTGGCGGCTGCCGTAAAACTACTGCTAGTTTGTTGGGAGGGAAATTTGGGTGAAACCCTACCAACTGGTTCTGTAAATTTTATATCAAATTAAGGCAAAATTTTTGAAAAAATATTTTTAAAATTAAATATTAAGTTAATTGAATTTGTCTGAAAGAAAAATCTTTAAAAATTGTAAAACTTACCTTCTCAAGGATTAGGGGTTTTTATTTATGTATGTAAATTTACTTTAATGTTTTAAGAAAAATTTTTAAAATTTAAGAAACATTTTCAAAAGCGCACCATTTACTCAAGCTCAAGTCAAGCATTTTTTTTGTCTTTAAATTAATTTATTAAAATAGAAGATTTTAATACAATATTTGAATTAATTTATTTTTTTTAAAAAAAATTCCACAATATTTGAAATTTATTTTGATATTTAATATTGAATTTAGTGCGCACATTTAGGTTACCCTATCCCAACATTCAGGCAGTTTTCAATAAACAAATAAAAGGCTAAATAAGCAACAATTTTTTGATGAGCGCGTGATATTTGAAAATAAATAATACAGATATCGGATGGGGTATAATAAAAGATTTAATAAATAAATTGAAAGATTTTGAAATTGTTAACGATTTTGAGCTTAAATTTTAATATAAAACTAAATCTTTTATTAAACCAACCATGAGAAATTCCTTTTAATATTTAGGATTCAAAATTAGTGTTAAAACTGGGCATTTTAATGTGTGTTTAGCTAAACCAAAGTTTAATTAAACTTTCATTGAACAAAACTATTGTAAACAGACCAGTTTTTTTGTTATTTTTTATTATATTTTACTCAAATTCAAAATTAGTGTTAAAACTGGCCATTTTAATGTATGTTTAGCTAAACCAAAGTTTTATTAAACTTTCATTTAACAAAACTATTGTAAAAAGTCCAGTTTTTTTTAATTTTTTATTATATTTTACTGGTAATTTGCGTCAAAGAAAAAGATTTTTTATTTTAAAATCTTTTTGATTGTTTCTTATTTTAATTGTATCAAAATATTGTTGCTTTTATGGTATTTCATATAACTTATTAACTAAAAAGAAAAGTGTTTATTTTATTTTAATGCAATGTTTCTTTTAATGAATGATTAATGGAAATGAATAAAAATTTTAAACAAAATTTAAACACTTTTCTTGAAGAAAAGAAGAAAAATATTTCAAAAGTTTAATTTTCAAAATTTTTTGGAAATTTTTTTTAATCAAATATGTTAAAATATTTTTATTTCATTAATTTCATTTCCGATTTTATAGAACAAATTTATTGAGCTGTGATTAAAATAGTGGAGGCTAGAATAATTACCTATTAAGTAAATATTAATTATTTTGGAAATTTAAATAGTTTTCAATTTATTTTCTTTATTATTTATACGTTTGAAATATTTGTCTTCTTTTTTAAACTGTAAATCATTAAAAACCAACCATATTGAATATTTGTTTAAGCATTTCGGTCACCGTGATTTTTAATTATAAATTTCCTTATTTTCTTATTTAATTTTATCCTTTAAATTATTAACTCTTTATTCAAATTTTATTTTATAAAATTCTTTTAAGAACTTTTTATTTCAAACCCTCTTAATTTGTTCAAGTTTTAGAGTTTTTATTTCAAATACAAAAACTAATTAATAAATTTATCATAAAAATGTTTTAATATTCATTAAAACTTTAAAAATAATTAATTTTCTAAAGTATTTTCGTTTTATTACTTATTTAACACAATTTAAATACAACCCTGCTTTAGGCAGCCATCTATGTACAGGGTTGTATATTATTGTACTTAATAAACAAACCATCAAATGTAAACAAACCAACATGGATACTCACACCAACACACAAGCACAAAGAGAAAACCGTTATGCAGTGACAACCGAAGCTGGCGCTAATTGAATAATTCAAGGTTTAAGCACATGCAGTTAAATACATGTATTTCTATACATAATTGTCCAATCAATACAGCCAACTTTAGCTTAAAGTACAAAGGTTGGATTGTTTTTATCTTAAAAGTACGAAAATGTATGAATTTTTCCAAATTTCTTAAAAAGTATAAATGGAGAGACCTTAATTTTTGGTTATTTCAATCATAATTCATCTTTATGGAGATAAATTCTGTTGATATAACCTTACAAATCGATCTATACAATTTAATCTTTAGCAAAAATCGGTTAGAAACATATTCGGATGTCATAATAAATAAGTTTTCTTTGTGCGTGAGACTAGAGAAGCCATGACAGATTTGATGATTAAATGGTTTTTTGTTTTTTATGTGTTATTTCCGTTATAGAACCATAGAATTAGAAATTTTAGGTATTCAAAATAAAGATTTTAAGTCAGTAGTGATATTCTTCACTGCCGAACAAAATCAGCTGGTTGTCAATAGTATGTATTGAAAATTCAATTACATTGTCATTTAACTACCTTACAGTACTATTGACATGTCACTGATTTTGTCCCATTAGTAAATTTTAATCAAAATTTAACCGAAATTTCCATTTGGGTAACTAATAAAAATAACAATTTGTCTTACGTTTATTAATTTTGGTCCGAGGTTAAAATATGGTTAGGTTTTTAATGATTTTTAGAAGAAAAAAAATATTCAATAAGACAACTGTTTTAATAAAGATTTAAATCATCTCTGTTTTGTAAAAAAATTTAATCGAACAAATTTGTATGAAAATCATTAAAACAAAATATTTTTAATACTTTTTTTTTCAAATTAAATATTTTATTTAAATTTTTTTTTTTAACAGTTTTCTTATTTGATTATACTTTTTTCTCTATTGTTTTTAAAAGTAATTTTTGTATTAAGGACAAATTCAACTTACCTGTAATAACCAAACGTCCCTTAGTAGCACTTAATCTAGTTTCACCGGTTAATCTATGTTTGGTACGGCACTGATACGATTTGTAACCATCTTCGGGTCCAACTTCGCGTATGTGTAATTCTCCCGAAGGTAATACCAAATATTTGCCATCTTTATTTTCCATTTCAAAAGAACAAAGAAATAATTAAAGAGGGAAAAAGAAAAATTTAAATTAGTAAATATTGTTTAGATTTCTAATAATATAATGAACACAGAACAAAAATTTCTACTAGCAATAAAGAAAATAAAGGAATTTGTTTTACAATATTTAAAATTAGATTTCAGAACATTCCAGAACATTTTAAGATTTTCCTTCATTTTCTTTATTTTAATTTTTAAAGTTTTAACAAAAAACACTAAAATTTTCGAAACAAGTTCCAAAATTTGTTTTAATTTACAAGTTTTATTTTATAATATACAAGTTTTTTATTATTTTGTTTTAAATTTATATACAATTTAGTTAAATTTTGTTTTAATTTCTTTGCATTTTTATAATTTAATAGTGTTTTTTGTTAAATATTAGTAAATACTCATAACAAGCATGCAAGGGTTAATAATACATATTTACAGTAAATGAAAATCTATTAAAATCTGTCTTAAATTCAAAATTGAAAGAAATTTTAAAAAAAAATTAAAAAAATTCCAAATAAAAACTAAATTTTTTTATACTTCAAAAAATCTTTAGCAATTTAAATTCTTATAAATCCAAAAAAAAAAATATTTAATCAATATCTTGTAAAACAAATTTTGACATTATGAGTAAGAACTTAATTTAATTTTTTAAAAAATATTTCAAATTATTTTTTTTAATTAAATATTTAAATATTAGCTTATTGTGAATTTCGATGATTTTAATAGATTTTCATTTAATTATTTTAAGGATTTATTATTTATCAATCCCAATTTATTTACAAAAGTTTTGGTGTAACTTGTTTTCAATAAAATCCTTAAAATAGTGTTTATATTTACAATAATAAAAAGCAAGCAATAAATTTATCTTTAAAATGCTTTAATATTCATTAAAATTTTATATTTATTCTCTATTTTTTAATTTATACATTTCATTACTTAAATTACGCCATTTAAATACAACTCTGCTTTACGACTGTTTGTTTTTACAGGGTTGCTCAAAAAGCATCAAATGTAAACAAAACAACAAGTAAGCACACACACACTCACACACTGACATACGAGAAAACTAGTTAGGCCAGATTTAACGGTATTTTAGCGATTTTTATCTGGCCTAAATCAATAAAAGCTGTAATTTGATGTTATTTAATTAAAAAGGAAATGATTTCTTATTTATAATTATAAAATAATTGTTTAAAACGTAAAAATCATTATTTAGGAACTAATCTTTCTATAATATAATCAAATTGTGAACATTTCTTAAATTAAAATTGATTTTTTTAAACTCTTTGCAAGATTTTTCAATAAAACACTAATTTGAGGTTTTATTTGAAAGCAGAAACTTCTAATTTAAAACTAAATATTACAAACATTAAAAATAACTCATTTAGGGCCATTATTACAACTTGCCGTTATAGTTAAAGGTAACTTTAAGCAATAGAAAAAAGTACCCTTGAAGGTAACTTTAACTATAACGGCATGTTGTAATAATGGCCCTTAAAATGTTTAAATCGCATGTAGGAACCTATAACTTTAGAAACTTAAACAAATTTTAAAGAGTTGTATTATATTTACTGAAAAAACCTAAATATTTTAAATTTTTTATAAAAAAATTATGAATTTTTTTAGTTTTATTATTAAATGTTGCATTTTTTCTGCCCTGTTTATAAGAAAAAAGTTTGTAAGTAAAGATCTGGTGGAAGAAATCTGAATATTTTAAATTTTTTAGTTTTATCATTCAATTTTGCATTTTTTCTGCCCTGTTTAATAGAAAAAAGTTTGTAAGTAAAGATATGTTATTTAAACCGGCATATTTAAAGTATAAATTGATCATAACTATTAAAAATTGTAGCATTATTTTCTATTCACACATTATTTTCTATTACGTAAAACAAATGTTGCACTTTTTCTGACCTCTTTTGCGTTAAACGCTTATATGTAAAGAAAGAAATGCTAAACCGAGGCCTTCTAAATTATAAAATTAGAGATATATCCAAGATCTAATAAATAAGAGCTATCTAGCCCAATAAATAAAGGAAAACATCGTAAAATTTAAAAATTTCTACAAAAATTTAATTAATATTGCAATTTTTATAAATCTCAGGAATTATTAATGCACTTTCAAATATCTGTCAAATAGTATCTAAATTGGAGAGATATTTTAAATAGCTTTAATTTGATACCAAATTTGTTCTACAAATACGTTTTAATTAAAAAAGGGCAGAAAAAGGGCAACATTTTTTTCCCCACAAAAACCCCATAAGGGGAAAACAGCATGATTTTTTTGATAAAATCAAGTCATAGTGATATGTTTAGCTTATATAACATAAACCTTAATAGAAAAAACTTGTAAACATAAATATTTTTTTAGGAAATCCTACTTTTTTAAACCGATTTTATATCGGAATAATATCTGGCTAAGATCTCATGCTGACACTTATTAAACATTAAATTAGGGGCTAATATCATGGCTTTAAATTATCTATATACTGAAATTACAGATATAAGATTTTGAATAAAAAATTTTTCCAGAAATTGTCAACACAAATTTCAAAGTTGCTTAATATATCGTTGGAAAGGCATTTCAAATACCTTTCATTTGATATATAATTGTTTATGTACATAATGTATAGATATCGGAGATATAGCAACCGGAAAACTGGCATATAATTTCACCACCTGTCTATACTTGACAAATATTTATCATAACAAAAATGTTTATCGTCAACACAAAGTTTTGTGCGCAAAACCATTAACAATTTTGTCATAAAGAAGCAATAATACCAACAAATGAAGACTATACTTGCAATTCTTTATGTTGACAACCATTTTGACGTTTATCATGACAAAAATGTATCAGTTATAGACATACAGTTAAAACAGACATGTTTAAAATACAGAGTTGATATTTTGTCTAGCTTAAAGCAGAGTTGTATTTAATAGTAATAGCAGGCGTTCATTAATATTTAATTTTTAATTAATATTAAAGCATTTTTAATAAAGTTAATTTATTTTTACAAAGTTTATATACAAAATAAACCTTTCGCAAATATTAATTTCCAATTTTTTTTAAATTTAAAGAAAATTTCTTTAAATTTCTAAAAAATTTGGAAAATAATATTTGACAAAAAGTTTAATAAAACAACTCTACACTACAGACTACTTAAAAATGAAGGGGGATTTATTAAGGATTAAGGAAAGCCGGGAATGGCTTATGGATATTTTGGGAGCAAAGGATAAAAGGAAAGGAATAATAAAAATTAAAACATAAAAAAATTATTTAAAAACCTAAAACCCTAAACAAAGCTAAAACAAACCCTAATAAGCCAACAATTATAAAAAAACGACCTCAATTTTTGGATTTTAGAATTTTTAAAAGGAAAACTTATAAGAAAATCATTATTGGATTAAAGTGTTTTAAAAAAGGGAACTTAAGTTAGGGATAGATGGTAGAAATACACAATATTTTACCACTTTGTAGGTCCGTTGAGGCGGTAGCAAAAATTTCTCTTTCTTCATCTTCTAACCAGGAGGCAACTTGTATAAAATCGGCCACAAATGAAGGTATATGACATTTTAAGATGGCACTATTGCCACGCAAAACCGCCTCATCCATAACATTAACAGAGTACGATTGGGGTACAACTGGAATTTTGAGAATAACAAAATTAAATTATAAAAACAAAACATAGGAAATAAGGATTTAAAAATAAAATATGATAAAACCCCTTCATTTACACTACTTAATTTAGAGAACTATAAAAAGAAATTTTAGGCCAAATACCCGTTTCATTTTTGGTATAAACACCACCCTCGGTATCTAACCAATCGGTTATTTCTAAATGATCGGCCACAAAGGAGGGAGTTTGACATTTAAATATGGCTGCATTGCCCTTAATAACATATTCGTCATAGACCTGGGATTCGAAAAATTGTTTAACAACTAGAAGAGAAACAAAAGATAAGAAACTTGTATGAAATAAATACTTTAAAACTTAATGACCCTGTTAACTTGTTTAGGATTGTTTTAGATTAAGGATTTATAAGGATTTTTCAAACTCTTACAATAAAATTTAATGTTCAATTTAATTATTTCCTTTACCCATTTCCTCATTTGTTTGTGACCTAAATATTTCCTGGCCCTCTTCATCCACCCATGACTCAATCATTATAAAATCGGCCACAAATGAGGGCACTAAACATTTTAAAGTGGCCGAATTGCCTCTTAAAACGAATTCATCGATAACGCGAGTTTGATAGAACTGATGAACAACTGAATTGGGGGAAAAAAATAAGTAACAATAAATTAAAAGAGAACTGAAGACTAAAGAGTTTTTAAAAAGAGAGGCATTATGGACCTAACTGAGCCTTAAAATGAATTCGTCAACAACAGAACTGAACAAATATTTAACGAAAATAAATCAATTAATTAAAGAGAACTAAAGATTTTGTTGAGTTTGAAAAAAGGACATTTTGGTTAGCAAAGGGGGAAAATGAACTTTTCAAAAATGTTGTTTAAAAGCTGTCGGGTTAAAGTTTAAATTGTAAAAAAGGATACCAAAGAAAGTTTGATACGGCTTAATAAAATCAATTGTTATTTAAGTTTTTACATTGTATATTTTGTAAAGTACCAGTACTAAAAAAGTACCTAATCCAAAGGAACCTAATATTTTATACCAATTTATAAAACTCTGAAAGAAGCTTAAATATATATAAATAATTTGAAATATATTTGAAAACACTTAAGGTTTTATTTACTGTATATTTTTTGGTTAAAAAGTACTTTCTTTATAAAAAGTACTTTTTGCAAAAAGTACCAACAGTACAAAATTTAAATTGAAAAATTATTTTAAAAGTAACACAGAATTTAAGAGACTTATTTTGAAAAAAATATCAACTAAAGTACCAAAAATAAAATGAAACCTTTAAAATCTTAATTTTAGCGAAAAAAAAGTACCTATTTGTACAACAGCTTTTAAAATTTTATTTTTAAAAAATATTAAGAAATAACATTTTTATTAAGTACTTAATGCCTTTAAAAAGCACCTGGCCAAATAAAAGCTCAAAAATTGGTTGAAATTAGTGTTTAATAGCACCAAAACAGTACTTTCTTTAAAAAAAAGTTGAATATTTTACAACTTTATAAGGATTCTTTCTTAAAATCGGTTTTAAATTCTTGTAAATTTGTAATAATACCAATTTAACATGTTTTAAATAAAAGGTACTTTTTTGAAAAAAAAAGTACCTAATGCTTTTAAAGTTGTATTTTTATTATAATTTCGTAGTAAAACTTACAGTTTTTACGAAAATTATATAAAAACGACTTTTGTATAAAGTACTGAAAAATGTACCTGGCCAAATAGAAGCTCAAAAACACATATAAAAGTACCTGGCCAAATAAAAACTAAACAAACCTTTTTTTAATATTGGTACTTTATTGAATTGTTTCATAATTTTTCTCAAAAGTCAGTTTTTCTTTTAAAATATAATCGCGTTTTAAAACAATTTAAAAAAGTAGTTTTATAGGTATTTGTGTCTAAAGGCACTAATAGCTCTTCCAAAATACTTTAAAAATATAAATTTTAGTGATTTTAAACAAAAAAGTACTTTTTTTGAAAAAGTACTAAATACTTTTAAAGTTGTATTTTCATTGTAATTTCATAGTGAAACTCTGATTTTTTAAGAAATTTTTATAAAAAAAAGACTTTTGCATAAAGTGCTTAATATTGAAAAAAGTAGCTGGCCGAATAGAAGCTCAAAAATATGTACAAATTTGTGATTAAAAACCCCATAGTACATTAAAAAATGTTTTTATTTTAGAAACTTTATAAGAATTTTTGTTTAAAAGACCATTTGTGCTGTTAAAATCGGTTTTAAATTCTTGAAAATTCCAATTTAAAGGGTTTTAAATAAAAAGTACTTTTTTCAAAAAAGTACTAAATGTTTTTAAAGTTGTATTTTTATTAAAATTTTGTTGTAAATTGTATTTATTTAGTAAATTTTATAAAAATAAGACTTTTGAAAAAAGTACTTAATATTGAAAAAAAGTACCAGTGTTTAAAATCCCAATAGTACGTTAAAAAATGTTTTTATTTTAGAACTTTATAGAGATTATTGTAGCCTTTTAAAATGTTCTCTATTGAAATCACTTTATAATCATTGAATTTATTAAAAAAAATTAGGTACTATTTTTATTTCATGACAATTTTGTCCCACTTCCTTAATAAACTGGAGCTTTTATGCAATTTTTTTTTGTAAAAATGTTAAGTTTTTCATTGAAGTATCTCTAAAAATTGTTTATTTAACAAACTATATTTAACTATCTTATCAATATCAATTCTTAATTTTGTACAATGCTTTATTATAAAAAGGTACTTTTTGTTGATATTTTTAATTTTTTATGGTACTATTTTCTTTTTTCACTTCTTTTAAAGAGTTTCTAAAATTGTATTAATTTTAATGGCAAACAACAAAACAAAACAGTATAGTTGTAATTAATTAAAGTTTTTTTTTATAAAAAAAATACTTGCTTAATAAAAGTACTTTTTAAAACAGCCTTTAAAAAAGTACTTTTTGAAAAAAAATAGGAAAAGTTAAAAAGCGAATATAGTTTAAAAGAAAATTAATTAATATAAAGTTTTTTTTTTAAAAAAAGTACTTTTTTCAATAAAAGTACTTTTGAAAATGTCTTTATAAAAGTACTTTTTCCAAAAAAGTAGCAAAATTTAAAAATCGAATCTATTTTAAAAGAAAATTAATTAATGCGAAGTTTTTTTTTTAATAAAAAAGTACTTTTTGAAACTGTCTTTACAAAAGTACTTTTTTTGAAAATGTAGCAAAAGTTAAAAAGCGAATCTATTTTAAAAGAAAATTAATGCGAATTTTTTATAAAAAAGTACTTTTTGAAACTGGTTTACAAAAGTACTTTTTGCAAAAAAGTAGTAAAAGTTTAAAAGCGAATCTATTTTAAAAGAAAATTAATTAATGCGAAGTTTTTTTTAATAAAAGTAATTTTTGAAACTGTCTTTACAAAAGTAATTTTGGAAAAAAAGAAGCAAAATTTAAAAATCGAATCTATTTTTAAAGAAAATTAATTAATGCCAAGTTTTTTTTTTATAAAATAGTACTTTTTTACAAAAGTACTTTTTACAAAAAAGTAGCAAAAGTTTAAAAAGCCAATCTATTTTAAAAGAAAATATATTAATGTAAAGTTTTTTTTTATAAAAAAGTACTTTTTTAAACAGCCTTAAAAAAGTACTTTTTGCAAAAAAGTAGCAATATTTAAAAATCGAATCTATTTTAAAATAAAATTAATTAATGCGAACATTTTTTATAAAAAAGTACTTTTTTTAAATAAAAGTACTTTTTGAAACAGTCTTTACAAAAGTACTTTTAGCAAAAAAGTAGCAAAAGTTAAAAAGCGAATCTGTTTTAAAAGAAAATTAATTAATGCGAAGTTTTTTTTTATAAAAAAGTACTTTTTTTAATAAAAGTACATTTTGAAACAACCTTAAAAAAGTACTTTAACAAAATTTATAAATTTAATCTATTTTAAAAGAAAATTAATTAATGCGAGGTTTTAGTAAGTAAAGTACTTTTTTAATAAAAGTACTTTTTTAAACTGTCAGTACTTTTTTCAAAAAAGTAGCAAAATTTGAAAATCTAATCTATTTTAAAAGAAAATTAATTAATGCGAAGTTTTTTTTATAAAAAAGTACTTTTTGAAACTGTCTTTCCAAAAGTACTTTTTTTTAAAATGTAGCAACATTTAAAAAGAGAATCTATTTTAAAATAAAATTAATTAATGTGAAGTTTTTTTACAAAAAAGTATTTTTTTAATAAAAGTACTTTTTGAAACAGCCTTAAAAAAAGTACTTTTTGCGAAAAAGTAGTAAAAGTTTAAAAGCGAATCTATTTTAAAATAAAATTAATTAATGCGAACATTTTTTATAAAAAAGTACTTTTTTTAAATAAAAGTACTTTTTGAAACAGTCTTTACAAAAGTACTTTTAGCAAAAAAGTAGCAAAAGTTAAAAAGCGAATCTGTTTTAAAAGAAAATTAATTAATGCGAAGTTTTTTTTTATAAAAAAGTACTTTTTTTAATAAAAGTACATTTTGAAACAACCTTAAAAAAGTACTTTAACAAAATTTATAAATTTAATCTATTTTAAAAGAAAATTAATTAATGCGAGGTTTTAGTAAGTAAAGTACTTTTTTAATAAAAGTACTTTTTTAAACTGTCAGTACTTTTTTCAAAAAAGTAGCAAAATTTGAAAATCTAATCTATTTTAAAAGAAAATTAATTAATGCGAAGTTTTTTTTATAAAAAAGTACTTTTTGAAACTGTCTTTCCAAAAGTACTTTTTTTTAAAATGTAGCAACATTTAAAAAGAGAATCTATTTTAAAATAAAATTAATTAATGTGAAGTTTTTTTACAAAAAAGTATTTTTTTAATAAAAGTACTTTTTGAAACAGCCTTAAAAAAAGTACTTTTTGCGAAAAAGTAGTAAAAGTTTAAAAGCGAATCTATTTTAAAATAAAATTAATTAATGCGAACATTTTTTATAAAAAAGTACTTTTTGAAACTGTCTTTACAAAAGTACCTTTTGCAAAAAAGTAGCTAAATTTAAAAATCTAATCTATTTTAAAAGAAAATTAATTAATGCGAAGTTTTTTTTTATAAAAAAGTACTTTTTTAAGGCACTAGTCATAAATTTTTTTTATATTTTAATACTTTTTGTAAAAAGGTACTTTTTTCCTATTCTTTTAAACATTTTCTAAAATTTTATTAATTTTCAAGGCATTTTTGTCTATCTATCGAGGGCTTTGTTTCTAAAACTGCTACTATATACAAAATAAGTCATGAATTTTGTAATAAATTTTAGTAAAAGGTACTTTTTTCATTTCTTTTAAAGAGTTTCTAAAATTGTATTAATTTTCATGGTACTTTTATCTATATATCGTGACTTTATATAATATAAGGTCTAAAATGTTGCATTAATAGACCATTTTGAATATATAAGCCCTTGATATTTAAATTTACATTACAAAAATCTGATACTTTTTCTTATTATTTTGTAAAATTTAAATTTTTTTCTTTAACCCGACTTTTTTAAAAACCAACAAGAACAAAATTTAACTACTTTAGAGAAAAACCATTTATTAGAAACATTAGGCAAACATTCTAACCAATCTCTGGACTATGAGGATAATAATTCTGACCCTCCGAATCCATCCATAAATCAACGAAAACAAAATCGGCCACATACGAGGGAATTTCACATTTCATAACCACCGAATTGCCGCGTATAACATATTCATTATCGGCCTCCGATTCATAAGATTGGATCACCACTAAATCAATGAAACAAATTTATTAACAAAACAAATTAAATGGGAATCAAAAGGTTGTAGGATTTCAAGGATTTTAAAAAGTTTTGAACATTGAAATTTTATTAACAATTGTACCATAAGCCTGTGTAGAATTATCACGCCACAATTCTACACCCTCCTCATCGATCCAGGCCTCGATTTGTACAAAATCGGCCACAAACGAGGGTATTTTACACTTTAAAACCGCGGCATTGCCTTTGATTACATATTCGTTTTCGGCCTCGGTTATATAGAATTGTGAAACGACTATGAATGAATTGAAAAATTAAATAAAAAAATGAGAAATTTATGAAATAATAAGGGATTTTGGGTTTAAATTAAGGTTTGGTAAGGATAATTTTACTATACAATTTAAAAACTAAGATATTTAAGAGTGTAAGTTTTAAGCCAGCGAACCGTAATTATCGGAAAAGGTCAAAACATTGCCCTCTTCATCGATCCAGGACTCAACGCGCACAAAATCGGCCACAAACGAGGGTATGGAACATTTCAAAACGGCCGCATTGCCTTTTATAACATATTCGGTCATAATTTCAGCTTCATAGAATTGATTTACCACTAAAACAAGGTTTAATAAGGCGAGAATTTAGAATATTTTACAAGAATTGAGAAAACAACTAATTTGGGAAAGAATTTCGAAAGTAAAAGTTTTGAGATAAAATATTCAATAATTTCGAAAAGTATTGAAGCAAAATAATGTGCTTCTGGTACAAAACGGGTAAAATGTTGGCCGTCTAAAAGTACTTTCTTAACTTTGGACTTAAGCTATCAATTTAAATTAAAAAAAAACTTGAAATAATAAAAGAAATAAAGAAAAAAAGGTTCAAGGGAAAAAATTTTACAATAAATTTGAATTTAAAAGGAAAAAATCCCCTTCTTTATTAAAAACCAACGAAAAAATTCATCTGAAATCCCACCATAATTATCGGAGGGTCTCAACTCAGTGCCCTCTTCATCTATCCAACTTTCAACTTTAACAAAATCGGCCACAAACGATGGTATAGCACACTTTAAAACGGCCGCATTGCCCTTGATAACATACTCCATTAAAATATCAGCACCATAATACTGATTAACAACTAAATAAAGAAACCAAATTAAAGAAATAAATACATTTTTTGTTTAAACATACACTTAAAAAGGATTAAAAATGGATCAAGGATATTTACAATCAATTTTAAAGAAGCTGTAAAAGAAACAAAAATAAATTTTATTCTTGGCTAACCAAAATCATCGGTGGGTAAGTATTCGGTACCCTCACTAGCTAACCAGGCCTCAACTTTAACAAAATCGGCCACAAACGAGGGTATGGTACATTTCAAAACGGCCGTATTACCCTTGATAACATACTCTGATACCACTTCAGCTTCATAATACTGATTAACCACTAAAAAAACAAAAATAACAAAAATATGATGAGTCTATTTAAATTAGGTTACAAAAAAAGGACAAACAAAAGGACTTTAGGATAAACAGGATTAAGGTTTTCTTTATTATTTTCTATAGGTACGAGTATTTAACTATCCATCTACCCGTTGTCTTTTGCTCATCTAATGTGGCATACAATTCGCCACTTTCATCCTGCCACGATATCACTTGCACAAAATCAGCCACAAATGAGGGTATGGAACACTTTAACACCGCTGCATTGCCTCTAATAACATATTCATTATTTACCTCGGATTCATAAAATTGTTGAACAACTGTAAGCAAAATTAAAAACGTTGGTAGGAAGGGCAGAGAAAAAACAAAACATGTGAGACTTGATGAAGAAAATGAAAAAATGACAGTAAAATCAATAGAAAATTTAGGTTAATTAATATTGTTGCTTGTACCAAATGCACTTAATATGTTTAATGCCTATTTAAAGCATCACTGCAGTTAATGCAGGGATGTATTACAAAGTGAAGTAAACAACCCTGAGAGGTAAAACTAAAACAGGGTTGCTAATTTAGCTAGAAAATCAAAAGATAATTACCAACGTTTAAAACAAAAAGTAAGTTCTAGAGAACATCGTAAATCATTTTAAAGAACCAGGACTTTTATATGTAATGAACTAAAATATCCTGATATTTATATATAAAGCCATATTTTTAGGACAACTGGAACAAAATAATAATTTTGGGAGACAGAGAGAGAAAAAAAAACAAGTAAGAGCGCTATATTCGGCTATGCCGAATCTTATATACCCTTGACCAAATTATACTTCAAAATACAAATTATAAATATTTTTAGGTAAACAAAATTTATTTTTTTCCAAAGTAGTTTTTTTATTTTTTGGAAAAAATTTTTAAATTTTTTTTTTTTTAAATTTTATAATTTTTTTTTAATTTTATAAATTTGAAATTTTTTTTTTGTTTTTAATCGACTCCGCTATCTATAAGGATCCAGAATATATATACTTTATATGATCGGTAAATTGTATTGTGGCAATTACAAACGGAATGACAAACTTATATATACCCTTCTCACGAAGGTGAAGGGTATAATAAAAGTTAAAATTGTTGAATACAGTATATATGCAGAGACGAGACTATATTGAGAAGAGGCTATATATAGATGAGACTATATATTACCAGACTATATAGAGACGAAACTATACAGAGACGAGACTATACAGGGACGAGACTATACAGAGACGAGACTATATAGATACGAGACTATATAGAGACGAGAATATATAGAGACGATATCATATAGAGGCGATACTATACAGAGACGAGACTATATAGAGACGAGACTATATAGAGACGAGACTATATAGAGACGAGACTATATAGAGACGAGAATGTATAGAGACGAGCCTATAATGAGACGATATCATATAGAGGCGATACTATACAGATACGAGACTATACAGAGACGAGACTATATAGAGACGAGACTATATAGAGACGAGACTATATATAGACGAGACTATATAGAGACGAGAATGTATAGAGACGAGACTATAATGAGACGAGACTATACAGAGACGAGACTATACAGAGACGAGACTATACAGAGACGAGACTATACAGAGACGAGACTATATAGAGGCGATACTATACAGAGACGAGACTATATAGAGACGAGACTATACATTACCAGACTATATAGAGACGAGACTATACAGGGACGAGACTATACAGAGACGAGACTATATAGAGACGAGACTATATAGAGACGAGAATGTATAGAGACGAGTCTATAATGAGACGATATCATATAGAGGCGATACTATACAGAGACGAGACTATACAGAGACGAGACTATACAGAGACGAGACTATACAGAGACGAGACTATATAGAGGCGATACTATACAGAGACGAGACTATATAGAGACGAGACTATACATTACCAGACTATATAGAGACGAGACTATACAGGGACGAGACTATACAGAGACGAGACTATATAGAGACGAGACTATATAGAGACGAGAATGTATAGAGACGAGTCTATAATGAGACGATATCATATAGAGGCGATACTATACAGAGACGAGACTATACAGAGACGAGACTATATAGAGACGAGACTATATAGAGACGAGACTATATATAGACGAGACTATATAGAGACGAGAATGTATAGAGACGAGAATGTATAGAGACGAGACTATAATGAGACGATATCATATAGAGACGAGACTATACAGAGACGACACTATACAGAGACGAGACTATACAGAGACGAGACTATACAGAGACGAGACTATATAGAGGCGATACTATACAGAGACGAGACTATATAGAGACGAGACTATACATTACCAGACTATATAGAGACGAGACTATACAGGGACGAGACTATACAGAGACGAGACTATATAGAGACGAGACTATATAGAGACGAGAATGTATAGAGACGAGCCTATAATGAGTCGATATCATATAGAGGCGATACTATACAGAGACGAGACTATACAGAGACGAGACTATATAGAGACGAGACTATATAGAGACGAGACTATATAGAGACGAGAATGTATAGAGACGAGACTATAATGAGACGATATCATATAGAGACGAGACTATACAGAGACGAGACTATACAGAGACGAGACTATATAGAGGCGATACTATACAGAGACGAGACTATATAGAGACGAGACTATACATTACCAGACTATATAGAGACGAGACTATACAGGGACGAGACTATACAGAGACGAGACTATATAGAGACGAGGCTATATATAGACGAGACTATACATTACCAGACTATAGAGAGACGAGACTATACAGAGACGAGCCTATAATGAGACGATATCATATAGAGGCGATACTATACAGACGAGACTATACAGAGACGATACTATATAGAGACGAGACTATATAGAGACGAGACTATATAGAGACGAGACTATATAGAGACGAGACTATATAGAGACGAGACTATATAGAGACGAGGCTATATAAAGACGAGACTATACATTACCAGACTATATAGAGACGAGACTATACAGGGACGAGACTATACAGAGGCGAGACTATATAGAGACGAGGCTATATATAGACGATACTATACATTACCAGACTATATATAGACGAGTCTATACAGAGACGAGACTATATAAATACGAGACTATATAGAGACGAGAATGTATAGAGACGAGAATATATAGAGACGAGACTATACATTACCTGACTATATAGAGACGAAACTATACAGAGACGAGACTATATAAATACGAGACTATATAGAGACGAGAATGTATAGAGACGAGACTATACAGAGACGAGCCTATAATGTGACGATATCATATAGAAGCGATACTATACAGAGACGACACTATACAGAGACGAGACTATACAGAGACGAGACTATATAGAGACGAAACTATACAGAGATCAGATTATAAAGAGACGAGACTATACAGAGACGAGACTATATAGAGATGAGATTATATAGTGACGAGACTATATAGATACGAGACTATACAGAGACGAGGCTATACAGAGAGCAGATTATAAAGTGACGAGACTATACAGAGACGAGAGTATACAGAGAAGAGCCTATGGAGAGACGAGGCAATAGATAGACGAAATTATATAGGGACAAGAATATACAGAGACGTGAGTTTATAGAGACCAGACAATATAGAGACGAGTCTATATATAGCATAGACTATATAGATACGAGACTATATAGACACGAGACTGTAGAGAGACGAGATTATATAGAGACGAGACTATACGGAGACGATAATATACAGAGACGAGACTATACAGAGACGTGAGTTTATAGAGACCAGACAATATAGAGACGAGAATATATATAACAGGGACTTTAAATAGAGACGGGACTATATATAAACTTCGTATTGTTTACAGCTAAATAACACATCATGTGCAGCCCCTGGTGACTACGAGTGGCGACCATTGCTTTACACTAAGTATTAAGTGTTTCACACAAAACCCAAGTAAGCAACTTATAATCATTACAACTATCGTTGCATTTACTTCTAGGAAGGCAATCAATTTCTTTCATGTTTTTTTTTTCATAATTACATTGCATTTAAATAATAATTTCTAGCATTGTTTAATCGTGCTTACAAATTTTTCTCACCTTTTTGGTGTAGTTTTTCTATTTTTTGCAATCGTAGTGATGGGAAAATGTTAATTTCACTAGATAATTTCTTTTGAAAATAATTCTAAGAGCAAAAGTGGAAAATAAGAGAAGACAAAGCCAGGAGCAAAAAGATCCCACTCACATGAAAGTAATTATTTAACTTTGTGTTTAAGCTTGACACGCAATGGAATTTATGAATTTATTTTTATAAAAAAAAGATACATATTTCACTTGAGTTTGCACTTTACAGTAAATAGTTAAGTATAATTGTATAATTAATAAAATTTGCTAGGTTTTAATAAGAATATAAAGGTTCATTGACTTTTTAGGTTTTGTGAGTTTAACCCGAAATAACCCACGGTTACCATATGGTAACGCAAAATATGCCGTTATATTTTCACGAATTAATCTAAAAAGAAATAACAGAAGTAAAAGAAAGACATTCAGATTAATGTAAAACATTTGTTGTTTGCCAAACAAGTGTATTTTTTTTTATTCTGAGTTAAGTTACCGAAGTTATAGCATCTTCAATTGTGGTCACAAAAAAAAAAAATAAATTTTCCGTTTTAAGACATGGCACGTCGGTAAGTACTCATTTTAAGTAATAATTTTTTAACGAATTTTAATAAAAACTATATCCGTTAGTAGCTAAAGAAATAAACTATGAAACGTGATTTAATTTATTAAGAAAATTTATTTCCTTGTACTATTTTTTTATATTGTTTTCAAGGTGTTACCATATGGTAATCGTGGGTCGCCTAGGGTACAGGTTTAATTATTCGCGTTTCATATGAATTTCTGAGATGTTTTGCACATTTCTTGTATAGTTATTAATATTTTGTTGTCATTTCATAAATTTTGCGGTCTTAGGGGTTTGTCATTACAACAAATGCTCGATTATATTCAAGAGCTTGATGAAGCTGAAGATGATAATGAGCTTACCGATTTACCAACTGCCATTTACATCGAACCTCCTATAGATGGAAACATATCTGGCGAAGATGATTCTGAAGAAGAATGTGATGGAGTTCCAGATAATGTTTGCCCGGGTCAGCTAAAAGGTGGCTGTGAACTTGTAATGGCTAGTGGACGCCATTTACAAAACATTGATGAAGAAGATGAACTTGGAGGCATGTTTGAAAAAATTTTAGTTTATAATTGGTTTAATTTTTTTAATCTTGAATTCGTTAGCCCCAAATGAGGAAGAGTTACACTCTATTATTGTAGAAGACATATCTCAAGATATGGGGGATCAACCAACAACATCAAAGCGTACAGCATCGCCGGATAGAAAGCGGTTACGTAAAGTACAACCAAAACCTTCTAATGTTGCATTACCGCCAGGAAACAAGGAAACGATATTCCAGTGGATAAAGAATAATTCATCATATCTTGTTCCACTTTTTCCAGCTGCAAATTATGAGGATTGTCGTGACTTACTACCACATCAACAATTCGAAAAGTTTTTTGATGATGCAATATTGACACACATTTGTGAACAAAGTGCAATATATGCAACAGAACATAATAGACCGAATCCAAATATAACAGTCGGTGAACTGCGCGCATTTATCGGCATACTGATAGTAACGGGCTTCAATTATCACTCCAATTTTAGGAATTTGTGGAGTCAGGATGAAGTCATTCGCAACAATCTTGTAAGTAGCACCATGCGTCGGAATCGTTTTCAAGAGATTTTGCAGTGTCTTCACTTCGAAGATAATTCCAAGGCCCCTTCGAAAGAGGGCGCAAATTTCGATAAAATGTGGAAATTGCGTCCTCTTATAGACCACCTAAAAGCAAAAATGATAGAGCATTTTCATACTGAACAAAACCTATCCTTCGATGAAAGTATGATAGCCTATTTTGGTAGACATGGTTGCAAGCAGTTCATTAAAGGCAAGCTATTACGGTTTGGATATAAAGTTTGGTCTCTTTGCACTCCATCGGGGTATCTGGTGAACTTCGAAATTTACCAGGGAAAGAATCCTCGGTCCAATTCTGAATATGAAGCTAAATTTGGAAAATGCGCGGCTCCATTAGTAAACATGATTGATGATTTCTCCGATGAAATGAAATTGCTACCATTTTCATTTTATTTTGATAATTTATTTACCAGCTATCCTTTGTTGGCTTATTTGAAATCATGCGGATATAATGCTACGGGAACAATACGTGAAAATCGCATTCCAGCAAGCTGTCCACTAGCACATAAAAAAACTTTCAAGTCGATGGAAAGAGGTTATTCCGAATCGATTGAGATGAAAAGCACAGGTATTCGTTTGGTGAAGTGGAAAGATAATAGTGTTGTCTGCATGTTATCTACTTGCTTTGGCGAAAATCCGAAGTCCATGGCACAACGTTATTCTAAGGAAAGGGGAGCTAAAATAAATGTACCCCGTCCTCTTGCAATCACGGAATACAACAAATATATGTGCGGAGTAGATCGATTGGACCAAAATTTGGCTCAATATCGAATCGCATATAGAGGAAAGAAGTGGTGGTCTAGTATTTTTACCTGGCTCATAGATGCTTGTATTCAAAATGCTTGGCAGCTTTATCGAAAAGACCAACCGACAATGACTCAGCTTGAGTTTCGAAAACAACTTGCAGTATACTACTGCAAACATTATGGTACAAAAGCCAAAACATCTGGTCCTATGACCTCCCACAGATATGCACAACAGCCGGGTCGAGTTGAACACACTCTCCGTTATGATCAAATTGGACATTTTGTAGTACCATCAAATCGTAGACACTGTGCTGGTGATCGATGCAAAGTTAACGGAAGAACAGCATGTGTAAAATGCAACGTTGGGCTTTGCGTAAAGTGTTTTGCAAGTTACCATACCAAACCATGATTTACATAAGTTCAAAATTTTTTTTTCCTTCTTTTCACAAAAATGAATTATTTTCTTTATTTTTAATTTCAATAAACATGTTTGAAACATCGTTTTTTTTTAAGCATATCCAAAAATAATATTTTTTTTTTCGAAAAAAACCTGTACCCTAGGCGACCCAGGATTACCATATGGCAACGCTAGTTTTTCACGTTTTCCGGAAAAACTAAACAATTTATTGAAAAATCGACCTCATTTTCGTGCTCAGAAGGGCAAAATACATGAGTATACATCTTTTGATCAAAATACAAAACAAAAAAAGTTCTGGGCAATACCGGGTTAAGGAAAAGTGTGGAAATATTCTGAAATTAATTGAGTTGTAACCAGAGGGGTTCTTTCAAATAAACTTTAGTTATTATAAGGAATGTTAAGCATTCCTTTTAGCTTAAAAAGGGGATAATGTTTACTCTGGATCTTAATTAAGTTTTAAATTGTCTTAATCTTATGCTTTGAAAGATAACTTTGTTAAACTATTGCTTTAAAAAATTAATTGGAATAATAATTAAGCAGGCTGTAAAGTTTAATTTATAGAAATTGGAAGCCTTATTCAAGTTTTAGAGACTCTAATTACACAAAATGACAGTAAAATCTAAAATAAAATTTTGTTTAATTAAGGTTGCTTTTATTAATGCCTTTTTAAAGCATCACTGCAGGGTTGTATTAAAAAGTAATGTAAACAAACCAACGGAAAATCAATAACAGGGTTGCATTTTTAGCAGTACAAAGAGGAGTTTAAAGGAAAACGAAGAAGATCTGTAACAAAAAGTATTTGAGGGCAAGACTTATTTATGATTTATTTCGGAAAAAATTTCTAAACTTGATTGCAAATAACAAATATTCATCTAAATTAAGAAATTTAACAAAATTATAAAAAAAATAACAAAAAACTTTAGTAAAATAGCAAAAAAAAAAATCAGGATTTTTCAGGGATTTATTATAAATCATTTTCATTTTTAAAACACAACTACTGAAATGTTAAAAAAAAATTCTCTGCCACACAAACCATATTCTGTGCCAGGCATAAAATCTTCATTCTGATCGGTATGCCACGAGACCACACTAACAAAGTCGGCCACAAATGAGGGAATTTCACATTTTAAAACGGCTGCATTACCGCGTATAACATAGGCCTTATTAACATCGGTATCATAATATTGGGCGACCACTAAATTAAACAAAAGTTTACTAAATAAATAAAGAATATTTAAAGGAGTTTACTTTAATTAAAGGAGAGTAAGAAAAAGACTTCCCTGGAGTTTCCTAAAATCAAAATAAAATAATTAATCAAAAGAAAACAAAAAGGTAGTAGAATTTGGGACATAAAAAATACAACTAAGCAGGTGTAAATTAAATTTGCTGTGTTGTGTTTTTATGTATAGTGTAAAATAGTAAACTGTAGTAAAAGTGTAGTAAATGTTATTGACATTAGATTTAGTAATTAAACTAGTGAATTCATGGTTTATGAGAAAACAACTAACTGTTTTGTTTATACATCGATTTTGTTTAAATATTTACTTATATAGGAAATTGGCTGAGTGCCAATTCTTATTTATAAGTTGTGATTTACTTCATTGGAAAGTCCTTTAAAATACTTTTCATTTGATATATATATTGTCTACATCATGAACTTAGTATCCGAGATATGGGCAAAAGTATTTGCAAAGCCACGCCCACTACAAAGAAGGCGTCAACTATAGACTTTATTAGAGAAAGTATTTCTAAGAGATTTTTCTTTTTTCAGTTCTATTTATTATATAGAAGCTATCAGCTTTTATGTTTCAGCCATTTACAGACTATAACAGATATATTTATTGAACATGTGGGTCTGTAGGATATCTGAACGCTTCGAAACTGTTATAATTAGGTATTCAGTTTAAAATCCAGATATTATAACAGTTATTGACCAACTTCAACTAGTATTTTGATATTAAACAAGTATGAGAGCTATATAGGGATATGCCGAGCCCTTAACCAAATTAGACTTTAAGTTAAAAATTTTAAATATTTTTAGACAAAAAAAATTTTTTGTAAAAAATTTATGGCAAACAAATTTTTAACATTTTTTTTTTAATTAAAAAAAAATAATTGTTTTAAATTTAAATGTTTTCAAATTTTTTTATGACAAAAAAATTTCTAATATTTTTTTTTTAATTTTAAAGAATAATTCTTTTAAATTTATTAGTAAAAAAATTCATCAAATTAGACTTTCAATTAAAAATTTTAAACAAATAAAATTTAAAAAAAATGAATTTTTTTTAAAAAATTTTATGGCAAAAAAAAATTTTTTTTAATTTCTAAAATAATTATTTTAAATTTATTAGTAAAAAAATTTTTTAAAATTTTATTTTTTAGATATTTTTATGGCAAAAATATTTCTAATATTTTTTTTTTATTTAAAAAAATAATTTTTTTAATTTATAAAATAAATTTTTTAAATTTATTAGTAAACAATTTTTTTCAAAATTTTATTTTTTAATTTTCCAAAATATTTTTAAATTATAATATAAAAAAATAATTATTTTAAATTTAGTAGCGAAAATTTTTTTCAAAATTTTATTTTTTAAATTTTTTTATGGCAAAAAATTTCAAATATTTTTTTTTTAATTTATTAGTAAACAAATTTTTCAAAATTTTATTTTTTAAATTTTTTTCCAAAATGTTTTTTAATAATTTTTTTTAGTGAAAAAAAAAATTCGGTGTAAAATTTTGTTCCCGATTTTGAGCCATGTAGGTCCTTATTTATATAAGCCTTTGCAAAAGTCTAATCTTAGAGGTAGTCCTGTTTTTATACCCTTCACCTTCGTGAGAAGGGTATATATAAGTTTGTCATTCCGTTTGTAATTTCTACATTTTTCATTTCCGACCCTATAAAGTATATATATTCTAGATCCTTATAGATAGCGGAGTCGATTAAGCCATGTCCGTCTGTCTGTCAGTCTGTTAGTTGAAATCAATTTTCTGAAGACCCTAGATATCTTCGGGATCCACATCTTCAATAATTCTGTCAGACATTCTTTCGAGAAGTTTGCTATTTAAAATCAGCAAAAGCCGTCCATAAATAACGGAGATATGAGCAAAAAACCGGGACAACCTCGATTTTTGACCTATTTTTGATTTATATCTGGATTACTAAGTCATTAATATAGACAATATGGATATCTAATGATAGATATTTCAAAGTCCATTGCAACGATGTAGATAAGGCTATAGTAAGTTGGACCTTCAATGGGTCAAAATCGGGAAAAATATTTTTTGAGCCGAATTTTTTTTGTCATAAATTTTTTTTTCCAAAAAAAAAAATTTAAAAAAAATTAGAAAACAATAGGAAAAAAAAATTTTTGAAAAACAATTAAAAAAAAATTCAATTTTGTTTACCTAAAAATATTTTAAAAAATTTATTTTAAAGTATAATTTGGTGAAGGGTATATAAGATTCGGCACAGCCGAATATAGTTCTCTTACTTGTTTTCCTTATATCTCAGCCGTTTGTAGACCGAGTGTCTCGATTTTAAATAGCAACCGAGCCGTAAGAATTCCCCGTATAATGATGTATGAATCATGTATGTAAGTTATTTTGGGGGCTACGGAAAGTTGATTTCAACATACAGGCGGTCACAATGACATCTAAACTGTTATAATATCAGAAATTTTAATGGAATTTAAGGTTTTTATGTTAAACCAGTGTTTGTATATTAAAACAAATCGAGTATAACAGTTATTATCAATGTGTTATAAATATTAATTTTATATTAAACAAATTTAGTATAACAGTTAAGGTTAAACTGTTATATACTGAGTTTTTTACAAATTTAGTATAACAGTTAAGGTTAAACTGTTATATACTGAGTTTTTATGCGATGAAATTCAATTCAATTGTTTAGTATAACAGTTATTAACAAAGCTAGTTATATACGTTTTTTTATGTTACAAAACCGAGTATAACAGTTATTGTCAAAGTATTATAAACTGGGTTTTCTTATTAATCACATTTAGTATAATAGTTATTGTTAAACTGTTATTAGCCTAGTATTTAGGTTAAATAAATTCAGTATAACAGTTATTGTCAATGAGTCCTAAATAGAGATTTTGTATAAGCAAATATGGTTTAACAGTTCTTGACATAATATTTTTAGATTAATTAAATTTAGTATAACAGTTATTATTAAACCGTTACAAGTGTTTCTATATTTAGAAAATAGTATAACAGTTATTATTAAACAGTTATAAAGTGGTTTTATATTTTCAAAATTGTTGTAAATAGTTCAAAACATAGATTTTGTGTTTAAAAATATGGTATAACATTTCTTGCCATAGTATTTTTATAATAAACAAATTTAGTATAACAGTTATTGTTAAACCGTTACAAGTGTTTCTATAATTAGAAAATAGTATAACAGTTACTGTCAAGGTGTTATAAACAGTAATTTTATATCAAAAAATTTAGTATAACAGTTATTGTTAAACTGTTATAAAGTGTTTTTAGATTAACAAAATTGTATAACAGTTATTGTAAATATAGTGTTTATTGGTTGGTTTTATGTTAAAAAAATATAGTATAACAGTTATAAATAAACTGTTCTATACAGTGCTTTTATATGTTAGGTAATTGTATGTATAACAGTTAGTATTAAACTGTTATACAAAGTGAATATCAATTGGTTAAAGTGTTAAATATAATATAAGTTTTTTTAATATTTTGTTTTGAATATTAAACTGTTATACGGTTTTTAAATTGTGATATATACAGTTCGTTTTTAAATATTTTAATAAGTCAGTGTCTTAACAAACTGTTATATTGGTTATAGTTATATATAAATAAGTAGATATATATAAAAGATTAAATAATTTGTTATATATACAAATATTAAACTGGACATTTATAATTGTCAAATTGGTTAAAATAAAACACACACTTAATTAGAAAGTGTTTTAGCAGTGTTATAATTCACAGAAATTTGTGTTTTTTTAAAGTGTTATAAAGTGTATTGTATTGAATGTTTGTTTTCAAGTGTTATTAAAGGGATTAAGGATTTCACAAAACAAAACAATAAAACTTTTTTTAAATACGAGTTAACAATACTAATAAGTAATAAATACGAGTACACTGAGTATTTTGTTTTAAAACACACCATATTCAGTGCCGGGGAAAAAGTTTTCTTCCTGATCGGTGTGCCACGATATAACACTAACAAAATCGGCCACAAATGAGGGTATATCACATTTCAAAATGGCCGAATTGCCGCGTATAACAAAAGCTTTATGAATATCCTCTTCATAATGTTGGGAAACAACTGGATTTATTTATTTCATAAATATTCAAGAATGTGGAATAAACAAAAATATAAAGAAAAGTTAGAAATGATAACAACCAATAAAAATTAAAACAGGAGTTATGATGATCATGAAATAATTATAGAAGATGAGCTAAAGATATCGAAAGGGATAAAAAAACAATGGGTGAATTTTGTGTTCTAATTAAACCTAAGTTGTTCGTGCTTTTAGTATTAATTAATCACTACACAAAAAGACATTTCTTAGGAGACTTAGATCGCACCATATTCTGTTCCTGGATAGAAATTTTCCTCATTATCTGTGTGCCAGGATACAACTTCAACAAAATCGGCTACAAACGAGGGTATTAAACACTTGATAACCGCCGCATTGCCGCGTATAACATGTTCTTTATTAACATCGGCTTCATAGTACTGGGCAACCACTGGAGAATGGGTTCAAATAAAACAAAATCAGTGAAAAGGGGAAAAAATGGCCAAAAAGATATCAAATAATAAAAAAAAATTGCAGGAAACTTTCACTAAATTACCAAATATGTATGACAAGGGCTTAACAAAGGCTTTTGTAGACAAAGAAACGAAATGGAATTGAAACGATTTAAAAATAAAACTTAATGGAATTGAAACACACTATGTAATTATGAAATAAAATTGTAAAAATGTTATTACATAAATTTCCTAAACATATCTATAGAAAGAAACGAAATGGAATTGAAACAATTTTCGAAATATAGTCTAATGGAATTGAAACATATAAAGAATATAACAAACAATATATTCAAAATATTACTAAATTATTTGCCAACATTTTTGTATACAAAGAAACGAAATGGAATTGAAACATTTTTTAAAAAATTTTAAGGAATTGAATTATTGAAAGAATTTGTGAAATGAAATATTATAAAAAGTAAGTGAATTATTTTCCAACATTTCTGTATACAAAGAAACGAAATGGAATTGAAACAATTTTGGAAAAACAGCCTAATGGAATTGAAACATAAAAAATTTAAGAAAAAAAAATATTGAAAATGTTACTGAATTATTTTCTAACACTTTTGTATATGAAGAAACGAAATGGAATTGAAACAGTTTTGAAAAAAAAAGCCTAATGGAATTGAAACATAAAAAATTTAAGAAAAAAAAATATTGAAAATGTTACTGAATTATTTTCTAACATTTTAGTATACAAAGAAACGAAATGGAATTGAAACATTTTTTAAAAAATTTTAAGGAATTGAATAATTGAAAGAATTTGTTAATTGAAAATATTATAAAAAGTTAGTGAATTATTTTTCAACATATCTGTATACAAAGAAACGAAATAGAATTGAAACAATTTTGGAAAAACAGCCTAATGGAATTGAAACATAAAAAATTTAAGAAAAAAATATATTGAAAATGTTACTAAATTATTTTCCAACATTTCTGTATACAAAGAAACGAAATGGAATTGAAACGATTTTTTTAAAAAACATAATGGAATTGAATTATATTAAAAAAATTTTAAATAAAATATGCAAAATGTTGTATAGTGATTTTCAAACATTTTTGCATATAAAGGAACGAAATGGAATTGAAACGGTTCTTTAAAAAAAAAACTTAATGGAATTGAATTATACAAAGTATTCGCAAAATAAAATTTTAAAAAGGCTTTAATATTATTTTCCAACATTTTTGTATACAAAGAAACGAAATGAAATTGAAACAATTTTGGAAAAAGAACTCTAATGGAATTGAAACATAAAACATTTAAGAAAAAAGTATTGAAAATTTTATAAATTACAAGGAAACGAAATAGAATTGAAACGATTTTTTAAAATAACTTAATAGAATTGAATTAAATAAAGAATTTGTGAAATAAAATATGAAAAATATTAGCAAATTATTTAATAGTTCTTTTTCAGCAAGAGAAACGAAATCGAATTGAAACACAAGTCTGTGAACTTAACATATTTTTGTATATGAATTCCATCCATCAAATGAAGTTTTGAATAATAAATTTGATTTATTTTTGCAACAAATTTTGAAAAATAGCTGGTTTATTATAAAAGAAACGAAATGGAATGGAATTGAAACAGTTTTATTCTAAAAACAAATATTTGGCATTCATTTTTATTTTGTAAATATTTGACTAATAAAAATTGTTTTTTGAAGCAAGACGAACGAAATGGAATTGAAACACAAGTCTGTTTACTTAAAAACACGAACTTCTTTAATAATTATATCATCAAAATTATTTTGAATAATAAATTTGATTAATTTTAGCAAAAAATTTTGAAAAGTAGCTGGTTAATTATAAAAGAAACGAAATGGAATTGAAAAATTTTTTCTAAAAGAAAAAATATTTGGCATTCATTTTTTTTTTTGTAAATATTTGACTAATAAAAATTGTGTTTTGAAGCAAGAGGAATGAAATGGAATTGTAACACAAGTCTGTGAACTTAACATATTTTTATATGAAGTAGTTTTGAATAATAAATTTGATTAATTTTAGCAAACAAAAACCAAAAGAAATGAAATGGAATTGAAAATTTTTTATGAAAAACAAACATTTTGCATTTATTTTTGTTATCTAAAATCTTTGACTAATAAATATTGCAGTTTTTAATTGAGAGAAAAGAAATGGAATTGAAACAAATAAATATAGAAATAAATGTTTCAATTCCATAACGTTTCTTTTAACATTTTACTGTGAATTCTCTAAAATTTATAATTTCCCTAGCTCTGCTTGACAGAAGGTCACTATTTAATAAATAGTGTTTCATTCCATTTCGTTCCTTTTGCTGAAAACAACAATAATTTTTAAGCAAGACTAATTCATAACAATAATTAAGATAAAATTGAATTATGTTTCATTTCCATTTCATTTATTTTGCCTAAACAACCGTTATTTATTAACCCAGATTTGAGATAATACAAATTTATGTCAAATAAATTTTTTAAGAAAATGTTTCAATTCCATTTCGTTTCTTTTTTAAAAGTGTTTTTGCTAAAATAAATTCAATTTATTATTAATTTAATTCCACTTGATAAAAAAGATTTAGATCTTTTTTTTAAATTCGTTGATTAATGTGCCAATTCCATTTCATTCCTGTTAATTAAAAATGTAAGATGTGTTAATCAAAGCAATGTATTAACAGAAATTAAGGTGAAACATGTTAAACAATAATAATTTAAGTCAGACTGAAATGAAATCGTTTCCGAAGTAACCCGAATTACCGTTATTTCTAAAAATGAACCGTTACCGTAATAAGCCAAATTAGTATTACCGGTCCAAACGGTATATGTTGTCATTTTAAAGCATTTGTTAAGTGGTATTACGGAACCAATTCTCAGGAAGCAGTAAAAGAAGCATAATGTTTGAGTTGAGGCCACTTCTGATGTGTATTAAATCAAACGGATTAAATTTTTAATTAAATTGAAGAAACTTCAGCTATTACACTTCTTAATTGACAAGTCTTCAGGCATTAAATTTCTTAATTCACTTTGTTTAATTATATAAGAATTTTTCAATTAATAACTTACAATTTGTTAATAGAAAACATTTTTTAATAAGATAAACTTCCGCTTTAGTTGAAATAAGCATTAAATTGCTAGAAACTTAACTTCAATTTTATCTAATTAAATGACAAACAGAAACGCTTGTTGTATTTCCTCTTGTCTTCAAAATGCTTTGAGTCTATTTATGAATTTGCCCCCTGTAGTTTTAATTTGTTATCTAAAGAAATGTCTGCAGACATTTCCTGGTGCTCTCCTACCCCCTCTTCACTTAACATTAAAAAATATTTCACTTTCGGTGGTTGGTACTTTTGGCATGTAGTTGTTGTTGATGATAAGTTTGCTGCTGTTGCTTTTAGACCAAAGTTAAAGTACCTTTTCCTAGCTATCTTTAGAAGTGTCATATGTCATAAAAGCTTAGTCATATACCAAAACATTCTTAAACGTTTGCAGGTTTATTCTTTTAATATTATGCTGCTGCTGATGATGATGACGATGGTGACGATGACGTGACATGACACTATTAGCTTTATACGGGTTGGTTGGTTGGTAGGTTGTTTAACTTTTTCATCATTTTCTCTGTTAAGAGTTTCGATTATATTGTTCCCTAAACTACGAAGACAGACCAGAACAATGTTGACGTTTTTTATGACAACGCTAAAGAAGCAACACGTTGGTTTTTTATGATTTTTTTTTTTTTTTGGTTAATTTTGTCTTGAAATGTCACATTTCGTTATTTTATGCCAATTTTTTGCTTGAAATTATTATTAAGGAAGTTGTAGTTAAATGGAGAGAAGCATGAGTTTGAAGACAAGTTAAATAGGCTTGTTATTATTATAATATTTTTTGTGTTTTTTATGATTAATTTTGGTTTTTGTGAAGGGTTACACCTTAAATGTCTAACCGTGTAGCTGTACAGTGGGTAGGGTTTTACATCCGTATTGTTTTGGCAAATAAAGTGACATAAATGGAAATTAGTTCCTTGCTTTTAGGGTTAGTTAAGTTAATTAGCATACAATTTGAAGGGTGATTATTTTTTTGTTTCAATTCCATTTCGTTCCTTTTAATTTAAAAACCCCAATATTTATTAGCCAACGATTTGAGATAACAAAAATGAATGCCAAATATTTATTTTTCTTAAAAAATTGTTCAATTCCATTTTGTTTCTTTTGTAATAAACAAGATATAAAATGAAGTTAGTACATATGTATATCAAAAGAAACGAAATGGAATTTAGAAAACTTCAAAATTTTGCTATAATTTTTGTTATAAATTAGTTTAGCTTAACAATTATTGTTGTTTTCAGCAAGAGGAACGAAATGGAATGAAACACTATTTATTAAACTTCGCAAATTAATTCAGTTTTAGGTCATTTCTATCAAACAGCAGTACAGAAATTATAAATTTGATAGAGTTTATTATAAAATCGTAAAAGAAACGAAATGGAATTGAAACATTTGTTTCTATGTTTATTTGTTTCAATTCCATTTCGTTTCTCTCAATTAAAAAACCCAATATTTATTAGCCAACGATTTAAGATAACAAAAATAAATGCCAAATATATGTTTTTAGAAAAAATGTTTCAATTCCATTTCGTTTCTTTTGTAATAAACCAGATATTTTTCAAAATTTGTTACCAAAATTAATCAAATTGATTATAAAAAACTTTATTTTGTGGAATTCATATACGAAAATGTGTACGTTTTAGGTCTGTGAACTGTGTTTCAATTCCATTTCATTCCTCTTGCTTCAAGAACCCATTTTTATTAGTCAATTATGTTACACAACAAAAATTAATGCCAAATATATGTTTTAGAAAAAAATGTTTCAATTCCATTTTGTTTCTTTTGTAAAAAACCAGCTGTTTTTCAAAATTTATTGCTAAAATTAATCAAATTTATTATTCAAAATTTTATTTGATGCAATTCACATACAAAAATATGGACTCTTCAGTTCACTGACATGTATTTCAATTCCATTTCATTCCTCTTGCTTCAAAAACCAATTTTTATTCATCAAATATTTTACATAACTAAAATCAATGCCAAATATTTGTTTTTCTTCAAAACTGTTTCAATTCCATTTCGTTTCATTTGCAATAAACCAGCGATTTTTCAAAATTTATTGCAAAAATTAATCAAATTTATTATTTAAAATAAATTTGATGGAATTCACATAATTAAATATGTTTTGTTCCAATTCAATTTCATTCCTCTTGCTTCAAAAACCAATTTTCTAAGTCAATTATTTTACACAACAAAAATTAATGCTAAATATTAGTTTTTCTTAAAAAATGTTTCAATTCCATTTCGTTTCTTTTGCAATAAACCAGCGATTTTTCAAAATTTATTGCTTAAATTAATCAAATTTATTATTCAAAACTTTATTTGATTTAATTCACATAATAAAATATGTTTTGTTCCAATTCCATTTCATTCCTCTTACTTTAAAAACCAATTTTTCTTAGTCAATTATTTTACCCAACAAAAATTAATGTCAAATATTAGTTGTTAGAATAAAAATGTTTCAATTCCATTTCGTTTCTTTTGTAATAAACCAGCTATTTTTCAAAATTTGTTATTAAAATTAATCAAATTTATTATTAAAAACTTTATTTGATGGAATTCACATACAAAAATATGTACTTTTAGCATCACAGACTTGTGTTTCAATTCCATTTCGTTCCTCTTGCTTAAAAAAACAACTTTTATCAATCAAATATTTTACAAAACAAAAATTAATGCCTTATACTTGTTTTTCTTAAAAAATGTTTCAATTCCATTTCGTTTCTTTTAAAAAAAACAGGTATTTTTCAAAATTTGTTACAAAAATTAAGCAAATTTAAAAGAATAAATACAAAAAATATGATTTTTTAAGTTCACAAACTTTTATTTCAATTCCATTTCGTTTCTCTTGCTTAAAACGATTTGAGACAACAAAAATTAATGTGAAATATTTATTTTTAGAAAAAAATGTTTCAATTCCATTTCGTTTCTTTTGTATGAAAAGGATATTTTTTGTACTTTTATGCTAAATTAAACCAAATTTATTATTATTTGCTTTCAACATTTCCTGTTTTTAACCACTGTAGTACTCTTAAGTAATTTCTAGTCTTCCGTTTTCACAAACTTCTTACACACTTCTTTTTCATTTGCTTAATATTTCTACACTAATTAATTGAAAAACTTGAAGAACCTTATAAAATATTCTTTTAAATTACTTTTAGCTTAAAGCATTCACAAAACACACAAAAACTCTAATGCTAATTGTTAAATTTAATTAGATTTTTCTTTGTTCTTTTGTTATTTAATTTCTTAGTTTAAGGGTTTGACTGTCTGTTGAACTATATTTTAACATAAATTAGGTTAATTAATTATGATTACTTTAGATTCTAACAATTTAGAGACGCTATATAAAAATATGACGCATTAATTACCTCACCTTTTAACTATAAAAGCTGTTAAAATTTGCTTTAATATGATAATTGTTTTTATTTATAAATCCCGGGGGAATTAAAAGCCCCTGGAGAGGCATTAAGTAATTTAAATAATCTAATAATAAAAGGCCTATATGATTCAATTTCCTTGTTAAAAAAGCCAAGGAATTTAAGTTTTGATACCCCAACTTTGACACTAATAGAAAATGGAGAATTGAAAGTGGCCTAGAAACCCCCAAGGGGCTTTATTTTCTGATTTAAATACATAGAGTCAGGATTTTTATTAAAAATCAATAGTTTTTCAGTTAACGAAATTTATTTTAACAAAAATTTAAGCAAAAAGGAACTAAAATTTTTGTTATTTACTTTATTTTAATAGAAATAACCTAAAAAATTATATATTTTTTAAATTTTCTAAAAATTGTTTCAATTCCATTTCATTTCTCTAAATTAAAAAACCAAATTTTTAACCAAAATTATTGCAAAAACCAGTCTTGATAAAAAATGTTTCAATTCCATGGCGTTTCTTTTATTTTATAACCCCATTAACTTGAAATATGTAAAGAATAATAAAAATGTTTAACCTTTTTGACCTCTTTAACTTAAACTTTAACCTCGCAAAAAATTTGTTTCCATTCCATATTATAGCCATAACAAAAACTTGTTTTCAATTAAACTTTTGTTTAAGTTTCATTTTATTGTCAGCTTCATCACAATTGTTGACAAAGTTTTTTTTTCAAAACTTAACCTCTTCTTTAACATGCTTTATTTTCACAGTTCATTCATAAAAATGTCTTAAAATTAAAATATGTAAGTTATCATAAATTAACGTAAGAGTGTAAGTAGTTTCTTTTGTAATAAAGTTTTTTGTTTTAGAAAATTGTATTCTCTTGATTTATTTTTTGCTTTGTTTAATTACTTACTTACAACATTTTGTTTTTATGTAAGTAATTAACAATTGCAATTTTCCATCTACTCCAGGCTGTTGCTAAGAAAATTTAATTAAAATGCCATTAAAATCAAGTTGCATCACAAGTGTTGGTGGTGGCATCAGCTCTCGATGTGTCTAGGCTTTTTGACGCGAATTACAATATTTTGCCTGCCTGCCTGCATTGTCATACATATTTGTTGGTTTGTTTTTTTTTTATAATTATAATTCAAGTAGAATTGTGTGTGTAAAAAAACTAAAAGTTTCCCTATTTAAGACGTTGAAATCTAGGCCGTTTAGCGCTGAGTTATTGAGAGAGTGGAATGCAACGTTGTGGAGCGAAATTAAAACCAACGATGCAAATGTTTTTAGCTGAAAATTTTAGGTAAAATGTTAAAAAGAAACGAGAGAGTACGTATAGGGAAGGTTGAACGAACGGACGGATATACCAGTGTCTAATAGACCAGAGTCTAATAGACCAGAGTCTAATAGACCAGATTCTAATAAACCAGAGTCTAATAGACCAGAGTCTAATAGACCAGAGTCTAATAGACCAGAGTCTAATAGACCAGAGTCTAATAGACCAGAGTCTAATAGACCAGAGTCTAATAGACCAGAGTCTAATAGACCAGAGTCTTATAGACCAGAGTCTTATAGACTAGAGCCTAATAGACAAGAGTCTAATAGACAAGAGTCTAATAGACAAGAGTCTAATAGACAAGAGTCTAATAGACAAGAGTCTAATAGACAAGAGTCTAATAGACAAGAGTCTAATAAACAAGAGTCTAATAGACAAGAGTCTAATAGACAAGAGTCTAATAGACAAGAGTCTAATAGACAAGAGTCTAATAGACAAGAGTCTAATAGACAAGAGTCTAATAGACAAGAGTCTAATAGACAAGAGTCTAATAGACAAGAGTCTAATAGACAAGAGTCTAATAGACAAGAGTCTAATAGACAAGAGTCTAATAGACAAGAGTCTAATAGACAAGAGTCTAATAGACAAGAGTCTAATAGACAAGAGTCTAATAGACAAGAGTCTAATAGACAAGAGTCTAATAGACAAGAGTCTAATAGACAAGAGTCTAATAGACAAGAGTCTAATAGACAAGAGTCTAATAGACAAGAGTCTAATAGACAAGAGTCTAATAGACCAGAGTCTAATAGACCATAGTCTAATAGTCAAGAGTCTAATAGACAAGAGTCTAATAGACAAGAGTCTAATAGACAAGAGTCTAATAGACCAGAGTCTAATAGACCAGAGTCTAATAGACCAGAGTCCAATAAACCAGAGTCCAATAGACCAGAGTCTAATAGACCATAGTCTAATAGACCAGAGTCTAAAAGACCAGAGTCTAATAGACCAGAGTCTAATAGACCAGAGTCTAAAAGACCAGAGTCTAATAGACCAGAGTCTAATAGACCAGAGTTTAATAGACCAGAGTCTAATAGACCAGAGTCTAATAGACAAGAGTCTAATAGACAAGAGTCTAATAGACAAGAGTCTAATAGACAAGAGTCTAATAGACAAGAGTCTAATAGACAAGAGTCTAATAGAGAAGAGTCTAATAGACAAGAGCCTAATAGACAAGAATCTAATAGACAAGAGCCTAATAGACAAGAGTCTAATAGACAAGAGTCTAATAGACAAGAGCCTAATAGACAAGAGTCTAATAGACAAGAGTATAATAGACTAGAGTCTAATAGACTAGAGTCTAATAGACTAGAGTCTAATAGACAAGAGTCTAATAGAGTAGAGTCTAATAGACTAGAGTCTGATAGACAAGAGTCTGATAGACAAGAGTCTAATAGACAAGAGTCTAATAGACAAGTGTCTAATAGACAAGAGTCTAATAGATAAGAGTCTAATAGACAAGAGTCTAATAGACAAGAGTCTAATAGACAAGAGTCTAATAGACCAGAGTCTAATAGACCAGAGTCTAATAGACCAGAGTCTAATAGACCAGAGTCTAATAGACAAGAGTCTAATAGACAAGAGTCTAATAGACAAGAGTCTAATAGACAAGAGTCTAATAGACAAGAGTCTAATAGACAAGAGTCTAATAGACAAGAGTCTAATAGACAAGAGTCTAATAGACAAGAGTCTAATAGACAAGAGTCTAATAGACAAGAGTCTAATAGACCAGAGTCTAATAGACAAGAGTCTAATAGACCAGAGTCTAATAGACAAGAGTCTAATAGACAAAAGTCTAATAGACAAGAGTCTAATAGACAAGAGTCTAATAGACAAAAGTCTAATAGACAAGAGTCTCATAGACAAGAGTCTCATAGACAAGAGTCTCATAGACAAGAGTCTCATAGACAAGAGTCTAATAGACAAGAGTCTAATAGACAAGAGTCTAATAGACCAGAGTCTAATATACCAGAGTCTAATATACCAGAGTCTAATAGACCAGAGTCTAATAGACCAGAGTCTAATAGGCCAGAGTCTAATAGACAAGAGTCTAATAGAAAAGAGTCTAATAGACAAGAGTCTAATAGACAAGATTCTAATAAACCAGAGTCTAATAGACCAGACCATAGGCAACATATCAGAAGCTAACAGATAAGATTCTTGTTTGGTTGTTCCAATAGAATCAGGAAAGCTTCCCCAACTGAAGCTTAATTGGTACTGAATTGGCCAGACAGACTGTGTCATAATTTTATTCATAACCCATTTATCCCATTAGATCCAGGAAAGCTACTCCAACATTATTTAGAAAGTTGCACTGAAGCACATATAGAAATCACTCTCTTCTACTTAGAGTAGTTCCGAATTTTTGTCAAAATTAAGTGTAAATGAAATTGAATTTGGTAGACTGCCAATGTCATTAGTTTCTTCACAATTTCTTTATTCCAGTAGATTCTGGAAAGTTATTCCAACATTCTTTACAATATTACATGGAAGCTTGTCATAATATTGTTCGAAATTCTATTGTACTTTGACTATTTGTATTCCTCATTCTTTAGGAAACAAACCATTGAAATTCAAGTTTATTTTGGAGAGTCTTTAAAGGGCTTTTTAAAGTTTATTCAAAATCAAGTCTCCTCTTTTCTGTTACTCTTTCATACTTCCCTTACTCTCTCGTTTTTTTTCATAAAAAGTAATTATAATTTTAAATGGAAACATTGACAACTTACCGGCTCTAACATGAACATCACGCGATATAATCGAACCAAATTGATTGCGAGCCAAACAGGCATAAACTTGAGCATGAACTTCTTGGCGATAATCTTCGGCACGGAAGGGAGGGAACACTAGTTTGCCATCGGAAGAGATTTGACGTAAACCGGGAACATCACCCACAGCAGTGCCATCGCTACGAATCCAAATAATTTCAGGCATGGGATTACCGCTGGCTTTGCATTCAATTTCGGCACCGGTGGAGTTGGAGAAGTCAATGCGATTGGTGGGTTCCTTGAGGAAAACGGGTCCTTTCTGGTCGGCATCGGGGGGATTGGCAGCTAAGGCTGCTACAGAGGCTGAAAAGAGGAAACAGAAAAATACAATAGTTATATACTTTGAAGTATTTATACGCTTTGTTTAAAAGAACTTTGTTAATGTTTTTGTTTTGTTTTCATCATAACACCAAAAACGGATGTTGCATACTTGTGTTTCCATTATAAAAACCAGCAATTTATAAATTTTCGTTTTTGTTTTACCCCAAACACAAAGGAATACAAATCCATATGATGATATAATGTCGTCATTGGTTTTTATGGTTTATCATGCTTAAACACACGGAGACAATAAGACTACTCTCTACACAGGCACACTAAAAATGTATTTTATTTATGGTTTATTTCATTTGTTATTCCCTCAAAACAATTCTACTCAAATTCATGTCAATACAATCCAATACCATGCCATTTATACTCCCTAAATAGACGCCCAACCAGGCCATGCCAGACCATGCCATCACACAGACATTTTTCATTATACGAGTACGACTGCCATGGATCAGTGACTTTAAATGCATTTGTCATACATTTAGTTGTTTTTGTTTCTATACCTTCAATATTTGTCAAAAAAAAAAAAAATAACAACTGAAATAAAGAGACAAAGACTTTTAGTTTTGTTGTTACAACTCCCTGTCTCCTCCTCCTCCTTTTTTTGTTTGGTTTAAACATGTAAAAACTACATGTAGAAACTACAACTCCTGCGCTTTTAAAACACCCTGTTTTAGAGCAAGGCAAAGGGACAAAAACGGAGGAATAGTGGAAAAATAGGAATAGCAACAACAACTACACCAGCATGGCTAGAAAAAAAACAATGACGAAAAGGTGTCGATGACACTTAACAGTGTGTCTTTATACATATCTACCAAAGTCATTGGTTACTCTACATCAGGCAAGAGTATTTTGAGGAGGAATAGTGATATTTGAAATATTAAATTTGTTTTTGGCCGACCAACGATCCAATCAAAACATCCAGAGAGTACTCTTCACAATGGACCAAAGTGTAATTGGCCAGAGTCTAAGAGACCAGAGTCGAAGAGACCAGAGTCGAAGAGACCAGAGTCGAAGAGATCAGAGTCGAAGAGACCTGAGTCTAAGGATCCAGAGTCTAAGAGACCAGAGCCTAATAGACCAGAGTCTAACAAACCAGAGTCTAAGAGACCAGAGTCTAAGCTTCCAGAGTCTAAGAGACCAGAACCTAATAGACAAGAGTCTAAGAGATCAGAGTCTAATAGACTAGAGTCCAAGAGTCCAGAGTCTAAGAGACCAGAGCTTAATAGACCAGAGTCTAACAAACCAAAGTCTAAGAGACCAAAGTCTAATAGACCAGAGTCTAATAGAGCAGAGTCTAAGAGACTAGAGTCTAAGAGACGAGAGCCTAATAAACCAGAGTCTAACAAACCAGAGTCTAATAAACTAGAGTCAAATAGACCAGAGTCTAATAGACCAGAGTCTGATAGATTAGAGTCTAATAAACTAGAGTCAAATAGACCAGAGTCTAATAGACCAGAGTCTAAGAGCCCAGAGTCTAAGAGACCAGAGTCTAAGAGACCACAGTCTAAGAGACCAGAGTCTAAGAGACCAGAGTCAAAGAGACCAAAGTCTAATAGACCAGAGTCTAAAAGACCAGAGTCTAATAGACCAGAGTCTAATAGACCAGAGTCTAATAGACCAGAGTCTAATAGACCAGAGTCTAATAGACCAGAGTCTAATAGACCAGAGTCTAATAGACCAGAGTCTAATAGACCAGAGTCTAATAGACCAGAGTCTAATAGACCAGAGTCTAATAGACCAGAGTCTAATAGACCAGAGTCTAATAGACCAGAGTCTAATAGACCAGAGTCTAATAGACCAGAGTCTAATAGACCAGAGTCTAATAGACCAGAGTCTAATAGACCAGAGTCTAATAGACCAGAGTCTAATAGACCAGAGTCTAATAGACCAGAGTCTAATAGACCAGAGTCTAATAGACCAGAGTCTAATAGACCAGAGTCTAATAGACCAGAGTCTAATAGACCAGAGTCTAATAGACCAGAGTCTAATAGATCAGAGTCTAATAGACCAGAGTCTAATAGAACAGAGTCTAATAGACCAGAGTCTAATAGACCAGAGCCTAATAGACCAGAGTCTAAGAGACCAGAGTCTAATAGACCAGAGTCTACTAGACCAGAGTCAAATATATCCAAGACTAATAGACTAGAGTCCAGAGTCTAATAGGCCAGAGTCTAAGAGACCATAACCTAAGAGACCAGAACCTAATAGACCAGAGCCTAATAGATCAGGGTCTAACAAACCAGAGTCTTAGAGACAAGAGTCTAATAGACCAGAGTCGAGAGTCTAAGAACCCAGAGTCTAAGAGACCAGAGTCAAAGAGACCAGAGTCTAAGAGCTCAGAGTCTAAGAGACAAGAGTCTAAGAGACCAAAGTCTAAGAGACAAGAGCCCAATAGACCAGAGCCTAAGAAACCAGAGTCTAAGAAACCAGAGCCTAATAGACCAGAATCTAAGAGACCAAAGTCTAATATACCAGAGTCTAAGAGACCAGATTCTAATAGAACAGAATCTAATATACCAGAGTCTACGAGAGCAGGGTCTACTAGACCACAGTCTTAAAGAAACCAGAGTCTAAGAAACCAAAGTCTAAGAAACTAAAGTCTAATATACCAGAGTCTAATAGACCAGAATCTAAGAGCCCAGAGTCTAATAAACCAAAATCTAATAGACCAGAATCTTGAAGTCAAAGCTCTATGCCAACAAGTCCACCACCAACCGTGAATTGATGATATTCAACGGAATCACTTATAGGTACAATAACGAAAAGATTATCCCATTACAAACCTCTTATAAAAATCCACATGACCGAAAATTTTCAAGGAAGTGTGCCCTACATAAGACCATTTTTGTCATTTCTCATTACATTCTTGCTTTGTTTGGTTTTTTATTTTTTCTTTATATTTTTGTCATTTTAACGCATCGTTTCATACATGTTTCTTAACACTTTCCCTTTGAAACTGCACTACGCTCCTTCATCCACAAGCAATCTTACAACAACTCCTCCTGCCTATAAAGAAGTTATTACAGTGATGTCACCTACAGCTAGGAACACGTTTGCTTAGATTTTATTTTGCTTTATGAATAGAATTCGCATCATGAGACGACCTCAGGGTAAAAATACTCTTCAAAAAGAAAAACAATAACGCCATGAAGAAAACTGAATTTAAAAGATGAAAAATAAAGGAGGTCGCTGTGTAAATAAGGGAGAAGGGAGAACTGATGACAGTTGTCTAAGCCTTGGGAAGAAGAATTTAATAATGTTATGAAGATTTTTAAATGTTAAAGATTGTTAGAGAGGCAATTTTTAATTGGTTTAAGGGTGTGAAAATGTAAATTAAACAAAGACATTAATTAGCCGGGGAAGTAAGTGTTACCAGAAAAGAAAACGATTTATACGCAGCGGGAAGTGTAGGGGAATTTAAAAAATTACGATTTCCTAATAGTAAAATCTTTAAATAAACAACTTTCGTCCATTTTCATGTTTTAATATTAAATTGTGTAACTTTTCAGGTTTCCCCGGGAATTTTAAAAAGTTTTTAGGAATTTAATAAATTACGATTTTTTTATAGTAAAATGATTTAATTTGGTTTAAATAGTTTTAAATTTTATTTGTGTAGTTTTCCTAGTTTCCCCGGAAATGGAAATTTTTAAAAAGTTTTTGGGAATTTAATAAATTACGATTTTGTTATAGTAAAATGGTGTATTATCGAATTTCTTCTTTTGTAAATGTTTTTAAACTTATTTCTGTAGTTTTCCCAGTTTCCCAGGAAATTGGGATTTTTAAATTTTGTTTGGGAATTTATAAAATTACAATTTGTTTGTAGTAAAATGGTTTATTTTCGAATTTCTTCGTTTTACCATGTTTTGATACTTATTTGTGTAGTTTTCCCAGTTTCCCCGGGAATGGGGATTTTGCAATTTTTTTTGGGAATTTAATAAATTACGAGTTTTTCATAGTTAAAGTATTTATTAACGAATTTCTTATTGTATTTAAATGTTTTGAATGTTATTTATGTAGTTTTCCTAGATTCCCCGGCAATGGGGATTTTTATAAAGTTTTTGGGAATTTATAAAATAAAGATTTTTTATAGTAAAATTGTTTATTTTCTAATTTCTTCTTTTTTAAATGTTTTGAATTTGATTTGTGTAGTTTTTCTAGTTTCCCCGGGAAGGGGAATTTTTAAATTTTTGTTTGGGAATTTATGAAATTAAGATTTTTTTTAGTAAAAAGGTTTATTGTCGTTTATCTTCTTTTGTAAATGTTTTGCTGCTTATTTGTGCAGTTTTCCTAGTTTCCCCGGAAATGGGGATTTTTAAAAAAGTTTTCGGGAATTTATAAAATAACGATTTTTTTTATAGTAAAATGGTTTATTGTTGAATTTCTTCTTTTGTAAATGTTTTGAAACTTATTTTTGTAGTTTTTCTAGTTTCCCCGGGAATTGGGATTTTTAAAAAAGTTTTTGGGAATTTATTAAATTACGATTTTTTATAGTAAAATGGTTTATTAACGAATTTCTTCCTTTGTTAATGTTTTGAAACTTATTTGTGTAGTTTTTTTAGTTTCCCCGGGAATGGGATTTTAAAAAAACTTTTTGGGAATTTATTAAATTACGTTTTTTTTATAGTAGAATGATTTAATTCGGTTTATATAAAAATTTAATAGTTTCAAAATTTATTTACGTTGATTTTCTAGTTTCCCCGGAAGCTGGGATTTTTAAAAAGTTTTTGGGAATTTATTAAATTACGAATTTTTTATAGTATAATTGTTTATTTTAAGTTTTATTGACTTTCAATTGTTTTTATACTTATTTGTGTATGTTTTAATGTTTCCCCGGAATTTGGGATTTTCAAAAATTTTTTGTGAATTTATTAAATTACCAAATTTTTGAAGTAAAATGGTTTATTTTAAGTTTTATTTACTTTCAATTGTTTTCATATTTATTTCCGCATGTTTTAATGTTTCCCCGGAATTTGGGATTTTCAAAAAGTTTTTAGGAATTTTTAAAACCATGATTTTTTTATAGTAGAACATTTTATTTCTGATATTTTTTACTTTTATTAGTTTCAAAATTTATTTACGTGAATTTTCTAGTTTCCCCAGAAGCTGGGATTTTTAAAAAGTTTTTGGGAATCTATTAAATTACCAAATTTTTATAGTAAAATGGTTTCTTTTAAGTTTTGTTTACTTTCAATTGTTTTCATATTTATTTCCGCATGTTTTAATGTTTCCCCGGAATTTGGGATTTTCAAAAAGTTTTTGGGAATTTTTAAAACCACGATTTTTTTATAGTAGTATATTTTATTTCTGATATTTTTTACTTTTATTAGTTTCAAAATTTATTTACGTTGATTTTCTAGTTTCCCCGGAAGCTGGGATTTTTAAAAAGTTTTTGGGAATCTATTAAATTACCAAATTTTTATAGTAAAATGGTTTATTTTAAGTTTTATTGTTTTCATATTTATTTCCGCATGTTTTAATGTTTCCCCGGAATTTGGGATTTTCAAAAAGTTTTTGGGAATTAATAAAATTTAGATATTTTTCACTTTTAATAATTTAGGACCCTTTTTGTTACTTTAATTTTAAAATTTATCTTTGCAGGGCATTTTTGGTTCGCTCTAAATCGATCTCTTTTATTTCATTATTTTGTTTTTTTTTTCAAAAAAGTTGTGGTTTCCATTTCATCTGTTTTTCAAAACCAAAGAATACAGCGCGAATTTTGTGTTTGCCAAATACTGCTGTCGTTGTTGTTGGTTTTGTTGTCTTCTAAAACCCAACAAGATCAAATCAAATATTCAATGGTTGAACAGTAAGAAGAAAAAAGTATTGCTGCTGCATAAAACTCTGAAAACTACTGAGAGGAGGGAGAAATGAACATAAATTTATTTTGCAGCTGTTGAACATCTGCTGCTGCTGAAGTAGCTTTTGGAAACAGAAATAGACGCTATATTAAAGGGGAAGCAAGGCAACTCAATAATGAAAATTGTAAAATTTTATATTAAATTTTATAACGAAATCTTGCGTGCATTTTGGAACACCTTTTAGTTACACGAAAAAGTACAGTACAATGTGAATACCAGTTTAGTTAATACGTTACGATACGCTAACGAATCATGAGATGACTGATTTTAATCTCTTCTAGGAGTTAGGCAAAATCAGAACTACTTATAGCTTAAAATAGTTTAAACTGAATGAGAATTATATTAGTTATTTATTCTTGTAAATGTAAGTACTTGTAATCAGCTAATAAATGAGTCATTATTAAACTTGTTCTAAGTAATGCAGACGGTATGTAGCAGTCCTTGAAAAGTAAGTAATTCAGTTATAGCAAATCACCACCACATTTTTAACATTTAAGTTTTTTTTGACATCAAATTCAAATGAATTATTTTGCATTTAAAGAAATACTGGTTTTCCTCAAACAAATTTGACCTTTATTCCCCCAAAAACAAACCTTTATACTTTGTTGTGGTTTATTTAAAAATGTCTGTTTAAATCCTTTATCTTTTTTTCTCTCTTTTATGTTTTTTTTTTCATTCTTGTTTTCAAAAAAATCTTTAATGGGTTTTAGTTTTGTGGTATAATTAAGTGGCAGGTGTATTTTTTAGCCGTATTATATGTTTGGTTGGTGTTATTGTTATTATGAATGAAATACAGGTAGATAAAATGATATTTCTTGTTTTCAAAATGTGGATTTGTATTGTAAAAAGCGTTTCATGAAGAAGTTGGAAGCGATTGTTGAATAAATTTCATGTTTTTATACAAAATATAAAAAAACATGTCTGATAAATCAGTTGTACACGTGAGAATTTAAGTAAAATATTAATGATATGAATTAAAAAAGAGATGTAAGATATTGCTACAGATGCTAGGTAATGAGCAATACAATTCTGCAGGTCCTGCAGAGCCCAAACAAAAGTTCTGAAGTACGAAACAATTTTAAGCACTACTCCTTCACTCTGCGTGAAGTTGGGAACATTTACTCCAACTCAAAAACTCTTGGTCCGGAAGTTAATGGAACATACAGATGCTATGTAATGCGCAACACAATTCTGCAGAGCTCGACCAAAAGTGTTATCTTCTTCGTGATTCCGAGCACTACTCCATCACTCTCCTTGAAGTTGAGAACATTTACTCCAACTCAAAACCCTAAAAAACTCTTGGTCCTCAAGTTACTGCTCAACACAATTCAACAGGTTTTTAGAGGATATTTCCCATGATTCTGAGATATCTCCAACCAAAACCTTCAACCTCAAAATCTAGTTGGTTCTGACTGTAGCTCTAAGTTACTTCTAACTAGGTAATTGTAGATTTAAAACGTTAAACTATCGCCAAATATCTATGTTGTTGAGTTCAGACGACAGAAATCTAAAAATTGACTGCCATAAGGAAGAATATCTTCACCAACGCTCTGCAATGTATAGATATCATGCAAGGCATCCTGCAACTCTCCAAGATATCTCCAACATTCCGCAGGAACGTTTTATCAACTTCGAAATCCACAGTGTCCGTTTTCAACTATTGCACCAAGCAAGTAAGGACACTATTAAACAAATCTTGAATTCTTCAAATGTTGAATTCTCCTCACACGAAATAAGTTTCTAAAAGTTCACGGTTTTCAGGCTTGTCACCCAAAACTATCAGATTCTGATGCGGAATACAATTACCCAACACATACGGATGAACTTCCGACGCTAACGTCGGAGAACGTAATGAGAATGACTAATTATGCGACTCCCAATGGCTTTGACATAGCAACCAAAAAAGTGAAAAAAGAAAAACATTCCTCCCAATGGAGATTTTTTCAAATCGCCCAGTAATCGTAACCGACGACTATGGAGAATCTTTATGACCAGGATGAAATGGTGAGAAACCAAAATAAAGTCCCAAAACTGCAACCTACTTGGTGCAGTCCATGTCGCAATCGTATCCTGACAAGAACACGAATGTGGATCATCTTTATGAGGAGGATATGCTGTCAGTCATCAACGAAATGGTGAGAAACCGAAATAAGGCCCTGAAAGCCGGCTCCTATTGCGGCATGAACAAGGAGACTATAGTAGCAACATAAAAGACAATTGGTTGTTCTATTCTCAATAATGCTGCCCCAATATGAACTTCATTCCTCCCAAATGGTTTCTGACAAGAAGACGAATCTGAAAGGATTCTGATAAGAAGACAAAATCTGATCCTGCAAGAAGGCGAATGTGAATTATTTTTATGAGGAGACCAGGATGCTGTCGGTCATCAACCAAATGGTGATAAACCGAAATAAAGTGCAAAAAGCTGTCACCGATTGGGGCTTAAACAATGAGACGATAAAAGTAGCGATGTAAAAGACAATTGCTCGCTCTCTTTATTAATTAAGCTGCGCCAATATGGATCACACTCCTCAGCGACTCAGCGTATCGCAACCGGCTATATAAAGATGATCGAATGGATCATCTTCATGAGATCGGGTCAGACAACAGTATGTGTTGTTGGCCAGACAGTTCCTGTTGGCTTGTCAACCCAAACCAGGAGATTCAACACATCCTGAGCTAACCTATCCTACGTTCATTGATTGTCTTAAGGAACTTGCTTAGAAAACGTTGCATCAAATAGCGTTTTTCGAATCCATTAAAGACTATAGAGGCAACAGAGTCCTGAACGAACATCCGCCGGCGATATCGGATAGTGAGAGCCAAGCTGGTTCCTATCGGTCAGGCAGCATTATGTGTTGTTGGCCAGACAGTTCCCCAACCATCAGATTTTGATGCAGAATCCAATTAACCGACACATAGATAGACTTTCGACGCTAATGTGATGTCATCGCGATGGAATGACGCCCTTGATGCATCGTTCGTCGATCGATTGTCTTTAAGAAAATGTTGCTTCAAATGGCATTTATATACAACTGTAACTGTAGGTCTACTGACATGTCTCCATTGAACTGTGGTTATTTCATATGGCTCCCGTTACCACGTAATGACCAATACACAAATAATTAACAATTTATTAAATATGTTGTATTTAGTCCATTTTACTGAAGATTCTTTTAACTACCCAAAATTCTCATTTCTAACAGTCAAATTGAGATAAATCTTACAGTTTTACCAACCAAAGTTACTGTCGCATCGAATATTTATACGATTTATCAAAAAAATACTCATTGTGATACCTGGCAGGAAAGGATCGTGAAGGAATACTAAATCGGTATCCCGTTCGCACGTAATACTTGCTTATCCAAAGCATTTAGTTGCACCAACAAAGTCATTTATACTTTTCAATTTCATCTCCCATATATCCGCTAGGTCGTGCTTAAAGATTCAATCGAAACTCCTATAGTCTAAGTTCGAATAGAAACAATGAAGATGCATGGCTATCTCCCCCCTCTTTCCTTTTCCGACAACTTCTACAGAAGTCATCATGATGATATTTTTTTATTCTACTAGAAGTCTCACGAATAATCTAGCGGATAGAATTCGAAAGTTCTATTTCCAATTTCACATCTCAGAAGCCAACTCTTTATCTTCGAGTTCAAGTATGGAATATCTCGCTATCTCCTTAAAAGCTGTTCGACCAATTCGGATGACGTATAATCTCTCTTAATGATTTGTTTATAAACCTCTTTATTATAAATTATAAACCCCCTTGAAACCTCATTAACCCCTTCCATTGAAAAAAGTTCAATTACTCACTGTTATATTGAATTACACAGTCAGCAACAAAAATATATAAAAACTGACATCATAAACAAAAACTAAATATACTTAACATTATGTATTGTCTTTCAATTCAATCAGCAACTACTGTTTGTTATATTTGTGGAAATTTAAATACAAAACAATCTGTCTGTCTCTCTGAAATATTATTTAACATTTCATGTTTTAGCAAGTAGCTCATTGTGTTGTCTTTTATAATTTAAATTAAAACTAATTGTTAACAATGTAAATTTTAAAGCCTTTCAATCAAACACGATCAGCATTTTACATAGAAAATGCATCAAACGTGTAAACCCATAGGCGGGCATAAAGAAATATTTTTGTCATACATATCAATTGTTAAATAAACAAGTGTACAAATTAATAATTCTTTTCAATTACATATTTATGGACATGTGTGCATTTATTTGTGATCAACGGAAATGTTCTAAATATTTTTGTTATACAATATTCTATTCTATGAATGCGAAAGTAATTATGAGACAAGTGATTAATAACAATAAATAAATGAAATTATGCGTTTCACTAAATATGGCAACTATGTCATTGTGAGTGAGTCAGTAAATGTTTACAGGGGCAACTTTGTTGCGAAAGAAATCAGGTTTTTTTGTAAGATTTATTAAGACAGATAAACTTTAAGGTTTCTATAAATGGTTTAACAAAACTTACGTTTTGTTGACTAGAAAGAAATCTTAGCAAATTTAGTGTTTAATTTAAACCAGAGGTCGGCTCTCTAAGATAAAAAGTAGCGAACTTCGTCTTATATCTAGGAAGTTCATTATGAAATAAGAAACAAAAATCACAGGTTAGATTACATCAAGGAAAAAGAGAGTCCACAACACTTTATTAAAATCCATTTTCCACAATCTCCTTATGCCGACCAATGATTCAAAATCGATTTTTTTGGCAAAAATTAAAAAAAAAAAAAAAACAGTAATAGAGCTCTATTCGGCTGTGTCGAATCTTATATATCCTTCACCAAATTATACTTTAAAATAAATTTTTTTTAAATATTTTTAGGTAAACAAAATTTAATTTTTTTTCAAAATTTTTTTTTCAATATTTTTTTTTTAAAAAAGTTTTTTCCAAATTTTTTTAAAAATTTTTTTTTTTAAAAAAAAATTTATGACAAAAAAAATTTTTTGATGAAAAAAAAATTTGGGTTAAAAAATATTTTTCCTGATTTTGACCCATTGTAGGTCCAACTTAATATAGCCTTATCTACATCGTTGCAATGGACTTTGAAATATCTATCATTAGATATCCATATTGTCTATATTAATGACTTAGTAATCCAGATATAGATAAAAAATAGGTCAAAAATCGAGGTTGTCGCGGTTTTTTGCTCATAGCTCCGTTATTTATGGACCGATTTTCGAAAGCATGTCTGACAGAATTATTGAAGATTTGGATCCCGAAGATATCTGGGGTCTTCAGAAAATTTATTTCAACAGACAGACAGACGGACATGGCTTAATCGACTCCGCTATCTATAAGGATCCAGAATATATATACTTTATAGGGTCGGAAATGAAAAATGTAGAAATTACAAATGGAATGATAAACTTATATATACCCTTCTCACAAAGGTGAAGGGTATAAAAATAATAGAGTGGGTTCTTCAAAAAATCAATAAAAATCTGAATATTAACGAAAAAAAAATTAAATAAAACAAAATGTTTTTAATTTTCTTTTACATATAAAAAAATAGTTCAGTTTGTATACCTTCCCATTTAGTGGGCAAAGGGTGTGGGCGTGGTCCAATTGAAATTTTAAATTTGTCTAAATTTATTTATATGCCATGGACATTAAATGTGCAGATATTAAAAGCTCTGACATGAATATTTTAATTTATGCCATAAAAATTCGATTTTAAACGATTTTAAGAAAAATGGAAATAAATATGAAATATCTAGACGGATGATCCGAATTCAATAAAGCTGTATAAAAGAGGCATTCTTCTTCTTCTGTCATCCTTCTCTCCCACTAGATCATAGGACCTCTACTATTCTTATGTATTTCACTCTATTATTGGATTCTCGGGCGATGTCACTCCAATTATTATTTCCAGAATTCAACTCATCGTCAATGATTCTCCTTCAGGTATTAGCGGAAGCACCAGGTCGCTGAATACCTTGTCGCTTCCAACCTTAATGCTTGTCGAGCTATATTTTGTCAAGGTCTTCGAAATATATGACCTTTGATTTCTATATCTGCTGGCTTTTGATTAGTTCGAGTCCAAAGGTCTGCGTTGATAATAGACTGGGCCATATGCCTATGATACTAGGGTGGGTCAAATGTCCACAAGTTTTTGGATACAAAATTATTTTAATTTTTCCTTTGAGCTCTAAGCACTTTGTCCAACGTTTCGCCAATTTTTTTTTTTTTATTCCTTCTATAAAATAAGATTCTTCGAGGTCATCAAAATAGATATATTTGTGAGATGATTTCATCGTTGAAGTCAAATCTCTTTCCGCCGAGTTATTCCCTCAGGTTAGGAAACAAGAAATAATCACTCATGGCTAAATCCGTAGAACAGGGCGGAAGAGAAAGCATTTCGAAGCCTAATTCATGAATTTTTGCCATGGAAACTGTGGATCTTTTAGTAGACCAATCGTGGATGTTTTAGAAGCCCACTCGATGATATTTTAGTAGACCAATCGTGGATGTTTCAGTGGTCCAATCGTGGATTTTTTAGTAGACCAATCTTGGAACTTTTAATTGTTCAATCGAGGATCATTTAGTTGCCCAATCGAGGATCTTTCAGTTGTCAATCGAGTATTTTTTAGTAGACAAATCGAGGATTTTTTATTATACCAATCGTGGAACTTTTAGTAGATCAATCCTGGATATTTCTGTAGACCAATCGAGGATCTTCTAGTAGATCAATCCTGGATATTTCTGTAGATCAATCCTGGATATTTCTGAAGACCAATCGTGGATCTTTTAGTAGATCAATATATTTCTATAGACCAATCGTGGATCTTTTAGTAGAACAATCGTGGATATTTTAGTAAAACCATCGTGGTTCTTTTAGTAGATCAATCCAGGATATTTCTGTAGACCAATCGTGGATCTTTTAGTAGATCAATCCAGGATATTTCTGTAGACCAATCGTGGATCTTTTAGTAGATCAATCCAGGATATTTCTGTAGACCAATCGTGGATCTTTAATTAGATCAATCCAGGATATTTCTGTAGACCAATCGTGGATCTTTTAGTAGATCAATCCAGGATATTTCTGTAGACCAATCGTGGATCTTTTAGTAGACCAATCGTGGGTCTTTTATTAGACGAATTCCAACTTCAATCATAGATCTTTTAGTAGACGCATCGAGAATTTTTCAGCCATGGAAACTGTACCTTTTACTGCATCTGATTGTGAGCAAACGCTGCTGCCATCTTGCGGAAAGCTTTCTCATACCCAAGTGATCATTCAAAATTGAAACCACTGAACCATGTGAGATGACTATGTCTTCCACAATCTCTCGCACTTTCAAACTCCGATCGGTGTTGGCTGATGATTTTGTTCAATTGTTTCGGGTGTAGAGACCTCAACTGTTCGTCCAGAACGTTCGGGATCCTAGGTGCTCCGGCCACAACGAAATTCAGTAAATCACTTTTTATACCCTTCACCTTCGTGAGAAGGGTATATATAAGTTTGTCATTCCGTTTGTAATTTCTACATTTTTCATTTTCGACCCTATAAAGTATATATATTCTGGATCGTTATAGATAGCGGAGTCGATTAAGCCATGTCCGTCTGTCTGTCTGTCCGTCTGTCTGTTGAAATCAATTTTCTGAAGACCCCAGATATCTTCGGGATCCAAATCTTCAATAATTATGTCAGACATGCTTTCGAGAATTTTGCTATTTAAAATCAGCAAATTCGGTCCACAAATGGCTGAGATATGAGGAAAAAACCAGGACAACCTCGATTTTTGACCTATATCTGGATTACTAAGACATTAGTATAGACAATATGGATATCTAATGATAGATATTTCAAAGACATTTGTAACGACGTATATAAGACCATAGTAAGTTGGACCTACAATGGGTCAAAATCGGAAAAAAAAAATTTTTCACAAAAATTAAAAAAAAAATTAAATTTTGTTTACCTAAAAATAATTAAAATTTTGAAGTATAATTTGGTGAAGGGTATATAAGATTCGGCACAGCCGAATATAGCACTCTTACTTGTTTACTATTGAAATTGATGGTGCAGAGCACCCATAGTATTTATCAAGCTTAGCATTTATTTGGGTGATGGGTTTTTCAACAAAATCTAATGCTTAATGAGCAGACGAAATTCACTTTTTTCCAAATTCTCCTCAAGTAACGAGGTAGTCTCTTATCAATGGCTGTCAAACATAAACTAAATAACGCAGCTTATTCAAATTTTGACAAGAGTCAACTGACAGATGAATGATGATAGGAGCAGTATTGCCCTTTCAGTTATGAGGCGGGAAATTCTGGTTGGGTGGAGTTACGCAAATTGTATCGAATCTGCAGGCAAAAGTCCTATACGATTATTAAGAGTTTCTGGGAAGAGCTGAGCCCATCTCACCAGTTGCTAGCCATCTGCAAATTGAAGAACAGCTACAAGTAGGTTTCCCTCAAATAGATCTTGGGGATTTGAGAGGGATAGTTGATTTTAATTTGGCACTAAAGTTGAGCAACTGTTTAACAAAGCATGCGATCTATTTAAATCTATAAAATAATGATTCGAAGGCTTAAGTAGGGGTTTTGAAAGTTCGTTAATTTGCTTTCATTTTATTTCTATTTTTATACAGCTGCTTAATTGCTTCTATTTTTTTTTTGAGAACAACATGTTGAAATCATGTATTAAGTCATATTTTGTTGGCTTATTTGTATTTCTATTATAAACGTATTGTATGTATTTAATATTCTACATGAATTGAATTGAAACAGTCAATTATCTATATGTGAACGCAAAAAAAAATATGAGAGAAGGCCGGTCTTTGATCTAGTTTAGATGGATATAAAAAATTGGTTTTAATTAGTTTCAGCTTAAAATGAGAGACAATTTTTTTTATTATTGTACAATATGCGGGAGGAATTTGTAAAACTACTATTTGTATTTGAAATGTTGAAATTAAATTGTTGACACTAGCATTTTATCAGTTTAATTTTTTATTTTTATTTAAAAAAAAAATAAGCAATTCTTTATTTAAGTAGTAAATAAAATAAAATGAAAACAGTAGCAAGCTACTGATGTTTATTATGAAATGCGCGCCTTTTCTGACTAATCACCCGAAACTGTATTAAGTGATTTTAAATGACTTCTTTTTGTTTATTATTATTATTTGTTGCTGTTATAGATAAATATGACATTTTATGATAAATATGTTTGTAAGTGGAGTACACACAATATAATTAATGGTGTATTTGTGTATTTATTTATTTTGAAATATAAAACAATAAATAGTATATTGTTGTACTCGTATTATGCTTTAGTTTTATTTTTACAAAAATCTAACAATGGTTTTCTTTGTTTCATGTTTAAAAGGGGGGACAAATAACAATTCAGTTAATATATTGAAAATAAACTGCAGCCAACTTCACTTTATAACCTAAAAGTCACAAATACCGTTATTGAATCATATGACAAGGTAAATACTTAATATCTATGACGCCGCTACGAACTAAGTCCTCAAAATCGATAATGAAGTAAAGCCCCAAAATTTTATATTAAGAAAAACAAGTAAGAGAGCAATATTCGGCTGTGCCGAATCTTATATACCCTTCACTATATTATACATTAAATATTTTTAGGCATTTTTTCAAATTTGAAAAAAAAAATCCAAATTTTTAACAAAAAAAAAAATTTCAAAATTTTTTAGAAATAATTTTCGAAATTGGTTTTTAATTTATTTTCCAAATTTAAAAAAAAAAAAATTCCAAATTTTTAAAAAAAAAATTTCAAAATCTTTCAGAAATAATTTTCGAAATAGGTTTTTAATTTATTTTCCAAGTTATTTTTAAATTTATTAGTGAAAAAAAATGTATGAAAAAAAATTTTTTTGATGAAAAAAAAAATTCTGGTTAAAATTTTTTTTTCCCGATTTTATTAAATGAATTCCAACTTCAATCATAGATCTTTCGGTAGACCAATCATGGATCTTTTAGTAGACCAATCATGAATCTTTCAGTAGACCAATCGTGGATCTTTCAGTAGACCAATCGGGGATCTTTTAGTAGACCAATCGTGAATCCTTTAGGAGAACAATCGTGTATATTTTAGTAGAGCAATCGTGGATCTTTTAGTGGACCAATCGTTTGTCTTTTTCAATCGTGGATCTGTTAGTAGCCCATTCGTGGTTGTTTTAGTAGCCCAATCGTGGATCTTTTAGTAGACCAACCGTGGATCTCTCAGTAGAAATATCGTGGATCTTTTAGTAGATTAATCGTGGATCTCTCAGTAGAAATATCGTGGATCTCTCAGTAGAAATATCGTGAATCTTTTAGTTGCCCAATAGTTGATCTTTTAGTACCCCAATCGTGAATCTTTTAGTAGCCCAATCGTGGATGTTTTATTAGGTCAATCGTGGATTATTTAGTAGACCAATCGTGGATGTTTTATTAGACCAATCGTGGATCGCTCAGTAGAAATATCGTGGATCTTTTAGTAGCCCAATCGTGGATGTTTTATTAGACCAATCGTGGATGTTTTATTAGACCAGACGTGAATCTTTTAGTAGCCCAATCGTGAATCTTTTAGTAGCCCAATCGTGGATGTTTTATTAGACCAATCGTGGATATTTTAGTAGCCCAATCGTGGATGTTTTATCAGAACAATCGTGGATCTTTTAGTAGCCCAATCGTGGATCTTGTATTAGATGAATTTCAACTTCAATCGTGGATCTTTTAGTAGCCCAATCGTGGATCTTTTAGTAGCCCAATCGTGGATCTTGTATTAGATGAATTTCAACTTCAATCGTGGATCTTTTAGTAGCACAATCGTGGATGATTTATCAGAACAATCGTGGATCTTTTAGTAGCCCAATCGTGGATATTGTATTAGATGAATTTCAACTTCAATCGTGGATCTTTTAGTAGCCCAATCGTGGATCTTTTAGTAGCCCAATCGTGGATCTTGTATTAGATGAATTTCAACTTCAATCGTGGATCTTTTAGTAGCACAATCGTGGATGATTTATCAGAACAATCGTGGATCTTTTAGTAGCCCAATCGTGGATCTTGTATTAGATGAATTTCAACTTCAATCGTGGATCTTTTAGTAACCCAATCGTGGATCTTGTATTAGATGAATTTCAACTTCAATCGTGGATCTTGCATTAGATGAATTTCAACTTCAATCGTGAGTCTTTTAGTAACCCAATCGTGGATCTTCTATTAGATGAATTTCAACTTCAATCGTGGATCTTGTATTAGATGAATTTCAACTTCAATCGTGGATCTTGTATTAGATGAATTTCAACTTCAATCGTGGATCTTGTATTAGATGAATTTCAACTTCAATCGTGAGTCTTTTAGTAACCCAATCGTGGATCTTGTATTAGATGAATTTCAACTTCAATCGTGAATCTTTTAGTAGCCCAATCGTGGATCTTGTATTAGATGAATTTCAATTTCAAGCATAGATCTTTTAGTAGACCAATCGCAGATTTTTTTTAGTACAATAATCCACACCAAATGTAGTTCTTTCTGTAGACCTATTTTAACTTAAATCATAGTTATTTTTATGGGCCAGTATAACAAAAATCTTGGATATTTTACTCCAATAGTGTATCATTTAGTGACTGCTTCAGTAAATCATCAATATAGCTTTTGTTAGTCAGAAGACTTTGGAGCAATAAGGAAATAGAATCTTCAAATAGTGACTATTGGTCATTTCAACACAACTCTTCACTATTTGAAGATTCTATACCTTATTGCTCTAAAAACTTCTGACTAACAACAGGTGATGTATCATTCCGAATAGAACAGGCATTCGACATCAAATGACTCCTTTTTTAAACAGCAGTCACATCTGTCAAATTCAAGAATTCTGTTGGCGTTTCGAAGACACTTACATGGAATGAAAATGAACAGACATTTTCCAGCCTGATATTAGAGCTACGTTGAGCAGCCATCAATCACGGATCACTTTTTAACACTAGAATGCGATCAGCATACCTTTATAGCACTCACTGTGTGCGGCACATTTTCTGAAATTTGGCAACGTGTAGACACTTTTTTACCCAAATAAAAACATAAGATGTTAAAAGACAAAAGTCCTAGATTTTAAACATCACAATTTCCTCTCACTTTGTTCCCAACCCTCCTCTTTCTTTTTTTCTTTACCACAACTTTCATCTATTCTAATCATTTGTGCAATATTCTATTTTTTATAAATAAAAAGAAAATTATCAAGAAAAGTTTTCACTTTTTCTTGATTATTGTAATGAATATTACAACACAAACATGCACTACATACTAGTGTACTTTGCCCTAATAAAACAGAAACGCACATTTACAGCATAAAAATAAACAAAACTGCTCAAATAAACATAAAATACCATAGAAAAACATAGGCAAATAATAAATAAACAAATAAAATGATGAAGAAAATTGTGCAAAAAAAAAGAGGAGTATTAATGCCGAAGCACGTTCCACTGAGAACAAACACGCACTCTGCTTACGCTTTGTTCTCCAACCAACCAGATGTTTATGCAAAGAATGTATTCATTCTTCTTCTATTTATACTCTCGCCTAACTGTCTATCCGACTGTCAGATGTCAAATTTGAATTTTTGGCGCGGCTGCTTACTTTTGTAGTAAAAACTAAAGTGGTGGTAGTCGTACATCAGGAGGTTAGGAGGGGTGAAACTACTACTTTATTATTAATTAAACTGTGGATTGCTATAATTAATTTTAATTTCATTTTTCCCCCGCGAAAATTGACAACATTGCAAAACTATGATCACTTATTTCCTAGTTATTTAACTAATCTCTACACAAATTTAGTAACATTTCCAAGATAAGCTAATTTTTTTTTTATTAAAACTGCAAAATATTATTGCTTTTTGCAATTTGTAAAGCAAAATTATTCATTTACTTGTGACCTTATCACCCAATTTAATAGAAAAAAAAATTGTCTTATAAATATTCTCACAAGCTGCAAGTTATGTAAAATCATACAAAATATGTTTTAATAAATAACTAACACACTATGTTATGATTTCATTTATATTAATTTAAATAAATTGAAAATAATATTCATAAATTCATGCTCACAAATGTAGTTAGTTACAAATTAATTTTTTACTGGCCATACAAAACATATATAAGTGTGTTCTTCTTTAGACAACAATTTGATTGAAGAAAAGTATAGTGTGTATTTTGAGGTCTGGTGTCCGTAATGTGATCATGCTGAAAGATTATGTACAATTATTTATATAGTATAGAGAATGATAAAATTAATAAACAACTAAACAATTTAAAACTGCGATATGCATTCTTTTAAAGCGACTTATTCTTAGAATTTTAGAGATTTTCTTCGAAGGACCTATTTTGTAGGAAAATAAGAACTCTGGATCATTTAGTTGAGCAAGTTCAACGTCAATCGTGGATAATTTAGAGGACCAACTTCAGCTCCAATTTAGAGGAGAAATCTTTTAGAGGATCAATCGTGGATCTTTTAGACGACCAATCGTGGATCTTTTAGAAGACCAATCGTGGATCTTATAGAGGGTCAATCGTGAATCTTTTAGAGCACCAATCGTGGATCTTTTAGAGGATCAATCGTGGATCTTTTAGAGGACCAATCGTGGATCTCTTAGAGGACCAATCGCGGATCTTTTAGAGGATCAATAGTGGATCTTTTAGACGATCAATCGTGGATCTTTTAGAGGATCAATCGTGGATCTTTCAGACGACCAATAGTGGATCTTTTAGAGGATCAATTGTGAATCTTTTAGAGCACCAATCGTGGATCTTTTAGAGGATCAATCGTGGATCTTTTAGAGGACCAATCGTGGATCTCTTAGAGGACCAATCGCGGATCTTTTAGAGGATCAATCGTGGATCTTTTAGACGATCAATCGTGGATCTTTTAGAGGATCAATCGTGGATCTTTTAGACGACCAATCGCGGATCTTTTAGAGGATCAATCGTGGATCTTTTAGAGGATCAATCGTGGATCTTTTAGACGACCAATCGCGGATCTTTTAGAGGATCAATCGTGGATATTTTAGAGGATCAATCGTGGATCTTTTAGAGGTTCAATCGTGGATCTTTTAGAGGACCAACTTTAAGTCGAATCGTGGATCTCGTAAAGGATCAATCGTGGATCTTTAAGGGGATCAATCGTGGATCTTTTAGAGGATCAATCGTGAATCTTTTAGAGGATCAATCGTGGATCTTTTAGAGGATCAATCGTGGATCTTTTAGAGGATCAATCGTGGATCTTTTAGAGGATCAATCGTGGATCTTTTAGAGGTTCAATCGTGGATCTTTTAGAGGATCAATCATGGATCTTTTAGAGAACCAACTTTAAGTCGAATCGTGGATCTCGTAGATGATCAATCGTGGATCTTTAAGGGGATCAATCGTGGATCTTTTAAAGGATCAATCGTGGATCTTTTAGAGGACCAACTTTAAGTCGAATCGTGGATCTCGTAGATGATCAATCGTGGATCTTTAAGGGGATCAATCGTGGATCTTTTAGAGGATCAATCGTGGATCTCGTAGATGATCAATCGTGGATCTTTAAGGGGATCAATCGTGGATCTTTTAGAGGATCAATCGTGGATCTTTTAGAGGACCAACTTTAACTCGAATCGTGGATCTTGTAGAGGATCAATCGTGGATCTTTTAGAGGACCAACTTTAACTCGAATCGTGGATCTTGTAGAGGATCAATCGTGGATCTTTTAGAGGACCAACTTTAACTCGAATCGTGGATCTTGTAGAGGATCAATCGTGGATCTTTTAGAGGACCAACTTTAACTCGAATCGTGGATCTTGTAGAGGATCAATCGTGGATCTTTTAGAGGACCAACTTTAACTCGAATCGTGGATCTTGTAGAGGATCAATCGTGGATCTTTTAGAGGACCAACTTTAACTCGAATCGTGGATCTTGTAGAGGATCAATCGTGGATCTTTTAGAGGATCAATTGTGGATCTTTTAGAGGACCAACATTAACACGAATCGTGGATCTCTTAGAGGACCAATCTTGAATCTTTTAGAGGACAAAATTTAACTCAAATCGTGGATCTTTTAGAGGACAAAATTTAACTTCAATCGTGAATCTTTAGAGGACAACTTTAATCGTTTAGAGGAAAAAATGTTGCTAAAATTGTAAATCGTTGAGAACAACTTTAACATCAATCGTGGATCTTTGGAGGACAACTTTAATCGTTTAGAGAAAAAAATTGTACTAAAATTGTAAATCGTTGAGAACAACTTTAACATCAATCGTGGATGTTTTAGAGAACAAAATTTAACTCCAATCGTGGATCTTTTAGAGGACTAACTTTAACTCCAATTGAAAACCTTTTAAAGGACCAATCGTCAATCTTTTAGAAGACCAACGTTAACTCCAATCGTGGTACCGTCATTAATCATGGATCTGTTTTTAGACCAAATATTACGTAACAGATTATCTGCTTCCTCTTTTGTCGCCAACGATTCTATAAGCAACAATATCAAGGAGGACATACAGTGGAAAATGTCTTTCGACAATTTCAAGCAAATATCGAGAAAATCGTCGTCAATGCAACTATTATATTGGCGACAATATTAAGGAGCGACAACAAGAGCGACCATGTCCCCAACAATTATTTAAGCGACAGTAGAAAACAGGAAGGCAAGTGGAAAATATTATTTACAATTTCAAACAAATGTCGTAAAAATTTTAGAGGACAACAATAGCTATAGTTTCTCCCATACAGAAGTTTATTTTCAATATTCATATATGGGTGAAAATATAGTCAAATCAACTACTATATAGACGATATTAAAAAGGGACAGTCAGTTGAAATTGTCATCGAATTTTTCATACAACTATCGAAAAAATCGTGTAAGACTATAATGGCGACAATATCACTTAGTGGCGAATTTCTTTAATTGTCAGCGAATTCAAACCAAATTTTCTTTGATTGAATTGCATGATGATTATGTAGGCTAGTAATTCATTAACTCAATTAATAAATATTTTGCAATTAAAATGTTATACATAATTTGTTTAAAACGTCTTAAAAACTGAGCTGTTCTTTCCTCACAAATAACTGATTTGTTTACATTTTTAGCAATGGAAAATGGCGAATAAACGCTTTTGCTCTCTAGCTCATTTACACAAAGAGCACATTTGCGTCATTATCTCTGGTGTAGTTTGTATGTTTGTATGCATGTAATTGTATTGAATATTGGAAAGATGAAGAAGCACAGTGAATGAATTAAACTAAAACAAAACAAACAAACAAAACCAGAAAAACAAAAACAATTATACACGAAAATTAAAACATAAACAAAGCAAGCAGTGATGCTAACTATTGTATATTAAAATAAAACAAGTTATAATTAGTGAACAAAAGTAGAAATTTGAAGAAACAAACAAATACAATAATAACAAGGGGAGTTGTGCCTCACCGGACTTATAGTACAGACCGTGGCCGACTACATTTGGGATCCGCTTCACTTCGGAACAGAGTATCCGAAATTGGCTTGATTCCTTCATTATTTCCAAGGTCACTAACAATGGCCAATATGTACTTTCAATAAATTTATATTGTACAAATGTTTCAAAATAAAAGCTAAAAATTTGAAAAAAAATCCTAATAATTTATAAAAATTTGTTTACCATTTTTGTTCATCAAAATTTTGTTTTACCAAATTTTTTTTTTCACCAACAAATTTTTTCTCCTACATTTTTTTTCTCCAAAAATTATATTATGTTCGAAAAATTTGAACATTCTTAAAATAATCTCTAGATCCTACATAAACCTAATGACAATTCAATATTTTATTCGAAATAAAATTTGAAAATTCGAACTTACATATGTTCGAAAATAATTTAAAACTTTTAATAAAAAAAAAATAAATTCAGTTTCATTTGAGGATGCTTTCTTATAGTTTCGAAAATTCGAACTTATCTTCGAAAAAATTTTAAAACTCTTGAAATAACCTCTACATCGTGCATAACTGTTGAAAATTCAATATTTTTTCCGAAAATTTTCATTTGAGACCGATTTCTTATATTTTCGAAAATTCGAACTTAAGTTCGAAAAAATTTTAAAACTGTTAAAATTATTTCTAGATCCTGCATAAAAAAACCAGATGACAATTTAATATTTTGTTCGAAAATTCGAAATAAAATTTGAATATTTCGAACTTATGTTCGAAAATAATTTAAAACTTTTAAAATAAACTCTTAATCATGAGGATTATTAAACAAATATTTCAGTTTCATTTGAGGCCTATTTCATATATTTTCGAAAATTGGAAATTATGTTCGAATAATTTTTAAAATAAGCTCTACATCCAGCTATCTGTTGAAAATTCAATCTTTTTTTTCGAAAATTCAATCTTTTTTTTTCGAAAATTCGAACTTATGTTCGAAAACAATTTAAAACTTTTAAAATAATCTCTTAATCATGAGGATTCTTAAAAAATCAATTCAATTTCATTTGAGGCCAGTTTCTTATATTTTCAAAAATTCGAACTTAAGTTCGAAACATTTTTAAAACTGTTAAAATAATTTCTAGATCCTGCATAAATAAACCAGATGACAATTCAATATTTTGTTCGAAAATTCGAAATAAAATTTGAAAATTCGAACTTATGTTCGAATATAATTTAAAACCTTTAAAATAATCTTTCAACCATGAGGATTCTTAAAAAAATCAATTCAATTTCATTTGAGGCCAGTTTCTTATATTTTCGAAAATTCGAATTTATGTTCGAAAAATTGTTAAAATAATTGTCAATAATTCAATAAAAAATATTGAATTGTTGACAATTCAATATTTTTTTTCGAAAATTCGAACTTATGTTCGAAAATAATTTAAATCTTTTAATATAATCTCTTAATCATGAGAATTCTTAAAAAAAATAATTTCAGTTTCATTTGAGACCGATTTCTTGTATTTTCGAAAATTCGAACTTATGTTCGAAAAAATTTTAAAACTGTTAAAATAATTTCTAGATCCTGCATAAATAAACCAGATGACAATTCAATATTTTGTTCGAAAATTCGAAATAAAATTGGAAAATTCGAACTTATGTTCGAAAATAATTTAGGACTTTTAAAATAAACTCTTAAACATGAGGATTCTTAAACAAATAATTTCAGTTTCATTTGAGACCGATTTCTTATATTTTCGAAAATTCGAACATATGTTCGAAAAAATTTAAAAACTGTTAAAATAATTTCTAGATCCTGCATAAATAAACCAGATGACAATTCAATATTTTGTTCGAAAATTCGAAATAAAATTGGAAAATTCGAACTTATGTTCGAAAATAATTTAGGACTTTTAAAATATACTCTTAATCATTTGAGGCCAGATTCTTATATTTTCGAAAATTCGAATTTATATTCGAAAAAAATGTAATAAAATAAAATAATCTCTAGATCCTACTTGAACCAGATGTTCGAAAATTCAAAATAAAATTTGAAAATTTCGAACTTATATTCGAAAATAATTCAGTTTCATTTGAGGCCGATTTCTAATATTTTCGAAAATTCGAATTTATATTCGAAAAAATTTTAATAATAAAATAATCTCTAGATCCTACTTAAACCTGATGTTTGAAAATTCAAAATAAAATTAAAAAATTTCGAACTTATGTTCGATAATAATTTAAAACATTTAAAATAAACTCCTAATCATGAGGATTCTTAAAAAAATTATTTCAGAGTCATTTCTGGACGATTTCATATATTTTCGAATTTCGAAATTAAAAATTTTGAAAATATAATTTCAATATTTCATGCATTTTTAAGTATTTTAAATATAGTTTCAGAATATAAGCTTTTTAAAATATAATCGAAAATTCGAATTTAAATTCGAAATATTCAAAATAATGCTATAAAGTTTAATTTCTTCTTTTTTGAGCATTAAAGCTTAAATAATTTCTTTTATTGAAATGTTTTTTTATTATTATTAATTTATTAACAACTACAAAACTGGAAAAAAACCTCTAAATTGTTATTACTTTGAAAACTACAATGTTTCGTCTGATTTAGTATTAATTTATTTATATTTGTTTTTATTATTTTCAGCGTCTACTGGCTGGTTGTATGTCATGTTCGACTTCAATGACTTCATGGTTAAAAAGCAGATGCCATAAACCGGTCATTCATGTTTTGTTTTGTTTTTGTTTCTTCAAAATGTTTAATAATATTATGGTTTTTTGTTTTAAACAAATTCTTAATGTTAAAATTGAAAACGAAATTGGTTTTAATAATGAACAAATTCTTAAAAAACTTAAGGGCTTAAAATAAAAACTGTTAAGGCCTTAACGGAAGTTATTAAAATAAAGTTATAGATTTCCTGTCTAAAGGGAATTATAAGTAGTTTGCGCTCCAACACCTTGTTCAGGCTTTAGAGAAGGTGTTAGAAAAGCCAGTAATTTTATTTATTGACAAAATATTTTAGAAAGCATCACGTGTCGTATGAACATCAGCACCCAACTCATCATAATAAATAAATTCAAACACGCAAGCCAAGAAAACTACAAAAGTTTGTTAAGAATTAAGTTGTTTGTTTATATTTGTATTTGTTTAAAAACCTATAAATATATAATTTGTAATTAATTGCTGTATTGTGGTCAATTCTAGGGCAATAGTTTATTGGTCATGGATGTATGCTGATGATTAGTTAGTTACCCTTGGGGTAACTAAAGGGGTGGGTGTTGGTTAAAACGCACCGTAAAAAAGGTGTTGGTTTTTATAAAACTTTCAAAGAAAACGAACATGTCATTGATATTTAATTACCAGGGTGTTTTAATTAGAATTTTAACAAACAAAAAAATAAACTCATTAGAAAGTTAAATAATTTGGTAAAATAAATAATTAATAGTTGTTTCAACATCTAATGAATTAATTAAAAAATTTTAATTGGAATATAATAAACTTAAAATCTTTGATATTTTGTTTAGAATTAATTTATTATTTAATAAATTTCCCACCATATTGAAATCAAATTCTAATTAATTTTATTACTAGGAAAAAATAATGAAATATGGCAACAGGGTATTTGGATTTTTATTTGTAATATTTAAATCAAATTACCTTTTTATAAATTCCAATGCAATTTTAAGGCAATGCAAACGATTTTATATAAAATCAATGTTGCCAAATTTCACATGCATATTATTTAAGCAATTTCTGGTTATTTTATAAAGCTACAATGTTGCCAAACTTCATTTTCCTTAGAAAAGTTTGTTATATTTAAAAGAATTGCAATTTTTACATATCCCAATGTAAATTTAAGTAAATTTCAACAATTTTTTAGGAAAAGCAATGTTGCCAAATTTCATATTCATTGGAAAATCTCATAAATATTAAAATTAAATTAGGTTTTTATAGTTTCTCAGGCAATTGTAAGTAAATTCTGTAAATTTCTTGTAAAATTTTCTCATTATTTTATGAATTTGCTGTGTTGCCAAATTTCAATTAACTTAGAAATGCTTGATATATTAAAGGAATAAACATTTTTATATTTACCAATGTATATTTAAGTAAATCTAGCTATATTTTTGAAAAAGTAGCATTGCCAAATTTCAATTCTTTAGAATATCTTATTCCAAATTACATTTTTATAGTTGCACATATAATTTTAAGTAAATTCTAGCAAATTTACCTAGAAGATGTCTTTAACCACCAGTACATGATATTTTTCTCTAATTATAATAAACATTTCTAAAAAATATGAAATTTGGCAACATTGCTTTTTACAAAAAATCGATTATTTTTACTTATTTACAGTTTTTGTTTGTTTTTTGAAACAATATTTATTTAAAATAAACTTTGAAACAATTAAAACTTAAGTTTCTTTAAACATATTGAAGTTTTATAAGAAATACGAAATTTGGCAACTTGAAATTAAAAATATCAAATTTGCCAAACTATTTTTTTTAAAAAATCACTAGAATCTACTTCAAAATATATTCGAAAGCATTAAAGCTTCAATATCATTAAATATATATCAGATTTTCTAATGAATGTGAAATTTGGCAACATCGCTTTTTCAATATATTCTCAATTGTAGTTTTGTTTATTAAATAATTCATGTTTGAATCGTTGTTTTGTATAATGAACAATTCTAGCTTCAATATAGCCGCGGTCGTAGTTCAATTTATTGAACACTAGTAGCTTTAATCTAGCTTCAAACGTAGTTCTATATAATGAACAATTCTAGCTTAAATGTAATCTCAATCGTAGTTCTATATAATGAACAATTCTAGCTTCAGTGTACCCTCAATCGTATTTCTATTTATTTTACAATTCTAGCTTCAATGTAGCCTCAATCATAGTTATTTTAATTGAACACTAGTAGCTCCATTCTAATTTCAAACGATGTTCTATATAATAAACAATTCTAGCTTCAAAAGTAGTTATATATATTGAATAATTCTAGCTTCAATTTAGTCTCAATCGTAGTTCTATATATTGAACAATAGTTCAATGCAGAATTTTCTTTAAATTGACATAACATTAGAATCCAGAAAACAGTGGCAAAGTAGCTTTATTTACTTAAACTTACTTTAGAAACTATAAAAACCTTATTTTTTATAAGACCTAATGCCTTTTTTAGGAATATGCAATTTGACAACGTTGCTTTTTTTTAAAGAAAAGTTCCAGAATTCACTTTAAATTGCATTAGAAACTAAACAAACATCGTTTACTTTAAGTACTTTTATATAAACTTATCCTAAGGATTTGAAATTTGGCAATATTGCTTTTTTATAGAAAATTTACATAATTCACTTTAAATTGCTTTGGAAACTATTTAAATATAATTTTCTTAAAGTTCCCTTAAGCATATTAGTTTGTCCCAAGGATATGAAATTTGGCAACGTTGCTATTTTTTCAAAATGCCAGAATTTACCTAAAATTGCATTATAAACCTTTAAAACTAAATTTTCTAAAGTACTTAGGTGTATCACAGCTTTTCTTACGAAAATTAAATTTGGCAACGTTGCTTTTTTATAGAAAATCTCCGGAATTCACTTTCAATTGCATTGAAAACTATAAAACAATAACTTTCTTTAAGAACTTTTAGCTATATGAGGTTTTCCTAAAAATATGAAATTTTTTCAACGCTGCTTTTTTATAAAAAATTATACAAATCACTTAAAATTGCATTGGAAACTAAACAAACATAATTTCCGTTAAGTGATAGTAGCTAAATTAGGTTTTGCTAATGATATGAAATTTGGCAACGTTGCCTTTTTATAGAAAATTTACAGAATTCACTTTAAATTGCATTGAAAACTATACAACTGTAATTTTTTTAAGAACTTTTAGGTATATGAGGTTTTCTTAATGATATGAAATTTGGCAACGTTGCTTTTTCATAGAAAATTTCCAGAATTCACTTTAAATTGCATTGAAAACTGTACAAATATAATTTTTTTTAAGTATCTTTAAACATATTAGCTTTTTCCAAGGATATGAAATTTGTCAACGTAGCTGTTTTTCAAAAATGCCAGTATATACCTAAAATTTCATTAAAAATTCTTAAAATATAATTTTCTGAAGTGTATCAGAGATTTTCATAGGGAAATGAAATTTGGCAATGTCGCTTTCTTTTAGAAAATTTTCAGAATTCAGTTTAAATTGCATTGGAAACTATATAAATACAATTTTATTTAAGTATCTTTAAGCAGATTAGCTTTTTCAAAGGATATGAAATTTGGCAACGTTGCTTTTTTTTGAAAAATGTCAGTATTTACCTAAAATTTAATTAAAAACCTATAAAGATAATTTTGTAATATACTTAGAAGTATCAGAGATTTTTTTAGGAATATGAAATTTGGCAACATTGCTTTTTTATAGAAAATTTTTCCAGAATTCACTTTAATTTGAATTTGAAACTAAACAAACATCATTTCCTTTAAGTACTATTAGGAATATGAGTTTTTCTAAGGATATGAAATTTGGCAACATTGATTTTTTATAAAAAAAATACGTAATTCACTTTAAATTACTTTTTTATAGAAAATCACCAGAATTCAATTTAAAATAAATTGAAAACTATTCAAATATAATTTCCTTTAAGAACTTTATGGAGCTATAAGGTTTTCTCAAGAATATGAAATTTGGCAACGTTACTGTTTTATAGAAAACTTAAAGAATTCACTTTTAATTGCATTGAAAACTATTTAGACATTATCTCTTTTAAGAACTTTTAGGTATATGAGGTTTAACTAAAAATATGAATTTTGGCAACATTGCTTTATAAAAAAATTCCAGTATTTTTGTCAAAATTCCTTTAGAAACTATTAAACCGTAATGTTTTATAATTACTAATCTTTATCAGTGATTTTCTTAGGGATATGAAATTTGACAACGTTGCTTTTTACAAAAAATCTACAATTTATTAAAAAGTTGCCACAGAAATTAATAAAAATGTAGGTTTTATGTTCAATTATTTCGATTTGTTTAAAAATGCTCAACAAAATTTAATAAAAACATTTTTTTATTAAATTTTTATTTTTTTTGAAAAATTATGAAATTTGGCAACAATGTTTTTTTACAAAAACTAAAGAATTTAATTTAAAATCGCTTAACACATAAAAGACACTTGTAATTTTTTTCATATTATAAAATTTTCTTAAAAATATGAAATTTGTCAAACTGGCTTTTTTTAAAAATTCTTTAAATTTATTTAATTTTAATATAAAAATGTCCTTTAAATCTTTGTTTACTTTGTTGATTTCTTTTTTTTTAAACAAATAAACTGTATCATTTATTATTTTTATAAATCCAAGTGCCAGCAAACATCTTTGAAAAGCAAGGATAACCACGTTTGAAGGATTATCAAAATAAAAGTATGCTTTAAAAATGATTTCTAAACAATAAAAGGAAGTGGGTACTTGTATTAATAGTATGGATATGTATGTATGTGTGTAAGTAACAATATGTGTGTGTGTGTAATAGTAGTTGTATTTAATTATTAAGGGTAACAAAAAACACAATACATTAGAGAAAACACATAGATTTTCTTTCAGCCAAACAAGGGATATTTCTGTAACCATTTCTATAAAACCGAGACAGGGGGAGATTATAAAAAATATATATTTTGTTAGAGAGTTTCAGTTATAAAGAAAAGTATATATATGTGTGTGTGTAAGAAAATTTCCCAGCAGTTCTGAGTAACTGTTTCGAATTAATGATTTTAGCTATCATTTCGGGAGACCACTAGTTACATAAATATGTAGCTACGTGATTAGTGGTTTCAACATGTCCTTAACTTATCAAGTAACCACTTAGTTAAAGTAACTGACTCTATTTACTAGACTATCTACTTGTAATCTATGTTGGGTCAATACTAGTTCGGAAGAGTCACCCAGAATTGCTGGGATATAACAGGTCAGGCTGTATGTATGTGTAACTAATGTCTATGTGTTGTACAATAAAAAGAATAATAAAATATTTTAAATAAAACACACACAAAAAGGGTGGTAGCTATGGTACTTTTCCTCATAGAGTAACATTTTCCTACATTTTTTGCTTTTTTTTCGCCTGTACATTTTTCTTGTAGTGCATCAAAACAAGGTTTTGTTTGATGCTGTAATAAAATATGAGCGAGCAAAGGAAAAAAAAAGGAATTGCGAGAGTAAATTTAAGTCATGTGTTAAATGCGAAAACCTGCACACTGTTGTCACATTTCCCAAAACGAAGTAATTACAAGAAATCCTAGATTTAATAAAAGATTTCAAACAATTTATGTTTTTATTAAATAAAAAAAAAATTAAAATTAAGGTGTTTCTCATGACTCACTGGTGCCACTTATTTAATATATTCCAGCCTTAACAAATATTTCAACGTTTAACCACTTTTTGGTTGGAATTTATAAAATTTCTTGAATTTTGTTTTAAAGTTATTTAAAAAAGGAATTCTTTTGTAAATAAATTATAAAAAAAAACTGTCATAAGAAGTAGTCTGTCTTTGTTATTTGTTTTAAGAAAATAATAATAAAACAAAACAGTTTGGTCTTTAAGTAAATTTTATTTTAAAGCCGAAAAAGAACAACCTTTTTTTCTGTTTTATGAGCAAGACTTAATTAAATAAAACAAACACGATTATATATTTACATAAAGCATTATTAAATGTTGATGTCGTTGCCGCTGTTACTTTAAAATCTAAGATATGCATATAAGGAATATCATTACTAAAAAATAAACAAAAATTTCATAGTCATATATATGTCAGGAAAATATAAAAAGGTAATTTATAATTTTACAACACGCTAATTTAATAAAAAAAAATTTAATATAAAAAAAATAATTACTCTTAATATTAAAAAAATCATGAAATTTAAAAACATAATTTATTACATATTAAAAACTCGTTTGAAAAGTAAAAAAACTTAATTGCTAAAGTAGTCAAGAGCTTTTTAAAAAGAAATGAAATTTGGCAACATCGCATTTTTTATAAAATTTTCTTTAAATTGCAAAGGAAATTTTAAAACATTTAATATGTATTAAAACGTCGCTTTAAAAGCATAAAAAATAAATTGCTAAAGTATCCAAAAGATTTTTTAAAAAAAATATGAAATTTGGCAACATTGCATTTTTTATAAAATTTACTTTAAATTGACTAGGAAACTATAATTAATTAATTTCCTTTAAGTATGGTTAAGTATAAAAGCATTTCGTAAATAAATGAAATTTGTCAACGTTGCTTGTTTTAAAAAATTTACAGAATTCACTTGTAATTTCATAAGAAACTATAGAAATTTAATTTTTTTTACCTATGGTTAAGTATAAATGTTTTTCGTAAAGAAATGAAATTTGTCAACGTTGCAATTTTTATAAAATCGACTGAAATCACTTAAAATTACATTATAATTTACTTAAAATTGCATTGTGAACTATACAAATATGATTTTCTTTAAAAACTTTTAGATATATAAGCCTTTGCTAAAGATATGCAATTTGGCAACGTTGCATTTTGTTTATAAAATTGCCAAAATCTAGTTAAAATTACATTTGAAACTTTACAAACTCGTATTTCATTAACTATACAAACATAATTTCCTTTAAGTAAATGCTTTTCGTAAAGATATGAAATTTGGCAAAGTTGTTTTTTCTAAGAATTCACTTAAAATTGCATTAGAAACTTAAAAATTGCCAGAATTTACTTAAAATTGCAATGTAAACTATACAAATATGATTTTCTTTTAAAACGTTTAGCTATATAAGCATTTGCTAAAGATGTGCAATTTGGCAACGTTACAATTTAATTATAAAATTGCCAAAAATTATTTAAAATTGCATTTGAAGCCCTACAAACTCGTATTTCATTACCCATACAAACATTATTTCCTTTCAGTAAAATTTTTTTGTAAATACATGAAATTTGGCAACATTGCTTATTTTATAAAATCAACAGAATGACATCAGAAACATAAACATTTACAGAATTTACTTAAAATCTTTGTTAAAAATATGAAATTTGGCAACATTGCTTTTTTATAAAAATTTCAGAATTTACTTTAAATTGCATTAGACACTATACAGCCACTATTTCCCTTAAGTACTTTTAGGTATAACTGCTTATCCTAAGAATATGAAATTTGACAACGTTGCATTTTTTTAAAGAAAATTTTAACAATTCGCTTTAAATTGCATACAAATTTTGCTATACAAACATTATTTCCTTTAAGTACTAAATTTAATTTATAAAAGTTGTTTTCCTTAAAATATGAAATTTGGCAACATAGCTTTTTTAGAAAATTTCCAGAATTTACTTTAAATTTGCTTTAGACACTTTATAACCATTATTAACTTCAAGTTCATTTAGGTATAAATGCTTTTCCTAAAAAATATGAAATTTGGCAACATTGCTTTTTTAGAAAATTTCCAGAATTCTCTTTGAATTCCATAGGAAACTACAAAAACATAATTATTGTAAATTATTTTTGAATATAAAAGCTTTTTCTAAGAATATGAAATTTGGCAACGTTGCAATTTTTAAGAAAATTTCCAGAATTCACTTTAAATTGCATAGGAAACTATACAAACATTATTTGCTTTTGCATAGTTTTTTTTTCTAAAAATATGAAATTTGGCAACATTGTTTTTTTTAGAAAATTTTCAGAATTTCCTTTAAACTGCATCAGGGACTTTACTTTATAACCATTATTTAATGCAAGTTCTTTTAGGTATAAATGTTTTTACTAAAAATATGAAATTTGGAAACATAGCTTTTTATGCACAATTTCTTGAATTATTTTTGAATTGCATAGGAAACTACAAAAACATAATTATTTTTAAGTATTTTTAAGCATTTTTAAGCTTTTTTTAAGGATATTAAATTTGGCAACGTTGCTTTTTTAAAAGATTTTCGCCATTCACTTAAAATTGCATGGGAATCTATACAAACACACTGTTAATGCAGGCATACAAGTTTTTCTATGAATATGAAATTTGGCAACGTTGCTTTTTTTATAAAATTGACACAATTTTCATCAAATTGCTTCTATCTACTATCCCCACTAAATTTTCTTTAAGTACTAATATAAGTATGAGCTTTTTTTTAGAACATGAAATTTGGCAACGTTGCTTTGTCGTTTTCCAAACCGATTCCGACAAAGATTGGATTCTATGACAACCCCGATAATGTCCCTGAAGTGATATATACATTATCTAGGTATTTAATCAGTAAAGATGAGAATATCCCTGCCTAATATTCAAGTGTTTAATTTTCCATTGGCATTCAGTTTAAATGTCAGGATGTTTAATATTCTTGACTTGGATGGGGTCTTTCCAAGAGATCCCGTTACCATAATCATTATAGCTTATTCTTCAACAGCAGCCCCATACAACAGAATTGAACAAGCGCCTTAAGAAAACCCCACAGATGAAAAAATCTAACGAGATGAAATCACACGATCTTGATAGCCAGTTCGCATCAACTTCACGTGATATGACCATGCCCTCATATCGCTAGTGCAGAATCTCCAATGTGTCATGAGTTGTGTGGCACGTATCGCCGTTCTGTTGAAACCATTTGGATCCATATCATCCGATTCTCGTCAAAAAAAAATTGGTAATCATAGACCTATAGCGATTGCCGTCGTTCTCAAAGAAATATGGACCCATGACGCCGACAGAGCTACATCCACACCAAACAGTGATTTTGTAGGGATGCATTGGACGCTCTTTGATCTCATGTGGATTGGTATCGTCCCAAATTCGAAAATTTTGTTTTATTGACGTTCGAATTCATTCAGAAATGGGACTCACTGCAAAATGGGAATATTGCCCGAACAGAACAAACTGAATAAATGGCAGCCAATTCAACAGATGTATCTTCAACAATATAACCACTGTCAACATGCAAAGTTCGGAAGTCTTTATTGAAGGACTCTTTACATTGTTTGAATTAATTCCTCAGTAGTTGTAGCCTAGTGAATAGCGCCAATGAATAGTCATTGGAAGCATTTCAATAATAGATTGATCACTGATTCCAAAACTTCATTCTGCATTCTTCTGAATTATTCCTAAGTATTCATTTCCCATTCCATAAAACTCAAAACTCACGTGATCACAAATACCAACTAGACTTTAATCCAAACACTTTAAATTTTCCCATTTCAACTCAAAATTCCCTCTAATCAGAATGTAAAACACACTTGATAATGCAAGTCACAGCCAGAATGTCTGTAGGACATCATGTCGTCGCAGCTGACTATTAAACATTTGCCATTAGAATGTTGTTCTTTCATCAATTTTGTGTGTTTGTTTGTTTATTTATCTAATTTAAATTCTTAACAGTGTCACCTACATCGGCATAGACAGACGCAGCGCGCAAGAACCACAGACAGAAAGAGAGTTCATTTACCAAGCCTGCAATCACTTTGCACTTTATATTGTATAACTAAGTAGGGGAAAGAACAAATTGGTTAAAGTTTATTTACAAATACGGTAAGACACCTCTTTAAATTTGTTTGTTGTATTTAGATGGAATTGTTGTTGTTATTGTAAAAAGGAATACCTTTTACAAACCACAAATTTGTATTTGAATATGTTAGCAGTTGTATGTTTGTTATCTTTGGCCATAAGAGCATTACATCAAACTTCTACTTATTCCTCTTCTTATTCTTTTTTTTTCTTTTTATTCATGTTTACTTTTTTATTCTTCTTCTTCTTTGCCTTCACTAGCTAGTTGTTGTTGCTATAACATTACATACATATTTTTTATTTGTTTTTCTTGTAATTTGAACATTGTTTGTTGTTAGTTTATGAGGTTTTTGTGGATTCTCTCTTTACACACTCTCCTTTTCTGGTAATTCCCTCTTCTTCTTCTCAATGTTTATGTCTGTCTGTCTGTTTGTCAACTCGAAGATTGTTTCTTTAGCTTTAACTACATGTGTGACATGTTGGTGTTGTTGACAGTCTTGCTGTCATTTTGTAAGTGTGTATTGTTAATGTTGTTTGTTTGCTGTTTCGTTTTTTACGTTTATTCTGATTGTCATTCAGTCAGTCAGTCACTCAGTCTTTCATTTATTCATTCAGTGTGGGTGAGAGATTTGTTGTCATATTTTATTAAAATGGATTTATTTTTAGTTACAGTGTAGCCAGGTAGGGGAGAGGGAGTGAGATTATGTGTGATAAGGTGCATAAATATTATATAAAGTCAGAGGTTTATTTTAGTTTAAAATGCAGGTAATTTGTAAGACAAATCATAAATGGTAATTCCTGGAAACAAAGCTACATTTATATATTGTACAAATATAAAGCAATAAGAAATTTTTGAGAATTTCTAATTAAAAATTCTTTGTAAAGCCTAGATTATCATAGAGACACTTTATGACAGGGTATTGATTAAGTTGTCATCATAAATTAAAAATAACTAACGGTACTTGGAATCGAAAGATATGTTTTTATGAACCAATAATTTAAGAAAAGGGTAAATTTCCCTTTTAAAAATTATTTGAGAAAAATATTTTTTTGAATATCGAAAATTTGAAGTCACAAAAGAGAAAAGTTTATGAATCCCAATTACCAGGAACTTAAATATTTAAAACCTGGCCACAGAATTATGAATTTGACCTTTGAACTCTACTAGAACAGAACTAGAACAGAACTAGAACAGAACTAGAACAGAACTAGAACAGAACTAGAACAGAACTAGAACAGAACAGAACTAGAACAGAACTAGAACAGAACTAGAACAGAACTAGAACAGAACTAGAACAGAACTAGAACAGAACTAGAACAGAACTAGAACAGAACTAGAACAGAACTAGAACAGAACTAGAACAGAACTAGAACAGAACTAGAACAGAACTAGAACAGAACTAGAACAGAACTAGAACAGAACTAGAACAGAACTAGAACAGAACTAGAACAGAACTAGAACAGAACTAGAACAGAACTAGAACAGAACTAGAACAGAACTAGAACAGAACTAGAACAGAACTAGAACAGAACTAGAACAGAACTAGAACAGAACTAGAACAGAACTAGAACAGAACTAGAACTAGAACAGAACTAGAATAGAACTGCACTAAATACGATTTCACCTAATATTTAAACAATTTTAAAAGCCTTTCAACGAATACTAATGTTCTCCCATCTAACACCCATTTCCGCAAGCAAAATTCCTGGCAAAAAATAAATTAATTAGCCAAATTAATATGACTAATAAACGAAAACTTCATACGCCAACATATTCCCCGGAAAGTGGTTTTAAAAGCAATATTTAATAAAAATATTTAAAAGGAATTTCAAGTGTAGTTTTACACATAAATAATTTACAATTTTCCAAACAAATTCATTATTGAGTTTAAACATGAATTTTCATTTAATTCTTCTTTGTCTTTGAACGATTATTTTATTATTTCATTCTTCATATACTTATTCGCACGCATTTAAATTGTTTATTTCCTGTTTAGTACAAAATGATTTGGTATGTGGTGGCAAGTTAACAACTCAAACATTTAAACATAGACAGACTTTGCCACTGTGTGTCTGTCTCTCTAATATATATATATTTGAATGAATATTTTTGTCTTTATGTAGCAGCAGTATTGCTACTGCTGCCGATCACTACCAAAGTACCACACATTGTTTTTTTGTACATGACCCCTCTTCCGATTAAATGTAATTTTTTTCGTACACCTCCCCTTTTATTCGCGGGTCTGGAGAGATAAACTGAAACTGTGGCAGACAGAAAGAACAGACCGACATAGATTGTAAATGATTGTGCAGTAATTTTGTAATGATGCATCGGACGTTTTGTTTTTTTTTTTTTGTTGTACATATTGTAGTTTTTGTTGTTTAGATATGTGTGTTTAATATACAGCAAATGTCTGCACATTTAGTTCAATTAAATTCTGAAATTTTGATGAAAGTTTAAATGTTATATTTGGAAATAAGAGAAAACAAAAGTTACAAAGGAGGGAAAATTAGTAGGGAAATAATACTATTTTGGGTAAAATTTGGTAGTTTATCTAAAAAAATACTTAAAATGTTGTATTTTTCGATTTAAGAATACTATTTGGAGAAAATTAAGCAAAATAAAAAAAAGTACTTTTTTGGTACTTTAATTAAAAGGGGTAAAATTTGTTACATTTACTAAAAAAGTGTTTTATTTTCCAAATTTTTATATTTTATGAAAATTAAGCCAAATAATGAAAAGTAATTTTTTGGTACTTTTATTAAAAAGGGTAAAATTTAGTACTTTAACTAAAAAATACGTAAAATGTTGTATTATCCGAGTTTTCAAATAATATTTTGTGAAAATTAAGCAAAATAAAGAAAAGTTACTTTTTGGTACTTTTATAAAAAGGGCAAAATTTGGTACATTAACTAAAAAATACTTAAATGTTTTATTTTCCGGTTTTTTAAATATTATTTTGTGAAATTTAAGCAAAATAATTAAAAAGTACTTTTGGTACATTTTTAAAGAAGGTTAAAATTTGGTAATTTGACTAAATTTGGTACTTTTTTTAAAACGGGTAAAATTTAGTACTTTTAATAGTATTTTCCGGTTTTTTAAATAATTTTGTGAAAATTAGCACAATATTTAAAAAGTACTTTTTTGGTACTTCTATTAAAAAGGGTAAAATTTTGAACATTTGCAAAAAAATACTTCAAAATTGTATTTTTCGATCTTTGGAATGGCATTTTAAGAATATTAAGCAGAATAATGAAAAAGTGCTATTTTGGTACTTTTATTAAAAAGGGTAAAATTTAGTACCTTTTGTTAAAATTAAACAAAATATTAAAAAAGTACGTTTCGGTACTTTTGTTAAAAAGTGCCAAATGTCGTATTTTCTGTTTTTTTTTAATAATTTTGTGAAAATTAGCAGACTATTTAAAAAGTACTATTTTGGTACTTTTATTTAAAGGGATTAAATTTATTAAAAAATACTTGAAAATAGCATTTTCCGATCTTAGAATGACATTTTAAGAATATTAAGCAGAATAATGAAAAAGTACTATTTTGGTACTTTTATTAAAAAGAGTACAATTTAGTACCTTTTGTGAAAATTATGCAAAATAATGAAAAACTACTACCAACTGGTTTTTTAAATAATTTAGAGAAAATTAGTAGCATATTTAAAAAGTACTTTTTTGGTACTTTCATTTAAAGGGTTGAAATTTTGTACATTAATTAAAAAATACTTCAAAATTGTATTTTTCGATCTTAGAATACCATTTTTAGATAATTAAGAAGAATAATGAAAAAGTACTATTTTGGTACTTTTATTAAAATGGTTAAAATTAATTTGTGAAAATTAAGCAAAATAATGAAAAAGTAAGTTTCGGTACTTAAAGTACCAAATGTCGGAAAAAGTACTGTTTTTGGTACTTTTATTTAAAGGGGAGAAATTAACTAAGAAATACATTAAAAATTCATTTTCCGATCTTAGAATATCATTCTGTGAAAATTAAGCAGAATAATGAAAAAGTACTATTTTGGTACTGTTATTAAAAAGTGGATAAATTAAGTACCTTTTGTGAAAATTAATCAAAATAATTAAAAAGTACGTTTTGGTACTTTTGATAAAAAGTACCAAATGTCGTATTTCCGGTTTTATTAAATAATTTTGTGAACATTTGCAGAATATTTAAAAAGTACTTTTTTGGTACTTTTATTTAAAGGAATGAAATTAATTAAAAAATACTTGAAAATTGCATTTTCCGATCTTAGAATGGCATTTTAAGAATATTAAGCAGAATAATGAAAAAGTACTATTTTGGTACTTTTATTAAAAAGGGTACAATTTAGTACCTTTTGTGAAAATTAAGCAAAATAATTAAAAACTACTACCAACTGGTTTTTTAAATAATTTAGAGAAAAATAGTAGCATATTTAAAAAGTACTTCTTTGGTACTTTTATTTAAAGGGTTGAAATTTTGTACATTAACTAAAAAATACTTCAAAATTGTATTTTCCGATCTTAGAATACCATTTTTAGAAAATTAAGCAGAATAATGAAATAGTACTATTTTGGTACTTTTATTAAAAAGGGTAAAATTTAGTACCTTTTGTGAAAATTAAGCAAAATAATGAAAAACTTCTACCAACTGTCGCATTTTAAGAAAATTAAGCAGAATAATGAAAAAGTACTATTTTGGTACTTTTATTAAAAAGGGTAAAATTTAGTATCTTTTGTACTTTTATTTACAGGGAATTGTTAAAAATGACAGCTGTTTTATTTTCAATATCTCGGAAAAAACTTGAAAAGTTATAAATTTAAAACATGTCATGTGCAAGACATAAAAATGTTAAGACTTATTATGGCATAACATATGTGGTCTCATTTTATTTCCATCATAAAAAATGTCATATTTTTATAGCTTAATATTATTTATTAAAAACATATTTTAAATTTTAATGTGAATGAAGCTAAAGCTTAAATATGTCAAGTGAAATTTGTGATGCCCCAACTAGTTTTCAAAATATTTAAATTCAAATTATATGACACAAAGTTTAGTTTCAGTTAAATTAAAATAATAATAAAAAATACATATATGTATGTAAAAAGTATGTTAAAAAGATTAAATCGAGCGAGTGTATTTAAATTTAAACTCATTTTAAATTGAAACACACACAGTGGATATCCAATACAATACAAGTATTGAAAGATAAATATTCCTATTTCCAGCTGTAACACATTTCGTTTGAACTTTTGTCTGTAATCGTATATAAGCGAATGCTGTGTAATAAATATTTTTACACAGTATGACTGACTGCCAGTCTATCTATGTGTCTAGAACTGAAGCTCATTAATGCTTCTGTTTTTCTTTTTTTGTTTGTATCACAAGCACGCATGTCACGCACTTTCGACCGTATGAGAAGAGTGTCAGTATGTTGAAAAATTTAAATATACTGAAACATACATATTTGTAAACTGTAGCTGAAGGCAGGAAGTTAAGGGGGAGGGGGAGCTGAGAGGAGGATTTGTTATACAGATTATTTTATTCTAATATTTCCGTTTTATTTCTGCTTTAGTAATTTATTATTATACTTCATGCAATGTTATTTACAACAAGACACGAAAATGTCACTCTAAAAACAATTCAATAAATTTTAGTTTCTGTTTAGAGTCTAAAGAGCTTTGGAACAAAGAACAAAACTGTCATTATTTAGAGTGCATTAAAAACTTCTAATGACTAAATGTGTTTTTTTCCTCACTTTCAAAACACACATCAGCACTGGGAAAACTGAAAATAATTTGTTCAAAGAACAAATTTTTACTGGCAACATACATATGTACATATGTATGTAGTCTGTTTCATTTTCGTAATCCTCAAAACTGTTGATGGAATATGAAAAATTAAATGATATTAACAAATGTAGCCTAAAAGAGAAAGATTTAATTGTCTAACCCCTTTACAAAAACATAAATCTTAGACATGTGTAATGTCTAAACATGATATATGACAGAGATATTCCTTGAAAGATATTAATAGTTTAAAATTTTAAATTTTTAGTTATAAATTTGGCTCCATGAATAGATCTCTATAGAAATAGAGGAAGATTCATTCAAATAACATAATGACAAATGTCACATATCAGCTGTCAGTACAAAAGAAAAGGTAGAAACTAAACAAAATGATCTAAGAATAGTATTGTCTTGCAGCAAAATAAGGCATCTGTGGAATTTAAGCAAAATAAAGAAAAAGTACTTTTTTGGTACTTTTATTAACGGAAAAAATTTGGTACTTTAACATAAAAACGCTTAAAAGGTAAAATTTTCCTATTTTAAAACACTGTTTGGTGAAAATTAAGCAAAATAAAGAAAAAGTACTTTTTTGGTACTTTTAATAAAACGGGAAAAATTTGGTACTTTAACTTAAAAAATAAAATTTATCCTATTTTATAATAAAATTTGGTGAAAATCAAGCAAAATAACGAAAAAGTTAATTTTGGTACTCTTATTTAAAAGGGTAAAATTTGGTACTTTAACTCAAAAACGCTTAAAAGATAAAATTTTCCTATTTTAAAACACGGTGAAAACTAAGCAAAATAACAAAAAAAGTACTATTTTTGGTCTTTCAATAGGAGGGTAGGTAAAATTTGGTACTTTAACTAAAATATACTTCAAAAATAAAATTTATCCTATTTTATAATAAAATTTGGTGAAAATTAAGCAAAATAATGAAAAATTACCTTTTTGGTAGTTTTATTAAAATTTGGTACTTAAAAAAGTTTAAAAGATAAATTTTTCCTATTTTAAAACACATTAATATTGAAAATTAAGCAAAATAACGAAAAAGTACTTTTCTGGTACTTTTATTAAAAGTGTACATTAACTAAAAAATTCTTAAGTGGTAAAACTTTTCTATTTTAAAACACTATTTGGTGAAAATTAAGCAAAATAACGCAAAAGTACTTTTTTGGTACATTTGTTAAAAGGGTAAAATTTGGTACTTTAACTAAAAAAAGTTTAAATGATAAATTTTTCCTATTGAAAACACATTAAAATTGCAAATTCAGAAAAATAACGAAAAAGTACTTTTATTAAAAAGGGTAAAATTTGGTACTTTAATTAAAAAATTCTTAAGAAGTAAAACTTTTCTATTTTAAAACACTATTTGGTGAAAATTAAGAAAAATAATGAAAAAGTATTTTTTGGTACTTTTATTGAAAAGGGTAAAATTTGGTACTTTAACTAAAAAATACTTAAAAAATAAAATGTATCCAATTTTATAATAAAATTTAATGAAAATTAAGCAAAATAAAGAAAGAGTTAATTTTGGTACTTTTATTTAAAAGGGTAAAATTTGGTACTTTAACTTAAAAATGCTTAAAAGGTAAAATTTTCATATTTTAAAACACGGTGAAAACTAAGCAAAATAACAAAAAAAAGTACTTTTTTGGTAGTTTTATTAAAATTTGGTACTTAAAAAAGTTTAAAAGGTAAAGTTTTCCTATTTTAAACCATGTTAAAATTGAAAATTAAGCAAAATAACGAAAAAGTACTTTTCTGGTACTTTTATTAAAAGTGTACTTTAACTAAAAAATTCTTAAGAGGTAAAACTTTTCTATTTAAAACACAATTTGGTGAAAATTAAGCAAAATAACGTAAAAGTACTTTTTTGGTACATTCATTAAAAAGGGTAACTACTGAAAAAGTTAGTTTTCCAATTTTAAAATACTATTCTGTGAAAATCCAGCAAATTAACGAAAAAGTACTTTTTTGGTACTATTATTTAAAAGGGTAAAATTTGGTACTTTAACTAAAAAATGGTATTACGGTACTTATATTTTATTCAAAAACGTATCTTAGGCCAAAAATTTAAAAAGTACTTTTTTGGTACTTTCATTAAAATGACTAAAATTTGGTACTTTAACTAAAAATTACTAACAAAATAGAATTCATCTATTTTAAATTACTATTTTGTGTAAATTGTGCAATATAACAAAAAGTACTTTTTTTTGGTACTTTTACAAAAAAATTAAAAATCAAATTTATTCTTTTTTATAAAAAAAATGTTTGTGAAAATTCAGCAAAATAACGAAAAAGTACTTTTATTAAAAAGGTTAAAATTTGGTACTTTAACTAAAAAATGCTTAAGAAGTAAAATTTTTTTATTTTAAAACACTATTTAGTGAAAATTTAGCAAAATGATGAAAAAGTACTTTTTTGGTACTTTCATTAAAACGGGGAAAATTTGGTACTTTAACTAAAAAATTTTTAAAAAATAAAATTTATCTATTATAAATAAAATTTGGTGAAAATTAAGCAAAATAATGAAAAAGTATTTTTTGGTACTTTTATTGCAACGGGTAATATGAGAAATAATGAGAAAGTACGTTTTTGGTACTTTTATAAAAAAGTGGAAAAATTGGTAATTAAACTAAAAAATACCTCAAAATAGAAATTTCCTATTTTAAATTATTATTTTGTGTAAATTATGCAATATAACGAAAAAGTACTTTTTTGGTACTTTTACAAAAAAGATAAAAATTTGCTATTTTAACCAAAAAATACTTAAAAAATAAAATTTTCCTAATTTATAAAACAATTTAATGATCATTAAGCAAAATAAAGAAAAAGTAAAATTTGGTACTTTAACTAAAAAAAGCTTAAAAGGTAAAATTTTCTTATAAATAGGAAAATTAAGCAAAATAATGAAAAAGTACTTGTTTGGTACTTTTTTTTAAAAAAAGATTAAATTTGAGAAACTAACTAAAAAAAATACTTTAAAATTAAGGAAATTGTATAATGAAAAAGTACTTTAGGGTATTTTTATTGAAAAGCTTTAAGAAATACTTAACAAATTTATTTTATGCAAAATAATTAGAAAGTACTTTTTTGGTACTTTTATAAAAAAGGGTAAAAAATACTCAAAAAAGAGATATTATCTATTTTAAATTACTATTTTGTGTAAATTATGCACTATAACGAAAAAGTACTTTTTTGGTACTTTTACAGAAGAGGGTAAAATTTGGTATTTTAACCAAAAAATTAAATTTAGTGAAAATTAAGCAAAAAACTATATAAATATTATCCGGAAAATACTGTCACGATCCTCACAGGTATAACAAACCACCCCCATATTATATTTCAACCAATGGCCATTATCATATTTTATCTTATGACACAGATTTTGTTTGAATTTTATCACAAAATTAAACCTATGTATTTTTATTTTCTTGAAAAATCTAAAAATAACCTACAAAATAATTTAACTTGCATGTAAAATTAGCCAACATTACTTTAGTCAATGACAGTTTGTATTGATTTATTTGGTGAATAAATAAAACAATGTAACAACTAAAACCAAAACGACCTCGACATTTGGCTTAAAAAGTAGAATATAATATACAAATTAAACAATTTTAATCTGTAGTTACTTTGGCAAGCTAATTTTATATACAAAATAAAATTGAAAAATCATCGACCAAGCTAACTTTACACCACCAGCCAGGTTTGCTTTTCCTTTGTGGAGATCAGTCCAATCAAGCACAACGACAGCACTGAACATCATCCCATCTACATTAAAGCGGGCCACTTTAGGACCAAAAAGGGGCAATGACGAACAGTTACCAAGCTAAAGTACCAAATTTTAACCTTTTTAATAAAAGTACCAAAAAAGTACTTTTTTTTTACTTTGCTTAATTTTCACCAAATTGTGTTTAAAAATCAGAAAATTTTACATTTTTAGTTAAAGTACCAAATTTTTTCCATTTAATGAAAGTACCAAAAAAGTACTTTTTTGTTACTTTGCTTAATTTTCATCAAATTTTGATTTTAAATACGAAAATTTTACCTTTTAAGCATTTTTTAGTTAAAGTACCAAATTTTTTCCATTTTAATGAAAGTACCAAAAAAGTACTTTTTTGTTACTTTGCTTAATTTTCACCAAATAGTGTTTAAAAATCAGAAAATTTTACCTTTTAAGTTAAAGTACCAAATTTTTTCCATTTTAATGAAAGTACCAAAAAAGTACTATTTTGTTACTTTGCTTAATTTTCATCAAATTTTGTTTTTAAATACGAAAAGTTTACCTTTTAAGCATTTTTTAGTTAAAGTACCAAATTTTACCCTTTGAAATAAAAGTACCAAAGAGGTACTTATTTGTTATTTTGCTTAATTTTCACCAAATTGTATTATGAAATAGGAAATTTATGATTTTTAAGTATTTTTTAGTTAAAGTACCAAATTTTACCCTTTTTAATAAAAGTACCAAAAAAGTACTTTTTTGTTACTTTGCTTAATTTTTACCAAATAGTGTTTAAAAATCAGAAAATTTTACCTTTTTAGTTAAAGTACCAAATTTTTTCCATTTTAATGAAAGTACCAAAAAAGTACTTTTTTGTTACTTTGCTTAATTTCCATCAAATATTGTTTTTAAATACGAAAATTTTACTTTTTAAGCATTTTTTAGTTAAAGTACCAAATTTTACTCTTTTTAATAAAAGTACCAAAAAGGTACTTTTTCGTTATTTTACTTAATTTTCACCAAATCTCTTTTGTAAAATTAGTCTTAGTGTTAGTCATAGTCTTAGCCGTAGTCTAAGTCGTATCGTTTTATAATGTTAAACATTTCTTTCTTTTTTTATTATTATTAACCATAATTTCTCTCAGTGTTTGAGCAAGTTACCCTGGTATGACTCACAGCTGAAATAAAACATTCATTCCATTCAAGTGTAATTTATTTTTTTCAAAAATAATTGCACATATGTATGTACGAATACAAAAAATAACAAGATAAAAACCAATTGTAAAAATCCTAAGAAATTTGTAAATTTGTTTGAGAATTCTTTGCAAACTTGAACTTAGAGAGAAGAAAAAAAAAACACTTGAATTTATTTAAATACTAAAATACAAAATAGTACTATTCTACTACTATTTACTATACTACTTTGTTAATAAAATTTAGCTAAAGTCATTAATCTATTTTGGTTTCATAAACAATTAATATAGAAATCAAAAACGTGTTAGGTTTCTGTATTTGCTTGGAATTGTTTTCAATTAAAATTCTGTTAATGTCTTCACTATTATCGTTAAAAAGAACACAAAATTGGTTGTTGAAAAAAACAGTTTACACATATTTTTCTATGGTTTTAACTTTTTTCTTAAGCTCTTAACAAATAATAGTTATGAAAAGAATTTTAATTACAAAATGGTCTAACTATAAATGGTTAATTTAAAGACAAGGAGGAAGTAGTTTTAAAATGGCATGGGGATCTTTATTTGTAAAAAGGGGGGGGGGGACAAGGACTGTTGACCATATAAAAAGCTAATAAGTGGGTATTGAAAAGAGTTTAATGACAGCAAGCGAGCAAGCTAATGTCATAATTAAGTTTCAATACAAATTTCCTAAAACCTAAAACAATTTAAAATTATTTTCCCAAAACGAAATTAAATGAAAAACATTATGGGTGTAAAGAGACACGCCCCCTTTCCATTTTCACCTGAGTTAAAAACACAATATTTTCTTTACTTATAAAAATAATAACTAGAGCATTTTCACACACATTTCAAACATATAATTTAGTTGGTTTAAAGAAAACTAAACCACAATATCTACAAAAAATATCAAAATGTGTTGACATTTAAATTGTATGCACTTGTTAAATAAAAACCTTTTTTCAAATAAAACATTTTCTATTTTGTTTGCTTTACTTCAAACAGAAAATGAAAACATTTTCCTAAAAGATAATAAATTTTGTTAAGGCGGGATTTTGATAATCTGGGAAAATATTCATACATTTTTTTTAAACAATTTTCCTATTTAAAGTGTTTTGTTTTTTCTCTTAAACAACTTAAATAATCTCAAATATTCCATATAAAATATGGTCATTGTCAATTTAATTTGCGATGTCGGCTTGCCATCAAAACATATAGTTCGCCTGTACGTACATAGAGATCTGTATAACTGACTGACTATAAATCATAATAATTTACTACAACTACATAGTGGATATAAATACACAGTAGTAAATTATACGCTCCAAATCATTTATTCATTTAATCAATTTTAATTGAATGATGACCCCACTCAATAAATGATAACACAAAAACAACATTATTAAACAAATATTCTTTTAAATATTGCTAAAATATTTTTGGAAAGTATTTTTAGAATTTCTATTGAATAAATGTAAACGTTACTTTTTTAAAAAGAAACTGAAAGAGAACAAGTAAGAGTGCTATATTCGGCTGTGCCGAATCTTATATACCCTTCACCAAATTATACTTCAAAATTTTAAATATTTTTAGGTAAACAAAATTTAATTTTTTTTCCAGTTGTTTTTTGAATTATTTGAAAAAAAAAAAATTTCGATTGTTATTTTAAATTTAATTATTTTTTTTTTTTAAATTTAAAATTTTTTTTTTTAAATTTAAAATTTTTTTTTTAAATTTTAAAATTTTTTTTTTTTAAATTTAAAAATTTTTTTTTTTAAAATTTAAAAATTTTTTTTTTTGTTTTTTCAATTTTTTTTTTTAAAAAAAAAAAAATTCGGGTTCAAAATTTTTTTTCCCGATTTTGACCCATTGTAGGTCCAACTTACTATATTCTTATATACGTCGTAGCAAATGTCTTTGAAATATCTATCATTAGATATCCATATTGTCTATATTAATGTCTTAGTAATCCAGATATAGGTAAAAAATAGGTCAAAAATAGAGGTTGTCTTGGTTTTTTCCTCATATCTCAGCCATTTGTGGACCGATTTTGCTGATTTTAAATAGCAAAATTCTCGAAAGCATGTCTGACCGAATTATTGAAGATTTGGATCCCGAAGATATCTGGGGTCTTCAGAAAACTGATTTCAACAGACAGACAGACAGACGGACAGACAGACAGACAGACAGACAGACAGACAGACAGACAGACAGACAGACAGACAGACAGACGGACATGGCTTAATCGACTCCGCTATCTATAAGGATCCAGAATATATATACTTTATAGGGTCGGAAATGAAAAATGTAGAAATTACAAACGGAATGACAAACTTATATATACCCTTCTCACGAAGCTGAAGGGTATAAAAATAATCTAAATTAACAGATTATTAAATGTCTTGGTGTATTTCTGGGTCTATATCCTGGTATCTGTGTCTCCGTCTTGGTCTGTGGCTTGATCTCTGTCTTAAACTATGCCTTAATCTTGGTATTGGTCTATGTCTTCTTCAATAACTCATATATTTCTTGGTCGATGTTTATGTATCTATCTTAATCTTTGTCTTCGTCTGTGGCATGGTCCATATCTCTGTCTTAATATTTGTCTAAATCTCGTTCTATGTCTTGGTCTATGTCTTGTTCTATGTCTTTTTTTGTGTTTTGGTTTATGTCTTGGTCTATGTCTTGTTCTATGTCTTGTTCTATGTCTTGATTTATGTCTTGTTCTATGTCTTGGTCTATGTCTTGGTTTATGTCTTGGTCTATGTCTTGTTCTATGTCATGATTTATGTCTTGTTCTATGTCTTGGTCTATGTCTTGTTCTATGTCTTGGTCTATGTCTTGTTCTATGTCTTGGTCTATGTCTTGTTCTATGTCTTGGTTTATGTCTTGATTTATGTCATGTTCTATGTCTTGGTCCATGTGTTATGTTTTGTTGTATGTCTTGGTCTATGTCTTGGTTTATGTCTTGGTTTATGTCTTGGTCTATGTCTTGTTCTATGTCTTGTTCTATGTCTTGTTCTATGTCTTGATTTATGTCTTGTTCTATGTCTTGGTCTATGTCTTGTTCTATGTGTTGGTCTATGTGTTGTTCTATGTCTTGGTCCATGTGTTATTCTATGTCTTGGTTTATGTCTTTGTCTATGTCTTGGTCTATGTCTTGTTCTATGTCTTGGTTTATGCTTTGATTTATGTCTTGGTCTATGTCTTGGTCTATGTCTCGGTTTATGTCTTAGTTTATGTCTTGGTCTATGTCTTGGTTTATGTCTTAGTTTATGTCTATGTCTTGTTCTATGTCTTGGTTTATTCTTTGATTTATGTCTTGGTCTATGTCTTGGTCTATGTCTCGGTTTATGTCTTAGTTTATGTCTATGTCTTGTTCTATGTCTTGTTCTATGTCTTGGTTTATGCTTTGATTTATGTCTTGGTCTATGTTTTGTTCTATGTCTTGGTCTATGTCTTGGTTTTGGTCTATGTCTTGGTCTTGGTCTATGTTTTGGTCTATGTCTTGGTCTATGTCTTGTTCTATGTCTTGGTTTATGCTTTGATTTATGTCTTGGTCTATGTCTTGTTCTATGTCTTGGTTTATGTCTTGGTCTATGTCTTGTTCTATGTCTTGGTTTATGTCTTGGTCTATGTCTTGTTCTATGTCTTGGTCTATGCCTTGGTCTTGGTCTATGTCTTGGTCTTGGTCTATGTCTTGGTATTGGTCTATGTCTTGGTCTATGTCTTGTTCTATGTATTGTTCTATGTCTTGGTTTATGCTTTGATTTATGTCTTGGTCTATGTCTTGTTCTATGTCTTGTTCTATGTTTTGGTTTATGTCTTGGTTTATGTCTTGGTTTATGTCTTGGTTTATGTCTTGGTTTATGTCTTGGTTTATGTCTTGGTTTATGTCTTGGTCTATGTCTTGGTCTATGTCTTGTTCTATGTCTTGGTTTATGCTTTGATTTATGTCTTGGTCTATGTCTTGTTCTATGTCTTGGTTTATGTCTTGGTTTATGTCTTGGTCTATGTCTTGTTCTATGTCTTGTTCTATGTCTTGGTTTATGCTTTGATTTATGTCTTGGTCTATGTCTTGTTCTATGTCTGGGTTTATGTCTTGTTCTATGTCTTGGTCTATGTCTTGGTTTATGCTTTGATTTATGTCTTGGTTTATGTCTTGGTCTATGTCTTGTTCTATGTCTTGGTCTATGTCTTGGTCTAGGTCTTGGTCTATGTCTTGTTCTATGTCTGGGTTTATGTCTTGTTCTATGTCTTGTTCTATGTCTTGTTCTATGTCTTGGTCTATGTCTTGGTTTATGCTTTGATTTATGTCTTAGTCTATATCTTGTTCTATGTGTTGGTTTATGTCTTGGTTTATGTCTTGGTCTATGTCTTGGTCTTTGTCTTGGTCAATGTCTTGGTCAATGTCTTGTTCTATGTCTTGGTTTATGCTTTGATTTATGTCTTGGTCTATGTCTTGTTCTATGTCTTGGTCTATGTCTTGGTTTATGTCTTGGTTTATTTCTTGGTCTTGTCTATGTTTTGGTTTATGTTTTGGTTTATGTCTTGGTCTATGTCTTCTTCTATGTCTTGGTTTATGTTTTGGTTTATGTCTTGTTCTATGTCTTGGTCAATGTCTTGGTCTATGTCTTGTTCTCTTGGTCTCCTCTTCTATATCATCATACTCTTCATCTAGATATGTATGTAAAAGATCACCAACCAAACCTTTTGCCCTGACATTTAATCAACTTTGATTACACAATTCAAACTTGACAATGACATTGACTATTAAAATCATATCATTCAATATCATTTAGCAACACTCAAATAAAATCACTTAGTTATCTAAGAACATTTGTTAATTATTTAATAAAATATTATAAAATACTCTATTATAAAAAACAACATGTAATATAAATATTTAAATAGTAAATAGGTACTTACAAAAATCTGTTACCACAGCCAACAATGTCAGCCATTTGATTATATTTGTAAATAGTCCCATCTTGGCTTGTATCATGCGCTGTTTGTTTTCGGCGATTGAGGAGAACAAATTCAAAATTTTCAATTTGAAAACCACACTTGTGAATGGCACGAAGGTTGTGGAGATTTTTCTATTCGTTGGTGTTTGTTTTTTTTTGTATTCTGTTTACGACAGAATTTGTAGTTTAATTTGATTTGAATGAATTGCACGTTAATTTAAATATTTAACACGTTTTACACAATAATATCGATCGTTATTTTTCGCTTCAGACACAAAACTTATGTATTTTGTTTAGTTTACACAAAAAACCACCCTAAAAATTAAAGAATGAAATGCGTTAAGCAAAAATTTTAATGTTGTCCAAACGCGTTAGAATAGCACTTTTATAAAATAGAATAGAATAGAGAAAAAAGCGACACCAGTGGAGTGCTAAAAAGAGAAGAGAAAAATACAATAATTATAATAAATTCAATTTGTTTTTTTGTTTGTTTAGTAATTAATTAAAAATAAAATGTAAATTAGTTTCAATTCAACGAAATGCCATTATAAAGGTCCTTTGTTTTACTACAAAAAAAAGTTAAATGGAAATTTCTAAAAACCGGAAATATTTCCGTTTTTATATGTCATAAACATTAGAATAACATTGTATTGTTTCATAATTTATGTTAACATACCGACATATTCCCCTCTATCAATGGAATGGTAAACAAAAACTTTAATACACCCTCTTTAAAAGAAAAATATTCACATTTTTCATAACTGAATAAACAAAGATGATGGCTGTATGCATGCATGCAGCTTTTATTTTAGACAAATTATACTACAGCAACCCCAAATATGAAAAATTACATAAAATGGATTCAGTCATTCATAGTTTTAAGCACTTAAACCCAGCCATAAAACATTTGTTTCCTAATTCAAACAATATATTCTACATATTGTCCTACCAAAACAATAAATGTAGCATTTTAATATGTCATAAGTAGTTTCCTAGACATAAACTAAGGCATATACTAGACATAAACTAGACATAGACCAAGACATAGACCAAGACATAGATCAAGACACAGAGCAAGACTTAGATCAAGAAATAGACCTAGACATATACCAAGATATAGATCAAGATCAATATCAAGACTAAGACTAAGACTAAGACTAAGACTAAGACTAAGACTAAGACTAAGACTAAGACTAAGACTAAGACTAAGACTAAGACTAAGACTAAGACTAAGACTAAGACTAAGACTAAGACTAAGACTAAGACTAAGACTAAGACTAAGACTAAGACTAAGACTAAGACTAAGACTAAGACTAAGACTAAGACTAAGACTAAGACTAAGACTAAGACTAAGACTAAGACTAAGACTAAGACTAAGACTAAGACTAAGACTAAGACTAAGACTAAGACTAAGACTAAGACTAAGACTAAGACTAAGACTAAGACTAAGACTAAGACTAAGACTAAGACTAAGACTAAGACTAAGACTAAGACTAAGACTAAGACTAAGACTAAGACTAAGACTAAGACTAAGACTAAGACTAAGACTAAGACTAAGACTAAGACTAAGACTAAGACTAAGACTAAGACTAAGACTAAGACTAAGACTAAGACTAAGACTAAGACTAAGACTAAGACTAAGACTAAGACTAAGACTAAGACTAAGACTAAGACTAAGACTAAGACTAAGACTAAGACTAAGACTAAGACTAAGACTAAGACTAAGACTAAGACTAAGACTAAGACTAAGACTAAGACTAAGACTAAGACTAAGACTAAGACTAAGACTAAGACTAAGACTAAGACTAAGACTAAGACATAGACCAAGACATAGACCTAGGCATAAACCAAGACATAGACCAAGACATAAACCAAGACATAGACCTAGACATAGACCAAGACATAAACCAAAACATAGACCAAGACATAGACCAAGACATAGACCAAGACATAGTCCAAGACATAAACCAAGACATAGACCAAGACCTAGACGAAGACATAAACCAAGACATAGATCAAGACATAGACCAAGACCTAGACATAAACCAAGATATCGACCTAGACATACACCAAGACATAAACCAAAACACTGACCAAGACATAAACCAAGGCACAAATCAAGACATAGACCAAGACATAGACCAAGACATAGACCAAGATATAGAATGAGACATAGACCAAGACAGAGACAAAGACATAAACCAAGACATAGACCAAGACATAGACCAAGGCATAAACCAAGACATAGACGAAGACATAGACCAAGACATAAACCAAGACATAGACCAAGATATAAACCAAGACATAGACCAAGATATAGACCTAGACATAGACCAAGACATAGACCTAGACATACACCAAGACATAGACCAAGGCATAAACCAAGACATAGACGAAGACATAGACGAAGACATAGACCAAGACATAAACCAAGACATAGACGATGACATAGACCAAGACATAGACCTAGACATAAACCAAGATATCGACCTAGACATAGACCAAAACACTGACCAAGACATAAACCAAGGCACAAATCAAGACATAGACCAAGATATAGACCAGGACATAGAATAAGACATAGACCTAGACATATACCAAGACATAGACCAAGACATAGACCAACACATAGACCAAGACATAGACCAAGACATGGGCTAGACATAGAAATATTACTTCTGTTCTTTTCCCTAGAGCTAATATTTGTTTGAACAAAAACATTTATAAACTTCAACCACATTTAACAGAAAAAAAAATCCTCTTAATTTGTAGAAATAAAAACCAAACTTCCACCCTTAACAACTTCGTTTAAAAAAAAACAACCAACAAAAGGGTTTATTTATTTTATTTTCTACAGTCGTTGTTGTTTTCGTTCGGTCTGTCAACTGAAGATTGTGTTGTCACTTAAACTCAAATAAATCTATGCTAAATTTGCTTCGGCTTCCTTTTGCTTAAAACAATAGAATAATATTGAGCAAGAAAGCACGATGGTAAGAATAAAACTTATGTTTAAAACGGCATGATGTTGAGGATGTTAAGGATATTCGAAACTCCAATAAAGTGGAAAATTAAGGGGCATTTAAAGAAAAGAAATGAACAATAAATAAATGAATGAATAAATAAACGACGACTGGCTGAGAGGTAAATACATATTATAGGAATGCACAATAAGTAATGTGATATTTGAAATTTAGAAGACTTATGAATAAATGGTAAATTCTTTAAAGGGATTATGATTATAAATTTTAGGGGAGGAAGGGGTTAAAGAAACCAATATTTATGTATATTTTTTAAAGCATTTATTTTGGTAACCAAAACCATTAACGTTTATTTAACACCCGTCAATTTGGTGGTCTCTCCTCCATCATAACACTCACTCACAGCCATTGCCATTCATTCCCCTTGTTGTTCTTAATAATTTATGGTTATTTGATATTTTTTCTCCAATCTATTTTTGGTGGCCCATAAAAATTTGTTTCTCATGCGCCCACAGTTTTACAAAATTGTGTAAGAATGAATTTCTATGATGGAAATGCATTTATTTTACAAAATCAGATTTTTAATGTTCCATTTTCCCCACAATTTATAGAGCTGTTAAATTGCTTTCGTTGGTTTCTTAAGAAGTCACGCCAAATTATCAAAAAGAATGTCAAAATATATTAGAGAGAAGGGGGAATCTACAAATAAATAATAAATGTTTATTCAAACATTTTAATTGATCGTATGGGAACACCAGTGGGAGTATAAAATTGGAGAAATAAAAAAGATCAATGATCTTTAAAACAAAAAGAAAACACCCCTTTTAAAATGTGTGTTTAAAAAAAAGACGTTATAATTTGTAGAGTTTGAAACGCGTTAAGGTTTCTAATTAAAGTTAAATTTTAATTTTAACATTTTGAGGGTTGTTGTTGACATGAGATGACATTTGCACGTGACCAGGGTGGGTATTAATGATCTTTTAAAGCTGTGTGTATTTAAAGGTATCTAGAGAAAATTCTAATTGAAATGAATTCTTGTTAAAAACAATTAGTAGAAAAGTATTTGACAGTCCAATTATGTTCATTGAAAACATTTCCAGTTAACCGCTACGGAAAGAGATGGTCCTAGTAGAAAATTTCTCTCAAACTGAGACAGATTTTCTCTAGAAAATTTCTCTCAATTGAGACAGATTTTCTCTAGAAAATTTCTCTCAAATTGAGACACATTTTCTCCAGAAAATTTCTAGAAAAAAAAAATCTAGAAAATTTCTCTCAAACTGAGACAGATTTTCTCTAGAAAATTTCTCTCAAATTGAGACAGATTTTCTCTAGAAAATTTCTCTCAAATTGAGACAGATTTTCTCTAGAAAATTTCTCTGAAATTGAGACAGATTTTCTCTAGAAAATTTCTCTCAAATTGAGACAGATTTTCTCTAGAAAATTTCTCTCAAATTGAGACAGATTTTCTCTAGAAAATTTCTCTCAAATTGAGACAGATTTTCTCTAGAAAATTTCTCTCAAATTGAGACAGATTTTCTCTAGAAAATTTCTCTCAAATTGAGACAGATTTTCTCTAGAAAATTTCTCTCAAATTGAGACAGATTTTCTCTAGAAAATTTCTCTCAAATTGAGACAGATTTTCTCTAGAAAATTTCTCTCAAAATTGAGACAGATTTTCTCTAGAAAATTTCTCTCAAAATTGAGACAGATTTTCTCTAGAAAATTTCTCTCAAAATTGACACAGATTTTCTCTAGAAAATTTCTCTCAAAATTGACACAGATTTTCTCTAGAAAATTTCTCTCAAAATTGACACAGATTTTCTCTAGAAAATTTCTCTCAAAATTGACACAGATTTTCTCTAGAAAATTTCTCTCAAATTGAGACACATTTTCTATAGAAAATTTCTCTCAAATTGAGACACATTTTCTCTAGAAAATTTCTCTCAAATTGAGACACATTTTCTATAGAAAATTTCTCTCAAATTGAGACACATTTTCTCTAGAAAATTTCTCTCAAATTGAGACACATTTTCTCTAGAAAATTTCTCTCAAAATTGACACACATTTTCTCTAGAAAATTTCTCTCAAAATTGACACAGATTTTCTATAGAAAATTTCTCTCAAAATTGAGACAGATTTTCTATAGAAAATTACTCTCAAATTGAGACAGATTTTCTCTAGAAAATTTCTCTCAGAGTGAGACAGATTTTCTCTAGAAAATTTCTCTCACAGTGAGACAGATTTTCTCTAGAAAATTTCTCTCACAGTGAGACAGATTTTCTCTAGAAAATTTCTCTCACTGTGAGACACAATTTCTATAGAAAATTTCTCCCAAATAGAGACTAATTTTCTCTAGAAAATTTTTCTCAAAATTTACACAGATTTTCTCTAGAAAATTTCTCTCAAAATTGACAGAGATTTTCTCTAGAAAATTTCTCTCAAAATTGACACAGATTTTCTCTAGAAAATTTCTCTCAAAATTGACACAGATTTTCTCTAGAAAATTTCTCTCAAACTGAGACAGATTTTCTCTAGAAAATTTCTCTCAAAATTGACACAGATTTTCTCTAGAAAATTTCTCTCAAATTGAGACACATTTCCTAAAGAAAATTTGACCCCTAAACTCTCCCAAGGACACAATTTTTACCCTTAAATTTATGCACTTTATTTGGTGAGAAACTTAAACCCTAAATTTATGCAGTTTTTTTAATGGAATTGATAAAGATAATTTACAAAATTCCTTAAAATATACAGTTTATATTCGATTTTCTAAAAGTGGTGCTTTAAACATATTTCACACACATTTTATTTATTCATTATTTTTGGTGGCATAAAAATTCTTTTGAATTTATTCAGCAACATTATTTGTTGTTCCTCAGTGTCTGCATTCTCCCCCTTTTTATTAAATTTTTACACAAAAATTTAAATAAAATAAAAAGAAACAGGCAAAAAAATGTATCAAGTGATGATTGACCGTTAAAATGGCTACAGCTATTTGGGCTGGGTATTTTTGGGAAGCATTTCAAAAGTTTAATTTTTTATTGATAATTCATTTAAATTTCTTTCTATTGAATTTTTTTTTTTGCATTTTTAGTAATATCTACTAAATTGTTTGCACATTTGAGCAAAACTATGTTTAATTTAAAAGTATCGATTTATTTTCGTTTAACCCCAAAAACAATTTTGCACTTGGCAACAAATGAAAAGAAAAAAAGTTTTTTTTAGTTTCAATACATTTGGATATGTCATGAATGTCAACAACAATGTGCTTGGAAATGGGAATCAACAAAAAAAAAGTACATCCTCTCAAAAAACAGAATAAAAAAATACATCCTCTCAAAAAAAAAACTAAATAATAAATCTTAAATGTGTACAGTAAGGAGCAAAACGACTTATAAGTAACGCAATTCTTTAAATAGAAAAGCCAGTTCAATTGTGGTTCTAATTCAAATCTAGTTCTGTTCGAATTCAAATATAGTTCTGTTCTAGTTCTGTTCTAGTTCTGTTCTAGTTCTGTTCTAGTTCTGTTCTAGTTCTGTTCTAGTTCTGTTCTAGTTCTGTTCTAGTTCTGTTCTAGTTCTGTTCTAGTTCTGTTCTAGTTCTGTTCTAGTTCTAGTTCTGTTCTAGTTCTGTTCTAGTTCTGTTCTAGTTCTGTTCTAGTTCTGTTCTAGTTCTGTTCTAGTTCTGTTCTAGTTCTGTTCTAGTTCTGTTCTAGTTCTGTTCTAGTTCTGTTCTAGTTCTGTTCTAGTTCTGTTCTAGTTCTGTTCTAGTTCTGTTCTAGTTCTGTTCTAGTTCTGTTCTAGTTCTGTTCTAGTTCTGTTCTAGTTCTGTTCTAGTTCTGTTCTAGTTCTATTCTAGTTCTGTTCTAGTTCTGTTCTAGTTCTGTTCTAGTTCTGTTCTAGTTATGTTCTAGTTCTGTTCTAGTTCTGTTCTAGTTCTGTTCTAGTTCTGTTCTAGTTCTGTTCTAGTTCTGTTCTAGTTCTGTTCTAGTTCTGTTCTAGTTCTGTTCTAGTTCTGTTCTAGTTCTGTTCTAGTTCTGTTCTAGTTCTGTTCTAGTTATGTTCTAGTTCTGTTCTAGTTCTGTTCTAGTTCTGTTCTAGTTCTGTTCTAGTTCTGTTCTAGTTCTGTTCTAGTTCTGTTCTAGTTCTGTTCTAGTTCTGTTCTAGTTCTGTTCTAGTTCTGTTCTAGTTCTGTTCTAGTTCTGTTCTAGTTCTGTTCTAGTTCTGTTCTAGTTCTGTTCTAGTTCTGTTCTAGTTCTGTTCTAGTTCTGTTCTAGTTCTGTTCTAGTTCTGTTCTAGTTCTGTTCTAGTTCTGTTCTAGTTCTGTTCTAGTTCTGTTCTAGTTCTGTTCTAGTTCTGTTCTAGTTCTGTTCTAGTTCTGTTCTAGTTCTGTTCTAGTTCTGTTCTAGTTCTGTTCTAGTTCTGTTCTAGTTCTGTTCTAGTTCTGTTCTAGTTCTGTTCTAGTTCTGTTCTAGTTCTGTTCTAGTTCTGTTCTAGTTCTGTTCTAGTTCTGTTCTAGTTCTGTTCTAGTTCTGTTCTAGTTCTGTTCTAGTTCTGTTCTAGTTCTGTTCTAGTTCTGTTCTAGTTCTGTTCTAGTTCTGTTCTAGTTCTGTTCTAGTTCTGTTCTAGTTCTGTTCTAGTTCTGTTCTAGTTCTGTTCTAGTTCTGTTCTAGTTCTGTTCTAGTTCTGTTCTAGTTCTGTTCTAGTTCTGTTCTAGTTCTGTTCTAGTTCTGTTCTAGTTCTGTTCTAGTTCTGTTCTAGTTCTGTTCTAGTTCTGTTCTAGTTCTGTTCTAGTTCTGTTCTAGTTCTGTTCTAGTTCTGTTCTAGTTCTGTTCTAGTTCTGTTCTAGTTCTGTTCTAGTTCTGTTCTAGTTCTGTTCTAGTTCTGTTCTAGTTCTAGTTCTGTTCTAGTTCTGTTCTAGTTCTGTTCTAGTTCTGTTCTAGTTCTGTTCTAGTTCTGTTCTAGTTCTAGTTCTGTTCCAGTTCTGTTCTAGTTCTGTTCTAGTTCTGTTCTAGTTCTGTTCTAGTTCTGTTCTAGTTCTGTTCTAGTTCTGTTCTAGTTCTGTTCTAGTTCTGTTCTAGTTCTGTTCTAGTTCTGTTCTAGTTCTGTTCTAGTTCTGTTCTAGTTCTGTTCTAGTTCTGTTCTAGTTCTGTTCTAGTTCTGTTCTAGTTCGGTTCTAGTTCGGTTCTAGTTCTGTTCTAGTTCTGTTCTAGTTCTGTTCTAGTTCTGTTCTAGTTCTGTTCTAGTTCTGTTCTAGTTCTGTTCTAGTTCTGTTCTAGTTCTGTTCTAGTTCTGTTCTAGTTCTGTTCTAGTTCTGTTCTAGTTCTGTTCTAGTTCTGTTCTAGTTCTGTTCTAGTTCTGTTCTAGTTCTGTTCTAGTTCTGTTCTAGTTCTGTTCTAGTTCTGTTCTAGTTCTGTTCTAGTTCTGTTCTAGTTCTGTTCTAGTTCTGTTCTAGTTCTGTTCTAGTTCTGTTCTAGTTCTGTTCTAGTTCTGTTCTAGTTCTGTTCTAGTTCTAGTTCTGTTCTAGTTCTGTTCTAGTTCTGTTCTAGTTCTGTTCTAGTTCTGTTCTAGTTCTGTTCTAGTTCTGTTCTAGTTCTGTTCTAGTTCTGTTCTAGTTCTGTTCTAGTTCTGTTCTAGTTCTGTTCTAGTTCTGTTCTAGTTCTGTTCTAGTTCTGTTCTAGTTCTGTTCTAGTTCTGTTCTAGTTCTGTTCTAGTTCTGTTCTAGTTCTGTTCTAGTTCTGTTCTAGTTCTAGTTCTGTTCTAGTTCTGTTCTAGTTCTGTTCTAGTTCTGTTCTAGTTCGGTTCTAGTTCGGTTCTAGTTCTGTTCTAGTTCTGTTCTAGTTCTGTTCTAGTTCTGTTCTAGTTCTGTTCTAGTTCTGTTCTAGTTCTGTTCTAGTTCTGTTCTAGTTCTGTTCTAGTTCTGTTCTAGTTCTGTTCTAGTTCTGTTCTAGTTCTGTTCTAGTTCTGTTCTAGTTCTGTTCTAGTTCTGTTCTAGTTCTGTTCTAGTTCTGTTCTAGTTCTGTTCTAGTTCTGTTCTAGTTCTGTTCTAGTTCTGTTCTAGTTCTGTTCTAGTTCTGTTCTAGTTCTGTTCTAGTTCTGTTCTAGTTCTGTTCTAGTTCTGTTCTAGTTCTGTTCTAGTTCTGTTCTAGTTCTGTTCTAGTTCTGTTCTAGTTCTGTTCTAGTTCTGTTCTAGTTCTGTTCTAGTTCTGTTCTAGTTCTGTTCTAGTTCTGTTCTAGTTCTGTTCTAGTTCTGTTCTAGTTCTGTTCTAGTTCTGTTCTAGTTCTGTTCTAGTTCTGTTCTAGTTCTGTTCTAGTTCTGTTCTAGTTCTGTTCTAGTTCTGTTCTAGTTCTGTTCTAGTTCTGTTCTAGTTCTGTTCTAGTTCTGTTCTAGTTCTGTTCTAGTTCTGTTCTAGTTCTGTTCTAGTTCTGTTCTAGTTCTGTTCTAGTTCTGTTCTAGTTCTGTTCTAGTTCTGTTCTAGTTCTCTTCACATGTTTTAATGTTTAGTACAAATTTTTTATGTTGTTGAGAAGTCATTTGGGAATTTGGGGAATAAAACCTGACATTAGGGAATAAATCTAAAAAAAACTATTCCTATATAAACATAGTTTAGTCCTCAACTGTATTCCTACAGCATTCTAAAGGAAACATTACTCTAAAAAAGAATTTAATATCAACACATGATGAGCATGATAAACATCTGTAGCAACAAAACCAACAACCTTAAAAAATAGCAACAACTAAACTAAAAACTATAACAACAACAAGCAAATAGTAATTTTTATATAGAAAATACATATTATAGCGAGAGGTTAATATCCTAATATAAAATACATAATATTCAAGAAGAGAGATAGAGGGAGGGAGAGCAAGAACGAAAGATAATAAGAGAAACAACAATAAATACACAGCCTGCAATGTCCTGAGTTTTGTAAAATAGAACAAGAAAATCAACAACAACAACGCTAACGACAAACAATACAGCAAACATGTTTAAACATGAAAAAAAAACCCATTAAAATAAGATACGATGATGTCGAAACACCCCAAAGGAATACAACTTAATAAGGATGCTGTTACAGATAAAAAGCAAAAAAAAAGAAAAGAAGGAAGTAACAGATACGAACGAAACAAAACCCACATGTTTAAAAAAAAAGTAATCAACAGGACACGTTCATCACAAATGCTCCATGAACATTCTTAAGAATTTTAATAAACTGTTCAGTAAAACATGGAACCTACTTAAAAACTCATCACAATGCTAGAGCACTATTTATGAGCCTTTAATTTGATCCTTTAAAAATTCCTAGAATCTTTCAACTACTAGTTACACGAAGTGTGTGTAACTAAGATATGTTTAGCAATATAGTGTATGCTGCTGGCTCAATGAAAAGTGAGTGGTAATTTGAAATGTAATAAAGAAGGACAACTAAAGCATTAGAAAATAACACATTATTATTATTTCTACCTCAGCTACTGCTGCTTCTGCTTCTTCGTTACCACAATCATCATGTTCTTCTCAGTTTGACAGTTGTTACAATAACATTTGACAGTTCAGTGACATGCGCATTAAATAATTGATACATTCAAAAAAAGGAAGATGAAAAACAAACAACAACAACTAGAAATATGTATTCGTACACAAAAAAAATAAAAGAATTGAAAAGAAATTCCTTTAATAAGGATGTGGAATATTAAAATTGTTGCCTAGAATTTAAAGAAATCTTATTTAATTTGCAGAGGTTTGTTTAAAATTTGTCAATACTTTTAAAAGTTTTGTCTTTTATGCAAATAGTTTTAGTTTTCTCATGTAAAGAGCAATGACCACTACCCATTATTGTTTAAAGAAGAACTTTTCTTTTGTGTATTTAAACGAGGAGATACAATTCTAAGAACGGCAATATTGGTGAGTTAAATGAAATGTTAAACTAGAATAGAACTAGAACAGAACTAGAACAGAACTAGAACAGAACTAGAACAGAACTAGAACAGAACTAGAACAGAACTAGAACAGAACTAGAACAGAACTAGAACAGAACTAGAACAGAACTAGAACAGAACTAGAACAGAACTAGAACAGAACTAGAACAGAACTAGAACAGAACTAGAACAGAACTAGAACAGAACTAGAACAGAACTAGAACAGAACTAGAACAGAACTAGAACAGAACTAGAACAGAACTAGAACAGAACTAGAACAGAACTAGAACAGAACTAGAACAGAACTAGAACAGAACTAGAACAGAACTAGAACAGAACTAGAACAGAACTAGAACAGAACTAGAACAGAACTAGAACAGAACTAGAACAGAACTAGAACAGAACTAGAACAGAACTAGAACAGAACTAGAACAGAACTAGAACAGAACTAGAACAGAACTAGAACAGAACTAGAACAGAACTAGAACAGAACTAGAACAGAACTAGAACAGAACTAGAACAGAACTAGAACAGAACTAGAACAGAACTAGAACAGAACTAGAACAGAACTAGAACAGAACTAGAACAGAACTAGAACTAGAACAGAACTAGAACTAGAACAGAACTAGAACAGAACTAGAACAGAACAGAACTAGAACAGAACTAGAACAGAACTAGAACAGAACTAGAACAGAACTAGAACAGAACTAGAACAGAACTAGAACAGAACTAGAACAGAACTAGAACAGAACTAGAACAGAACTAGAACAGAACTAGAACAGAACTACAACAGAACTAGAACAGAACTAGAACAGAACTAGAACAGAACTAGAACAGAACTAGAACAGAACTAGAACAGAACTAGAACAGAACTAGAACAGAACAGAACTAGAACAGAACTAGAACAGAACTAGAACAGAACTAGAACAGAACTAGAACAGAACTAGAACAGAACTAGAACAGAACTAGAACAGAACTAGAACAGAACTAGAACAGAACTAGAACAGAACTAGAACAGAACTAGAACAGAACAGAACTAGAACAGAACTAGAACAGAACTAGAACAGAACTAGAACAGAACTAGAACAGAACTAGAACAGAACTAGAACAGAACTAGAACAGAACTAGAACAGAACTAGAACAGAACTAGAACAGAACTAGAACAGAACTAGAACAGAACTAGAACAGAACTAGAACAGAACTAGAACAGAACTAGAACAGAACTAGAACAGAACTAGAACAGAACTAGAACAGAACTAGAACAGAACTAGAACAGAACTAGAACAGAACTAGAACAGAACTAGAACAGAACTAGAACAGAACTAGAACAGAACTAGAACAGAACTAGAACAGAACTAGAACAGAACTAGAACAGAACTAGAACAGAACTAGAACAGAACTAGAACAGAACTAGAACAGAACTAGAACAGAACTAGAACAGAACTAGAACAGAACTAGAACAGAACTAGAACAGAACTAGAACAGAACTAGAACAGAACTAGAACAGAACTAGAACAGAACTAGAACAGAACTAGAACAGAACTAGAACAGAACTAGAACAGAACTAGAACAGAACTAGAACAGAACTAGAACAGAACTAGAACAGAACTAGAACAGAACTAGAACAGAACTAGAACAGAACTAGAACAGAACTAGAACAGAACTAGAACAGAACTAGAACAGAACTAGAACAGAACTAGAACAGAACTAGAACAGAACTAGAACAGAACTAGAACAGAACTAGAACAGAACTAGAACAGAACTAGAACAGAACTAGAACAGAACTAGAACAGAACTAGAACAGAACTAGAACAGAACTAGAACAGAACTAGAACAGAACTAGAACAGAACTAGAACAGAACTAGAACAGAACTAGAACAGAACTAGAACAGAACTAGAACAGAACTAGAACAGAACTAGAACAGAACTAGAACAGAACTAGAACAGAACTAGAACAGAACTAGAACAGAACTAGAACAGAACTAGAACAGAACTAGAACAGAACTAGAACAGAACTAGAACAGAACTAGAACAGAACTAGAACAGAACTAGAACAGAACTAGAACAGAACTAGAACAGAACTAGAACAGAACTAGAACAGAACTAGAACAGAACAGAACTAGAACTAGAACTAGAACAGAACAGAACTAGAACAGAACTAGAACAGAACTAGAATAGAACTAGAACAGAACTAGAACAGAACTAGAACAGAACTAGAACAGAACTAGAACAGAACTAGAACAGAACTAGAACAGAACTAGAACAGAACTAGAACAGAACTAGAACAGAACAGAACTAGAACAGAACTAGAACAGAAGAGAGTTATCAATAATTTTCAGCAGCTTCAAAGAAGAGGCAGGTCTGACATACTTTATTGAAGTCATTCGATAGATCCAACGACAAACGAGGTGTTTTCCAGTTCAAATACTCATCTTACAGTGTTTAGCTGATAAATGTAGTTTCCCTTTGAAGTCTCTAATGCCTAATTTCAATTCACCCAAATGTGCTGCTCCTCACAGTCAGTCTCTGTCAGTGAGCCAGCCAGCCACATGGACATGAATCATACAAAAATAAATTTTACAGTTTCCTTGTTTCGATAAAACGAGTGTAACAAATGTATACAACAACAACTAACTACATCAAAACAACAACGTGTAGTAGTGAATACGGTTGGCTCTCGCGCACTTTACGAACAACAACAAAAAAACAAGAACAAATTCACCCTGTACACACCCTTTTGCACAGGGGGGTGGGTTTGCACACAAACACACTCTCCCAAACACGCATTTAAACAAACCCAAACGCAAATTTATATAGAGAAGAAGCAAAAACAACAAAATAAAAAAAAAACACCAGAGAAAAGTATGAAAAATATAAGAAAAATCAATAAAAATAACAAGATTTTAAGGAAAATGTGGCTTTATTGTAAGGGAAATTAAATTTTAATTAAATTTAAGTTGTATTTTTATTAAAAAATAACAAAAATTAAAGGATAATTAAAGAAAAAAGGAAATGCAAATCTATTTACCAACACATAGACAGCATCTATAAAATACAATTGTTACAAAAAAACAATACAAAGTAATGAACAACAACAAAAATATGTAATAGTTTAATAGAGAAACAAAAACTAACGGAAAAACACCACCCTAAAAATGAGTTGTTGTTGAATGAAATTTTTATGCATACAATTTTGTGAGAGCCAAACAAAAAAAGGGAGTAGAAATGGTACTTTTTGTTAAAGATTTTATGGGGAAAACAGAATTTAAGAGGATAAAATTATTTATAATATTTATAATATTTAATTATTATAATTTTAAGGAAATATAATAATTTTAAAGGAAAATAAGGATTTTAAATAAAAAAAATTACATTCTAGTTCTTAGAAGAAAGGACAAATAAGGCCAATTATGGCTAAAGAAATTAAGAAAACCTTTTGAGATTAATTGTAAAGGAGAATCTCTCTCCTTTACAATTAATCTGGAAAAAATTCGTAGGACAAGTAAGAGTGCTATATTCGACTGTATTGAATCTTATATACCCTTTATCAAAGTATACTTAAAGATAAATATTTAAAAACAGAACAGAAATTATTGGTAAAAAAAACTTTTGGTAGAAAAAAAAATTTGGTGAAAATAGGTGAAGAGGTAGTCGCGGTTTTGTGCTTATATCTCAGTCGATTTTCTCGATTTTAAATAGCAACTTAAGTGAAACTAAATTGAATATATTGACGTATCAATCAAGTATGAAAGTTAAATTGAGTCTTCTGAAAGTTGATTTCAACAGCCGGACATGGAATCATCGACTCTGCTATATATAACGGCTCTTTTTTATACCCTTTGCCATAAACATTTTTCATTTGCGACCCCACAAAATATATTGTTACGTTTTAACCTTTTCAAAACACTGGTTTATTTCCTTTAAATAAACAGTATACTTTTGATTGCAAATAAAAGCCGTTTAGTAGTTTGAAAATTGTAACAACTCTTTATTTCTTTAAAATGCACAACAACAACAGAATTAAATAGCCACTCAATGTTTTTTTATACACGTTTATAAATTCTCAGAAATACAGACACAATTTATAATGTACACGAATTTACTTGAAAAACACAACGCACTTTAAGGCACTTAGTTCATGTTTATTCGAAAAGCGTCTCGGATAAACTCACTGACGACTGCAACCGCTGCCACTATTTATAACACTGCCATCTGCACTCTAGATTGCTCTTTAACTGTCAAAGTTCGAATATTCTGATCATACGCCATCTGTGCTGTACTTTCTACAATGTTCTTTAACTGAATATTCGAATTCAAACAGCGTTGCCAACTTACGATCAATGGTCAACTGAAAGCTTTTATTTAATAATGCCCACAGATATGTCTGCCAGTACAGCACTGTTATTTGAAAGCATTACAAATCAGCCCTTAAAATCGTTATATTTGAATTCAAGCACAATTTCGTAACAATATATATTCTGGATCGTTATAGATAGCGAAGTCGATATACCCGTGTCCGTCTGTATGTTTAAATCAACTTTCGGTAACCCCCAAATAACTTACCTGCATACATGATTCATATATCAATATATCGGGAATTCTTCCTGCTCGATTGCTATTTAAAATCGACAAAATCGGCCCACTGAGATATAAGGAAAAAACCAGAACAACCTCGATGTTTGCTCTATTTTTTTATCTATATCTGGATTACTAAGTCAATATAGATATCTAATGATAGATATTTCAAAGTCCATTGCAACGATGTATATAAGGTTATAGTAAATTGGACCTACAATGGGTCAAAATCGGGAAAAATATTTTTTAAACCGATTTTTTTTTCATAAAAAAAATTTTTTTTTTGTCATACATTCTTTTTCAAAAAAAAAAAAAATTTTAAATTAAAAATAATTTTAAAAATTTGGAAAAAAACTTTTTTAAAAAAAAAATTCGAAAAAACTTTTTAAAAACAATTTGGAAAAAAAATTGAAAAACAAATTAAAAAAATAATTAAATTTTGTTTACCTAAAAATATTTAAACAAAATTTTTTAAAATATAATTTTGTGAAGGGTATATAAGATTCGGCACAGCCGAATATAGCTATCTTACTTGTTTAATTTGTGTTTGACAGCCATTAATAGCAGAATAGTTAGTGATTTAAGGATAAATTGGAAAAAGTAAAGTTCAAATCAAATCAAACCAAGGCTAAGCTTGATAAAGACTATGGGAACCCTGCACCATTAATTTCAATGGTAAAAAAGTGGTTTACTGCATTTCGTTGAGGCCTTACAAGCAGAGAAGATGCCGAACGTTCTGGATGCTCAGTTGAGGTCTGTACAAACGAAACAATTGAAAAAAATTACGATATGGTGTTGGTCAATCGGAGATTGAAAGTGCGAGAGATTGTGGTTTCAATTTTGAATGCGCACTTGGGTATGAGAAAGATTTCCCCAAGATGGCTGTTCATAATCGACCACAAACGGAATCGTGTGACAACTTCGCATGAGTGTTTGCCTTTGTTCAACAGTTATAGGGAGGTTTCGTAATCGTGTATCCACCACAACACACCACAGACCAGACAGCTGTAAAACCAGTCGGTTTATCGGGGTGAATCGGCGCCAAAGAAGGCCAAGGAGGATTTTGGGATACAACCTAAAACAATCAATGGCGAATATTATGCCAAATTATTGGCTCTATTTAATAAGCATTTGAAAAAAATACCCATTTGGCCAAGAAAAAGGTTCTTTTTCACCAGGACAATGCTAGGCTGCACAGTTTAGTGTGCATTTTCAATGGCAAAAATTAATGAATTAGGCTACAAATTGATCCCTCATTAAACCTATTCTCCGGATTTAGTATCGAGTGAATATTTCTTGTTTCCAAAGCTGAAGAAATGGCATGGCGAAAAGAGATTTGACTTCAACGATGAAATTATCTCAAATACCTATTTTTAATGACCTCGACAAATATTTTTTTTTGGAAGGGATAACTAAATAGGATAACCGTTGCACGAAGAAGATAGAGCTTAAAGGGGATTTTTTTCCTGCGTTTCATTAGAATAGTCATGGACTTATTGATCCACCCTTTTATTTGAGATAAATTAGTGAAATAAACAGTATTTTTTTATTATCATAATTGCTTTATAATGAAAATTCATTAATATATCAGTCCGTATTAGTACAAGTAACTTTTCACACTAAAGGAGCTCCACTTTGACACCCTGTATTTCAAGATGTGTTCTAATAAGGTGGCCACAAATTTAATTGTCTCATATCTTAGTCCTTCTGTACGATTTGTTTGCACATCATTTTGCAATAGGACCAGTAGTTTAGAATAGACAGATTTATTATAACATTTCTGCCCACTGCTCCGGATTTAAATGGAATTATCAAGGTTTTTACGGTCAGCATATGCTATTGGAGTGTCGTGAATAGGGTTCCTAATCGGGAAAAATTTCCCCAGAATATTTCTTAGAAAATTGTCGGGAAATTTCGCAAAATTTTTTATAAGTTTTCTTTTTAAAGTTAAAATAATATTTCACTACGATAAAACAGATTTGTTGTAATTTATTGTCAATTAAATCATTCGTTTATATCCATTGATTTTTTCGATATTAACTGTATAAGAATTACGATTTAAATAACCTAATTTTTGTCACACCAATTCAAATTTTTCAGCCACAACAGAAAAATTCGGTTATTTAGGCTGAATTATTCGATTAGCAATAAATTCGGTTATCACAACTAAAACTATTTTCTCTATGTGACAAAATCCCGACTTACCTCTGGCATCTACAAACACAAGAGACTTGCGCAACTAAATTGCCTAGTGTGAAATGGGTCTAACATTTCTAGTAAGTCGACTTAGCCCCTTGAGGGCCAAGGCTTTAAATCGTTGAAAAAGTTTTATTTTTTTAAGAGCAATTGGGGTCAAAATTTTAGGTTTTTCGTGATTTTAAAAGTTCAGGGTCATTTGGACCCCAAGTGCTCTTAAGGGTTAATTTCCATTTTTGTGCTGTTATTGTAAAAACTAGACGTCATTTTATATTTTTCTTAAGTTTCATCAAAATCGGCCCAAAAATATATAATATTTCGCTATCTTTCCATTAGAAATTCCAAATATTGAAAAATTTGACCTTTGACCTTCACGATTTAAGGGTTAACGTATTCCGATTTTAGGAAAACTTTCAGACTATATTTAAAATTACCTGGACTATAATATTCTGAACAGATTTTACTTAAAATTAATAACAGTAAGGAAATTGGGTTCATTCGCCAAAATATGACCAAAAAAATTGTTTTTCTCGAAAATCACAAAATTTATATCGCAGGTACGGAAAAACTATAGGAGGTATTAACATACTTTTTCACATTTATATTCCTTATTATGTTGTAAATAAATCCCCATGTGATGATCAAAAAATTCTGAAATTTGTTTAACAACATTTTTAAAAATTTGAAATTGGAGTTTTGAAACTGCCGTTAAAAAAATATTTTTTTTTTTGTTTATACCTTCGAATAGGTTAACTGTATCCTATGAATATAAGAACTCATATACAAGTAAATATGGATATGGTTCCTATATTTCTTGTTCTAGTGGCCTGGCGATTTTTTAATAACTTTAACATTTGTTTACCAATTTTTGTGTTTTATATCTTATTAGGACGACAATTACGTGCACATTTTGATTATTTTAAATTAAATTGCAAAAGTAATTATTTAATGGCAAAAATTTAAAAAAAAAACTCAAAAAAATGCATTTGTAAATGCACCTCAAAACTAAATCGAAAATCGGCACGGGTTGCCCTTCTTAGAACAAGCTAAATTTTTTTGGAGGTATTTTAGATCATTACGAATGTTTTCAGCGGGTACCGTTTCAACATTTCAAAAAATTTAATTCTAAGGGACACTAATATACATACATTATTGAATTTTAGATGTTTATTTAAAAAAATACTGGTTTTTGGCTTAATTTAGTATTAATGAAAATATTTATAAAAAAAAACTATAAATTTTTAATAATTTGTTCCAATTTTAATGTGAATTTTAGTAACTATTTTCTTTCTTAATAAATATTTCAAAAGTTTTACGTCCTGGATTTTTTTCATTTATTTTCCCAAAACTAGACGGCCCAAAATAACAAAACCATATAAATATATTTCACATCATGATCAAAAACCTTGTAAACTAGTATATATTATTAGAAATAACACATTTAAAATATAAATTAATAATAATCCTTTATTTTTACTTAAAATACACATTTAATTTAATATAAATACCTATTCCTTGCATAAATCCCCAGTAAAATCTCTTTTACTACATAAAAGTACTTTTTTTTGGCACAAATGTTACTAAATCCACAATAATTCATCCCTGCCACCCTTAAATGAAGTTAAGTTACACAAAAGCACAACAACAACAACACAACCACCAACACTAACAACAACAGCAGTAGCAAAAAGCAATGATGTTGGAAGAAGAAGAAAAAGACGAAGCAAGGAATGAGAAAAAAATCCAACAAATTACAACAAAAGATGATGAATTTTAAACTGTCTGGCTTACCTTTTTTTCTCTTTTAATTTAACAAGCAGCAGCAAAACTTTAATAAATTTATAATTTTCTTTTAAAAAAAACATAAATTAAAACACACACACTGTGTAAACACTTTAAATTTTGCAAAATATTATTAAGAAAACCAGCCACTAATCCTGGGGGGTGGCTAAAATTTTCTATAATGATTTTGCAAAATTTCTTGGCTTCTTTTTTATTTTTTGCTTTTAATAAATATATCACCTTTTTATAAATACTTTTTTTTAATTTGTACTAAAGCCTGCTTAACTGCAGCTTTAGTTTTATATTTTTTAATTCACGATTAGATGAATTAATTAAAACACTTGTTTTGTTTTTTTTGTTGATGAATTTTTTTTTAGCACCCACGTTTAACCGACCGGTTTTCTTTGGTTTAACTATGGCAAATATAATTTTTACACACTTTTGCTTAACGCTTACACTAGTGACGTGAATGAGCTTCCAATAAAAAGCAAACGTACCGCACAACGTCTAAACGATGACTGTTTACTAGCGTCGCATTAAATCTTTAGCAGACCTAAAATTACCCTGTGTGTGGTTGTTGTTAGACTGGCAGGGGAAATTTGGGATATTTTGGTTATTGTTGAGTGTTTTGTTTTGATTACGGTAATTTAGTATGAGTTTTGTTTTGTTTATGCTCATTTTAGTTGGTGAGGGGAGAGGATTTAAATTTAATAGCAGGCAAGAAAACACCTGTTGCTGGAGAAATAAGGAATTTAAAACATATTGGAATTATTAAGCAGTTAGAATTTATTTGTTAGAGCATGAACTTTAGTAATTTTTTCAAAAGGGAATTTGTAAAATAGTGAAAGTGTTTGTTATGAATAAATTAAAAATGTTTTTGTATTAAAAATGCCTAGAATAAACTGGGAAAATATGTGACATCTACAGTTCCTAATTTCCATTGCCGGTACATATTAAAAGAAATCAGTGCACTCCCGGGAATCTTTGGATAAAAAATATTATAAATTTGTTCAAATAATCGGTCATAATTTAATAATTAATATACTTTTATTAAAAATCAGTTGTGAATAAGTTAAATCTGGAAATACCAATGCGCAATTCTTTTAGAAAAAGATAACTTTTTTAATTCAGAAGGTAAACAACAAATTTAAACAAATATTATTGTAATTATTATACCCTTCACCTTCGTGAGAAGTTAACAAAATAATGAAAAGTTTTCCAAATATTTCATTAGTGGCCTAAAATCTGAAATAATTTTTTAAAAAATTTTAACAATTTTGTAGTATTTTATTTGTATAGTTTTATTAACTTAATTTAACAAAAAACAAAGGACATAATTAATTAAATTCTAAAAATGAGAAAACAAAATTAAAAGATTTCTTTATTACGGCATTGACAAAACAATGGAAACTTAGGTATTATTTTAACAAATATGGTCTAAACTTTGCAATAACTCAATATTTTGTTGGGTATCCCTCATTTTTTATAACTGCTACACATCGACGATGCATTGAACCAATTAAAGAGTCAATGGTCTGCTTTGAAATATTTTGCCATTCCCTTATAACCGCCTCCGATAAATCTTCCTTCCTGGTGTAATTTTGGGTCCTTATTTTACGATCTACAATTTCCCATAGATTTTCTATGGGATTGAGATCTGGCGATTGGGCAGGCCACTTCAAAACACGTACCTCGTTGGATTGTAACCACTCGGTTACAAGCCTAGAGGTGTGTTTCGGGTCGTTGTCATGTTGGAATCTCCAAATTAGGGGCATATTTTCCTCAGCGTATGGATACATAACATCGTTTAATATGGTTCTGTATCCTATACCTGTCATGGTATCTTTTATAATATTGTTACGTTTTAAACTTTTCAAAACGTTAGTTTATTTCCTTTAAATAAA